>NC_080175.1:11628798-12348655 GCF_950295315.1 Erinaceus europaeus
AGACCACTGTCAAACTACCACTCTGCTGTTGGCCAGCTCCTCAAATTCCTGAGCGTCAGCCAGTAATGAGCTGACCGTTTATTCCAGCAAGCCATGGTATATAAACCTCTTCTGATGTACTGTTTCTTTTAGTAAATGTTAAATGCTATCAAGAAGAAAGAGGTGAAATAGGAAAGACAGGGCCATGGTAGTGTTTAGGCAACACTGCATGTGCTCAAAAGTACTTGGAAAGTCTCCTTCCATCCCGTGTGTGTGTGTGTGTGTGTGTGTGCGTGTGTGTGTGTGCGCGCGTGTGTGTGCGTGTGCGCGCGCTGCAGCACTGTCCTGTCCAGGGTGCTGCTCCTAGCATTCTCTCAGTCAGGCCTGCGCTCTTTGCAGCAGACTGACTCAATTAGCCTTTCATTCCAGGGTCCAATTGTGGGTAATTCTGAGGTTGTTAAACAAAATGAGTCTGGTGGCATTAGTGTTACAGTTGAAGGATGGTGATTCACGTCAGGGTGAGCTTCAGTGAAGTCTGTTCCAGAGACTCTGAGACTCAGTAGATAGGGAAACTTTTTTCCTTCATTCCTCCCTCCCTTCCTCCCTTTCTTTCCCTTCCTCCCCTCCTTCCCTCCCTTCCCCCTCCCTCCCTTCATTCATTATTTCTCTCACTCTTTCTTTCTTTCTTTCCCCCTCCTTCCTTCTCTCTTTCTCTTTCTTCCTTTCTCTCTCTCTCTCTCTCTCTCTCTCTCTCTCTCTCTCTCTCTTCTTTCTTTCTTTCTTTCTTTCTGTCCAGGCTTATCATTGGGCCTCACTGCCACAACTACCAATCCATTGCTCCTGGCAGCCATTTTTTTTCTTTCTATTTTATCTAATTGACAGGACAGAGACATGAAGAGGGAGAAGAGATAGAGAGGGAGAAAGAAAGATACCTGCAAACCTGCTCCACCCTCCTCCCTGCAGGTGGGAAATGGGGACTCAAAGCCAAATCTCTGCGCCTGGTAATGTGTGCACTCTGCTTGGTGCACCTCCACCCGGTCCCCTTACCCCTTTCTTGAGGGGGACAGAAGTTTGGTCAGGAGCACTGGGCTGCCAGGGCAGAGAGCTGATCAGGCTGTGTGCAGAGCTGCAAGCCCAGCTGCCTGAGCCTCAGTCGCCCTCTGCAAAGACAGAAGCCCAGCCCCTCTAGATCATTAACTTTCATGACCAGGAAAATTCTTCTAAAATTAACACTCAGTCCAAGCTGGAAGCCACTGGAGCCAGTTGTGGATGCCTGAGTCAGCTTTAGGAATCCCCACCCCCACCCCCAAAATTGATATTTTAACCAGGCTGCAGCAACAAGCCAGGTTTTCTGCCCTTCCTTGTGTTAGGTCAGAGTCAGAAAACACTGGGGTTGAGGCAGCTGAGAGACTGAGTACACATACAGGCACATGTAACCCTGTTGGGAGGGCTTTTGCCCAGTCATCATCTACAGCATGTGACACTGCTGGGGAAGCATTCAAAAGGGCCTCTCTATGGGCTGTCAGGTGTGGAAAGAAAAAAGAGCGGGAATTGTGTGGAATTGTACCCCTCTTATTCTTTGGTCTTATCAGTGTTTCCATTTTATAAATAAAAACTTTTAAAGAAAAGAAAAAGAAAGAAAAGAAAGCAGAGCTCCAGGCCTTGTTTTGGGGGTGTCTGATGATAGGACAAGGTACTTGATATTCTGAGCTCACAGATAGCCTCAGACTTGACCGCCTTGTCTGTAAGAGTTCCGGGGCTGGGGAGACAGCATACTTGTTATGCAAGACTTCATGCCTGAGGCTCCTAAGACTCAGGTTCAATACCCAGCACTACCTTATACCAGAGCTGAGCAGTGCTCTGGTCAAAAAAAAAAAAAAAAAAAGAAGAAGAAGCTGAGGAGTGACCAGTTCCAGATTGACACCGTACTGCCTTTGCAGTGTGCCCTGAGCTTAGATAATTTCAGCAAGCCTTTTTATGCCCTTCCAGTTACAATTGTAGTAAAGGGGTAGATAATGCACTTGCTGTAGACCTTTGTCTTCTCCCCACTTCCCTCTTTGCTATAATCCCACCAGCGCAAACTTGCTTATATCGTAAAGTGTGTCGATTGAATACAATTTCTTGGGTGGAAAGAAGTGTTTTTTAAAAAAAAGGCCCTGAGCTTGCTGGCTGCCAACTCAGAGGAACTAAAGAGAAGAAAGCTGAGAAAGCCATGCATTGTCTCCCGTGATTGCCAGATATATATATATATTTAAATATTTTATTTATTTATTTATTTATTTATTTTCCTTTTTTGTTGCCCTTGTTTTATTGTTGTGGTTATTATTGTTGTTATTGATGTCATCCTTGTTGGATAGGACAGAGAGAAATGGAGAGAGGAGGGGAAGACAGAGAGGGGGAGAGAGAGAGACACCTGCAGACCTGCTTCATCACTTATGAAGTGACTCCCCTGTACGTGGGGATCCTTATGTTGGTCCTTGCACTTTGCACCACATGAGCTTAACCTGCTGCGCTACCGCCCGACTCCCAATGGCCAGATAATTTAAACACTCTCACTGCCTCTTGTATTCTCCGCTTAGACACTGAGCTGGTGTTTACTGAGATTACCTTGGAAGCACCATCCCCCACCCCAGTTCAGGATTTCTCCCAACAATATCCTCTTCAGATTGGAAAACAGCCCCTGGGTCACAAAGAGCCCTGGGCCTACTCAGACCAGCATGGTTTCTCCACTTGCAGTCTCTGCTGCTCTGCTCAACCAGGACTTCTGGTGGGCCAAGCCTGGCCCTGCAGAGTTCTCCAGGTGCAGACATGTGCTATTTGCACTCCCACACTCCAACTCCAGGGCCTTCTAGCCACTCCTCCACCCTTGGGCCCACTGTAGCCAGTGACTCACCACCCACTGCACATGACAGCTCCCCCTCTTCCCTTTCTCCTCAGTTCCAGAAAGGCAAACTTCCCCCAGGTGTCACCTGACTGGATACATTATTGTCCCCTGAGCTGGTAGAGATGAGAGAATTAACTTGCAAGACAGATACACATAGTTTTTAAAGCCAGTAGGAATTACGGGAGCAGATGGCCTGTAGGATCCTATTTTGATGTCAGGGACATGTTTCTGTATAAAAGTAAATATTTCCCCAGTGTGGCTCTCCGGTGAGTGTAGAGAGAAGCCTGTTTCCTAAAGATGCAAATAAGCCTAGTCAAAAAATAAATATTGAATGGAAACTTCAAAGCATCTGGATTTATCCAGTTAGAGACCCTGAAGACTTCTCTCCCAAGAAGCAGACGCATGGGGGGGGGGGGCATAGGGAAACATGCTAACATTTTTAAGAGTTTATACTTCCTGTATTGTGTGTGTGTGGGGGGGGGGTGAGGCACATCAGCAAATCAAGTTACGTCTCTTCAGAGGATATTTTAAAGCACCCTGCCACCTTTTTCTGTTACAGATCTCGCCTTGCAGATTTCTTCACCAATTGCCAGCCAGAGTCAAGGTCTGTCAGCAGCTGTCTAAAGGAGAACTATGCTGACTGCCTCCTCGCCTACTCAGGGCTTATCGGTAAGATGGAGAGCAAAGGCTGCTTTACAGATACTCCCACAGTCTCCTTCCGTTGTAGCCGGCACTGTCTGTGAAAAAGAAAATCTCCCAGTAACCCTCTGGACTGGGATTTTGATACCAGGTCCTTTAGGACTTGGCTGGAGAAGGAAATCTGGAAATCGGGCTTGGGGGAGGGGGGTGGCGGCGGAGATAATGTCAGAAGCAGAGGCAGAAATAAGGAATGTCAAAGAGCAGGGAGACCCAGTGTGCTCACCTGAGAAGGAGCTCAGCTGGAGAACTGACCAAGCAGAACAAAATTCGGGGGATTGAGGGGGGCCCTGGTTATGAAATTGGAGAGCAAGTTTCATCAATTTCATTAAATTCAGCAACTTTGGAGAAGAGGAACTTGAACGGCATATAGTCTGGAAAACCATAAAGACTGATTCCCAGACACGGCCCTTTGCATATAAAACCCCTAAATTATGGCGATGTATAGTTTTGATTATTCAGCTTTTGTATGAAGACAAACATAGCAGAAACAAGAGTCTCCTGCCTTCCAAGACCCCTGAGCCTTTAGAAGAACCAGGATCTCTACCTCCAGGTCAGCGAAGTAAGAAGACACCAGGGTCTGTGTGATAGCACACCTGACTGAGCATATACTTTGCCATGTGCAAAGACCTAGAATTGAGCCCCCAGGCCCCCCTTGCAAGGGGAAAGCTTCATCAGCAATGACGCAGCTCTGCAGGCCTCTTTCTCTATCTTCTCTCTCAATTTCTCTCTGTCCTATCAAATACGTGTGTGTGTGTGTGTGTGTGTGTGTGTGTGCGTGTGTGCGCATGTGTGTGATTTTTTTTAAAAAAGACACCAATTATAAAAGAGCCAGGAATGGGGCAAATGTTTGTTTCGCCTTAAAGGAGGAATTTATGGGTGCAGATGTTGCCAGCCTTTTTCTGTATAGAATACCTATGCTCTCTTGGGTAATCCTGGTTTCCAGCTATGGAGGGTTTTTATGGCTATGCCCAATGAGTTCTTTATTTTTCCTAAGTCAGTATTTCAAATTTGCATTCACTTTCTACTTTTCTTAAATAAGTTTGTCTCTATTAGGGGTGACTCCTTAACTGTGGATTTGAAGGTTTAAGAACTCCTAAGAAGCTGTGTACTCCTTGTAAAAACTTAAAAAAGAAATTTGGAAAAGGTTTTTAAAAAAACAATGGGGGGGGGGGAGTCGGGCTGTAGCGCAGCGGGTTAAGCGCAGGTGGCGCAAAGCACAAGGACCGGCATAAGGATCCCGGTTCGAACCCCGGCTCCCCACCTGCAGGGTAGTTGCTTCACAGGTGGTGAAGCAGGTCTGCAGGTGTCTATCTTTCTCTCCTCCTCTCTGTCTTCCCCTCCTCTCTCCATTTCTCTCTGTCCTATCCAACAACGACAACAACAATAATAACTACAACAATAAAACAACAAGGGCAACAAAAGGGAATAAATAAATAAAATAAATATTAAAAAAAAGTAAAAAAAAACAATGGGGGTTGGTAGGAAGAAGACTCCCCCTGGTAGAGTGTGCACAATACTGATACTGTGTACAGGAACCCACATTTGAATGATTATTTGGAGGTTTTAGCAGGGGGAGCACAGCTACTAATATTCCCTCCACCAAAGACCAGTCCATCTCTATTCATTTTTTTTAATATTTATTTTCCCTTTTGTTGTCCTTGTTGTTTTACATTATTGTTGTAGTTATTACTATTGTTGTTATTAATGTTGTTGTTGTTGTATAGGACAGAGAGAAATGGAGAGAGGAGGGCAAGACAGAGAGGGGGAGAGAAAGACAGACACCTGCAGACCTGCTTCACCATCTGTGAAGCGACTCCCCTGCAGGTGGGGAGACGGGGGCTCAAACCGGGATCCTTATGCCAGTCCTTGCTCTTTGCGCCATGTGTGCTTAACCCGCTATGCTACCACCCGACTCCCAGTCCATCTCTATTCTGAGGAGGCCATACTCTTCAATAGAGTGCACAGCTCTGGGAAGGATGCACTTGGACTGGTGAGGGAGGAAGGGGCACCTGCCTAGCCAGCCAGCTCAGCTGCAGCCAGGTCCCCCTCCACAAGAACCCACATATGAGATCCAGGCCAGCACATGGGAGCACCTGCAAAGAGGAAGCTTTACCCCACTCTGCAGTGCTATGCTGTCTCTGCTTTTTTTCCCCTCTCTCTCTCTGTCTCTCACTCACTATGTAGAGGGAAGGAAACATTGGCTACCTGGGACAGTGGAGTTAGGCAGGCACTAAGCCCCAGCAATAACCCTGATGGTAACGCAGCATAAGATAAAATAGCGTGCACTTGGATAGTGAGCTGCGGTGCCATGTGCTCAACCTAGGTTTGAGCCAGGCCCCCTCAGCCTGAAGGAAGCTTTCGTTCCCTCTGTTATTGCCTTTCTCACTCGATCTGAAAAATGTCAACCTAGTGTGGCAAAACTCTGAAGATGACCAAACAAACAAGCAATGACAAATAAACAAACAGAACCAGTGACTTGGCTGAGGAAGTAGGGCCATAGAAGCCTACAAGACTTATAAACGCGAAGTGTGGAGTTAGGTCCTCAGTACAGCAGCTGCCAGAACAATGGTCTGTTTTTTTCTTCTCTTTCTCTCATTAAAAAATGAATCTTTTGCACAACAAAGGCGACGTTGCAGACTTCCAACACGCACTTATTAACACTTCAGTTTCTTCGAGGGATACATTCTCATTAAATCATCCAAGTGTGACCAAAGCATGGAACTTCCAGGCATTTCTATAGGGACATCCTAGGTTTGGCAAAGCCTTGCATGCTTGATGATGAAGAAATCCTTCTCAGTTCAGGGAATCATTGGCAGAAGAGTGCATTTTGTGTACCACATTTGATTTGGCCTCTTCTGAGCCTGCTTCTCTGACTCCTCACTGATCACTGTGTTCTAACATACTTTAAGACAATGCTTGTTCCTACTACTTTTACCTGCTGGGGTTTCTCTGTGGTGCAAGAAGTTCACAGAGTACTTAGTTGACACATTTTGACCTCTTCACTTGGTGTTTGGGATGCTGCCCCTTTCTCACCCCAGTTTGGAGCTTCCTTTCCCCTATAGCTGAAGTACTCATCCTCAGGTCAGAGGTTATATTACTTAGTTCAAGGGAGGAAGGAATATAAGACAAAGAAAACATTTCCTTGGCCCAGAAGAGCTTACATACTATTTTCTTTTCTACTTCTGACCAAATATATCCAATGGGTCACTAGACTGCCTGCCACTTCTTCGACAACATATATAAAAACAGAAGGCGTCTTGGCATGAGAAGGTCTTGTGTGGTGTGAACCACCCAGGAGAAGACATTTGGGCTGGATTAAGGATAAATGCCTTGTTTATTTGTGCCAGCACAGCACTCATCAGAAAAGCCATGAGTACAGGAAAATGTGGGCAAGAGAGACCACCCTGGCAATTCTTCGAGCGCACTGGAAGACTAGGGAGACTGCACTGGCTTAGAAAAATTTCCACTGTTTGTTTCAAATTCCTTCACAAATTGGAAGACATTAGCTAAGTTGGTTGTGAGTCTGGTGAGTGGAGGAGACCTCCTATACATTCAGGATGTGGGCTAAACCAGAAGGGTAGCTTCTAAGCTTCCTAAAGAAGCCATTTGCTTCTAAGGGAAATGGATCCAGAGTTCTAAAAGGATTTTTAAGATATGTAAAACCAGTTCTATCAATTTATGAAGATTAATACCCTTTTCAAGAAAATGCAAGGGATTTGGCAACTCATGCATACTAAGTTAATTCTCTCCTACTCCATGGCATCCATACCATTTGTGCAGGAAAAAGAAAATACCCCAAGTGCAGCGCAAAGAGTTCTGCTGTAATTTTTAAAGCAAATGTGTAAATTATTTTATGTGCTCAAGATAAATTGCCAAGAAAGTGCACTGCTTAACATAATTTCCCACTCAGCAGACACAATGTTTGTAATTAGCCGCAGAGCATCCACTGCTGGAGGGACATTTGTTTCTTTTTAGGCTCCAGAGAAGTCTCCATCCTCATGTGAGAATGAAATACCTTGTTTTCCTTCTTGTAGGTACAGTCATGACCCCCAACTATGTGGATTCCAACAGCCTCAGTGTGGCCCCGTGGTGTGACTGTAACAACAGTGGGAATGACCTGGAGGAGTGTTTGAAATTCCTGAATTTCTTCAAGGACAATACGTGTCTCAGTGAGTTTTTATTGGACAAAGAGGAAATGGCCTCCGAGATGGCTCAATGGGTAGAGCACATGCCCGAGAACTTCTGTTCAGGCCCTGGGAGGACCAGGGATAGCACCGAGGGAACTTCATGGATGGTGGAGCAGTGCTTTCATGTCTCTCCCTCTCTCCAGCACCCCTCTCCTCCTTTCTTTCACTCTTAATCTAAAAACACAAAATTATATATATATATATATATATATATGTATGTATGTATGTATTTGGCTTTGGTTAGAAGCTCAGTAACATCATGCATGTGCAAAACTTTGTGTTAGTTTTTGGTGTTTTTTTTTTTTTAGCATTGCATTAAAAGTAAATACAAGATACAGGAAGGAGTTCAACTGTTAGAGCACTTCCATATTGTATGCAAGGCCCTGGATCCAACCTCCAGCTCCAGGCACCATGTGGCAGCCACACTTTTAGCACGAAGGAAACTTCACAAATGGTGCAGTGATACTTGGTATCCCTTTCTTCCCCTCTTTGTCTTTCTTGCCCTCTTTGTATCTGGAAAAAAAAGAGCAATGAAAATATTAGACTGTGAGCACCAAGTTCTGTGCATGCTGCCTGGGAGCTGCATTGTAAACATGTTTTCCTCTCTAAGCTCCACTTGCATCCTGGTGTTTGTGCTGTCGTCTGTCCGGGTCCCCTGTCCCTGATCCTCTGTGGTGACGCCAGCTTCCTCTGGCCATATTGGGTGATTCAACCGGCACAGAGCAAGTGATGAAGCCAGTGCAGTCAAGCCTGCAAGTTAAGAGGCCTGAAGGAGCAAGAACTTGGTCTCACAGTGAGCGCATTCTGCAGGAAATAACTTCTACCCCCAGATCAAATTTGGATCTTGGCAGCCAGTGTAAAGTCTGTTCCAAAAAGCCCTTAAAACCTGGGCTGGAGACACAGTGTGAGAAGTGCAGATAAATTAGATGGGGGAGGCCTCCAAGGATTCTCCAAGGAAAAAAAAGTCAAGCCATTTCCATCAATAGCCTCCCACCACCACCACCATCCCCGTCCCCCCAGAAGTTGAGATCTGGCACCAGAGAGGAATGATGATTTTTGAGAGCCGATGTCCCCCGGAGCCTAGATGACAGTTATTTGGGGGAGGCAAGATGAGCAGGGAGGGGCATGTAGCCAGGAGGACTCCTGGTTGGAAACAGGGTCAGGTATCATTGTGGTGTCCTTTGGGCAGTTTGGAAACACAACTCCCAAAGTAAAAGTCACAGAGAAAGAAGTGCGCAGGCGTGAACAGTGGGTATTCGTCAGCAAATCTGGAAGCTTACCTAAAGAGATGTGCCCTAGGTGACTGTTCAGCTGAGATACTCCGGTGCCTCGCTGTCACTTTCTAATTTCTTGTATGTCTTGTGAATATAGAGGCTCAAGCTGTGGAAAGAGTGTCATCTCTGCAGGCTCCCATTCCCTGTGAGCTGCACAAAGGATTCTGGGAGAGGCAGATACTATTAGCTCCATGTCACAGTTGAGTCAGTGACTGAGACAGGCTCCAAAGTTGAGTTTCTTATCCCCAACCCACCACCCATTCCCTGACTTTAATTTTGTGTCTGATTTTGAAGGACTGAGTAGATGGGCAAGAATACAAGCCTGGTCATCGGGGTCTGCTATGACTTCCTGGAGGTGGTGTGACCTGAGTGTATTTGTTTCTTGTTTCTCTCTCTCTCTCTCTACTAGGGGAGATTAATGGTTTACAGCCAATAGTAAATATAGTCATTGGTACATGTGTAAAATTTCTCAGTTTTCTGAAAAACACTCTTATCCCTCATCTAGGCCCTTCACCATCACACATCAGGACCTAACCTCCCCTCACACCACCCCCCTCTCCTTTACTTTGGTGCAATACTCCAAATGCAATCCAAGTTCTACTTTGTTTTTCCTCTTTCTGTTCTTATTTATCAACTTCTATCTATGAGTAGGACCATCCCATATTCATCCTTCTCTTTCTGGCTTATCTTACTTCACGTGATTCCTTCAAGCTCCATCGAATATGAAGTGAAGAAGCTAAATTCATCATTTTTAATAGCTGAGTAGTATTCCACTGTGTATATACTATAACTTTCTCGGTCTCTCATCTGTTGTTGGACACCTGGGTTGCTTCCAGGGTTGGGCTATTACAAATCGTGCTGCTATGAATATAGATATACACAGATTCTTTTGGTTGGGTATTTTTAGTTCCTCAGGATCTATTCCCAGGAGAGGAACTGCAGAGTCTTTGTGTAGGTGCATTTCTAGCCTTCTGAGAATTATCTAGACTGCTCTCTATAGAAGTTGGACCAATTTACATCCCCAACAGCAGTGTGGGACCCAAGTTTCTAACAACCTTGGTTCAGCTATCATCATGAGAGCTGTGTCCTCAAGTGACAGTTTCTCCATGATGCACTGCTGGACAGTGATTAATTTATAAAGACTTAGCTAGCAGTTGATCATGTGTACACAGCGAAGCTTTTTTAAAAGTACTACTTCTAAAACCTCATCATTCCCTTTGTTGAAAAGAAAATTCTTAAGTGATTTTCTTGCTAGATACTGGAGGAGTGTGACTGTAGCCAGATGCTTTGATCATCTGAAAACTAAAACTAAAACTTTGGAGCATTTCAGAGGAATTCAGACCCACAAAACTCATCTGAAGTGTGGAGACATTCACCAAAACATGGTGCCTTGGGTATACCATGGCACTGTGCCTCTTGTTTGGTTCTGACATGTGTATATTCTCCTTTAACATCTTGAATACCTATTTTTCTGGCAGAATCCAAGTCATTTCTTTAAGATTTTAATTTATTTATTTTGGATAAAGGCAGAAGTTGAGAGGGGAGAGTGAGATAGAGGTGTGTGTGTGTGTGTGTGTGTGCGTGTGTGTGTGCGTGTGTGTGAGAGAGAGAGAGAGAGAGAGAGAGACCTATAGCACTGTTTTATCATTCAAGAATCTTCCCCCCTCAGGTGGTGACCAGGGCCTTGAACCTGGATCCTTATGTACTATAATGTATGTACTCAGTGAGGTGCACCACCAAGCAGCCCAGAATCCAAATTCTAATGAAGATAAAGCAATGACAAAAAAAAGTCACTCAGGAAAAAAATATATATATTCCAGCTAGCTGGAGAACTGCTTCCTCACAGAGAAATGAAAGCTGTCCCAGCTTAATAATATTTGGGTGGAGGGGAGAGTAGTCTGTTATCTTATTGCTAATGACTTTTCAATAAAAATAAATGCGTTTGGTTTTCAACAGGGACCAAAGGCAGCCAGAATTTCTCATCGTCATTCCATTTATACTTTGATTAGTAGGGCATATTCTTTCAAAGGCACAAGGTTGTAAGTTCAAATCTCTTGCAAAAAGCCCTGGAGTAGAGGATATTGGCATTGGTAAATTCCAACACAAATACAGTAACCTGCGCCCGCTCCCGCTCCCACTCCCTTCCAATGAACTAAACCTCCCCCTAGATTCTCATAGCAGGAACATGGCCCCAGCCTCGTGCTTACTTCTGGTTATTCAAGAGGAAACAGTTATTGTGAAGCCAAAGAGCATGGCAGAGATGACAGACAGAGGCAAGATTGGTCTGAGGGTGAAACAGAGAAGTCAGATTATTCTTTTCTTTTCATTGACTTTTGTTCCTGTTTATATTTTATTTACTTTATATTTTATTGTTGTTATACTTTTTGTTCCTGTTTATATTTTATTTTCTATTTGATAGAGACAGAGAGAGAAATCAAGAAGGAATGAGAAGATAGAGAGGGAAAGAGAAAGAGAGACACCTGCAGCAGTTCTTCACCCACTCACAGAGCTTTCCTCTTGCAGGCGGGGACTGGGGGCTCACACCTGAGTCCTTAAACATGGTAACATGTGCACTCACCCAGGTGAGCCACCACCTGGCCCCTGCCATATTCTTCCAACTTGGTTCAGGTTCCACCTTGTGCTTCCTGGACCATGAGATCTATACTTCTGATCCCTCTGTCTATACCTGCTTCATTTCCCCCCCCCCATTTTCTTTCCTTGACATTGAATGCAAAATAGATTTTTCATATTTGCCTCCCCCAACTACGAAGGGTAGACACTTTTGTCTTTGATTGCTGTCACTGTTAGCTGATGGATCCGCAGCAAGTGAACCACCCCAATGATAAGACAAGCTCACTGGAAAATATGGTTAGTTTCAGAAAATGACCAGGTTCTCTGGAATCTTCATGTCTAAACAAGAAAATGGAAAGCTTGCTCTTTCTTCACTGCTGTGGTTCTGGATTTTTCAAGGAAACGAGTCTTCCATGTACCCCATTTTTCCTCCCATTTCACTTGCCCGTTGAGCCATGTAGCCTGACTGGGAGCATAAAAAGCATTTATATTAATTTGAAGCTGTTTCTTACAGCCTCAAAAACTGAAGTTTTAGAAAACAAGCTTCCAATTTGCTGAACTTAAAGGATAACAATTTTAGAACAAAATGTCACTTCTAAGAGGAAGATTAGGTTTAAATTATTCTGTCTTGTAGATCAAAAAAAAAAAATGCCAGCTAAGAGTCGTATATTAACAATTTGCACATTCAGGTCCCAAATGGAAGAGTTTGATTTCTTATACAATGAATATGAAATAAAAAATAAATCCTAAATCCAGGCCAAATCCCCAAGGACCTGATTAAAAACTGGTTTTTATTCATTCTTGGGGGGAGGGGAAACAACACACAGCCAATTTACTTTTGCCACGAGAACAGTCTAATCCCAAGAAAGTGTAATAAGCTTTGAAAGTTTTACATTTTAACCTTTTCATTTAAGTGGGACTGCTCCCACCTCATTATGCAAATATTGTTCAGAAGGTGGGAAGCAGAAAGGGAAAGAGGTCTTTTTACTTAACTGTTCACTATATATTGATGAGGTTTGGGGGTAGAATTTAGACTTCGAGAGAAACTTTTTGCATTTGTACTTCGAACCCTGCCTACCTCAAATATGCTAGGTGCCCTGAGGTCACAAATAACATATTTGGTTGTTTGATTTTACTGGCTGCCAAATTAGCACGATACCACAACTCATCCCAGACTTCTAACTAGGGATGTGGGAGTCAAAGAAAAAGGAAAAGAAAAAAGCACCAATTAGTCTGCTTTCAGTTGTACAAGGGCTCTTGTGCCTTGGAAGATGGAATAGTGATTGTGATCCCAAATAATAGGTCCGAGCCTGGATTTCCAAGGGTCCCACTGATGAGTGTTTCAGGAGAAGGATCTTACTCAGCACCTGGCAAGTAATGAGGAAAACAATACATAGTTGCTGCACTTAAAGGACAGCTCAGTGTCCAGCTCAGTGTTTAATGAGTGAATTGATTTGGGGGCACTTGACCCTGTGGACGGATGGATGGGCTGCATTCAGAGAAGCCCATTGCTGTAATCAGAATTTCCAATGTGCCTCTCTAGCTTCATGTATCCTGTCTGTTACATTTGCTGCTTGACTTTGAAATTGGATTCCCTTCTGTTTTACTGCAGAGAATGCAATTCAAGCCTTTGGCAATGGCTCCGATGTGACTGTGTGGCAGCCAGCCCTCCCCGCTCAGACTACCACTGCCACCACCACCATAGCCTTTCGGGTTAAGAACAAGCCCCTGGGGCCAGCAGGGTCCGAGAATGAAATCCCCACTCATGTTTTACCACCTTGTGCAAATTTACAGGTAAGAGATGGGTGAGGGGTGGGTTGGGGCGGGGCTCAACTCCTTGGAGCTGGAGCTCAGTTCTGGCAGGAGTTCAAACTCATTTTCAGAAGTGCATTTAGAAGTAGATGGCAAATGATAGATTGCCACTTGAGTTTGAATCTTAAAAGTGTGTTTTAGGGAGTGGAGAGGTGGCCCAGAGGTCAAACACATAACTTGTATACATGAGGCCCTGGGCTGGCTCTCCAGAACACATGGAGCGGCTGAGTAGTCTTCAGGTCTTCTCTCTTTCTCCTGCCCCTCTTACATGAAAACTGTAAGTGCATTTTTCTACTTAACTATGATAAATGGAGATGATGAAGTGCCATGGATTAGAGTGAATGATGGATTCTGGGATTGACCCTGTCATTTGCTAGAAGTGTGACCTCACTCAGACTCTTGTGTCTGCTGCTATTCGTGTCTGCACCTGCAGAGTGAGGGGGACGAATACATGGTAACACAAATCCGTCAGCCTTCTGTGTTGCTAGGATCCAGTTGCTTGTTCATTCACTGTGTTTATTCTGTGTCCTTTACAAAGAGCAACACATTGACTATGAAAGGGTACTTGACCTTGTCATCTGGTGTCACTGTCCTTTAAACTAAATGTAGAGTACTTAGCTCTATTGAAAGGTGTTTCTAATGAAGTAATTAACGTATGTCTAGAAACTTGCATGGGTTCCTTCTTCAGGAAACCAAAGTTTTTTTTTTTTTTTTTTTCCTTAGTGAGATCTACCTATCTAACCCTTTGGAGTGACTGGGGTTGAGTGAAAGTGACCCAGAAACTCCTCTGAGGTGTATCCAGATCTCCAAATGTTTGAGGATATTTCCTGTCTTTTCACATGCTTTACCTGTTTGCAAGTTATTCTCTAGATAGTTACCGGAGCAGTACTATTACTGTTCTATTGTTGGCTTTATTATTTCATTCCAGGATACCGTGGTGCACTAGGACCCTTTTGTTTGAACTTACAGTTATCGAATCCCAGAACCTGGGCTGGAAATCTGGTAGCTTGGGTTCCTTTGGGGTTCTTCCCTTGTTGGGGATTTGGTCAACCCCATGGTAACTTCTCTTTCCATCTGTGCTAGAGAATGGTGGTAGGGTGTCAGACTCACCAAGTGCTCATTATAGAATGAATACCTTCTTGAACCCAGTCTACTGTGTTCCTTAGAATGTCATGGGTTAATTTTTCTACTTCTCATTTTTCTTGACTCTCTTCTCTTCCTCCATGTCTCCTCTGTTCTCTGATATCCTCCATGCCATGTGTCTGAGATTAGGTCTCTGTCTCTTGTCCTCCTGGCTCTCCTCCTGTTCCACAATGACACTGTGGAGAAGGTGAGTAGGGAGGTCACACTGTCTGGCCTCTTGATGTTCTTCATGCTTCTAGTACACTTCCTGTCTACAGAGCTCTGTGCACACAGTACCTGGACTATGACGTGACCAATTGCTCCATCCTGCAGCAGAACCCAGAGGTACAGGAAAAGGAGAAGACTCCCTTAGGGGATTAGAAATGGATCTAAACTAGACAAAGTAGGGTCCCATCTCCATCTCTGTTTCTCACAGCCCTGCTTCCTTCTGGTTAGCTTCCTATCCTTCCTGGGTCCACTCAGATTCTAGTAAAGACAGCCGGCCAGGTGAGAGAGAGGGCCCTGTTAGCAAAGAGGTGATTCAGGGTCAGGGAGATAGCAGAGTGGCAGTGCACTCAGTTTGAATGGAAGAGCTTCCAAGTTCAATTCTTGGCATCACCAATTTGAGAACTAAGTGACCTAAGTGACGCCTGGAAAAACAAGAGGAGAGGAAAAAAACAAGCAAACAAGTAGTCAAAGAGGAGATTCTCTAGTGAACTTAGAAATATTGAGCAAGATAGAGCATTTCAACATTTTTTGGAGGTCAGTTCATAGGTGACATCTCAAAACAACAGTCATGATTGGAAACTCAGTGGCATTAGGGCCCCTCCATGATCATATGGGGGTCCTCCATCTATAAGGAGGTGTTCTACTTGTCTCCTTGCTCCTCATCTCCCACCCAGAACACTGCCAGACTTGGGCTTTCTGGGGGACAGCATAGGGTCTGACACCATAGTACTTTGCTTCTAACTTGGATCTGCCCACTCACCCCTCCCTGTCAACAAGACTGGTGCTGTGGGGTTTCCCTGGCAACAGGAATGGTGACATAGGCTCTATGTGCAAGAACCAGTGCCTTTTCATCCTTGTGCTAGTGATAGGAGCAGTGCTTCATAAATAGAGGAGGCAAATCAAAGTGCGGACATAGTGACTGACTAAGGACTAACATTTACCTTCTCAGCAGAAGAGGTGTGGGGCCACCAAGGAACTAGGAGGGGGGCAGTGGCATCTCTTTTCCCTGTGACTCATGTACAAAGCCTGCACTGAACTAAACTGCATTCCCCTTTTAGGGAGTTGTTAGGGGGTCCCATAAAAAACTCACATTTCCTCCTAGGAGAGGAGCTGTTCTGTGCACCTGCTTGACGCTGGTTTTGCACAGAGGAGGCAGGCGGTGAGGATTTGCAGCCAAGTGCTCAGACCCAAGCTATAGTTCTTACCTGCTTTGGGGCCTCTCCAAGGGTCAACCTGCCCAGATACCACACTGAAAGTAGCCTCTCTGTGAGAGTTGACAGCTTCAGTGGTTGGAGAAGAAGGAATGTTCTAGAATGATGCTTTCATAATACTACGTTCTGGACCAGTGGAGAACTAACCCAGTAGAGCACACTCTCCTCTCTCTTCTTTGCTTTCTTTTTTAAAAAAATTCTATTAGTAATTTAAGATTGATTTACAAAATTACATGTCAACAGAGCTATAATTCCACACCACCAGAGTTCTGAATCTCCAAGTCCTCCATTGCAAGCTACCACAGTTCTCCCAAGGTTGCACTAAACTATTGTTAACTATTAGGTCTATAATTATCTGTCTTCATTTGTATGTAATTACACTTTTTTCTTCCAGCTCCAGTCCTCTCTTCCTCTCTCTTCTCTCCTCTCTTCCCCTCCAAACCACACAGAACTCTATTACTGCATCCAAATGTCTCTCCTTTTTTCCTCCTCCTCTCTCTCCAGGTCCTGATGGAGCTAGGGTTCAGTGCCCTCTTATTCTTTTCCTCCAGTCACTTCTTTTCCACTGAGGGTCTGGATCAAAATTGTTTTCGGGGTGCAGAAGGCAGGAGTTCTGGCTTCTGTAACTGCTTCTCCGATGGACTTGGGTATTGATAGGTTGATCAATACCCCCAGCCTGTTGCTATCTTTCCCTATTGGGCTAAACCTCTGGAAAGGCTAAGTTCCAGGACACATTGGTGAGGTTGTCTTCCCAGAGAAGTCAGGATGGTATTGTGATGCATCTGCAACTTGGTGTCTGAGGCTGTGGATGTTTCAGTTATTGTTGATGAATTCTGTTTGGGTCTCCTGTTGCATTTTTTGTTGTTTTGGGGGAGATCCGATCCAATCCCTATTACTCCATGACCACACCTCCCAGAAGTCCTATTCTTTGCATTCTCTCTCTTTCCCATCCTCCTCCTTATTCATCCCCTCCTTTATCATCATCTTTGTTCCCTTCCACCTGTTCTTTCTCCTCTTCTTTCTCTTCCTGTCATCTCTCTGTCTCTTTCTTTCTGATGGTGGAATGTCCTTACTTGGAATTAGGGTTATGCTAGGAAATATTAGTGAGAATTCATACTAGCAAGTGTAAAGTCTGTTTTCATTTTCAGATAATTTCACAGGCTTGTCACACATGTCACATGGGACAGGCCTCTCATTTTTCACAAATGAAGCAACCAAGACAGAGCAAGCCTACTGATCATAGAGGAATTTGACAGGGCTAAGGTAGCTGACTCAAGAGCCCAATGTACTTTAACTTTATTCCATAATCTTGGTTGGGCTCTCTATTTCTGAATTAGAAATGGATAGAGAATAGGAAGTGTAGATTAGAAAAGAAGGCCTGCAGTGTTTCTCTTTCTATGTCTGGCTCATTGCACTAAGCACAATGTCCTCAGCTTAATGATCTCACTTGCATACTGATTTGGACAAGTTAATCTCTTTATTATGCTATTTATTTTTACCAGAGCACCTATCAACTCTATTAGGGATTGAATTTGGCATCTATTTCATGGAAGTGCTACTTCCTACCACTGAGCTTGGCTGTCATTGATCCCCTCAAAGCAGAGAGTAGCATGGCAGGCAGACAGGGCTTGGTAGTGGATGGAAAGGGGCGGTGACAGAAAGGGCACTTATACTATGTTTCAGAAATGCAAGATGGGTAGTGTCTGGAGTTCTAATGAGACACTTGTTGCTTGGTGACAATTGCTAGCAATACTGTTTCATGTACTCGAAATGTTCCAGCAGCCCCAACACCACATGGGAGATGCAGTAGCAACTGGAGGAAGCTTCAGTTGCCCTGTTGTCCCTCTTTCTCTTCCTCTCTACCTGAAAGAAAAAAGTGATGCTGGAGCAGTGAAATTACGCATGTGCAAGCCCCTTATTCCAACAATAAAAATTGTACCACCACAGGAAAACTGAAGGAGATGAAAGAGGAAAAAAAAAAATCATAGGAAAAAAATGAGGAAAAGAGAAGTGGCTTTTGACAAAGTTGATATCCCAGTGCTTCTGCAAGAGTAATGGGGGAAAACACTGATCTTGAACTGCATATAGTTATGCTGTGATTATAGAGGACAGGGTAGAGGGGAAGGTCTGCAAGCTTGCCAGGAAAACTTGGTGCAGCTTGATGGTTTCTTTAGGATGGCCTGCATGAGAACAATGGAAAGAATCGTTGGAAGCCAGAGGATGGGGAAGGGGCTACTGAATAATGAGGGGTAGGTCTTCACCCTTGAAAACAGGGCTCTTGGCACTGATTTAGGACTCCTGCTTTGGAACAGGGATCCCAGAAGACTCTTTCTCCCCATCTGTCCTTCCTCTGCCTGCCTGGCTGTCTCCAGATAAATTACCATTTGCCAGAGGGTCCTAGAAATATCTTAGAATGGCGTTTATCCCAGCCGTGTGTCATTACTCAGAATAGAACTGACTTCAGCAGCCTTGGGATCCATTGGTAACAGATCTGGAGAAAGTCAACTATCTTTGGCAGCTCTAAAGTTCATGTCCCTTGAGGAGTGCCCTGTTGTAATATTTTAAAATATACATTAATATGAGCAAACTCTCAGGGCATTGAGTATCTTGTCTTAACATTTGAGACAGAGTTACCCCTTGAAAGGGGAGGAATACAAATCAGTGTTTCCAGAAGTTGGCTTCCAAGTGTAATTATCAACAAAGCCAATGCAGCTTTGTTAGGGGAGGTGGGTAGCCCTGGTGTGCCTAGTGGTCACATCTGCAGAGCCTGGGAAGGACTCAGCTTTAAAAAGAGAAAGTTGATTGACTGGTATGAAATGTCATAAAAATGTCCCAAGTGCTCACTCCCCTGAGGTGATTAAAATAGCAGGTTTGGGGTAACCTGCCAGGCTCCCATGTCAGGATTAATTTGGCAGTCCTATTAGTAACAGGCGTGAAACAAGCTGTGCTATTGTTGGCACCTCCTTCCAACTCGTACAAAGTGGTCACATGGAAAACAAAGCGACATTAAAAATTCTACCAGTTATTTCACCGTCAGTGTGTTTGAGTGGCCCGGTGACTGGGGAACACACTCAGGTCTTTGAAACCAAATAGACTGCGCTTGTTGCTCATTTAAAGTAAATCTGTTTTGTTTTTTTTTCCTTTGTGTGTGTGGGGGAAGTCTCTCCTTTGTATCATTATAGCCACTTAGCTCTTGTGGCTTCAAATGAGGGTGATTTAATGTGACTTTTGTTACATTCATGACCGAATAAGGACAGAGAGATGGAGAGACAACCTTGGAACTAGAGCGGAGGGTCTGAGAGTGTTTCTGGGGAACCCTGAGAGGCGGGAGAGCGGTGCTCAGAGGCTGCCTAGGGAGGGCTAGCTCTGAGCAGTCCTGAAGTGCTCATGAACCAGGAACATGAGAGTCACACGTTCCAAGTGAGTTTGGTTCCTGCTGTTTGGGTTTTCTTCTTATGTTTATTTTATTACCCAAATAAAATATACCTGTGGGTGGAACATAGATTCTACAACTGTAGATTTTAAGTATAAACTTCCCAGCCTCCCAGTAATTGTACTTTTAACCAGCATTCTAGAAAAGAGGCAGTAAAAGCAGTTTTCTCAGTCACTGAAGAGATGTAGGGAGGGTTGAAACAGGTGGCCTCTGACTGAGTGTTACAACAGAAATAAGCATGCAGAGGAAGCATCCCCTCTCTCTATCCACTTCTCCCACCAATGCTACGTCGGGCAAGCCATGCTGAGGACACTGCAGGCCACTCTGTGTGTGGGCCATGGCAGCAGGGTTCTGTGCTGACACATTCCTGCCAACTTTCTCTGAATTTCTATCTAGGTTCACAACTCTCTGGCCTCCCAGAAAAGCTTTAACATCCTTCCCTCTTCCCAGAGGCCAGTTTGAAGCTTATGGAAATGGACTGGGCTCTTTTCAGGAGGAGTGCATCATTTGCAGATCGTAGGAGGTGCAGATGGCAGATGGAATTTGCCATTTTTATCACTTCCTCTTCATCTACAGATTAAGGCTCCTTATCCTTGCAGAATATGTTCCTAGATCCCCAGTGTGTGCCTGAAACCACAGCTAGTATCAAACCATACATATACACTGCTATATATGTGTGTGTGTGTGTGTGTGTGTGTGTGTGTGTGTGTGTGTGTGTGTGTGTGTGTACTATATAGTGTATACAGATGTACTTGTGTATATACAGAATACAGTTATATAGAATATAGAAAAACCCATCATGTTTTTCCTGTAAGTCCTGAACACATACCTATGATAAAGTTTGATTTATAAATCAGATGCAGTAAGAGATTAATAGCAATAATAATCAAATCAAAGAGTTATCATATTGCAATAATGATTATAAGAATGTGGATTGAGGGAGTCAGGCTGTAGTGCAGCGGGTTAAGCACATGTGACGCAAAGCACAAGGATCAGCAGAAGGATCCCAGTTGGAGCCCTGGCTCCCCCACCTGCAAGGGAGTCCCTTCACAGGTGGTGAAGCAGGTCTGCGGGTGTCTATCCTTCTATCCTTCTCTCCCCCTCTCTGTCTTCACCTCTTCTCTCCATTTCTCTCTGTTCTAATAACGACTACAACAATAATAACTACAACAATAAAACAACAAGGGCAACAAAAGGTAACAAATAAATATTTATAAAAAAATGAATGTGGATTGAATTTCCACTCTAAAATAAAACACCTTATTGGGTGGGGGAGGCAGCATAATGGTGATGCAAATAGACTCTCATGCCTGAGGCTCCTAAGTCTCAGGTTCATTCCCCCGCACCACCATAAGCGTGAGCTGAGCAGTGCTCTGGTGTGTCTCTCTCTGTGTGTGTGTCTCTCTCTCTGCATCTCTCTCAAAAATAAAATTAATAAAAAAATTTTAAAAACACCTTATTGTATGACTGTTTTTGCCCTGTAGCTGATCATGATAAAAAAGTACTGAAAAGTAAAAAATTGGATAAGATAGAACCACTGAATAGAATATTGAACTCTTGTATTAACTATTATAATTCTGACAATTAAAAAAGAATCTATATATAAAGCAAGACTTTGCACTCCTGTGCAGACTTGAAACAAAACCTAAAAGTAGCCCATTTGTACCCAGTGGGGCTAAATCCTACTGGAAATGATTCTGAAACCATCCCCTAGGGGCTTACCCCCCAAAGTCTACATGTGGCAGAAAGGGTGATTATCCCAACTTGCTAACTACCCAGGATTTGGCTGGCTGTGACCAGGAGAAAACTGGAAGTGTGGAGTTTTTAAAAGGAAAGCTGCCAATGGGTGTTCTGTAAATCATTTGTGCCAGCAGACTGACCCCATTATGTCAGCTAATCCTGGAAGTACAGGAGGTAAATTTAAATCTCCTAGCATGAAGCACTTAATCAATATTCTGAATGTTTTTCTTGCAATTTATGCGAGCAGAGCAATAGGGTGCTCCGGTGTCCTGTTAATCTCCCACTGGAAAAGAGGAGGCTTGAGAGCAGGGCCAGGGTGGTAGATTCTGCACAGGAGGGCTGCTGGGAGGGCAGGCTGCTGGGTGCCAGTGGAGGAAGTGGGAGGAGAGACTACCTGCCATTGAGAGACCCAGGCCCTGAACTCGTACACCCGGCCTGGCAGAGCTACCCCCAGCATGCTTACTTCCTTGGAAACCTGCGTTTGACAAGTGGCTTAGCTGCTGGCTTGCTACAAAGAGCACAAGCTTTGAAAATCCTGGGACTAGAGCATCCCAGCTTGCTTTCTGTGTATGTGATTTGTGCCCTCTATGAATTTCTGCCATCAAATAATCACCGACCTCTTGGGTTCAGTGTGAGGATTAAAGAGCTAGTGTCAGCGTGCAGAGGGACCTGTGTGTCTGGACAGCCCCCCGCATTTGGTAAGGTACCATCTCTGGAGCAGGGTGATTGTGATGGGTGGGGGTTTGGTGGCCTTGCAAAAGAAGGTCTGCTTCCAGGGACTGGGGGTTCAGGGTGTTGGGAGGATAGAGGGGGAAATCTAGAGTTCTTTAGATGTTGTTTCCTTGGTGTCTAAGCAAGGTATAAACTGAATGATACCCTGCCAGTGCTAAGATGCGGTCTCTGTAGGCATTCTCAAGAAAAGAGGACAAAACGTGAAGTGGTCTTTGGATGCCAGACAGAGAAGGAAGGAAGGAAAGCCAAGAGGCAATCAAGGAAGGACCACTGGGACACTTGGGATTGGAACTCATCTCTAACTCAACCAATTCCCAGCAGGAGTTTCATTCAAAATCTTGGCCCAACCTGGGTCTCAGGAGAGGGGCTTGTCTGCCAAGGGCCATTGCCATATCTTTGTAACTTCTGCTGACTTTGAGAAGAGTTGACACAAGAAACACTCTTAGTTGCCGAACAGACTGTATTTGAGAACTAACTCTGTCCTTTAACCTCAGAACCCAAGAATCTATATCCCATTCAACTGCCGCATCCCACCTCTACTATCATTGGCTCCATATTAATCTTTAAATTCAATTGCTGGATACATCCATTTATGGGAAACATCAGAAACTAATCCAGTTATCCAAAAGATTCCAGAAATACTTGCTTTGGTAATGACACACCCCTCTGCATTTATGCAGTCGGAGGATAAACATTTTCCTATATGTGAGATATACTCAGGGTAGTGCCCTCTGCAGTGATGGGATTTAAAAAATTACTTTTATTGGGGGGGATTAATGGTTTACAGTAAATACAGTTGATGATTCCTGTGTAAAATATCTCAGTTTTCTGAAAAACACTCTGACCTCCAGACTAGGGCCTCCTCTGCCATCATATACCAGGACCTGAAAGTTCCACAGCCCCCCCCCCCCATGAGTCATGTACTTTGGTGCAATATGTCAAACTCAGTCTGAGTTCTGCTTTATGTTTCCCCTTCTATTATTCCTCAACTTCTGTCCGTAAGAGAGATGATCCCATATTCATCCCTCTCTATCTGGCTTATCTCATGATTCCTTCAAGCTCCATCCAAGATGAGATGAAGGTGACTTTATCATTCTTAATAGCTGAGTAGTTTTCCATTGTGTATATAGACCACAACTTTTTTCTTAGCCACTCACCTTTTGTTGGAACTGGAATTTTACAGGTTTTAACAATTACAAGTTTCTAGAGATTTTTTTGCATGTGGTAATAACTTGTCCTCTTTTGTCCCCATCTTCTGTATCATGCTGATCAAGATCCCCAGACTAAAAATTAAGGCTCATACCTTACTGACTGAGCTGAGTGTTGAGTGTACCTGTTCAGCATACTGGACAGAACTCCACATCCCTTTGAGAGGAAGTTTTGCCAGATGACCAGAGTGGATTGGATGCTTATCCCAAGCCACAGTCAGGATCCTCACACATGGACTTGGAGAACAACAGATGGGGAGATTTCTCGGGGGAAGATGGAGGGGGTTAGTTCAGTATCCCAGTGCCAGTCGGCTCTCAGCATCTGTGTTGAATCTGAATGACTGATCACATGGATATCATTTCCTGGGCCTTTTGTTTAAGAAAACAGTCTTGATGCCTCATGTTGTTTGTGGTCTCTGGTTTATGGTCACTGTGAGCTTTCCATCATTTCTTTGTAGCACACAGTGTTTTCTAGCACCCACTGTTGTTTTTGTCTCATAGAAAGAAAATGTCCCAATCTTGGCTCCAGCAAGCGTTTCCTTTGCCTAATGTTCCCTTGCTCAGAAGGAGTGTATCTGCCCGGTTTGAGAGGAATGAGATTAGTGGTGGGGGGGAGGTGGATTTTCTCTTAGCAGAAGTGCTGAGCCTCAGCACATGCACAAAGACGTACACACACACACACACACACACACACACACACACACACAGACACAGACACACACACACACACATACCCCAAATGGTGGGGGAGTCCTGGACCAGGCTGCCAAGTGGTCCCTGGGTCTTGAGTCGGGGACCCAATACTACCAAGCTTGGAAAGGCTGCCAGTGACCCCAAGGGACTTCATCTCCCCAGCTCCACATGCCAGCAGATGAGTTCAGAGGGAGCCTGCATCCCAGAATCCACCCATGTTAGCCCTGGGAGCGAAGAGGCTGTTGTAAAAACACTTTTGAAATGAGTGCTTATGGAGCATTGTCAAAGCCTTTCATCTAGGAGAGTGCTTGAATTCAGAGCTCAAAATTGAGTATTACTCTGTTAAGGCTGCCATACAATCTGGCTGGCCAAAATACATTTTTCTGCTGTGGATTCAGACCTTATTGGAAATGGAAGCTAGCAGTGTACGGCTGGTACCCCCAAACCAGGAATCTCATCTCTGAGGACTATGGTAGAGAGGTCTTTTTTTTTTCCTCCTCCAGGGTTATTGCTGGGGCTCAGTGCCTGCGCTATGACTCCACTGCTCCTGGAGGCCATTTTTTCCATTTTGTTGCCCTTGTTGTTGTTGTTGTTGTTATTGTTGTTGGATAGGACAGAGAAAAGAATCAATAGAGGAATTGAAGACGGGGGGGGGGAGGGGAGAAAGACAGACACCTGCAGACCTGCTTTCACCGCTTGTGAAGCAACTCTTGTGCAGCTGGTTGAGCTGGGGGCTCCAACCAGGATCCTTATGCTGGTGCTTTGTACCATGTGCGCTTAACCTGCTGCACTACCACCCATCCCCCCCCCCCGTGGCTATGTAAGGCTGCCATGACAAAGTGCCACAGCCTGGGTGGGACACATGTGCAATGCAGATGACCTAAACAAGTAAAATGTAGCTCAACAAGTAGGGTGTGAGCCTTGTCACATGCAAAGCCCGTATGGATGTTTCACAACACCAGCAGAAGCTCTAGCTCTGGGGTGTCTTTCCCTCTCTGTCTCTCTTTCAAATAAAAAGAATGAATAAAGCAGTCTAGGAAGTGGGGTGCAGTGATTAGAGCCTCAGGCTTAAACGTATGAGGCCCTAGGTTTGATGCTCTGCATATCACCATCTCACCTCTGTTCAGTCTCATGTTAATAAATAAATATCAAGAAAAAATTAAAAGTGAAATAGTAAATACAAGCCAGTCTGGGAGCAGTGAAAGAGAGAGAGAGATGGGAGGGAGGAAGGAGAGAGGGGGCCAGCACTCAGCACTCGAGAATAAAAGCAAAAAAAAAAAAAAGGCAAACGAGTTATTTTCTCTTTTGTTGCCCTTGTTGTTTCATTGTTGTATGTATTATTGTTGTTGTTATTGATGTTGTTAAGTAGGACAGAGAGAAATGGAGAGAGGAGGGGAAGACAGAGAGGGGGAGAGAAAGATAGACACCTGCAGACCTGCTTCACCAATTGTGAAGTGACCTTCTTGCAGGTGGGGAGCCAGGGGCTCGAACCAGCATCCTTACCCTGGTCTTTGTGCTTCATGCCACATGTGCTTAACCCGCTGCGCTACTGCCTGACTCCCTTTTTTTTTTTTTATAGATTTTAAACTTTATTTAGGCAAATTGAGAGCACCTACATGTTGCACATGGGCAGTGAGAAAGAGAGAGGCATTTACTCACATGCTAATGGGCTCACCTCAGCAAAGAAAGAGTGCCCAGCCACTCCCATAACACAAGTTTATAGGAACTCCCAAGCCTTCACTTCCTTTTATTTATTTATTTATTTATTTATAAAATTTCTTTATTGGGGGAATTAATGGTTTACAGTCAACAGTAAAATCCAATAGTTTATACTTGCACAACATTTCCCAGTTTTCCACATCACAATACAACCCCCACTAGGTCCTCCTCTGCCATCATGATCCAGAGCCTGAACCCTCCCCCCACCCCAGAGTCTTTCACTTTGGTGCAATACACCAACTGCAGTCCAAGTTCTGCTTAGAGTTTTCCCTTCTGATCTTGTTTTTCCATTTCTGCCTGTGAGTGAGATTATTCCATATTCATCCTTCTGTTTCTGAGAGTTTCCTTCCCAAAGTTCACAGACATCCACAGTCTAGGATACTGGGCTTCAGAACTTCTGAGAAGAATTGGGGTGGAGGGATGGACAAGTGGCTTAGTGGGTAGAACACAGGCCTTTCCTTGTGTGAGACCTGAGGTGCCAGCCGTGCCGCCACCATATTGGGAGCACAACACCAAGGGAACTCCATGGCCGGGGGAGCAGTGTTTTGGTGTCTCTCCCTCGTTCAATTCCTCTAGCTTGTTCTCTCCTCTCTCAAAACACAGAATGAAAATTGGACTGAGCTCAGTGACATTACACGTATGTGGAACCTGGATTCATTTCCTGGCAACACATTAAAAAATGGTATGGGAGGTCGAGCGGTAGCGCAGTGGGTTAAGTGCACATGGCACGAAGCGCAAAGACCAGTGTAAGGGTCCTGGTTTCAGCCCCCAGCTCCCCACCAGCAGGGGGGGTCACTTCACAAGCAGTGAAGCAGGTCTGCAGGTGTCTATCTTTCTCTCCTCCTCTCTCTCTTCCCTTCTTCTCTCCATTTCTCTAGGTCCTATCCAACAACAATGACATCAATAACGGTAATAATAATAACCACCAAAGATGAAACAACAAAAGGGAAAAAAATTTTTTTAATAGAAAAAAAAATGGTATGAAGGGTTGTGTTGTTGGCTCAGTGGGTAGAGCACATTCCTGGCATTCTTGAGACTCCAGGTTCAGTGCCTCTCATCATATAGGATGGAACAGTGGTCTTGCCTCTTTGTGATAAATAATTAAATATATATTTTGATTGCCACCAGGATTATTGCTGGAGCTTGGTGCTAGCACTCTGATTCCACTGCTTCTGGCAGCCAATAAATATTTTAAAAATAGAAGACACAATTCAGCCCCTAAGATACATGTGTCAGGTGCTCAGCAGGTAAAAACATTTGATGTTTGAAAAAAATCTCATCTTCTGGAACAACTTTTAAGGAGAAGAGACTATAGTGAGCACAAGCATTTCAGGAGGGGCTTTGGCTCTGGTCCAATGGCTGCAGGAATGAAAGGAGAGGAACCCCACTTCTTGGGAGACAAGTTGTCCGGCTTAGCCTGCAAAGGCTTCTGCTAGGACAGATGCTATCAGATCCAGGGCTTCTGCAGACTTAATCCACCAGGTGATTTCCTTGTGATTGGCATGTGCGCATTGTAGCAAACTTTAGTTCGACATACTGTTGGAATCCACAGTGATGTAATTGGAGATTATTTTATCAGCAGTAAAAGGCTTTATGGTTCCTTTAAAAAGTTATAATAAGCTTGAGCATCTTTGGTATAGTTTAATAATACAGCATTTTATGACCAGCAGTAAGATTTCAGATTACGGTTTTAGCAAATGCGCAGCTCTATTTTATAGTTTAATAATTTTCCAGATGAAGGCATTGTAAAGTTCCTCAAAAACCAATTTAATGACTTTGAAAAATAGCCTTTATCAAAATCTTTTTGCACACCTTTCATGAACCCAAATGCCACCTTTTCAACAGAAGCAGATCATGGCGTCTATTTTTCTCACCCACAGACTCCTGCAAATTATGCACAGAGAGCACAGTCTCTCTGAGTTCTAATTTCTCTCCTTTTTTATTCTCTTTTATCCTTAAGCTCCTATAGCTGGAGTAAGCCAGTCTGCCGAGTTCAAGGTGAAAGCCAGCTAGGCCAGCTGAGCTTCAGCAGGAACAGGGAGTAAACTGGTTCTCTCTGGAGAAGGGTCTTCATTTTATAGACGTTCCCTTGATCATAGGACTTCAGCTCCAGCTCCCAATTATAATAAGCCTCTTCTTAATGCCTCCAGATATCCCATCCTTTGCCATCATATGAAGTAACCCAATATAATGGCACCAAAAAGGTTTTTTTTTCTTTTCTTCTAGGGTTATTGCTGGGCTCGGTGCCTGCACCATGAATCCACTGCTCCTGGAGGCTACCCTTTCCCCCTTTTGTTGCCCTTGTTGTCTTTTTATTGTTGTTGTAGTTATTATTGGTGTTATTGATGTCCATTGGATAGGACAGAGAGAAATGGAGAGAGGAGGGGAAGACAGAGAGGGGGAGAGAAAGACAGACACCTGCAGACCTGCTTCACCACCTGTGAAGCAACTCCCCTGCAGGTGGGGAGTCAGGGGCTCGAACCGTGATCCTTACGCCGGTCCTTGCGCTTTGCACCACATGCACTTAACCCACTGCGCCACAGCCCGACCCCCTAAAAAGGTTTTTTTTAGTATTTATTTATTGGATAGACACAGAAAGAAATCGAGAGGTAAGAGGGAGATAAAGAGGAAGAGACGAGAGTGTCACCTGCACACTGCTTCAGTGTTTGTGAAACCCACCCCCACTCCCAATAAACACACAGAGAGATGGGGGCCAAGGATTTGAACCTGGGTCCTTGGGCACGTGTGTTCTACTTGGTGTACAAAAAAAGTTAGAGAACAAACAAACCTGTTTGTTTCTTCCTGTCTCTCATGGCCGTTTGGATTACAGTATGTTACTGTATTTCTGGAATTTTCCTCAGTTATATTGTCAGACAACTTAATAATCTTAGTCAATCAACAGAATAAGAGAGGCTGAGCCAGATAAATAAACACGGTTACCATTTGCACTTTGGGAATAAGGTCCTCTGAACGTGAGGTGCCCTGCGACTCTTGAGCAGCTGGACTCTTGTCGTGGAACCCTGAATCTTTCATACATACAGAGAAGACCACAATAAGGAGACCCCAAGAAGCTTGGCTTCACACTCCTTTTCATTCTCTTTTTTAGACCTAGCAGCCTTTGGTATGAATGGTGGGTGACTGGGAGTGACTCACCAGCTGAGTTAATAGGTTAGAGGACCCCTACAGAGGCTAAAACGCCCCTGCCCCCACCCACCCCTTGCAGCACCCTGAAATGACATGGCCCTCTCTGTCTCTATCTCCTCCTTGTCTTTGCCTCCCCCTTGTCAACCCCAGAGTGTTTCCAGTTGAAAACCAGATGTTTCTTGGAAGCAACATACAGCCATCCGTTCTGATAGCACTAAGAGTGTCTTTTGCCAAGGTCATGGACATCCCAACAAGAATGCTGGAAAGCATCTTGCTTTCCAGAAACATTTCTTTGTCCCAAGCTTCAGCTATTGCCTCCCCTATATCTGCCACAGGATGTGGCAACCCCTGCATTATGATGGTGGCAAGGAGGGAACTCTTAGTGGCTCCAAGGTCCCATGGAAGATAGAAGCGACACGCTCCAACACACTCTTAGTCCAAAGCCAAGATCACTCCAGCAGTACACAGCCTTACCAGTGCAATGACGTGGACAACAGCAGTGGTGCCATGTTTTACTTCTGGAAGACACGGAGGCTGTGTGCTTAAAAGCAGAGAGAGCTGAAGGGTTTGCTCTGTTGCTGCAACCCTCCCTATAGACTATGAGGGAGGGCACTGCAGTCATCTCGGTCCTTGGAGTCTCCCACTGTAATGTAGGAAATAACTAGCAAGAGGGCCTGGAAGGGCTGCAGTAATTAAACAAATTAAAATTCCCCAGCATCACTCAATGAACCTCCAGCACTGAGACTGTGTGTTCATCAAGATCTTATCCTCTTGGTTGTTCTGCAGCGACCATGAGGCTGGAGGGGGTGGTGGCGGGGGATGATCTCAAGTACTAAGGAGGTGCTCAGTGGCTGTGCCCCAAAATTCACCTGGAAAATAAACTTGGGTGTCATAAGGAAGTAGGTATCCTCCAGGAATGGATCTTAAATGTAAGTTGTTACTTATTCTATTATTTATTATTATGTTAAATGGTATTATTATGAAAGAGAGAGAAGCTAGAGCATATTTTGCCATGCCTAAGCTCAAATCTAGATTTCAGACCTGCAAGTCTTATGCTCTACTGCTAAGCTATCCCCGCCCCCGGGAAATCCTTCCCTGGGCTATGAATCCAGGGTCTCCTGCATGCATGATACCACTGCTAAGTAGCTTCTCTAGCCCAATTTCATTAATGTGCTTTGAGAGTGAAGGCAAACGACAGAGAGAGGAGAAATATATCAGCACTGCTCAGCCATCCTTGGCATTTCCAAGCAGCTGTGGGGCTCAAACCCAGGGCCTCCTCCTTCTACATGGCAAGGAGTTCAGCTGATTTGTCCCTTGACCCCATAATTTCAGTGATTATCTCCCATTTATATCTTACTCTATTTTTCCTTCTTTCTAAACCATTTTCTTTAGAGAAATGAAAATAACAAGTGAAGCACGAGGATGGGAAAAGTAGCCCCCCTCAAGGGCATGCTGCAAAAAGCCATTAGGCTACCCGCACCTGTGGTCTAGTGGATGGTGGGGCCAGCCCATCAGAGGGACAGTAATTCAGCAGTTGGACAATTGCTTAACCCAATTGCTGAGTAATAAACATGCTTAATAAAAAGGAATAGGACGTCTGTACCATCTTGGCTATAAATATGCTGGCTTGTTCTAAGGGAACCTACAAGAATACCTCTGAGCACACTTAGATCACATACTATAAATAAATCCAATTTCTTGAATCCCCTACTGACCTTTTTTTTCTCAATTTTTTTTTATTTCTTTAGGACTTCTAGCCAACCATGTGCTTCCCTGAGTAATAGGTTTGCCTCAGGCAAAAACCATGGAGTGCTTGTGAGGGAACGGCACTAGTTCTCCTGGGGTGAGGTGCCACCAAGGCCTTCCTTCCCCTGCACCCCTCCTTTGACGACCACAGGGAATCACATCATGGAGGAGGTTGACTAGAGGGGTATTCAGAGAGGTGCTTATCATTTGGGGGGTGGGGGTGGGGGGGGGCACATTGCAAGAGGGGCCTGTGCCTTGCCTGCCCCCTGGTGACAGGAATTTAGTATGACATAAAAGGTCACCCTCTCTTCTCTAGGAGTCCTTAGAGGAACACTTACCACTAGGTCTAGCTTGACCACTGAACTGTGAGCAGAAGCTCAGGTTGTGCTGGTCTCTGGGGTGAACCACTTTGGGAAGATCCGTGTACTAGGCTTACCTAACCCTGCTCTGCCCATCTAGGCTGTGTGACCCCAGGGATATTATTTTTCATCCTGGAACCTTTCTCTGCTGGCAGCAGGCTATCAAGAGTTAGGTCATTCTTTTCCTTTTAATATTTTATTCAAGACAGAGAGCAAAAGGAAACAAAAATTAAAACCTTGCTCTGGCATATTCAGTGCCAGGGATCAAACCCTGGAACTTTACATGTCTGAGTCCCATACTCTACCCACTGCACCACCTTCCAGAGGGCAAAAAGAATCATTTTAAGATTTGATTTTTTAAGTACTAGGCTTACTAGAGTTAATATGCAGGTGCTTAGAAGCTAAGACCTTCCATGGTATGGAAACACAGTGAAGTCTCACAGAGAATCCTGATCTGTGTAAAAGATGGGGGTGCAGGCCCCCTCAAAAGCCAATAGATTTTTTGTGTGTCTTCAATAAAACGAGAGTAGGATCCTTATCCACAGACATTGTTATTAGTAGTAATCAACACAAACACCATGGCTACTAGCCCACTTTACTTTCCTCTTTTTCTAGAATGTTCTCCTTGGTCAACTGAAAACTCTTTATTTTTCCCTTTTATTTATTTTTTATTGCCACCAGGGGTATTGCTGGAGCTTGGTACCAGCACTATGAATCCTCTGCTCCCGGAAGCCATTTTCTCCTTTTTTTTTCTTTTCTTTCTAACTTTTATTAGATAAGACAGAGAGAAATTGAGAAAGGAGAGGGAGAGAGACACCTGCAGACCTGCTTTACCTCCCATGAAGCAGACCCCCTGCAGGTGGGGGACGGGGCTTCGAACTAAGGTCCTTGCAGTTGGTAATATGTACACTTAACCAGGTACACCACTGCCCATCCTCAAGTATTTTTTCTTTTCTTTTATTGTTGGGGGAGGGGTTAATGGCTTACAATGCGGTTGTTGACACTTGGGTAAAATTTCTCATCTCAAGGGGCAGGAGATGGTGCACCAGGTTGAGTGCACCCATTACTGTGCACAAGTACCCAGGTTTGAGCCCCTTCTTCCCACCTGTAGCATGGATGCTTCATGAGTGGTGAAGCAGGTCTATAGGTGTCTCTCTTCTTCTTCTAGCATTTGTCCTTCTTCCGTAGCCAGTTAACAGCGTCAGGTTGAGCCTGATGTAAGGTTTCGAGACCTCCTTTGAATCTGGAGAGGTGGCAGTCGTTGACTATGTGGGTCATAGTCTGTCTGGAGCCGCAGGGGCAGTTCGGGTCATCTCTGGCTCCCCAGCGATGGAACATAGCGGCGCACCGGCCATGGCCTGTTCGATAGCGATTGAGGAGGGCCCAGTCATAACGTGCTAGGTCAGAGCCGGGTTGACGCTTGCAGGGGTCTGTGATGAGGTGTTTGTTCTTGACCTCAGCTGACTGCCAACTCTGTTTCCAAGAGACTGGAACAGAGAAGTTCAGTGTAGGCGTAGGGGACCAGATTGGGTGATGAGACGTCAAGCGTTGGACAGGGTGGGCGAAGATATCCGCGTATATTGGCAGGTCCGGTCGAGCGTAGACGTGGGAAATGAACTTAGATGATGCCGCATCCCGACGAATATCTGGCGGGGCGATGTTGCTAAGAACTGGCAGCCATGGAACCGGGGTGGAATGGATGGTTCCAGAAATTATCCTCATGGAGGAATATAATTTGGAATCGACCAAGTGGACATGGGGGCTACAGAACCATACTGGGGCACAGTATTCTGTAGTGGAATAGCATAATGCCAGAGATGATGATCGTAGTGTGTCTCTCTTTGTATATCCCTCTCTACCTCTCCCCCCCTCTCGATTTCTCTCTGTCCTATCAAATAAAAAAATAGAAATTTTTTTTCCTCTTACCATGATAGGTGTCCATAAAATAGTCTCCCGCCTACCCAACCTAGGTCCTCTTCCACATCATGAACTGAGACTCCAAAGCCCTCCTCCCAACCCAAAGTCTTTTGCTGCAATACACCATCTTCTGAACCAAAAGGTGAACAAAAACCCCAGGCCCTGGATGTCTCAGAACCATGGCAGTTTCTGTCAGATCTCAATTCCACCCTAAATCACAGCGCCATTAGAGACCTGCACCCATCACCTGTAATGTAAGAGAGAATTCTAGGCTTAATAAACATTATCTGATGGTTCTGAGGCTGCATGGCTGATAAGACAGGTTCCGTGCCCTTCTTGTCAGGGGCTACAATGAATCTTTTCTGTTGCTTTTGCCCATTTGGATTTCTGACTGTGCATTTGGTGAGAACAAATGTCGCATTTGAAAGCCCTCTCTTCCTCCTAGCTCCCTTTGCACTGAATCCTCACTGCACGTTTGCTCTATGAGACACTGCACCCACCCCGAGACAAAAACGCCTTTCGCACATCATTTCACATAATCTAATTGTTAATTGGGCATAATTTTCTCAAATGTAGCTCATAATCACTTCTTGTCTGAATATTTCACTAATCAAGCCAGTTAACCATGAACAGCAAACACATAGAGTTCTGGCATTGTTTGCAATCCATGTTTGCCCCAACTTGAGGGCAAAGCAGAGTAGACGTAAGATGAGCCTGTGAAGTTCTGGCAAGAAGAAAGGCCAGCGAGTGCCCTGTTAAGCTCCCTGCTGTAGATGGCGTCTGCACACAGCTACTTACCATCCTGCTATTAGTGTTGCATTACAAGTGCAAGGCTGCAGGCATCCTTTTTAGGGTGAGCTAGAGACTGACAGCCCAGCCCAAGGGACTGTTTAGCTAATGGAGGGCTGTTGATATATCTTACAGGGCTATATCTCTTTCATTGCTTTCATGTTTTTTTTTAAATCCACATAATTACAGAAGATCATGAGCTAGTTCTACTCAACATTATGCTCACAAACCAAATTAGCTGAAGTTTGGTATTTTTTTTTCTCACTCTCTGTCTCAATCCGAGAACTGATCAGCCTTAAGCCACAGAGAAAGGAGGAGATTGTCAGTAGCAGCTTGGATTTAAAGATGACTTGTATCTAGTGTATCTGCTTGGTTCACACAGCACTGCAAAACAGACGGTAGGGCACACTGCACTACAGTTGTAGCTGTTGTTTAAGAAACCAAATCTAGAGGACCTTCTGAACCTGTGTTCCCTTTACCCTACTGAGTCCACCAAGCTAATGCCAGAAGCAAGTTATAAATCAGAGTAGATGCTCTTAATTGTCATTTAACCAACCTCAGAAGCCAACCTCTTCATTCCTCTACAAATTGTGGATCCCCACAACCCCCCCCCCAACCTAAGGGCCTCCCCTTCTAGCTCCATAGTGAGACCCATGAGACATGGGCCTAAAAGGATCAGGAATCTTCTTTCTTCAACATTTCTGTGCTGTTTTATTTATCTACATAATTTAATAAATATGACATGGATAGTTGAAATCAGAAGAAAGTATAGTTGTCTCAATGAAAACCACGTTGAAACTGTCACATAAGATGGACTCCTTAACAAGTAACATCTTTGAATTAGTGGGTAATTTGGGAAAATGTTAAAAAAAAAAAAAGATTCTGTGCTAAGATCCTGCGGTGGTTACCAAGCAAATGCCATTTATGCTTTCAGAAAGCTAAAACTTGAAATTTCAGGCCCAAATTAAAGGTTTTACTCTATGCAGAGCACAAGCAAGGAAATCCCAATTTGTAGACCTATTACAAAAAATATTGTAAAGTGGAGACATGTCAGTTATTTAAAAAAAAAAATACCAGAGTGACACTGTGATATTTACATTAAAATGTTTGGTACAATACATGAAATGCAGTATTCCAAGTCTTTAAAAAGAAGAAAGTACTGAACCTGAATGATTTTATGAGCTGTGAAAAAAGCCAGTCACAGAAGGGCATGTAATGACTGACTCTCCTTATTTGAGACTTCTAAAAATAGCCCAACCCATGAAAACAAAGAATAGAATTGTGAATGCCAAGGTCTAGGAGAAGGGGCAACAGGGAGCTATTGTTCAGTGGGTGTAAAGTTTCAGATGAATCAGTTCTTGAGCTCCTCTGTGCAGCACTTTGTCTAGAGACAACAATATTGTATTGTATAGTTGGATTTCTGTTCAGAGGGTAGATGTATTATGTGCTCTTGTCTGTGTGAGCATTCTTGCATGATAAAACAAAGCCTTGAAATTCAGAAGCAAGTTTGGTGCAAATATTTGATTTTTAAAATGTTGCTTTAATGAGAGACAGATTGAGAGAAAGATACAGAGAGAGACTAGAGCTCTGCTGATCTGTGGCTAATGGTTGTGCAGGGGATTGAACCTAGGACTTAAGAGGCTCAGCCATGAAAGTCTTTTGCATAACCATTGTGGTATACCCACACCCCACAAATATGTCATTTTTAAAAAAGTCATTTAATGATTTTGCCCTTCAGCTTAAAATTGATCTATGACCTATGAGCACAGGCCCCAGTTCAGTCAGATAATAAGCTTTCTACTCTAGACTTGACCCTAAGTTCAACCTAAATTACAATACACAGTTAAACTTGGAATGTTCCATCCAGGGTTGCTAAGAATTGAAGACCGTCTAGATTCCTGAGCACAAATACATGTCATGTTTTAGGCAATTATGTACCATCCCTTCAACACACATCTTCTTATCTTGCCTCATTTCAGTTCTCTGGACTTGTGTTCTTGGTAGTTTTAATCTGAAGTGATTCTCCAGGGTCTGACCTGCACTTCCTGTGGAGGAGTCTGAACTTCCTGTGGGCAAGAATACATGGCTTCATACTTCTGGTGCTTTCCCTACCTTCATCTCATGGCCACATTTCTCCTTCCCAGAATCCTGCCAGACTGACTACATGTAGCATCACTGCACTGGATTTTTCTGGAACCTGTGTGTAGTGAAATATCTTAGACGGCCATAACAGAGCCTCTTAGAATAAGGGCCCACCAGTATCAGAGTGTCTTGCAGGGACTGGTGAGTAGAGCCATTGTGACACTCACTTGCAAGGACTGTCAGCACCCTCCTCTCCTCTCTACTGAGCTTTTGCTTTCTGTCCCTCCTGCTCCCTTCCTAGCTCCTTAGCTCCTCCTAGACCTGTACCAGGGTCCCTGGAGATGGCACAAACCAGCTTAGAGGAAGAGCACAGACTCTGAAAGACAAACATCCAAGCCCTGGGGCTCAGAGCAGCCTTATTTATGTGTCCACTTGTTATACGCAGCTGACTTTACTGTGCATTATTCAGCCCAGTGGCTGCAAGTGGTTGTTAGCAAGTTTGTAGGAAAAGCAAATCTCTAGGAAAGTGAGCTTCAAAATAAACAGTGACAGGGATTTCAGAAAAAAAAAAAAAAAACTAGTCAGCTGCATATAACTAGACCAACAATATAACTTTCCCCCCTAAAACGCTTCCCAATCCAAAAGGCAAAATCTGAAAAGAACTGGGCAGGTCACTGTTAACTTAGCCAGCAGTCAGTCAAACATAAGTTACCAAATGAATATATGTATCAAGTACCCAACAGAACTGTTAAAAAAAAAAAAAAAAAACGAAGTGTGAGCCATAAAATCAGAATTATGTGTTTGAATAGCAGACATATAAAATATAATCAGATGGCTGTGGTCTTATTAAAACAGACTGTGAAAAATACAAGCTCTGAAATTTATGACTCTTATCGGTTAACCTTTGGTGTGCTGTGTGTACTCTTCCTTCTGAGTTTTGTCTTACCAGAAAATGTAAGAGGTGTAGATTTAAATTGCAAAATGGCTTTAAGTTCTAGTCTGTTCAAGGGAGAACTCATGCAGTGGTTTTTCCCTAGCAGAGATACGGCTTATGCTATGGAAGAGATAGGTCTGCTAAGAAACTGGTATTGACAAGTGTGATAGATTCAGCCAGGTACTTAGTGAGTGCTGGAGAGCAAAGATGATTGCATTTTACAGTCTGTATTTCTCTGTTTATTGCTTGTATTCTATCATTAGGCAAACAGGTTCTTAATATAGCAAATCTCTCTAATCAGTAAAGCAAGGGAGGGAGAAAAGAACCAGAAGCATCATTAATTATAACCATTTGGCTGCAGCCTGGGCAGTCTGTTGCTGTTGGATTGGGCGACTTCCTCTGGTTTAATTTTCTGAAGGTAGAGCAGAAACTGCTTTTTTTCTTATGCATGAGGAGAGTAGAGAAATGTTCCATGCCCTGCTGGCTGACAGCTGCCTAAAAAAATCTGAGATGAAATACTGGTTTCTCCATAATGGAGTGGGGGGGGGGCAGCAAGGCTGGTCTCTGTGTGAGTGTGCTTCTAAGCAAACAGATCCATAAACAGGGCATGTGCACTGGCCATCCCCAGGCTCAGGGGAACTAGGTCAGAAGTCACAGTTACCAGGGAGCAGAGCTGTGAATTCCCAGTGCCACTGCTTCTTCTCCAGAGGGAAGCCATTGGCACTGTGGCAGATGCTAATCACTGGGGAAATGAGCAAAGGAGTCATCATTATGACTCCAGGTAACAGAGGGCAACAGCATCTAATGTATTTACTAATCCTCTGGTGCCCACCAGCAATTACATATCTCAGAAATTCTATTGCCTGACATGTCAGGACTTGAGGATTGTCGCCAGTGCTGATCCTGTAGCAGCATTGGAAGGGACATGAAGGGTGGTGCACCGGGTTCAGTGCAGGGACCCGTGCGAGGAACCCAGTTCGAGCCCCCGGCTCCCCACCTGCAGGGAGTCACTTCACAAGCAGTAAAGCAGGTATGCAGGTGTCTCTCTGTCTCTGTCCCTCTCTACCTTCCCCTCCCCTCTCAATTTCTCTCTGTCGTATGCAATATAAAGAGAAGAAGAGAAAAGAAAAAAAGAAATGAAAAGGAGAGAAAAGAAAAAGAAAAATAGCCACCAGGAGCAGTGAACTTGTAGTGCCGTCACTGAGCCCCAGCGATAACTCTGGAGGCAAAAAAAAAAAAAAAAAAAGAAGGGACATGACTAATGAAATGCCTAAAAACAGGCTCCCTGACTTTCCAGGATGAAAGAAAAGCTGGTGGTTGTGGGGAAACAGAGCACCCCCCCATTTCTCTTCATTTCCCCATGTACAAACTGAAAACCTGACAAGGCTATGTTGTGAGTGTTCTCAGCCCCCAATTCTGAATCAGGTGGCTTCTCGCAGAGGCCCAAACAATGAGCTAGTTGTTTACAGGAGCAGTCTTCTTCATAGAAGAGAGGATTTGCTTTTGACTTGGTTAAGGCGGATTCTTAAAAAAACAAGATTTGTTCCCCTCTCTTCTCTTGGCCTTTGGTGTCTTAGCTGAGGGAAGTCTCTTCTAGTTTCTACCTTACCTTACACCTATCAAGAGCTCAGAAGTTGTCATCACCAACCCCCATCATGCCCGGGTCCCCAGACTCTCCCAGTGGAGCATTTGCATTATGCAGATACTCTATGTGAAAGTTCAAAGTAGGATGTGCCCTGTAATTGTATCTATTGCATTTGTCATGCTTGATTAGCAAGACATAATAGCTTGCTGAGTTGCTCCCCCCACCCTTTGTCTTGGGCTAGAAGCCTTTAAAATGTGGAAATAATAAGTTACTCGGGCTTCCAAAATGGGCTTGAAGAGTCACATTTTTATAGAAGGACTTTGCATAAGTAGGTAAGTCACCAGAGGGGTTCGGATTGTTATAGGATTATGAGTTTACAACCAGCTAGCCAGACCCAGGTCCACATTCCCAGGCTGTGCCCCCACCTGCAGCTCAGGAACCCTCACAAGCCCTGCACTCTCAGTGTGACAGTGTCCCAACTGTGGCTGAGACTGTGCTCAAATAATTGGCCCTCATTTTGAAGCATGTGCTCTGGTTCAGTGGAGGATTTGAAAGGCACTCCAGTTTATGGGCAGTTCTTTGATTCAGATACCCAAGTGCTGCCTGTCATTCAAGTAGTTCCTAACACTTTTTCCTACCTTAGGCTCAGGTGAGACTGCAGGGCCTCAGTGCTACAGTCTTGAAGGTAGGAGGGGGTCAGGTCCCACCAGCACCCCTCTCTTGCTGAGAGGCTGTATTAATGTACTATATAAGCAGATAATTTTTTAAATATTTTATTTATTTACTTATTGGATAGAGACAGAGAACTTGATAGGGAAAGGAGAGATAGAGAGGGAAAGAGGAAAGAGACTCCTGCTGGCCCCATAAGAAGAGGATTTCTGTGTTTGGATGCTAAATGTTTCTGTGGTTTAGAGAGGTGTTAACAAGATCCTCTCTTGTTAAATGCCTTCTAGGCATTTTCCCTGAACATATGTGCCAGCCTAGCTCCACATAACTGTGTTTATTCAGCTCATCCAGTTATGTCACCTAAAACAGCCATCAAGAGATGAGCTGGGGGTAGGGGAGCACAGCTGTAGTGATATTAGTAAGACTTTGGGGCAATAAAGACACTTATGTTCCACTTCATTCATACCATACATAGCTGGGTCCCTTTCTCTTCCCACGTGGTTGAACCCTGTCACCCTCAAATAGAAGGGGAAATGCAAGTCTGCCTAACTGTAGGCCTATTATCCTACACACAGTTGAACTCTTAGTGATGAATGAGTATCAGAAATCTTCCTATACAGAACCAGAGGCTGAAGCTAGCCTGTTGGTGGAATTCAAATGCTAGTACCATTGCCCGCAATGTATTAAATGATTGGAATAAGGTTTCCAAAGTGACTACGTCAAGCTAGTGGATATCACAGATGATGTGTGTATGATGAAAAGTTCTGCATGCAGTTACTCATCAAATAGATTTAGCCCTTGGGAACTTCACAGTCACTGTGCCCTATGAGACAGAAGTGCATGTCTTCTATAGCCAGACCACAGAGAAAACTTGAAGGCATCATATGCTCTAGATTAGAAATTAGGCTGCCTTCTCAACCCATGTTAGTGAAATTCTTAGTGATGCAAAGGCCCTTAGGGAGGGTTTATTCTGTTTTTGGTGGACTATGGCCTAGAAAGAAAGAAAAGACAGCAGAATTATCATGTCCAGAGGTGGGGCTATGGAGCAGCAGCAGCTGTGTTTCTCTCCTCTCCTCTCCCGGGTCAACTAAGAATACTAAAGGAGATCACCTGGGACCACAACAATACAGGACTACAACAACTGACTTCAGGAACCCACCAAATCATCAGTGAGTGCAAACACTTGTGGCCCATGGACATAGAGGAGCCTAGGGAGAGATTAAGTGGCTGGTAACAGTCCTGCAGTTTGTCAGTTGAGACACCACCTCCAGTCTGTTTTACGAACAAGAGGACAGCTGAAGGGAGGAGAGGACTTCCATGAGACTCACCAAATGCAACTGTGAGTCTCCACTGCTATTGCCCTCAGAAGCTGGAGAAGCGGCAGGGAGGCCCTGTGCTAACACTAGGGGACAGAGAACTAACAAGGAAACTCAGGAGAAAATCTATACCTCGGTGACCTAGCAGTGGGGCTGTGAAAGTCTCTTTGCATAACCACTGGATTATCTCTGCCCCACCCCTGCTTTATCTCTTGGTCAGGAGTCAGTGATTAAGCTAAGAAGCCTACTTATAGTTTAAAAGCCCTCAGGCTCCCATAGCCTACAGGGAAGAAAAAGAACAAAAGAGGCTTTTAAGCCACTGTGCTCCAATTCAGGGATTAAAATACTATTGAAACAACTGTCAACTTCCACAACTGTGAACCCTTTAATTACCTTACTTAGGCACAAGTCAATCCAGGCAAGAGTGATCAGTAATTTGAAAAGTACTGAGAGGGACCTCATAACATACTATATAAAATGGTTAAACCAACAAGAAGAAATGTTGGAGAAATGAACCAGGACAAGAGTCCACCTAAAAGTCCCACAAAGGCTGAAGCACAAAATAATGAGGTCAACATCAGAACACTATTTAAGGAAATAATCACAGGAGTAGAGAGTTTGAAAGAATTGTCATCAGAAATGCAGAAACAACTAATGGGACTCTGGAAGAAAACACTAATTATCTCAAGGTTGTTAGCTGAATGCTGAAATAGTTGAGCTAAGAACACAACTAGCTGAACAAACTAAAACAGTATCAGAACAGGGTAACAAAGTAGATGAATTCCAGAAAACAGTAGAGGGGAGAGAGAATAGAATAAATGAGGCTGAAGACAGAATTAGCAAGATCGAGGACGAATTAGAGACAACTAAAAAAGAAGTAAGAGATCTCAAAAGAGATTAAGAGATACTGAACATAACAACAGAGACCTATGAGATGACTTCAAAAGAAATAATATACGTATTATTGGCTTACCTGAGGAAGAAAGAGAGGGAGGGGAAGAAAGAATTCTTCAGGACATAATAGCTGAAAACTTCTAAAGACATAAAGATTCAAGAAGCCCAGAGGTTCCCAAACAAACTTAACCCAGACTTAAAGACACCATGACACATCATATTTAGAATGGAAAGGAAAAAGGATAAAGAAAGGATCCTGAGGCTGCATGAGAAAAATAAAGAGTTACCTACAGAGGAAAACCCATAAGATTAGGAGCAGACTTCTCCACACAAACACTACAGGCAAGAAGAGAATGGCAAGATATCTATAGAGTGCTCAATGAGGCTTTCAACCAAAACTACTATATCCTGCTAGACTGTCATTCAGACTAGATGGAGACATCAAAAACTTCTCAGACAAGCAAGAGTTAAAAGAATCAACTATCACCAAGCCTGCCCGAAATAAGTTCTGAAAAGTCTATAAACAGTCAGACCACCATAAATAGGCCATCTATTAGAACACTCTAAAACTCTACAAGATTGTCATTAAAATACCTTCAATCTTTGATATCAATAAATGTCAATGCCCTGAATTCACCTATTATTAAAAGGCACAGAGTAGGAAGATGTAGGAAAATGGATCAGAAAACACAACCCAACAATATGAAACCCACCTAACTCAACAAGGCAAACACAGACTCAAAGTTAAAAGATGGAAAACTATCATACAGGCCAAAGGCCCACAAAAAGGGCAGTAACAGCTATTCTCATATCAGACATGATAGACCTTAAATAAAATGTAAAAAGATAGGGATGGACACTACTTAATGCTCAGTAGATCAGTCAACCAAAAGTACTTAATTATTAACATCTATGTACCCAATGAGAAGCCATCTAAATACATCAAACATCTACTGAAAGAGCTACAGCAATATATTAACAGCAACACAGTCATAGTAAGGGACTCTCTTAAATTGACAGGTCATCCAGGCATAAAATCAATAAAGACATGAGGGAGCTAAATAAGGAGATAGATAAACTAGAACTATTGGACATTTTCAGAGTCATTCATCCCAAGAAACTGGAATACACATTTTACTCAAGTCCACATAGGTCATTCTCAAGGCCACAAAGAGAGCATCAGCAAATTCAAGAGCATTGAAATCATCCCAAGCACATTCTCAGATCACGGTGGAATTAAACTAACACTTAACAATCAACAAAAGATTAGTAATAGTCCCCAAAATGTGGAAGCTCAACAGTACACTACTTAACAACTACTGGGTCAAAGAGGAAAATAAAGGAAGAAATCAAATTGTTTCAAGAGTTCAATGAAAATGAAAACACAAGCTATCAAAATATTTGGGACCTAGCTAAGGCAATATTGAGAGGGAAGTTCAAAGCCACACAAACACATATTAGGAAACAAGAAAAGTTACAAATAAACAGCCTGATTGCACATCTTAAAGACCTAGAAGAAGAAGAACAAAGGAACCCTAAAGCAACCAGAAGGACAGAAATCACTAAAGTTAGGGCAGAAATCAATAACATTGAAAATAAGAAAACCATACAAAAGATCAACGAAAGTAAATGTTGGTTTTTTGAAAGAGTGAACAAAATCGACAAACCTTTAGCCAGACTCACGAAACAAAAAAGGGAGAAGACCCAAATAAATTGGATCATAAATGAAAGAGGAGATATTACAAGAGACATTGCAGAAATTCAACATATCATGTGAGGCTTCTATGAACAACTATATGCCACCAAGCTAGAGAACCTGGAAGAAATGGATGAGTTCCTAGATACCTACAAACTTCCAAAATTAAGTAAAGAGGAACTAGATAAAATGAACAGGCCCACCACAGCTAATGAAATTGAAAACAGTTATCAAAAATCTTCCCAAAAATAAAAGTCCTGGACCAGATGGTTTTACAAATGAATTCTACAAAACCTTCAAAGAAAAACTAATACCTCTACTTTTAAAAGTCTTCCAGAAGATTGAAGACATTGGAATACTCCCTTCCATCTTCTATGAAGCCAACTTTGATACTGAAAGCAGACAGGGACACAACCAAAAAAGAAAACTACAGACCAATATCTCTGATGAACATAGATGCTAAAAGATGGAACAAAATCCTAGCCAACTGGATACAGCAGTATATTAAAAGGATTGTTCATCATGACCAAGTGGGGTTTATCCCAAACATGCAAGGTTGGTTTAATATATATAAATCAATCAATGTGATCCACCACATCAACAAAAGCAAGACCAAAAACCACATGGTCATATCAATAGATGGAGAGAAAGCCTTTGACAAAATACAACACCCCTTTATGATCAAAGCACTACAAAAAAATGGGAATAGATGGAAAATTCCTCAAGATACTGGAGTTTATATGTAGCAAACCTACAGCCAACATCATACTCAATGGTGAAAAACTGGAAACATTGCCCCTCAGATCAGGTACTAGACAGGGCTGCCCACTATTACCATTACTATTCAACATAGTGTTGGAAGTTCTTGCCATAGCAATCAGGCAGGAGCAAGGAATTCAAGGCATACAGATTGGAAGAGAAGAAGCCAAACTCTCCCTATTTGCAGATGACATGATAGTATACATAGAAAAACCTAAGGAATCAAACAAGAAGCTTTTTGAAATCATCAGGCCATATAGTAAGGTGTCAGGCTACAAAATTAACATCCAAAAGTCAGTGGCAGTCCTGTGTGCAAACAATAAGGTAGAAGAAGTTGAAATCCAGAAATCAGTTCCTTTTACTGTAGTAACAAAAACAATAAAATACGTGGAATAAACGTAACCAAAAAAGTGAAAGACTTGTATATTGAAAATTATGAGTCACTACTCAAGGAAATTGAAAAAGACACAAAGAAGTGGAAAGATATTCCATGTTCATGGGTTGGAAGAATTAACATCATCAAAATGAATATACTTCCCAGAGCCATATACAAATTTAATGCTATCCCCATCAAGATCCCAACCACATTTTTAGGAGAAAAGAACAAATGCTACAAATGTTTATCTGGAACCAGAAAAGACCTAGAATTGCCAAAACAATCTTGGGAAGAAAGAACAGAACTGGAGGCATCACATTCCCAGATCTCAAATTGTACTATAGGGCCATTGTCATCAAAATTGCTTGGTACTGGAACATGAATAGACACACTGACCAGTAGAATAGAATTGAGAGCCCAGAAGTGAGCCCCCACACCTATGGACATCTAATCTTTGACAAAGGTGCCCAGACTATGAAATGGGGAAAGCAGAGTCTCTTCAACAAATGGTGTTGAAAAAAATGGATTAAAACATGCAGAGGAATGAAACTGAACCACTATATTTCACAAAATACAAAAGTTAATTCCAAGTGTATTAAGGACTTGGATGTCAGACCAGAAACTGTCAGATACTTAGAGGAAAATATTGGCAGAACTCTTTTCTGCATAAATTTTAAAGACATCTTCAATGAAACAAATCTAGTTACAAAGAAGACTAAGGCAAACATAAACCTAAGAGACTATATCAAATTAAAAAGCTTCTGTACAGCAAAAGAAACCACTACCCAAACCAAAAGACCTCTCGCAGAATGGGAGAATATCTTTACATGTCATATGTCAGACAAGAGGCTAATAACCAGAATATATAAAGAGCTTGCCAAACTCAACCACAAGAAAACAAATAACCCCATCCTAAAATGGGGAGAGGACATGGACAGAAGTGATCCAAAAGGCTGAGAAACACATGAAAAATGCTCCAAGTCTTTGATTGTCAGAGAAATGCAAATCAAGACAACAATGAGATATCACTTCACTCCTGTGAGAATGTCATACATCAGAAAAGGTAACAGCAGCAAATGCTGGAGAGGGTGTGGGGTCAAAGGAACCCTCCTGCACTGCTGGTGGGAATGTAAATTGGTCCAGCCTCTGTAGAGAATAGTCTGGAGAAGTCTCAGAAGGCTAGAAATGGACCTTAACCTATGATCCTGCAATTCCTCTCCTGGGGCTATATCCTAAGGAACCCAACATATCCATCCAAAAAGATCTGTGTACACATATGTTCTTAGCAGCACAATTTGTAATAGCCAAAACCTGGAAGCAACCCAGATGTCCAACAATATATGAGTGGCTGAGCAAGCTGTGGTATATCTACACAATGAAATACTACTCAGCTATAAAAAATGTTGATTTCACCATTTTCAGCCAATCTTGGATGGACCTTGAAAAATTCATGTTAAGGGAAATATGTCAGAAATATAAGGATGGATATTGGATGATTTCACTCTCAGAAGTTGAAAAAAAAAAAGATCAGAAGAGAAAACACAAGTAGAACCTGAACTGGAATTGGTGTATTGCACCAAAGTAAAAGACTCTGGGGTTGGTGGGGGCGTGGGTGGGAGAATACAGGTCTAAGGAGGTCCTCTGTTAAGAGGAGCTAGAGGGGGTTGTATTGTTATATGGAAAACTGAGAAATGTTATGCATGTACAAAGTATTGTATTTACTGTTGAATGTTAAACATTAATTCCCCAATAAAGATATTTTAAAAAGTAAAAGAAAAAAAGTCAGCATATGATGTTTTAAGGCCATTTTGATGTCTGGGCAGAATTCTAGTCCTGAAGAGAAATAAAACATGTCAAATTCTACCCATTATTCTCTGGAGGTAATGATGCAGTGGGCCAGACTTATTATTAATATAGAGGAAAAGTAGGCTTTTGAGTAAGATTCAGTTCCTCTTCCCATTTCCCCTCACATCCTCTTAGACATAACATTTAGTGACCTTTGAACAGCCTGGGGATGCTTCACAGTGTCTTATTCTTGATGCCTTCTTAAAGGTTTCTATTTCATATTCACAGCTGGCATATGCAAATACAGGTAAGGATTATGATGCCTCCCAAGTAGCATTATGGTCAATAAATTACTTCTTGGGTGTACCCGCTGCCATTTCAGTCCATTGAGTCTTTAGTGAGTGAGGAATATTTCCCTAAGATAGGCAGCCTGCCAGTGTATTGCACACAGAGGTAGGTGGTTAAGTCCTGCTGGACTGCTGGATTCAGGTGTGATTCTTACTGTAAGATTTATTTATGCATTTTTTTGTTCTGGTATGAGTGAGAAACAGCACTACTCTGGCATATCTGGGAATCTTGCCTAGGTCCTCATGCATGTCACTTCTGCTGAGCTCCTTTAACCAGCGTTATCTTTGGGGGCAAATGAGCCCCTGTCTTTCCTTCCACCACACACCTGCTTTGAGATGGGTTACAGGAAAGATTCTGTGTGTGTATTTGTGGTTGAGTAGACATGAAGTCTCAAGCATGACAGAAAGCACACTTGTTTTTTTGCCTTCAGTCACTAGGGCTGAGTGCCAGCACTATGGACCCACTGCTCTTAGTGGATTTTTTTCCCCCTTTTTATTCCATAGGATAAAGAGAAATTGAGAGGGAAGGGAGAGATAGAGAGGGAGAAAGAAAATACACCTGCAGACCTGCTTCACCTCTCTGAAATGCCCCCCCACCCCCGCATGTGGGGAGCGGGGGCTCAAGCCAGGTTCCTTGCATGGGTCCTTGTGCATAGTGCTATGTGTGCTTAACTGGGTACCGGGTGTGCCACACACTGCCTGACCTCTAGGAAAAGATTATTATTATTATTATTTTTTTTTGCCCTCCAGGGTTATCACTGGGGCTCCGTGCCTGTGCTACAAATCCCCTGTTCCTGGAGGCTGTTTTTTTCCATTTTGTTGCTCTTGTTGTTACTATTGTTGTTGGGTAGGACAGAGAGAAATTGAGAGAAGTGAGGAAGAGAAATATAAACTCCTGCAGATCTGCTTCACTGCTTGTGAAGCAACCCACCCCCTGCCTTGTGGGAGCTGGAAGATCGAACTGGGATCCTAGGCTGGTCTTTGCACTTTGCGCCATGTGCTTTTAACCTGCTGCGCAATTGCCCTGAAAGGACACGTTTTCATTCAAGGGTTTTGGACATAGGTCCTGAGTCTACATGTAAATCACTGTATGAACTTGGGTAAGTAAGTCCTTTGCCTTCTCTGCCCTCTGCTTGCTTTCTTTTATCAAACGAAAGGGTTGTTGGGAGTCGGGCGGTAGCGCAGCGGGTTAAGCACACATGGCGCAATGCCCAAGACCTGCGTAAGGTTCCCAGTTGAGCCCCTGGCCCCCCACCTGCAGGGGAGTCGCTTCACAGGCGGTGAAGCAGGTCTGCAGGTGTCTGTCTTTCTCTTCCCCTCTCTGTATTCCCCTCCTCTCTCCATTTCTCTCTGACCTATCCAACAATGACGACATCAACAACAATAATAACTACAACAACAATGGAAACGACAAGGGCAACAAAAAGGAAATAAATAAATTTTAAAAAAACATGAGAGGGTTGTCCTTGGTCAGCACTTTTCATTGTAATTGTTTAACCAGCAGAACCTTTTCTTGAATTGAATTCTTGGGTGGGAACCTGAAGGTTCCTTCAGGTCATATTAACGTATATTCATTTTTGAGAAAGAGCTCAATGTTGACTGGAGAAACAAATAAGCAAGTGAATTAAACAAATGAAAAGACAAGCAAGCTCTGGGGAGGTCTAGCTCTAGGCAGGGTGTCTCACTCAGTGACTAGGTTTCATTCCTGAAATCAGATTGATAAATCTGTCAATAATTGAGGAGCCATCTCTCACCAACCATATTTCAGACATAGAATACTTCTTTAGAAAGTTTAATAGCACCTTTGCATCATTCATAACGTTTTAATATGCTTGTGAATGTCTTGTTCGGTAGTGTGCTATGCTACAATTAAAAATAGAGGGCATTTGTGTAGTGGGGTTCATAATAAAGTGCAAATATACATAGAGAGAAAATGCTAATCTAGGGCACACTAAGGGACCATAGGAACAAGACTGAAGCAGAACGGTGATGCAAGAGGAGATGCTTGAAGTTGAACTGCTGTGCTGCCTTTTCCTGTGGCCAGAGCTCTCACACCTCAACACTGTACCTACTCATCAGGTAGCTGGTATAACTCTGAGCAGTCAGTAAGAAAGTAGGTCACTAAATAAGGACCTGGTTGGTGACTAATACATGGAGATTTTTGTTGTTGTTGTTGTTGTTGCAGCACGTTTACTTCAAAGGCACTTATCAAAATTTGTCTGGGGCCATGCTACGCTAGCTTCACGGGTGGGAGAGAGAGATGACCAGGGACTCATGGCTGAGTGGTACGCAGTACAGCCTTTATTCATGTGGAACGCAGTGCAATCTAAGCTACCTCTAATCACAATCCTGTCCTTATTTCTCCTGAGGCAGAAGTGTCAGGTCCGAATAGGATGTACGTAGGATAGGGGGTGGGGAGAATGAAAAAGTGTGCAAAACACTGAGGATTAAACTGATGCCCTGGAGGCAGGGCGGTGCTTAGTTAACAGTGGTTATGTAAATAGAATACAGTGTTAAGCAGGGGGGATTATACCAATGAAACAGAAGGGGGTCTTAGAAGCAGAATTTAGAAGCAGACCAACAGGGCCAGGCAGTAGCACAGTGTGTTAAGCCTACATGGTGCGAAGCGCAAGGACTGGTGTAAGGATACCAGTTTGAGCCCCCAGCTCCCCACCTACAGGGCGTCGCTTCACAGGCAGTGAAGCAAGTCTGCAGGTGTCTTATCTTTCTCTGTCTTCCCCTCCTTTCTAGATTTCTCTCTGTCCTATCCAATAACAATGACCACAATGGCAACAACAATAACAAGGGCAACAAGAAGGGCTACAAAATGGAAAAAATGGCCTCCGGGAACCATGGATTTATAGTGCAGGTCCTGAACCCCAGCAATAATACTGGAGGCAAAATAATAGTAATAATAAAACTTATCCTTCAGAAATATAAATGACTTTTTCTATAGTGTTGTCCCAAATAATTATGAGCCATGATAATGGTTGAGATTTTGAAAGGGAACAAATATATGTAAAAACATACTGAACCAAGCATATCAAATTTTTAAAGACTTTTAAAAAAATGTAATCTATTTCAATAAATTTTAAATTGGTCACACATTAACATGGCAATATATTAGACTCAGTGACATGTGTTATTTAAATGAACTTTACCTGTCATCTCTTTATGTGAGTTCATAATTGTGGAGTTCTTGGATGTTGTTCCTATATATCTCTTTTTAAATTTTTTTTATACTTTATTTATTTATTTTCCCTTTTGTTGCCCTTGTTGTTTTATTGTTGTAGTTATTATTGTTGTTGTTGTTATTGATGTCATCATTGTTAGATAGGGCAGAGAGAAATGGAGAGAGGAGGGGAAGACAGAGAGGGGGAGAGAAAGACACCTGTAGACCTCCTTCACAGCCTGTGAATCGACTCCCCTGCAGGTGGGGATCTGGGGGCTCGAACCCGGATCCTGATGCCGGTCCTTGCACTTCGTGCCACCTGTGCTTAACTCACTGCGCTACCACCCGACTCCAGCTCCTGCATTTCTTGTTAATTGGTGGGTCATCAGTGATTTCACATCCCATGTTGCATGTGAGTGACTTTGTGCATATGTGTTTGTCTCTTTCCAGGCACAGAAGCTAAAATCCAACATGTCGGGAAGCACACACCTCTGTCTTTCTGATGTAAGTTCTATTTTTTGATCTCCCTATGTTTCTAGAGGTAAAGACTGTGTTTGTCGGAAAAGGTATGTTGCAAACAGTTCAAAAAAGAAGTAAGAATTCATTTTCGGCAGAAGTATATGAGACCATCCCTGTTCCTCTGCCCTTTGAGCAAGGGGACATGAGAAGATCCTGGTATACAAATTCAGAGATAAATGTCAGGTAGAACTTAAAGCTAAGAGTTAAGCTAGTGGACTAGAATCCTTATCTGACAACTAGATCCAGCTACAAATGCCAGGAGACTATGGTCAGAGTCCAATAAAATCATCTGGCAGAGTAGATACAGGATAACTTTGCTTCCCAGGATCCTCTGGCAGCCTCTGATCATTGTATTTGACCTCCACAGCAAAACAGAGTCGGGAACTATGTCCTTCTTCCATAGGCCATTCACAGCTCATTGTGATGGAGTGTGGCATTGTGGGATTGAGACAGTGTTGGGGATGGAAGTGGAAGCATTGCTCATGGAAAGGGTATCTGTGCTGACTGGGAATCCAAAAGCCTGGATTTGGGCTTGAATTGTCTAACCACTGAGCAGCACAGAGTCTCCTTCACCTATAAAACCTGGAGTTGAACCGAGTCATGGAGGCCCTGGGGTACTTATGGAGTGGAGGAGTGGGAAAGCAACAATGGGAGGAATACTTCAAGTGTTTTTCCCAAGAGAAGTTTTATTTATTTATTTATTTATTTATTTATTTATTTATTTATTTATTTATTTATACCTGAGCTCTGCTCAGCTCTGGCTTCTACTAGTACTAGAGACTGAATGTAAAACTCTGGAAACTCAGGTATGAGAGCCTCTTTGCAAAACCAGTATGTTATTAATAGCCCCCCCACACACACACACACACAAAAGAATTTTAACAACCCATAATAAAGAAACTGTATTATGCCTTGGTCAGACAGTTTATTAAAAGCATTGAACTCTCATCAGATTCTGATCCTTCACCTAAAACTGTAAGTTAGTGAATCAGAGTCTCAGTGGTAAACTCTTGGCCAGTTTTGGTGAGCAATACAACCATCTGGGGCTTAGGGTGGTAGAGAGAAAGAGTACAGTTAAAATACTGTCATAGAATGGCTTCATGTGTGATGATGAAATCCTTCTTTCTTACAGCACGATTATGAAAAGGATGGTCTCGCTGGTGCTTCCAGCCACATAACCACAAAATCAATGGCTGCCCCTCCGAGCTGCAGGCTGAGCCCACTGCTGGTTCTGGTGGTGACTGCCCTGTCCACCCTGTTATCTCTATCCTTGGTGGAAACATCGTAGCTGCATTAAAAATATATATAACATACGGACCTGTAAAAACACACAAACCAAGTTATCTGTTTCCTGTCCTCTTGTATATCTGAAATTCCAGTTTTAGGAGCTCAGTTGAGGCACTGCTACAACAGTTTTATCCAACTGGAACTTTATGCTTATCTTTTTTTGTTTTGTTTTGTTATGTTTCCTTTTTATTTCAAGAAAGCTTCTTGTGATCCTTAGGGCTTCTGTGGGATAACCAGAGCTACATTCCAAACTCACAAGAAGGCTTCAGGGCATGCTGAATTGAAAAGGGACCAGGTGGTGAATCTCTTTGCAGAGAAAACTGGGACCATGTTTTTCATGACGATGGTGGTGATTTCAACCATTTCATTCTGACCTTTACCCAGCTAGAAAAAGAGTTAGTCTTTCTAACGAATCTTCCATGGCTCCTGGGATAGCTTTGATTGTTGGTAACATAACTTCAGTCTGTGATGAGTATCAAGTGGAGATCCTCACGGAGAGGATCCAGGTGGACTTAATGTAAACAAGCTCATACCAGTGCCCTTCTCTCTTCCTCTCTCTGTACTAGCCTTCTTCAAGTTTCTGTACATGTCTGTGTAGTGTAAACAGTTTTGCACTCTCCTACCAAACAGAAAATCCCCGTCACCACAAGTGTCCATCTTCTAGCCCCAAGTAGAGACCAAGAGTGAGCAAAAAGCTCACAGGAGTCTAAGCACTAAACAACAGTCCCCTAAAGCCTTACCTGAGTGAGAAGCCCTGCAATTAACAAGTCAAGCTTAGTTGGAGCCTTGCTCTAATACTCTTTACATGTATGAGGTTATATGTAGAAAACAAAAATTTCCTACTAAATGGTTTCCACTATTGGCTTTCTATATTTTGAATGTAATGATCTTGTCTTCATTTTTTACTGATGGTTTAATACAAAATCCCTGGAGCTTATTCCTCCCCCCCCCCATAAAGTAGTGTGAGCTCCAATACTCATGTTCATGCACCCAGCTCTTCAAAAGCAGACTCTGAGGAGCCTCCAACTGTGAAAGGAGGCTCTGCATCGTATTACTGTGGACAGGCAGGAGGAAACAGAGACCCCAGACGTTGTCTTATCTGTCATTCAGATGCAAGCACGCGGACCTGAGAGGACACTGGCGGGCACCTGTAAACATTTTGTGATGTGTGATGGCACCCTGGCTCATTGACATGATTGGTTACCTGGCAAAGGAAAGCTTTGTGTGAGACAGGGACAGGGCATGCTCTGCTCACGTCTGAATCAAATCTTTGGCAGGGGTCTGCATTCTCCTAAGGATAGACTTTATGTATTTACACTGGAGCAGAATGGCTTGACTGCTGTTTGTTTTGAAAGTTGTCATCAGTAGCCCTGAGTAGAGTTTTGCTCAGCTCCTCTGACAGACTGTAACTGCATATATGAAAAAGAAAGCAGATTCCTGGATGAAGAGGCTGCACCATAGGATTGTGGAACTACATTGGTTGACACAGACACACCAAACACAACAGGATTCTGGATCCCCGAGGCATCTGGCTTGATAACTGCATATCATCTCCCATCCTTCTCATCCTCAAATGAACAGATCCTAAAGTGTACTTGTGAAGTCTGGTTGAAATGGCGAGATTCAGAATATCCAGTGACTCCAGTACTGGTAGCTGTGTTTCTCCCAAACATACTGAATAGAGAAGAGGGGATTTCACCTGAATAGAGAGTGCTAGAAATACTAGCTTTCTTCTCCCCCAGCAGCAAGGGGGCTGCAGGAGGAACCAAGGTGCACACTTCATAGTGATTCCCCCTTTTGCCCGCTGATGTTTGCCTTGTAAGAATCAATCAAATTTCTGGGGTGGGAAATCGATTCAATTCAAAACAAAAGCATAGTCTTTTAGCTCTATTGGTGTTTAAAGTACATTTATATCCAAATGTTAATAAACATAAATGTATAAGACCCAGGACTGATTTTTTTTTTTTTAATTTTCACTTCAAAATTCAAGGGAAGTACATCCAACAAATCTGATTAGTGGAAGTTTCCATAAAGACTCTGACTTGACACACAAAATGTGTCGAAATGTTGGGATTCCACTCATCTTTGAAAGCCTATCTTTTACAAAGTATATTTTGTTTTAATTAAGGGATCTCTATGTATCTAGACTGGACTAATTGCATATGGGTCTGATTCTCTGTGATCTGCTGCAGAAAGCTATTGATTTCTTCTGCAGCAAACAGCAACACTAATTAGCTTCAGATGACCAAAGAGGAAATGAGAGTTAGCAGAGCTAACAAGGGTCGTCTTCGTCAAAGAACGCATGGGCAGGCACCTCATAAATGAATCTCTGAAAAGCCTCATCTATCACCAGTGAGATCTCATTTTTCTTGCAGGATAGAAGTATATGCATTAGAGTTTCCAGATCCTCAATCTGGAAATAAATTGCTGATCAAATAAACGGGGAAGGATGCTCTATGACAACATTTTCGAGAGATTCTATGCCAGTCAAGTTCTTCTCTGGCAGGTGTGACTCCTAGTTATTCCGTTTGTTTTCCAGAGTGATCCTGAAACATTACCATTTGTTCAAAGGCTAGAGCAGACAAGAGATGTATGGCCCTTTTGTATCTGACTTTTTGTATTGCTAAAAGCAATATATATATATATATATTTTTCCTTGTCCTTCAGTTCTTACATAGAGGATTTCACCAAATACAGAGCTCATTAGCTGAGGCTTCTCTGTCTTGCAGAGAACATCACACTGTAGTCGGTTTTGACAAAATACAAATGCTAACTTAAGTGCATGTAGATCAGGACTCTTAGAATAAAAAAAAAGAAAAGCCATCTTCTCAAACATGTTAGAAGCACATTCATTCCACCTTGTTGACTGTCTCTGACCAATATGCGTTTGAGGGTCTCTTCTCATGGAGAACATGAAGTACACAGTAAAAGGGAAGATTCAGAAAGCACAGCAGGTACTCCTTCCTCCCCCTTGTCCTCCCCCTCCCTCTCCCCTTTTCTTCCCAGATCTAATTGTTTAAGGCTGCTGGAGAAAAAGTAAGTTGAGAATTACGTGGTTGGTTTTTTCCAATAAGTATAACTAACTATCGAAAGTGTGATGGGTTTCCATCAAGAACTTTTTTTTTTTTGAAAATTTTAGTAGGGGGAATTAATGATTTATAGTAAACAGTAAAGACAGTTGTTGATACATGAGTAAAATTTGTCAATTTCTGCAAGACACTAACTCCTCACCTCCACTTCATCCTCTTTGGTTTTTCTGTTTGTTTGTTTCCTTTTTTGCTTGTTTGTTTTTGCCACCAGGGTTATTGCTGGGGCTCAGTGCTTGCACTATGAATCCACCGCTCCTGGCCATCCCCCCCTTTTTTTTTTTTTCTATTTTTACTTGATAGGACAGAGAGAAACTGAGAGAGAAGGGAAGATGGAGAGAGGGTAGAGAAAGATGGAAACCTACAGACCTGCTTCACCATTTATGAAGCAGTCTCACTGCAGGTGGGGAGTGGGAGCTCAAACCCGGGTCCTTGTGCATGGTGATAATGTGTGCTTAACTGGGTGCTCCACTCTCTGGGGCTCCCTTCACCTCCTCTTGGATGGAATTTGAAGGAATCATGAGATAAGCCAAAAAGAGAAGGGTGACTATGGGATGATCTCACTCATAGAAGCTGAGAAATAAGAAAAGAACATCTAATTTTTTTTTTATTTAAGAAAGGAGACATTAACAAAACCATAGGATAAGAGGGGTGCAGTTCCACACAATTCCCACTACCCGATATTTTTTAGAAGCAGTGTCAGGAGTCTGGCGGTAGCGCAGCAGCAGGTTAAGTTAACACGGCATGAAGTGCAAGGACTGGCATAAGGATCCCTGTTCGAGCCCCCGGCTCCCCACCTGCAGGGGAGTTGCTTTACAGGCGGTGAAGCAGGTCTGCAGGTGTCTTTCTCTCCCCCTCTGTTCTATTCTTCTTCCCATTTCTCTCTGTCCTATCTAACAATGACATCAATAATAACTACAACGACAATAATAATAAAAAAGCAGTGTTGTACTCTATAGGAAAATATGACTTAAGAGGCCATGTTATTCAGGTTCATCAAAGGTAGGGCCAGGCACCCCTCAGAACTATGGTGGCTGAGGTTTGATCTGTATTCAGCTGGTCTACCTCTCACACTGGCTTCGAGGTCGGGTGTCTCCAGCTGCAGCCCGTTTCCCACCTGCCCCTTTGTAGTCTTAAATCAGACACTCCCAAACACTCCATCTGCTGAACAAGGAGTGTGGGAGAGCGGAAGCATTTTCAAGTCAGTGTAAAGTGCTGGGAAAAAGAAATGCAAGAGCATTTGCATTTGGGAGCTGACATAATTAGCAAATTCTTTTCTTAGAGCCTAACACAAATGTACTTCTGTTGTTGTTATTTACAAACTAGTGGTCTCCGAGGAAAATACATTTTCATTCATTCACATAGTCAGACATGCACAACTTGCTGACTCAATGAACTCTGGGCCAGGAAGGGACTGCTTAGGTGAGTTTGTGTTTTCTGATTTTCTAGCTGTGTTTTTGTTTTCCCTGGATTTATACCCCAAGGATCTTTGCTACTCTGCTCTTGGAGTGAGCAGAACTGACTGTGTGACACCCACTTTTTTCTCGAGAAAGACAAGGGTAGCAACACCAGACAGGTGAATTTCCGATGGCTGAGGCTCAGCAAAAGGGCCACTGCACACTCATCTTGGGGAGTAGAGAGAGGCAACAAAAACCCAGGTATCACGGGAGACCTGGGGTCACAGGTGGTACCTTCTGTCAACTCTTCTCTAATGATCCAAATAAGAAGAACCTTGTCAAAACAGCAAGAGTTTCTTGAATTAGATAACACGGGTGGGAAGCAAGCCAAAGATGATACTTAGATAGCAGAGGAAAGAATTTCCTTGTAGAAATTTCAGAATAATTAACAGCTGGGAATATGGTCAGATACCTCTGGCCATTCTAAGTAACAGTATTTGTTGTTAAAATTCGTAGGCTCTTGCTGGCTGGGCTTGCTTCACGGGCGGGTAACAGAGTCGACCAGAGACATACGGCTGGGCAGGGAAGCTGTATTTCTTTATTCAGGAACAACGATTCATAAACTAAACCAAACTAATCACCAAACAGAACTCTGCTGTCTCTTTGCGGCGGCGCAAGCACTCTCTCTAACTCGAACTCTGCAACTCTGGAACTCTGGCACTCTTCAACTCTCCAACTGTGGAACTCTCTAACTCAGGTGGGGTTCCTAGGGGCGGGGCCAAGCGCCGCAAAACTAACTGGACTGATCCAATTCTCTTGGCGGGGGAGATCTAGAACAACCCAATGTAAAGCATACAACAAGTATTATTCCCCATCTTCACTAGTCACTGTAGATTTCCAACCTACCCAAATTAAATTTTTTTAGTATTTTATTTAAAATATTTTATTTTAGTAAGAGATATACGGGGGGAATACACACAAGAGGTATGTGTGGGAGGGCTGGGGGGGTCATCCAGAGCTCAGCCCTGCCTTAAGGTTCAGTGGGAGTTTGAACCTGGGGCCTTAACTCTTATGCATGAAAGTCTTTCTGCATAACCATTATGCTGTCTCCCTAATCTACTTTGTTTTATTTTAATGAGAGACCAGAGCACTGCTCAGTTGTGGCTTATGGTGGTGTAAGAGATTGAACCTGGGACCTCAGAGCCACAGGCATGATAATCTGTTTGCATAACCATTATGGTATCTATCCCACCCCTGAAATAAATTCCTATTCCATTAGAAGCCCACATGATGCTGGCTTGTTGGAGAGGGGACTCCTCTCCCCCAGCCAGGTAATCTGAGGGTAATACTGATCAGTTTGTCCTTCAATCCCTATCCCAAGCTCCCTTCTTAGGTCTGGGATTGTCTTGTTGCTTCTGGGTTTGGCAGGAGCCCCTTCTATATTGCTCCCCCTGTTTTTGGATGAGTTTCTCTCCAGTTGGAGTCAATGAGAGACAACAGAGTGACACGCCACCTGCATGTGTGCTTGTGCTGAGAGCCAGTCCAGAGGGGTGAGAAGGCACGCAGACCCTGCCTCAATTAACTGCCTGCAGAGAGCCACCGCCTGCTCACAGCCGCCAGGGCTCAAGCCCCCCTCAGGTCTCCCAACTCATTTGAGCAGTGCAGCTGCGACTTGGGCTCAGTGCCTATGGCAGGTGCCACTATCAGCTTCTTGTCCCACTGCCACGGGGAGCTTATTTTTGCTTCAGGGCAGCTGCCAAGCTTTGCGCCAGCATCAGTAGGAAGTTTGCTCTGATTTTCTTCTCTTTTTCCCCGGGCCAGGCTTTCTCAGCAATCCTATTCTTTTTTTTTTAATGTTTTTTTTAATTTATTTATTTTCCCTTTTGTTGACCTTGTTATTTTTTTTTGTTGTTGTAGGTATTATTGTTGTTGTTATTGATGTCGTTGTTGGATAGGACAGAGAGAAATGGAGAGAGGGGAAGACAGAGAAGGGGAGAGAAAGAGACACCTGCAGACCTGCTTCATCACCTGTGAAGTGACTTCCCTGCAGGTGGGGAGCCAGGGGCTCGAACCCGGATCCTTATGCCGGTCCTTGAGCTTCGCGCCACGTGTGCTTAACTGGCTGTGCTACCACCCGACTCCTGCTTTTTTTTTTTTCTTTTTCTTTTTCTTTTTTTTGTAGAAAGTGCAAGAGACTGGGCAGACCTCAGAGCCCTGCTCTTCATTTGATATTTTCTCTGTGCTTCTCATCAAGCTTACACCTAGTGGGCAGGATGACCCGCCGTTGGCACTTAATTCTGGATGAGCGGCACACTTTGGGCAACAAAGAAATATAATAGAGGGCAGCTGAGTGGTAAGAAGCGCAGGGTCCAGCTTTCACTGTCTTACTGTCACTGAGCAATTGGCCATGGGTACTGAAGGGTGTTACTCTCTTGTTCTTGAGGGTGACCTGGGAGAAGATCTCATAAAGCACTCAAATCAAAGCCACTATAAATTTGCCCTCCTGCATTACCTACTAAAAGACAAAAAAACAACACTTTGGGGGCGGGGTGGTGGCGCACCTGGTTGAACGCACGTGTTACAATGAGCGAGGATCCAGGTTCGAGTCTCCAGTACTCACATGCAGGGGGAAAGCTTCACAAGCAGTGAAGCAGTGTGGTAGGTGTCTCTCTGTCTCTCTTTCTCTCTATGTCATGCTTCCCTCACAATTTCTGGCTGTCTCTATCCAGTAAATAAATAATTTTTTTTTAAAAAAGCACTTTGTTCCCCAAAGGAACAAAGTGTCTAGTAAGCTTCTAGTATTTGCCACAATGAACAGGACCAAGGTAGGGGTGACCTTTGGGAGAAATCAATCCTTGGTCCACTGAGATTTAAATCTGCCACAAGTATGGGTTTTTGGCAAGAGACGGACCATTCCACCTTGCCCGGAGAAACCCAGGGATTGCAGCCTCTCTGCTTCCTGAAACACAAACCCAGGTACTGAGATACCTATAGAACATCTCTAGTGTGGAAGGAAACAACATTTGGAGCTGATGCTTCCAGGTAACTGAAGGAGATAGGACCTTATGACAGCATCTTGGGGAAACAGGTTCATCTTTTCGAGTTCAGCAGGAGTTTTCACTTTAACAGCCTGGAGAGAAGCTGAAGTTTTCTTAGTAAGTGAGGAGTGAAGCTATCTTTCAAAGCCATTCTCAAGGAGGGAACTCCGGACCACATGCACATAACAGCCAGCTCACAACCTGGGTCCCACAGGACTGTGAGGCTGGCCTGGAGGGTAGCTGTCTCAGCCATGGTGCTGATGGAATAGAAGGGGTCTCCAGAGCTGAGATAGCCATAGAGGCTAAAGAATCATCAGTGCTCATTTATTTATTTATTTATTTATTTATTTATTTATTTATTTATTTTTATGCCACAACAGAAGTTGAACCCAGGATCTCACTGAGCTCTTCCCTGGCTCAGCCTCTAAATTTTTTTTTCCACAAAGGTTATTGCTGGGTCTCAGTGCCTGAATGATGAATCCATCCTTTTTTTTTTTTTTTTTGATAGGATAAAGTGAGAGGGGACAAGGATATAGGGAAAGAGACAGAGAGACGCCTATAGTACTTGCTTTACTTGGTGAACACTTGTGACACTTCCCCTTGCATGTAGGGAGTGGGGCTAGAACCCAGGTCCCTATGCATGGTAATGTGTGCATTTAATCAAGTGTACCACCACCCAGCCCCCTCAATTTCTATTTTAAATTTCCATAGAAAGAGCTAGAGGGAGAGACACTGATGTGTCACTCCAACATCCATGGAGTTTCACTTGTCTGTGTCCATAGAAGGGCTACACTCTACCCGCTGTGCTGGCCCTCAGGCTACTATAATGCTCCTTCAGAACAGCAACACTTTAAATGCACAGTGTGACCCTGGATGCCTGTGAACACAGCTCAAGCTTGAATAAAGTATGATGAAGAATGGAACAACTGATGAATCCCCTGGGAATGAGAAGCACGGAGGCCATCAGAGGTGGTGGGTAAAGGGCTATCATCAATCACTGGGGACCTGTCTGTCACAGGTGCAGGTAAAGGTGCTCTGGGTCCTGTGGGAACAGAGACACTTAGGCCTCCATCCATAAGGCTCCCACCCACCCCAAGCTCTGTTTCAATGTTTGTAGGGCCACAAAATCCAACATGATCTTCTTGGAGTGCAAAGCATGCTGGGCCTGGAATTTATTCGGGTTTTAAATTTTTAGCTTTAGCTGAAGGCATTTCTGAAATGTGGGCTGAGGGAGATAAAATAAAAGAGAGAGTAGAAACTGTAGATCCAAATCACAGGATGCACTGCTTTGCTTGGCTGTGGTCTTTGGGTAATCAGACATTTCTGATGTGCTTTTCTAGATTCAGAAATAGCTGCTTGTCCTCAGAGGGTTGAAGAAATGATTTCAGAAACTTGAAATCCAAGGCCTTGGAGTTCTCCTAATTATCTACCTTTTTCTCTTCTTCTTTCTTCCCCAAGGGAAGGTGGGGGAGACACTTTTCACCACAGAGTTAGCTTTAAATAGTTTCTCATCTCCTGTGCATTATCCCTTGATATTGAAATTATTGTCTCTTCTTTAATCCAGCTCCTGCTGAGAAGCTGTGTGAGATTTAGGATGTGGGATTTTTTTTTTTCCTGTACTGTTTTGGAACGTGTTGCATTTTTACTCTTAAACCCGAGGTATGTCTAAAGCTGATGTTCATTTTATTTCATGCAAGCTATTCCGATGAAATGGGGGGGGGGGGAGGAATAAAGGTTCTGGTGTTAAGGCTAGTTTGAGAGTTCTGTTCGGGGTGAGGGTTTAGATATTCAGGCTGGCCAGAGCTGGGGAAAAGTCTATGTGGGCTTCCCAGAATCTTCCCTTTAGAAGAGGACACAGAGAAGCAACTTCCCTATGGTCCCCATCTTTAATGCGTGTTTCCTACCTATGGAAGAAAACAGACTTCTCTCATCATCTCCTGTATCTGCTTTGTCCGAAGACCCTGGCTTTGGCTGAGAGCTCATAGCCACAGGACTTACACAGCTGCTTTGCAACACGCTTTCTTGCCAATCCCCATGGGAGAACATGCCCATGTGGAAGTTTTGTTCTTCAGACGTTGGAAGTGGTTTTGTGATGTTTGAATTTTCTGTTATCATATTGTTTGAGAACTACAGAAAGTATGTCTGTTGATCTTTCAGCCACCCCTTGCCCCACAATATCCTAATAAACATTTTATTAAAAAAAAATCAAAGCAATCATCCTGGTGTTTTTGTTTGTTTTTCTTTCATTGGAATTCACTGAAAAATGATCTTGAAACATACAAAAACATAGAAATCCATGATGCCAAGATACTGGCTTTTGGATAACAGAGGAGATATGATTCCCAAGGTCTGAGTGTCCCTAAAACATACCCCATGACCAAGAATATTGAAAACACATTTATTACAAAAAGAAAAATGTTACTTCTTTTTTTTTTAAAAGTCCCTTCTAATCCAGCATGTGCTACCATTAAGGATTATTTTTTAAGAAGGAAATTTATTTATTTATTTTTAAGTTAGTGATTTAATATTTATCTACAAAACTGCAAGATAACGGCAACAATCCACACCGTTCCCACCAGCAGAGTTCTGTGTCCCCTTCCCTCCATTGGAAACTGCCATGGTTCTCCCAAGGTCACAGATATGGGTTGACTATTATTTCGATAACTATCTATTATGTATCATCTATATTTAAAAATTACTTTTACTTATATATAGAGACAGCCAGAAATAGAGAGAAGGGGGTAACAGAAAAGGAGAGAGACAGCTGCAACTCTGCTTCATCACTCACAAAGCTTTTGCCCTGCAGTTGGGGACCACACCCATCCTGGTAACACACACTTGTGCCAGGGTGACCAGGTTCTAGCCAGTGTAGGTTCACACCAGAGTTTGCATCTGCAAAGTGCAGTTACAGAGAGCATAGAAGTGAAAAGGTTCTAGCGACTGTGTTACATGTACCGCATTGGTTGTGTAAATGTATAAGGAGCAATGGAATCTAGGGTCAAAACTGAGTTGCTGTTGGCAATTTCCATCCTCTCACTCAGGGCCAGGTGAGAAAAGAATCACTTTCCATCACTTGAGGTCAAGTTATGTTTCTTAGAATTAACCTCCTTTTCCTGGCTGCCCCAAACAGAACTCCCTCACTTCCCTGAGGGAAGTTAGCCTCTCTGGCATCTTGTCATCACCAGGACTTTTTAGGCAAATATTAAAGCATAAAACATGGTAGTGGATTTCTCCTTTTGTTGGCGTCCAGCTACAGATGTGCCTTGCTGTGTATAGAACAGAAAGATTTCACTTGAGATTCTATAGGATGGAGTTTTGTTCTGTGTCATTTTCACTCTGGCTAGATTTTCCCACTTTGATGATTCCTGGCCCTGTATACCACAGACCAAGACTGAGAAAATTTCCACCAGATTCTACAGTTTGGATTAAAATTTTGTAAGCATTTAGGTCTGGATTTAGTGTTTTGAGGGGTATAAAAAACCCCAGGTCTTTACTTGTCTTTTATTATTAGTGATTCAATATTGATTTGTAAATTGTAAGATAATAGGGGTATAAATTCCATGCTGTGCCCACCACCAGAGTTCTGTGTCCCCATCCCCTCCATTGGAAACTGTAGTAGTTCTCCCAAGATCACTGATATGCAAAACACCAGGTCTTTATACCTTCCCTGACTCTGGCATCCTGAGGGCTAGGAGTCCCCCAAGTTCCTTCATAGAGAAATGACTGGGACTCTCTGAGGAAGGGCAGGATGCTGACATTCACTGAATAATCAGAGAGAAATGGGGAACCTGACTCAGGGATCCCATCTCCTCCCCACAGTCCATTAGTATTCTAATCATCTTCTGAATATGACCAAACCCCCAGGATGCAGGTGATAGAAATTTTAAGAGTGGAATAAGAAATGACTAATAAAACCCTGTGAGAAATGCTAAGAAAGTGAATAAACACTGTGACAGAAACAAGATACAAGACTGCTTGTGTTGGTGATATAAATAAAGCATAAACGAAAACACAACGATGTGAAAGATACGAGCAAGAACATCCATAAAAGTCACATAACCTGACAAAGTCGGCTACACTGATGGCTGTTATCGACTTAAAGGTTTCTCCCTTACAGGCTGGTAGACAAAGAACATACCCTGTTTAAGAGATAAGGTGAGCTTTTGGCCTGAGAAGACCTAGCATGTGCATATAGAGACAATATATGTATTTTTTAGAAGACTTCTTGATGTGTCATAATTTAAAATCCACATCCCTTTTCTTTCTTTTTTTAAATATTTATTCCCTTTTGTTGCCCTTGTTTTATTTTTGTAGTATTATTTTTAATACTACAAAAATTTTTAATACTATTTTTATTTTTGTAGTATTTTTTTTTAGTTTGTAGTATTATTGTTGCTGTTGTTGTATAGGACAGAGAGAAATGGAGAGAGGAAGGGAAGACAGAGAGGGGGAGAGAAGGATAGACACCTGCAGACCTTCTTCACTGCCTGTGAAGCGACTCCCCTGCAGGTGAGGAGCTGGGGGCTCAAACCGGGATCCTTAAGCCGATCCTTGCGCTTTTTACCACCTGCGCTTAACCCGCTGCACTACAGCCCGGCTCCCTCCACAACCCTTTTGAACCAACAATTCCATTGCAAGGAATTTACCCAGCATTCTTACACAGCATGCCAAGATACATGCAAAAGGATTTTCCTCAAAGAATAATTTTAATAGAAAAATACTGGAACTTATACTCTCTTCATTTCTATGTCCTCTGTCTCAATTTTTCTTCTGTCTCTAAATAAAAAAAGATAGAAAGATGGAAAGAAAGAGTAAGAAAGGAGAGAGAGAGAGAGAGGGAGAGAGGGAGAGAAAGAGAGAGAGAAGCAGAGGTCAAGACAGCACAGCCATGAAGCTTCCTTCAGTACAGTGGGGGCCTGTCTCAAACCTGGGATCTGTACATGACACAGTGGGTCATCTCCCAAGTGAACAACCTTGCCAGCCCCCAAACACTTAAAAAATGAGTATCTATATACATATACATTGAAATAAAAAGTGGCCTATAGTATTGTAAGTACACAGACAAGGTACAGAAGAGTGAAAAATATGTCTTCACTTGTTAACATTTTGGAGAGTGATGGTAGATACTAATATGAGATAGATAGATGCATAGATGATGGGTGAGTGGGCAGATACACTGAGATAGATAAACAGTGGATGGGTGGACAGATGCATGGATAATGAGCAGATGGGTGGATGAGTGGATAAATTAAGACATATGATAGATGAATAAATGGATAGCTATATACTTACTATATAAATGGATGGATAATCTGAGGCAGATGATAGGTAAATAGATAATTGATCTCAGGAGACCTGGTCTGTATCTAGGTTTTGGGACTTTGTTAGGAAGTGAACCACCTGGAATGGAATTAGAGAATACTATGAAAGGAAATGTCTCACTGGAGTAATGAAGCTGAAGGGTTGTCACTCCACACCTGAAGTCTCCGGACACAATCTGAAGTGAAGCATGCTGAGGTGGCACTTGTTGCGTTGACTAGGTTGTGATCGGCGGATGCAATATTATTAGATATGAATTGAGAGACGCATACAGGAAAGTGCGCCCCACCCTAAGATTGCAGGACTGGGGGAAATATGGTGCTCTATAGTGGAAATGTGAGGTTCCTGCTGTCTTAGGGTTCAAGAAGACAATGGATAGTTATTGTTATCATCACATTATTTGGTAATTGGGTTAACTTTAAAAAGTCCCTTTGTTAGGATTTGCTATACAATACCCAATATCTTATATATAGCTGTGCCACTGGTTGCTACTGTTCTCCTTGGTCTAGGATTTTGAGAGAGTCAACATATTGAAGACTCAGCAAAGTCCCAAAACCTAGATATAGACCAGGTCCCTTGAGATAGAGCATATGTTCACACGTATCCATAAATTAGGGCAAAATATATACCTGAAAGCAAAAGTGCACAATAGTTTGCAGTGAGTACCCCCAACACTTCACCTGCACTATTCCATCCTTTAGGTCCATAATTGTTCAACAATTTGTTTGGCTTTGTATGTTAACTCTCTTTTCAGCCACCAGGTTCCAGATGCCAGCAGGATGCCAACCAGACTTCCCTGGAGAGATGACCCCACCAGTGTGTCCTGGGGCTCCACTTCCCCAGAGACCTACCCTACTAGGGAAAGAGAGGCAGACTGGGAGTATGGCTCAACCAGTCAACGCCCATGTTTAGTGGGGAAGCAATTACAGAAGCCAGACCTTCCACCTTCTGCAACCCACAATGACCTTGGGTCCATACCCCCAGAGGGATAAAGAATAGGAAAGCTATCAGGGGAGGGGATGGGATATAAAGATTTGGTGGTGGGAATTTTGTGGATTTGTACCCCTCCTATCCTACGGTTTTGTTAATGTTTCCTTTTTAAAATAAATAAAGAAAAAGAAAAAATAGATAATTGATAGAAGTTTGATACAGATGATAGATATGGATGAATAGATGATAGATCGATGAATAAAAAAATGGTTAAAATAGATGATTGGCAAATGCATATTACCTTAATATACAGTTGTTAACTTCTTTTTATGTTTTTTTCAGCAATTATTTTGTAAGGACTAGCAAGGAAGGGAATGAGCTTTGAAATTGCTAGATCTCAGTTCAGATTTTGACCCCTACTCTTTGGGAGAAAGAGGCTGATTCAGCTCTTGCTCAGAGCTCTCCTGGGGCTTGAGTTTCTGTTGAGCTTTAAAGCCAGCTACCCCCCCCCCCCCCATGCTTCATGCTCCATTGCTGACACTATGGTCCATTTACATAATCATTGTTTTGCCTGAAAGATCCCCACCACATTATCCCCTCAGGGTATTGCTAATTCAGCTAAAACCATCACATTAGTTGCTAAGGAGGCTTCCACCTTCCCAGCATGCCATTTGCCTCTCTCCACCCCCTTTCCTAGCCAATCCCGTTCCTGACTTGCCACTTCCGCTTTTACCCTATAAGCCCGCTGCTGTTCTGGTTTCACTCTCTTTCTCTTCTGCGTCCCAACCTGGAGAAGACCTAGAGAAGGGCTGGCGTGCATAGTGGGAGGCAGCCATTTTGCTAGTTCCACATGGCCTAAACCCATTGTGCTCACACCCGACTCTGGAGCATCCGCATTAATAAAGAATTGTGGGAGTCGGGCTGTAGCACAGCGGGTTAAGCGCAGGTGGCGCAAAGCACAAGGACCAGCAGAAGGATCCCAGTTCGAACCTCGGCTCCCCACCTGCAGGGGAGTTGCTTCACAGGCGGTGAAGCGGGTCTGCAGGTGTCTATCTTTCTCTCCTCCTCTCTGTCTTCCCCTCCTCTCTCCATTTCTCTCTGTCCTATCCAACAACGACAACAACAATAATAACTATAACAATAAAACAACAAGGGCAACAAAAGGGAATAAGTAAATAAAATAAATATTTAAAAATAAAGAAAGAAAGAAAGAATTGTATTACCACGTCGCCACGAGTTCCTTGTCTCTCTTTCCGGCGAAGCTAGCCCAGCAAGTTTCCTCCTTCTGCACCAAGCAAAGCACTTCAAAGCCCCAGAGACAGCAAGAGAGCTGCTGCCCTGCAGAAACTCTTTTGAGATTAATTGCTGCAATTTGGGGAGCAGGCACCTCTTGGTCACCTGTATACACCATGTGCATAGGAGGGTTTTTAAATAACTCCTGGCTCTGTGGCTGGTGACACTGGTGAGTCATATTTACCCCGGGTTACAAAAGCCCAAGGCAGGAACTGGACCTGCTCTTTCAGTGATAGCGATGTCAAGGGTTAGCCCTGCCCCTGGGTAAACAGCCTCAGAGAGCCAGTACTAAGAGCAGCTTTGTTTATCAGGGATCTAGAGTGGTGTAGCAGAAAGAATGGACTGTATGCATGATCTCAATCAGTCTTCACTGCAAAGCAACTCTATGATAGAGTTCATCTAATTTTGCATCTGAGGCTCAGAGAAACCAAGTGACTGATGTAATGTCACACAGTCAGGTGGAGATGAAGTTCACTTCTGAGATCTTGGGGGAGGAGAGTCTTCTGGCTTCTGAGCAGAGAAGCTCACCAGTGCACCCCAAACCCCCATACCTCCATATTGTCACTTCATTTCCCTCCACCCACGTTTGTGGCCATGGTAGTGGAGCAGCTTGGGCTGACATATCAGGGCTTGAGCTTTTCTTCAGAAGCTAATTAGATGACATCCATCCCTTTAAGGAAAAAGAACAGCAGATTTTTAAAGAAATATGACAAGCCATCCAAGTATCAGGATGGCTCCCCCGAGAGTCACACTTCCATTTCAGTCCCTCATTCCAGACAGGAAACCAATTAAAGTAGTTGCCATGTACACACTTAACACCAAGCAGCAAGAGCCTGCCTCGGTGTTTTAAAGGCCTCAGTTCCCCAGACTGTGCCTGTTAACCTCCAACTTCCAACTTTAGAAGTGGATGACCCATCTTCAACATCCAGTCTCCCTCCTCAGCTTCCTCCCACCCAGGCCCCTCAGGTCTCTCTCTCTGTCTGTCTCTCTGTCTCTGTCTCTCTCTTTCTTTTTAGGATTCTACCTTCTTTAGTGTGGTGACCCCAGACAATAGAGCATTAATCACTGGGAAGCAGGTAGAGGACAAGTACCAGCCCCCCCTTTTTTCTTGCCCCTAGGGTTGTTGCTGGGGCTAGGTGCCAGCACTATGAATCCACTGTTCCAGGTGACCGTTTTTTTCAATTTTATTGGATAGAATAGAGAAACAGTGAGAGAGGAGGGAGAGATAGGTATATATATATATATATATATATATATATAGAGAGAGAGAGAGAGAGAGAGAGAGAAAGAGAGAGAGAGAGAGACCCACAGACCTGCTTCACCTCTTGTGAAGCTTTCCCCCTGTAGATGGGAAGAGGGGACTTGAACCTGGATCCTTGTGTGAGTCACTGCACTTCACACTGTGTGTGCTTAACCAGGTATGCCACCACCTGGCTCCCCAAGAATCAAATCCTTTACAGGAATGGCTGGTTTAGGAAAAAAAATTTAATTCTTAGCCTGTCTGAATTTGTCTATTTTGGGCTTGATACTGAACACAGGACCTCATCTCCTGCTCCAATGAATATTTTTTAATTCTATATTTCTTTAGAGACAGGAGGATAAAGATGGAAGCACTTCTCTACCACCTACAGAGCTCCACTGGTGCAGTCCCCGCAGCTCACAGGTAGTGTCAGTGGCCAGACTCTAAAGCATAGTAAGGAATGCCTTCTATCTACTGAGCCATCTCCCAACCCTCCTTGCACTGAATTTCAATTTCTCCACAGTCCTTACTGCCATTCTCTCTAACAGCTGAAGTTGTTGCTTTGTCTTACCTCTGCACTGGGGTATCTGCTTTTGTCCATCCTCCCAATGACAGACAGTGGGTTTTATCCCTGGATTTGCAAGGATTTCCCTCACAGTGCCCAGAAGGGATTTTCAGAAGCATCACAGAAATTGAGAACGAGATATCTAACAGGCACATGTTTCTCACTGGCGTTTGTTTCCCTATACAGCTGGTTAAGATCAACCCCTGACAGAGTCTGTATAAACATCTGTCAGAATAGGAAATCCTTCATCACTGTGATACAAAAGCTCCTGCATTTTCTTTCTCTCAAACCATTGATGACCCTGCAGGACCATGGGTGTTGAGGTGACTCCTCGAGCTGCGACCCCCTGCTTGCAATATGTAGAACAGCTTCCACATGTCTTCCGTTTTCCCTCCTTCTTCAGCCTCCATCTTCCCATCCTGGTGTCTTTCACACCAGACTCTTTTAATGGATGATCAGCTTTTGCAGAATGCAGCAACAGACTTTCCTTTCCTGCTCCACTGAGTTCTCAAGGAAATGTTCACACAATCCCTCTTGTAATTTTTCTTTTCCTTCCTTCCTTCTTTCTTTCCTTCCTTCCTTCCTTCCTTCCTTCCTTCCTTCCTTCCTTCCTTTCTTTTTTACTATTTTATTTATTTATGAGAAAGATAGGAGAGAGAAAGAACCAGACATCACTCTGGCACACGTGCTGCCAGGGATCGAACTCGGGACCTCATGCTTGAGAGTTTAAAGCTTTACCACTGCGCCACCTCCCGGACCACCTTCTTGTAATTTCAAAGTGGCTCAGCAGCTAGATGATCTTGTGTGTGGTCGTGTATTACTTGCCAGCCTCCATTTCATGGGACCAACGAATGGAACAGAGACTTGGGATGTGTCTTCACTGGACTGGAGGACATTTAATGCCTCAAAGCTGCAAGCCTTGGAGTGGGGTGGGGTCAGCCAGCAGGTGTGAGTTACCTGTGATGGGCTGAGTCCATCCAAGTGCTGGAGAACTGACCACACTGTATCCCACAGTCACCCACAAAACTCTTCCAGAGCCAGCTCAGATTGTACAGGGCCGATCTGGGACCTCCTCCAGATGTGCTCATAGTCCCCTACCAGAGTCCTTTGCTCTTTTCATCCCCACTTCCTCCACTCCTTTTCACCTTTCTGGTACCTGGAGTCCTCCAAACCCCCTCTGAGTGCTTACTGAGTCACAGTGACAATTGCTTTGCATCTTGTGGTGGGGTAGGAGCCATTCTCTCAGTTTTTCCCATGAGGAAACAGACCCAGAGGTCATGTAGCATGACAAAATCCCAGAGGTTAGAGGGTACCCCAAGAGCTGAGCCTAGACTCGAAGATCAGCTTTGCAACCTCAGTGTTACACTGAAGTCATCATGCTCCAGTTTCTTACCAGTTTCTAAAGCCACTGAGGGATTAGGTCTTTAAGAAACCTGGAGTTTAAAATTGGTAATCCTCCTGTAACATGAAAAACCAATGTATGTGTTTGGATCCCCCCACCCCACATTTCATTTGGGATTTACTGACAAGGAAACAGAACAGTCCTTTAGGCTATAGTTTTGCTGGGAACATTTTAATGAGTTCTGAATCCAAATTTGCCTGTGTGCTGTGCACAGCTCCCTTGTCCAAGAACGCTCTTTCTTTGTTGCTGTCCCCTGCAGGGCATAAGTGTGTAGGTCCTGTCCCCTCTTGGAAGGTGCCTCAGTTCCCTAGCCCTCTAGCTTATCACTCAGGGCAGATGACTCAGAAGCTGCCTTCCATATCCTGCTGCCCCCTCCTTCAGCTTCCAGGAATTCCATACTCCCAGAGGGTTAAAGAAAAGGAAAGCTATCAAGGGAGGGGATGGGATATGAAGTTCTGGTGGTGGGAATTGTGTGGAGTTGCACCCCTTTTATTCTATGGTTTTGTCAGTGTTTCCTTTTTATAAATAAAATAAAAATAAAAAAGATAAGAAAAGAAAAAAATTACTTTTGGTGCAAGTCAATAATTTTAGCTCAACTGAAGACAGTAAATACATCACAGAAACTTTACGGTAGGTCTGGGGAAAGGTGCTATTAACACTCAGTGGTGAAGTTGTTGTCTTTGGCAGTGTGATGAGAAATGAAGACTGCAACATGCAAGTGTGGGTGTGTCCAAAGCAATAGCACCAAGTCCTTCCACTTCTCCGATGCCACCTGCTTCCACAAGGTACTTCAGATAGCACAACCCCAGTGGACTTCAATTTTTCTCCTCTGTAGTTCTACCTCTATTAATGCCATGGGAAGATTCAAGCAGGAAATACAGAATAAACAGTGGCTTTTGGAAAAATCACTATTGGGGAGGCAGGCAATAGCACAGTGGGTTAAGCGCACACATGGCGTGAACACAAGGACCAGTGTGGTAAGGATCCCAGTTCCAGCCCCCTGCTCCTTACCTGCTGGGGGGTCTCTTCACAAGCAGTGAAGCAGGTCTGCAAGTGTCTATCTTTCTCTCCCCCTCTCTGTCTTCCCTCCTTTCTCCATTTCTCTCTGTCCTATCCAACAACAATGATGGCAATAACAGCGATAATAATAACAGCAATAAACAACAAGGGCAACAAAAGGGAAAAAATGGCCTCCAGTAGCAGTGGATTCATAGTGCAGGCACCAAGGCCCAGCAATAACCCTGGAGGCAAAAAAAAGAAAAAGAAAGAAACCACTTTTGGAATAAATGAATTTGATCATGTAAGCCTGTTGACCAGCAAAAGTGAGGGAATCAGAAGCTTCCAGAGAAAATTTCCTATTCTTTTGATTGATTTATCATTGTCTGGTATTGTTTATGTTGCTTTGTTGAGCTGGTGTATCATTCATACACAATTTTACTGGAGTTCTTGGGTCAGTCTCCATTCAGAGACAGAGACGCTATACTACACAAGTTTCCCATTTCTATAATGCCTTCCTGTCTGTCTATCTGTCCTTTCACCCACCACACTCATTGACCCGCAGTCCTCACTCATCTGCCCTGCAGGTGCTCTCTGAGAAGCCTTTCAGAGCCCTCCAGTGGCCAGTTCTGCAGGTTCAGAGAGCTCATCTGTTCCAGTCACTTGAGTTTTCACTTATTTCTATGCTCATTCACCTCTTCTCTCTCCTCTCCAGGAAGGCTGTAAACATCCCCCCACAACCAAAGAGAAGACAGACTCCTCTGTGTACCCCTTTTATCAGTGAAAGTTTAAGTGCAAAGTCTCTGAACATAAAATTATGTGATATTTCTGAGTCTCAGTTTTCCAAATATCTCAGATGGGGCAGACAGCGGAAGCACCTCTAGGAGGTCATGTGTTATTCCTATATTGGCAAGGAAAGGCTGCTGTCTAAAGACAAGGACTGACAGAAAAATATGGAAGGGAGGAAAGAAGGGAGGGAAGAAGAAAGGAAGGGAGGGAGGGAGGAAGGAAGGAAGGAAGGAAGGGAGGGAGGGAGGGAGGGAGGGAGGGAGGAAGGAAGGAAGGAAGGAAGGAAGGAAGGAAGGAAGGAAGGTAACACTGGTACTCAGCCTCTTTGTTCCCTAAGATCCTGAATACATGAAGACTTGTCCCAAAAGGGTGAATGGGTTCCCTTCTCTCCTCTTTTTCCCCTAAAAAAACTCACTAGAGGCCTTCCCTGTGATGAGCACAGGTGATAGGAGGCAAGGAAAGATAGTTCCTGCTCTCATGGATGCTGATGCCCTCTTCATCCCCCAGAGCTTGAAGGATATGGCCTTCACAGGGCCAGGAGGGAGTCTGGGTCACATTGAGGCCGTTCCAGAGACCTGTATCTCAGACACACAGAAGAGTCTCTGGTCCCCATGGAGACAGCTAGTTCTGTTTCTGTTTTGTTTTTCCAGAGCTGGGGGTTCATGCATGCACAATTCACTTCTCTGGATTGCATTTATTTTTAGAGAGAGAGAGGAGAGGAAGACAGAGAGGGGGAAAGATAGACACCTGCAGACCTGCTTCATTGCTTGCAAAGCGACTCCCCTGCAGTTGGAGAGCCAGAGGCTTGAACCAGGATCCTTGCGCTAGTTCTTGTGCTTCTCGCCATATGTGCTTAATCCAGTGCACTACCGCCTGGCCACCTCTGGATTGCTTTTCATTCAGTTAGAGACATACATATAGACAGAGACAAAGAGGGAGAGATACCAAGGCAACAGGCTTCTTCCAGTGCCCAAGCATCTCCCTTGGGGTACAAAGGTTCAGACCTAGGTCATGCCTATGGACAACACTGTAGCCTACAACTTGTTCTTTTTTAAGAAAGATTATTCATCTTGCGTAGAGAGAAATTGAGGGGGGAGTGGAGAGAGAGACACCTGCAGCACTGCCTCACCACATGTGAAGCTTCTCCTTCATAGGTGTTTACCAGGAACTTGAACTTGGGTCCTTTCTCACTGTAACATGTATAAGCTACCAGGTTCACCACTACCTACCCCTTCCCCCTAACTGGTTCTTGTAACTGAGATTAAGAATTTTCTGGGGCCCACTGCCTCACAAACTCCCACTCATTTACCTGGTCAGGCGAAGTCTTCAAAAGGCAGCTGAACTCCAGAGCACACACTGAATTCTTCAGAGGTGGGTGTCAGCCCTAGTGATATGTCTGTACATTTTCCCCAGCAGCTGGGAGACACAGAAACAGCACTTGATAGAAAAGAACCATTTCTGCATCTACTCACATCCTGTCACTTAATTGTCATTGTGGGGGAGTTCATTAACGTTCCCTTAATTTGTTGTGAAGAGTTAAAAGGCTTTTTCCAATCTCGTCAAACTCAAAACTAGTTTATTTGCCTTTTATGATGATTGAAGCAACGTGCACTGTAAGGAACCTTATGTTCAACACTCAGTGATATTAATTTCACTTGACTTGATGACTTAAGGTCAAAGATGTTCATCACAGCCACCATCATTAGCACGGTTTCCTTTTCTATTAAGCGATTATGATCACTTACTATTAATGAGACGTGAAGTTTTAATAAATTTTTGCTGGTGTGAAATTGCAAAACAGTAATTATGACACATGCGGTATGGATGGCTTGTTCCAAGACATAAATGTGGTCTAATGTTGGTAAAAATACAAAAAGAACATAATTAATTGTCGCCATGGAACCAAAATAAGTCTTCACCATGAAAACAAATGCCTACAGAGTGAAGAGCTTCTCTCATTATTTGTGAAATGCTCAAATAGTGAGATTCAGGGACCTGGGGACCCAGAGATAGCTCATTGGGTAGAACACAGGCCTTATTGTGCATGAGGCCCTGAGTTCAAGGCTAGGTACCATAGGAGTTCCATGGCTGGTGGAGCAGTGTTGTAATGACTCTCTCTCTCTCTCTCTCTCTCTCTCACACACACACACACACACACACACACACACACACACACACACACACACACACACACACACACTCTCACACACACATACTCTCTCCTTTCTCCAGAAGATGCCATATTCTCTTTAACTGCTTTTCTATCCTATCAGTTCATTCCTATTTCTTTGCTTACTCTTATTTTTTTCCTCCAGGGTTACTGCTGGGGCTTGGTGCCTGACAAACAAACCCATAGCTCCAAACAATTATGTTTTCTTTCTTTTTTATCTGACACAAAGAGACTCAGAGATAGAGACAGAGGGGAGAGGGAAGGAGAGAACAAAAGAGACACCTTGAGCACTGTTCCACCATTTGTGAAGCATCTTGCCTGTAGGTGAAGACCAGGGGCTTAAATCTGGGTCTTTGATGCATAGAAATAGGTGCATTTCAGCAGGTGTGCCACCACCTGGCCCTTGTTTCCATACTTAGTTTGTTTGGATCCCAAAAGGACACTGCAAGTGTCTGTACAATTTGATTTCAGTAAGAAGCATGTAGGGAAGAAGAGGCAATGCGGGGTGAGCAGTGGTGCACCAGGTTAAGTGCACAGAGTACAAAGCACAAAGATCTATGCAAGGATCCTGGTTTGAGTCTCCCGGCTCCCCACCTGCAGTGAAGCAGGTCTGCAGGTGTCTCTCTGTCTCTTTCCTTTTCTATCTCCCCCTCCCATCTCAATTTCTCTCTGTCCTATCAAATAAAAATGAGAAATAGCTGCCAGGAGCAGTGGATTCGTAGTGCAGGCACTGAGTCCCAGCAATAACCTTAGAGACCAAAAAAAAGAAAGAAAGAAAGAAAGAAAGAGAAAAAGAAGAGGCAATAGAAAATAAGGGATTACTGTGGTGAGTGTCATAGGCAATATAAGTAGGAAACTGCACCCTAAAAATGTGTAATATTGCAATCTAATGTTTAAATGGATTAAAAATAACAAACACCTAAAATGAACCATAAGAACTCCCAATGCTAGTTTTAACTCTTAACCACTTTCTCGGAAGATAGTCAGAAAGAAAGGAAGACTAACTGTAGTGGAAAGGCAATTATTCCAGACAGTCTTATAAAGATGATCATGTGAGATGCAAAATGATCAAGGCCCTTAACAACATCTCTGCAAAAAGTCAGATATGGGACTTGGGGGTGTCCTCTTCCAGCCACAGAGCAGAGGCTTCACTCCAAGTCCCTTGTCAGGAAACTCACTTCTCTCTGGGCTAGTGATTAGGTACAGAAGCTGTATTCATTCACCAGTAGCTGGATTAATCTGGATTTGGAGGACTCCTGAGCATTAATGGCCAGGCCTCAAGGTCCTGAAGGAATTCCTTGGGCATTCTGGATTATATACTTAATATTTCCCTTCATATATAATTTAAGTATCATACTTATGTAAGCAAATCAACCCCCCACACACACACAGGGGCCAAGAGATAGCTCATGTATTATATAGTGAATGCTGGTGTTTTGAAAATTGCTGGAGTATGAGTCAGCCATGCTGCTAGGTTGATCTTCTTGTCTATAGTCCTGACAAGCAAACCCTTGTCACCCTGCTTTGATGGAACAGGGTTCTGAGAAAGGTGGGTAAGTTCTTGAGGAGGCAAATATTGCTAACTGTACCTGTTTATCTGTGTGAATTGAAACACTGCTAAACCCATATGAGCAAAACACAGGTTAGGTGTGGAAGGTTGGGGGACCTCAACTCTCCCCTAGGGCTAATGAATTCAGTCCTAGATTCATGAGGGCAACCTCATGAAAGGCAGTAACACACAACAGTGCCCTGGGAGATAGAGCAGGAGAATAACAATAGTGCAAAACCTAGTAAGACATATTCAGATGTGCCATTTAGTTCATTGTACTGTAAAGCGTTGATTTTGTACTTTTGAGATGCTTGGTAGAGTTATATAAGAGGATGGCGGGGAGTCGGGCTGTAGCGCAGCGCGTTAAGTGCAGGTGGCGCAAAGCACAAGGACCGGCATAAGGATCCCGGTTCGAACCCCGGCTCCCCACCTGCAGGGGAGTCGCTTCACAGGCGGTGAAGCAGGTCTGCAGGTGTCTATCTTTCTCTCCTTTCTGTCTTACCCTCCTCTCTCCATTTCTCTCTGTCCTATCCAACAACGACAACAACAATAATAACTACAACAATAACACAACAAGGGCAACAAAAGGGAATAAATAAATAAAAATTTAAAAAAAGAGGATGGCATCAGGGAACTTGATCTCTTTACTTTCTGTGTAACTCTTCTATACATCTGAAATTTCAAAATAAAAACATTATAAATTTAAAAAATATTTTTATTTACTTTCTTAAACAGAATACTACTCAGTTCTGGCTTACAGTGGTGTGGGGGAATTGAACCTGGAACTTTAGAGCCTTGGGCCTGAACGTCTTCTTCTTTTTTTTTTTTATTAGTGATTTAATATTGACTTATAAAATTATGAGAAAACAGGGGTAAAACCCCACATTGTTCCCTCCGCCAGAGCTCTGTGCCCCCATTCCCTCCCTTGGAAACTGTAATAGTTCTTCCAAGGTTATAGAGATGGATTGACTATTATTTCTTTAGCTATCTATATATGTATTTATTTGCCTTGAAAAATCTTTTTTGAATAGCTTTTATGCTATCTTCCACACCCTGAGAGTTTTGATAATTCCACTGTTTACATACAAGAAACACAAACCATACAAGAAACTTACATGTAAGAAACACAAAACATGGTACACAGAACTGTGAGGTAACTCTGCAGCTAAGACATGCCTTCCCATGTGTGAGGCCCTGGATCTGATCCCTGACACACCATGGGAGCACTGAGGACATAATAAGTGGAACTCCATAAGTGGTGGACTGGTGATTTAAAGTCTCTCTCTTGCTCCCCCAAGATATATCTAATTAAAATTGGTGTGAGCAGGTAACTCAGTGGTTGAACACATATCTGAGACCCTGGGTCTAATCCCTGGAACTGCATAAAGATAAAGAATACTTAATAATCAAGTAGAGAGAAGCACCTCACAGTGAGGACACTGGAAGAGACTGACTGAGTCTAGAAATTAAAGTTGACCATCAACAGAAAGGGAACAATCATCACTGTGCAGTCCCTGTAGGAGAAACTGAAAGAGCTGGCTGTCACTTCATTTACACTCCTGTCAAAGACACAGAGCCTAGATCGCAGCATCCCAAACTGAGATGGATTGGATAAAATGCCTGTCACTTTCCAAAGTATCATGGTCATAAAAGTTTATGGCACCAAAAGAAGAACAATAGGGATCCAGAAATATCTCATCTGGTGGAACAGATACCCTACTGTGCATTAAGTCCTAGCTAGGTTCAAACTCGAGTAACTTACTGGAGTGTCATAAATGACATGGAGAGGGAGAAAAGGTCCTAGAGGGTTGAATGATGCTTGCTGTCTGCCTTCCTTCTGCCCATCTCTCCCTTTCTTCTCTCTTAATCTAAAATAAAGAATAAACACAGCTCAGTGGTAGTTTCATGCCCATGTCCAAGATTATATAATAGGAAAGAAAAGGATAATGATAATGTGTTCCTGAACTGGATCTTTTTATTGTAGAAGACATTATTGGAATGGTTATGGCTTGAGTCATGCTGGAGGACTGATTTTGGTGTTGTGACAGGGCCAGCCTCCTGAAAGTGTTTGGGCATCACTGTAACAATGCGCCACAATGTCCTGTGAGTAGGGAAAAAATGCTCTATGTAACCAGGAGAGCTGAGAGACCAGGTCAACGGTGTATTCTGTCATAATGCTTCAAGAATTTTTTTCCTTTTTATCTGCAAAGATGACAGAATATGCCGTTGACCTGGTCTCTCATTGCTACCCGGATGCCCAAACACTTTCCAGAGGCTGGCACTGCCATCGCAAGCAGTATAATCATGCTTCAAGTGTCTCTTTCTCTCTCCTCCTCCCTAAGATTCTCTCTTCTCAGTTTCTCTCTGGCCTATCAAATAAAAGGAAGAGAGGAGAAAAGTAATAAAGAAAAAAATGAAAAGAAGAGGGGCCAGGCAGTGACCTACCTGGCTAAGCACACACATTAAAGTGTGCAAGGACCCCGGTTCAAGCCCCTGGTACTCATCTACAAGGGGGAAAGCCTCACAAGTGGTGAAGCAGGGCTGCAGGTGTCTGCCTCTTTGCCTCTCTATCCCCCTTCAATTTCTCTCTGTCTCTATCTATCCAGTTATAAATAAATGAAGATTGAAAAAAATCAGGTAGTGGCATACCAGGTTAAGCGCAAGAACCTACACAAAGATTCCAGTTCTACTACTATAAGAACTTTGGGGTACAGTGCTGATGGTCCCAGTTCGAGCCCCCACATCCCCACCTGTAGGGGGTTGGCACTTTACAAGCAATGAAGCAGGTCTGCAAGTGTCTATCTTTCTCTCTCCTTCTCTATCTCCCCATCCTTTCTCAATTTCTCCTGTCCTATCCAATTAAAAAAAAATGTCCACCAGGAGCAGTGGATGCATAGTGCAGGTACTGAGCACAAGCAATAACCCTGAAGGCAAAAACAAACAAAAAAACAAATAAATAAAGGAAGGAAGGAAGGAAAGAAAAAAAAAAGATATCCAAAATATCTTTCCAGTAGTTATTTTGGTCCAGATGGTGTCACACCAGAGTGAAAGCACACATACCATGTGCAAGGACCTAAGTTCGAGCCTGTGGTGGTCCTCAACTGCACAGGGAAAGCTTCACAAGCAGTAAAGCAGTGCTGCAGCTGTCTCTCTTTCTCTCTCCCGCCTTAATTTTTTTTTAAAATTATCTTTATTTACTTATTGGATAGATGCAGCCAGAAATTGAGAGGGAAGGGGGGTGATAGAAACAGAGAGAGAGAGAGAGAGAGAGAGACAGACAGAGAGATACCTGTAGCTCTTCACCACTTGTGAAGCTTTCCCCCTGCAGGTAGAGACCAGGGGCTCAAACCTGGGTCCTTGTGCATTGTAACATGTGCACTCAACCAGGTGCACTGCCATCCATCCAAATTCTTAGTCATTTGGATTCTGGAAGTAATAAGTAGCAGGGCCAGTTGTTCATGAGATTAATTAGATGATATCATTTGGACTGATGAATCTAAGGAAGCCCCAAGTGTGGTGAATGATACAGACTAAACATCACTCCTTGTCCTACTCACTAGGGTCAGTATGACTGTCGTCCTTCCCTGGCTCCAGCCAGTCACAGTAAATTCCCTGCCTGGAATATTTTTCTGTTCTCCATTGCAGGTGCGTACACTCTACACTCCCTCAAGAATGCCATCCAATCACCTAGGAACACATTTAAAAGATGTAGATGCCAGAAATTCCTCCTCAGTGTTGGAAATGTTTAACTGATTAGTCCAGCTGCTATTTGTGCTGAGACAGTGATTTGCTCAGCAGGGACCCTGGTGCATATTCTGGGCAAAGTCTTAGTAACCCAGAACTGCAGTAAGTTCACACATGTAGGTCTGTAATTGGTTCTAGCTAGAGAGTCAAAGGTGAGGGAAAGGTCTGTGAAGACAGTGATCTAATAGTGCTCCTGATCTATTTCTCCATTTTCAATGTCTTCAACACACTGACCTAAGAAGTTCAAACCAGCCATGTAGACAGAAAGGTAAAACATGTCATTTCCAGTGGCAGTCTGGTAAACAAATTGGTTTATAGATATAAAGAAAAAATAAAAAGATACCTGGATATCCACTGTCAGCATAATAACTCAGAATATCTTAAACAATTTGCCCACTGAAAATAGCAAAAGTGTTCATGAAAAAATCGTAACCCCTTTCTGAATTACACTGAAGAGTTGACAAAAATATATATGGTAATAATAAAGACCACAAAGGCAAACCAAACTATGCAGTGAAACAGTTATTTCTAGAGAAAAGAAACCAGAACAGCTTTCACCCCGAGGGCATTTGTGGAACCAGGTATATTGAGTTCAGGCTTTCACAGCCTCACAGGGCACCAGGGATGGAGTGCAGCCCTCCCCCCAGGAGAAGAGGGGTCGACCAGGAGACCTGAACTAATAAAGCCATGATCCCATAAGTTGAACTTTTGTTGTAAAGAGGAATTAGAAGTAACTTCAGTACCTTTTTACTACCAGTGGGACTATAGAAGACATTATCTTTCTTGAACTTTGGAACAGAAGGGAAGAGAAAGAGAGTCCCTGGGGAAGGAATAACCACTACCTGGCCCTCAGCTCTGCAGCCAGAATTCTTCTGATGTGGAGTCTAAAATCTTCAAGACAACTGTTCCTAGATTAAAGTGATCCTAGACATCCAGCAGAAGTTAAATTTAATTCTTCCCAAAGAAAACCACCTTCATCATGCACAACAGAAGAATTTTCCAACAGAGAGATCCAAGCACAATGAGCAAATCATGTGTTGAACATGTAAGAAACTGAGAGACCATTACTAAGAACCGGCCAAAACAAATATTAGTAACAATGAATTCATATACTGAAGACATCAAAGGCAGAACAGAAAACAATTATGCTTAGAGAAATTAAAGGTAAGGTTTAATATAGTCAAAGACAAGGAACCTGGGAGTCGGGCGGTAGAGTGGGTTAAGCACAGGTGGCGCTAAGCGCAAGGACCGGAGTAAGGATCCCGGTTTGAGTCCCTGGATTCCCACCTGCAAGGAAGTCACTTCTCAGTGGTAAAGCAGGTCTGCACTTGTCTATCTTTCTCTCCACTTCTCTGTCTTCACCTCCTCTCTCCATTTCCCTCTATCCTATCCGACAATGACATCAATAACAACAACAATAACTACAACAATAAAACAACAAGGGCAACAAAAGGGAAAGTAAAACAAAAGACAAAGAGGCCATTATAAAGTGAATAGGTAGATGTAGCAAGAGAAAGAAAAAGTTAAGAAATAAGGACAGTAAAGGAAAACACAAAGTGAAATTTGGGCAGGCTGTGGTGTATTGCATCAGAGTAAAGAGACTGGCCCACTTAATAATAGCCCATTTGGTCAATATCACACCAACTCATCATCTGGGGTCCTAGTTAGGGAATCCTTGGATTCCCATACACATATGATGGGCCTAGACCTCTAAAGGGTCCCTTTCTCCACTACCACTGGTCACTTCCATAAGGAACAGCATCCTACAGGCCCTCCCAAGACCTTGTCCTCACCATGAAGCAATGACAATAGGGTAGCCCCAGTCTCCAAAGGGAGTCTGCCACTTGAAAAAGACTGTTCCTGAAATGAGTTCAGCCTGCAATGTTCCTCAGATGTGACCATGAGCTATAAGCTCAGACCAATAGGGAGTTAGTGGTCAAACAGGCTCTGGCTCCGGGCCCTGGAGCAGGTGAATAGAGGTAAATAGTTAATTTTAGCCACAGATTTTTTTTTTTTAAAAAAGAACAGGAGCTACTCCCTGCCCTAATCCAACTTCCTAGTTCCTTTTATTTACTCTGACACCATTCTCTCAGACAATGTTCTTATGTAATTTCAAGCTAGTTACCAAACTCAAGCAATACTACTATAGTTGTTTGGCCCCAGGAATATACCTTAAAATGGTCTTCCTAGCTTTCTTCTACCCTAAAACCCTAATCTCATCTGCTCTAATCCTACTTTTTGGTTCCATTCATTAACCATTTTGTCTCAGCTTAGGTCATGTCACCTTCCAGACACCAAGTTACAGATGCTACCATGACTCCATCCTAACTTCTCTGGGCAGATGACCTCACGAATGAGTCCTGGACCCTCACATCTCCATAGCTCTGGCCCACGAGGGAAAGATAGAGATAGACTGGGGTATGGATGGACCTGTCAATGCCCATGCTCAACTCATATAATTACAGATGGCAGAACTACCTTCTGCTCTCCCAAAAAAACCTTGATCCACACCCTCAGTGGGGGAGAAGTGATAGGATGAAGTTAAGAGGCCTCTGAACTCCAGTTCCATCAGCACCCAGAGAGAGAGAAGGAAAAGGAGAGAGACATATGGAGGTAGTTATGATATCATGAGTGGCTTGGAGGAGAAGAGAGGATTCAATCAGAAAAAAGGGGGAATAATTATGTGTAAGTGTGAACATCTAGTTGTACAGATGATGGTTGGCCCATGTCTACAACCTTACCGGAACTGTGGTGGATAACAGTGGGGAGAATGAAGATTCAGAACTCTGGCTGTGGGAATGGTGTGGATTCAAACCCCTGTTGACATGTAATTCAGTAATATAAAAATAAATAAATAATCTTTAAAAATAAATCCTCTGGGAAAGTAGGAGGAGGAAAGAGTGAAGAAAACCTGGTCATCCTGTTGCATGATGATGGAAAAGGTCCTAAGTTGTAGGTAAGAGTGTTCTGCACAGAACTTATATGGGCAGATTAGAAATTGTGCTCATGTGTCAACAGTTGTACAGTAGACAAACTCCCAATAAAAGTGAAAAAAGGGAGTTGGGTGGTAGTGCAGTGGGTTAAGCGCATATGACACAAAGCACAAGGACCAGCAGAAGGATCCTGGTTCGAGACCCCAGCTCCACACCTGCAGGGGAGTCACTTTATAAGCAGTGAAGCAAGTCTGCAGGTGTGTATCTTTCTCTCCCCCTCTCTGTCTTCCCCTCCTCTCTCCAATTCTCTCTGTCCTATCATACAACGACATCAATAATAACTACAACAATAAAACAACAAGGGCAACAAAAGGAAATAAATTTTTAAAAATGAAAAAAAAGAATTAAATGCCAAAAAGTAAATTTGTCAAGTTATAGTCCAGAAATAGTCCAGAAATAACATAGATTTGGAATACCTGAGCATGTCCTTTAAAAAAAAAGAAGAAGAAGAACAGATTAAAAAGTTATATATGTTGTGTGAATCGTCACCCAAGGGCACTGTTAAATTAACTTCTAGTGGACAATTTGGATGGATATGACTGGCATGAGGTTGAGATTGTGCTACTGGTACCTAGAGAGAGACCATGATACTACTAAGCATACAACCAAGTTTTACACAGTTCTGCAGAATATAGAACTATAAACATAGTGTGGAGGGTGAGACATCTGGATTAGTATTAAATTTCAGAATTAAAAGTAAAAGAAGTGTCAGCAAAACTGGTATTTGCAAAGGTAAAGGAAGCCAAGTCCAGCAGCTGGGAAGGTTGCTCACTGGGGTAAGCTCAGGAATCACATGTATGATCACACCTCTTGATTCCAGGCATTATATAAGCTATATGGTGCTCAATCCTCTCTCCTTTGTGGTCAGGTCCCTGCCTGCAAGGGGATGCTTCACAAGTGGCAAAGCAGGTTTGAAGGTATCTATCTTTCCCTCTCTCCTCTTTTATCTCCCCCTCCGCTCTCAATTTCTCTCTGTCCTATCTAATTTTTTTTTAAAAAAAGGAAAAAAATGGTGGCCAGGAGTAGTGGATTCATGGTGCTGGCACTGAGCCCCAGCAGTAACCCTGGAAGTAAAAACAAAACAAAACAAGGGCTGGGGAGACAGCATAAATGGTTATACAAAAGACTTTCATGTCAAAATCTCAGGTTCAGTTCTCAGCACCACTATAAGCCAGAGCTGAGAAGTTCTTCTGTCTCCCTCTCTGAATCTTTCTCTATATCTCTCTTTCATTAAAATAAATAAAAATATTTAAAAAACACAAAAATCAAAAGTACTTTTCAAGCGTGTAATGTACCCTTACCATAGTTATTCATCAATTTCCTGCATTTATTTTTAGCACTATAATTAACACTATTGTTTTGTCTGCACAAAATCTATTTCCATTTCTGATAATGACAAGAACTTCCTTTTTATGTTACCCCTGTTCTCAGTCTAAGGGAGGGGAGATGGAGGAGTGGTGGGGGTAAGAAACACAAACTCCTTCTTTCTAGAGTATATGGGGTAGACATTCAACTTCAGTTAACCCATATAAAGCAGCTCTGAAGAGAACCCAATCACAGGTGACTCTGAGTTGGGGAGATGTTGAGACAGAGCTGAGAGGCTGATTTAAGGAGCATGGAAAAAGTAAAAGCAACACTCAGGAAAGTAGGCGAAGTAGAATCTCAAGGTGTAGTTATACCTACACAGCAAAATTTGCACCTAAATAATAATAAAATAGTTTTATTTTGTTTGTTTGTTTCTTATGCTAGATTTAGTCAGGAATTCTTATACCAAAGTGAAAAAGTAGTGAAAAGAAGAGTTCTGATTAGACATAAGTGGATGCAGGTGTATATGGTCAGGAAGGCAGAAAAGGGATGGAAGAGGTGAGGAAGAAATTCTCAGGACAGAAGAAGCCAGTGCCATCTTGATGGCTATGCTGCAGAGCACAGGATTGGCTATAAGAAAATGGAAAACGTATCAGGGAAAACTGAAGCTGTGTGGTTTGCCCATACTATGGCAATGGGTTTCCAGAGACCAGAGTACAGATTAAAATATGGAAGTGTGACCCTATTTTGTCATTACAAACACTAAATTGGTCTGGTGACATGAGGCAAAATCTCTTCTCCTCATCCCAATGACATATAAACAATATAGCTACAGCAGCACCTGCTGGTTGAACCACAGAAACCATGCTAAATTTCCAGGCTTGCAAGCAATCAATCCATGGCAGAGGACACAAATGATCAAACACACAAAGACCTGGAAAAATGCTAGCGATAGAATTAGAAAGCTCATTACGAAGTTAATTCAAAAATATAAATACATGAGTTCAAGAAAGCAGAGATTATTTCACCAAAGGATGAGCAAACACAGAACAAAACCCCCCAAAGCAGAGCTGCAGGATGTGAGATAATTTGAATAGAGTTAAGGCTCACACAGAAGACTTAGGAAGTAGACTAAATCAGATTGAGGAGAGAATATCAGGGCTAAAAGATACAACCAACCTACTGAGTTCAAAGCTGTTGAAGAAGAAAAGTTTAAGAAAAATGAAGCACTTCTCTGTGAAATAACAGATTCCATCAGAAAAATTAATGTGAGAATAATTGGGAGCCCTGATAGGGAGAGAGAAGTAGAAAACATATTAAAAAAATCATAACAGAAAAATTTCCACACTTGTGCAACATTCAAAACATAGGCATCCAGGAAACTGAACATATACTGAAGTTTTTTAATCTAAAAAAGCACATACTAAGACCCATCATAGTAAAACTATTCAAAAGCAAGGACAAGTTAAAAATATTGCAAGTTCCTAGGGAATGAACAAACTGACATACAGAAGTAGAACCATCAGGCTATCATCATATTTCTCATCACAGACACTAGAGGCAAGGAGGGAGTGGAATGACATATTCAAACTATTAAAAGATAAGAATTTCCAGTCATGAATACTCTATCCTTCCCAATTATCCTTCAAGTATGAAGGAGAAGTGCACATCTTCTCAAGCATACAGACACTAAAGGAATTCACCACTATCAATCCCACCTTGCAATAATCACAGAAAGGAGTCTCACATGAAAATAAGAATTAAAGGATTTTCAACTCTAAACAAATTGATCCACTGTAGACTAGAACCAGGAACACAAACAACAACAACAACAGAAAAGGAAAAAAAAAAGACATAGGAATGAGGAGGACAAAATGATGTGATACTACCAAATATTGATGAACCAAGGTCAACTTATAAAAGTTGTTGCATTTATTGTAAGTTAGACACAATATTCACAATAATCTAATGACATTCTTTAAGGGGATTTAACAACTTGTCCAAAAATGTGTGTGGAACAACAACAACAAAAAATTTCCAAAGCATTTCTAAGAAAAAAAGAAAATTAAACAGAGGTGTTAGGATTCCCAACTTGAGCTTATATTACAAATCAATAATCATTAAATCATCATGGCACTAAAATAAAAATGGATTTTTGGATCAGTGGAACAGAACTGAGAGCCTAGACATGAGTCTACACATATACAGCCACCTAATATATGATAAAGGGTGAAAACCATTTAATGGGAGGCAAGATTTGTTGGGGCATGAGTGCAATTAGCAACAGGTGACATCAGCCTGACTATCATACTACAAATGTATGCAAGCCCACAAGGGATTGTGGGTTTATGGAAAGTTATTTTAGAGAGTGCCTGGCAGAAATCATTCTGTTCCTGTTCTCTGTTCCTGCTGCCTGTGCTTGCTCTCTTTCTCCCCAAGATGCACAATGCTACTTCCATCGGGACCTGAACATGTGTAGCTGAGTGCCAGTAACAAGCTTAAAGACTTAATGATTCCTACCAGCATGATTAGCTGATCTTGGTCCTTTTTCCTATTTTGCTGAACTGAACAATATGAGATGTAGTAATCCTCCCATTTGTTAAAACCAATCAAAGCCTAAGAAGTATTTTATTTTTATTTATTTATTTATTTATTTTTCTTTATTGGGGATTTAATATTTTACATTCGACAGTAAATACAATAGTTTGTACATGCATAATATTTCTCAGTTTTCCATATAACAATACAACACCCACTAGGTCCTCTGTCATACTTTTTGGACTTGTATTCTCCCCCCCACCCCCAGAGTTTTTATTTGGTGCAGTACACCAACCCCAGTTCAGGTTCTACTTGTGTTTTCTCTTCTGATCTTATTTTTAAACTTCTGCCTGAGATTCAGACCATCCCTAATTCATCCTTCTGTTTCTGACTTATTTCATTTAACATGAATTTTTCAAGGTCCATCCGTGATCAGCTTAAAATGTTGAAGTCACTATTTTTAATAGCTGAGTAGTATTCCATTGTTTATAGATACCACAACTTGCTCAGCCACTCATATATTGTTGGACATCTGGGTTGCTTCCAAGTTTTGGTTATTACAAATGGTGCTGATAAGAACATATGTGTACACAGATATTTTTGGATGGGAGTGTTGGGTTCCTTAGGATATATCCCAAGGAGAGGAATTGCAGGATCATAGGCTAGGTCCATTTCTAGCCTTCTGAAAGTTCTCCAGGCTGTTCTCCACAGAGGTTGGACCAATTTACATTCTCACCAGCAGTGCAGGAGGGTTCCTTTGACCCCACACCCTCTCCAACATTTGCTGCTGTTACCTTTTCTGATGTATGACATTCTCACAGGAGTGAAGTGATATCTCATTGTTGTCTTGCTTTGCATTTCTCTGACAATCAAAGACTTGGAGCATTTTTTTCATGTGTTTCTAGGCCTTTTGGATCTCTTCTGTGGTGAATATTCTTGTCCATGTCCTCTCCCCATTTTAGGATGGGGTTATTTGTTTTCTTGTGGTTGAGTTTGGCAAGCTCTTTATATATTCTGGTTATTAGCCTCTTGTCTGATGTATGGCATATAAAGATCTTCTCCCATTCTGTGAGGGGTCTCTTGGTTTGGGTAGTGGTTTCTTTTGCTGTGCAGAAGGTTTTCAATTTGATGTAGTTCCATAGGTTTATGCTTGCCTTAGTCTTTGTAATTGGATTCGTTTCATTGAAGATGTCTTTAAAATTTATGCAGAAAAGAGTTCTGCCAATATTTTCCTCTAAGTATCTGACAGTTTCTGGTCTAACATTGAAGTCATTGATCTACTTGGAATTTACTTTTGTATTTGGTGAAATATATTGGTTCAGTTTCATTCTTCTGCATGTTCCAACCCATTTTTTCCAACACCATTTGTTGAAGAGACTCTGCTTTCCCTATTTCATAGTCTGGGCACCTTTGTCAAAGATTAGATGTCCATAGGTGTGGGGGCTTACTTCTGGGCTCTCAATTCTATTCCACTGGTCAGTGTGTCTATTCATGTTCCAGTACCAAGAAGTTTTGATGACAATGGCCCTATAATACAATTTGAGATCTGGGAGTGTGATGCCTCCAGTTCTGTTCTTTCTTCCCAAGATTGTTTTGGCAATTCTAGGTCTTTTCTGGTTCCAGATAAACATTAGTAGCATTTTCTCTATTCTCCAAAAATTGTGCTTGGGATCTTGATGGGGATAGCATTAAATTTGTATATGGCTCTGGGTAGTATATTCATTTTGATGATGTTAATTCTTCCAACCCATGAACATGGAATATCCTTCTACTTCTCAACTGGTAAACTGCCAGACTATTACCAGCCACTTAATCTCTCCTTAGGCTCCTCTCTGTCCACAAGCCACACATGTTTGCACTCACCAGAGATTTGGTGGGTTCTTAAAGTCATTCTAGTCCTGTCTTTTTGTGGTCCCAGGTAGTCTCCTTTGATATTCCTAGTTGACCCTGGAGAGGAGAGGAGAGAAACACAGCTGCTGCTGCTCCATACCCCCTCCTCCAGAAGTCAGTATTTTATTTTATTATTATTATTTTTTATATTTATTTTATTTATTTATCCCCTTTTGTTGCCCTTGTTGTTTTCTTGTTGTAGTTATTGTTGTCGTCGTTGTTGAATAGGACAGAAAGAAATGGAGAGAGATGGGGGAAGACAGAGAGACGGAGAGAAAAATAGACACCTGCAGACCTGCTTCACCACTTGTGAAGCAACTCCCCTGCAGGTGGGGAGCTGGGGGCTCGAACCAGGATCCTTACGCCGGTCCTTGCGCTTTGCGCCACCTGCACTTAACCTGCTGCGCTACAGCCCGACTCCCAGTATTTTATTATTTTAATTACTATATGTGGTGACAAATGTGGGGCATGAACTGAAGACCCTGAGATTAAAAGTCTCATGCCCTACTGAGCCAGTTGAGCACTATCTTATATGATTTTGTAAATCAATATATTTTTTATTTATAAAAAGGAAACATTGACAAAACCAAAGGATAAGAGTGGTACAACTCCACATAATTCCCACCACCTGATCTCCGTATCTCATCCCCTCTTTTGATAGCTTTCCTATTCTTGATCCCTCTGGGAGTATGGACCCAAGGTAACTGTGGGATGCAGAAGGTGGAAGGTCTGGATTCTGTAATTGTTTCCCTGCTGAACATGTGCATTGACTGGTCAATCCATACTCCCAGCCTGCCTCTCTCCTTCCCTAGTAGGGTTGGGCTCTGGGAAAGCGGAGCTCCAGGACACATTGGTGGGGTTGTCTGTCCAGGGAAGTCTGGTAGGCATCATGCTAGCATCTGGATACTGGTGGCTGAAAAGAGAGTTAACATACAAAGCCAAACAAATTGTTGAATAATCATGGATTTAAAGGCTGGAATCATGCAGATGAAGAGTTGGGGGCTCCTCTATTTTATAGATAGTTAGTAGGCATATTTTAGTTATATTCCAAAGGGCTTGTGGCTATGCTAGTTTTTTTTTTTTTTTTTTTCCTGAGCCTGAAATCTGATATGCAGGTAGATCCAAGTTATTGTCTGGGGAGATGATGTCACGTCTGGAAAAGGTACAGAAAGCTGGATTGGGGTAGAGAGTAGCTCCCTAATATGGGAAAGTGGTATAAATATTGTTGACTGTAAACCCCATCGATTTGATTTGGACTGGGGCCCATATTCAACTTAGGAGCCTATGTGACCTCTGCATCCCTGTAGATCTGTAAATCAATATTAAGCCACCAATAAAATAAAAAAAAAAGAACTTCTTTTCATTTGACTAACCATCAGTCACAACTACTCAAAACAATTATGTCACACTCTTAAAATCTTATACAGCTTGTAACCTCCAACACCTTTGGGGGAATACAAAGTAAGTTATCATACAAAGTAAGTTATTGCTATAACATAACTAGATTAGGAAAAATAGTCCAACTAAACCATGTCTAAATTCTACTGAACCTTCAATCAAAGGATGAAATATCTACTATGTGGGCCAGGTAGTGATGCATCTGGCAGAAAACACACATTACCATGCCCAGGAACCTGGATTCAAACACTCAGCTACCACTAGCTGTGAAGCATTGCTGTAGGTAATGCTTGTCCTCTCTCCCTCTCTATCCCACCAACTTTTCTCAATTTCCCTCTGTCCTATAAAATAAGAGAAATATATATGGAAAGAAAGAAGGGGGTCAGGTGGTACCACACCTGGTACTAAGTGCAAGTACCAACACAAGGATCCAGGTTCAAGCTACTGGCTCCCCATCTTCAGGGAGAACACTTCAAGAGCAGTGAAGCAGGTCTGCAGGTGTCCATCTCTCTCTCTCTCTCAATCTCTCTCTCTCTTTCTCTCTCTCTCAGTCTCTCTCTCCTCATCTCTCAATTTCTCTCTGTCCTATGGAATTAAAAACAAAATGAAAAAATGGCCACTGGGAGTGGTGGATTCATAGTGCTGGCACCAAGCCCCAGAGAAAACCTGGAGGAAAAAAAAAGAAAAAGAAAGGAAGGGAGAGAAATACCATATTATGTCATATATTTCATATTCCATACTCATGGGAAGGGAAAGGAAGGGAAGAGAAACACAGCTGCTAACAACAATACGACAATCACTAAGAACAAGTTTCAGGAGGGACTAGTAACTATAGTGACTACAACTCACTCTCTAAAATGACTACTATCCAATCAAATTATGAGACATAGAAAGTTACCAAGAAAAGGGAACTCTAACACCAAAAGGGAAAATATTAAGCAATAAAAACTTGCCCATGAAAGTGACCAGATGTTGTATATAATATAAAGGACTTCTGGGAAGAGAGTAGCTTCCAAATATGAAAAAGGTGTATAAATATTGTTGACTGTAAACCCCAATGATTTGATTAATCAACAATTTGTTTGGCTTTGTATGTTCACTCTCTTTTCAGCCACCAGGTTCTAGATGCTAGCATGATGCCAACCAGATTTTCCTGGACAGATAACCCAACCAATGTGTCCTGGAGCTCCGACTCCCCAGTGCCTCAACCAACTAGGGAAAGAGAGAGACAGGCTGGGAGTATGAATTGACCTGTCAACGCGCATGTTCAGTGGGGAAGTAATTACAGAAGCCAGACCTTCCACCTTCTGCATCCCACAATGACCTTGGGTCCATACTCCTAGGGGGTTAAAGAATAGGAAAGCTATCAAGGGAAGGAATGGGATAGAAAGTTCTGGTGGTGGGAATTATGTGGAGTTGTATCCCTCTTATCCTATGGTTTAAATAAATAAATAAAAGTGAAAAAAAAGGACTTCTAAGTAGCTCATATTTAGAATAAGGAATAAACCCATAGAAGAAAAAGAAATCATGTTTAAAGACATAAAGTATGACAAAGTCACATCAAATGAAATGTATCAGTAAAGAAATATGTATATATATATATATATATATGTATATATATATATGCACAATTTTTAATAGTCCAAATTTTGAAGCAACCTAGATGTACAACAACAGATGAGTGGCTAAGAAAGTTATAATATATTTACACAATGGAACACTACTCAGCTATTAAGAATGGTAAATTTGGGGCCAGGTGGTGGTGCACCCAGCTAAGCGAACATGTTATTACAGTGTGCAAGGACTCAGGTTCAAGCCCCTGGTCCCCACCTGCAGGGGGAAAGCAAGTGGTGAAGTAGTGCTGCAGGTGTCTCTCTGTCTCTCTCCCACTCTATCACCCCATTCTCTCTATATTTCTAACAGTCTCTATCCAAGAAATAAAGATACTTTAAAAAATGGTAAATTCACCTCATCATGAAAGAATCATGTTAAGTAAGGCAAGTCAGAAACAGAAGGATGAATATGGGATATCGCTCACGGGCAGGATTTAAGAATCAAGAACAGAAAGGGGAAGAACAAAGTAGAACTTGGACTGGTGGTGTGTTGCAACAAAGCAAAGAATTCTGGGGAAGGAGGGCAGAAAAGGAGTTGGGGGGGCTTTCAGATCCTGGTACAATAACTTGGGCATGAGTGTTTTGCAGACATCTATCTTAGTGAAATGTGTGTAAATAACTGTAAACCATTACCATCATGAGAAAAAATTAAGAAACATAAATAAAATACACTACAAAAAAACTCTGACATTCTTGAATTGAAAAATAATAAAATTGAGAATTAATATTAACTAAAATAAAATATCACAGCTTCTTAGATAAATAGAAAGGACTTTATTTGATTTCAGAATTGGTGTTGAAATTTAGCTAGGAGGAATGACAAGCCAAAGCAGAGAGAAAACTCTGAATTGGCTACTTTCCCTATCTCCTGCTGGGAAAAGTTTCCACTTATAAACAGAAAATGTATCTTGCTTTCCATAGAAGAGAACTTTATACCTATTAACAGTTTAAAGTAAGAAGTGGAAACACATGTCTGTGAAGGCATATGGTATTTTCTAACAACCTGGTAAGATAGTAAGTGAATATCTTCTCTCAAGACACATTATCTCTTGAGGCAGAAAGTCATCTTTGGTGTGAACAAATGCAAATTAGAAGACAGAAGTTTGACTCGGTATTTTTATTGTTTAAGTGGATAGATTTTTAAAGTCTCTAGTACTTGACTGTAGGAGAGAAATACATTTTTTGGGGGGGTTTTGGTATTGGTATCCTGGGACACAGAGGTTTGCATGTCCTTGAGATAAATACTTAAGATAGGTATTGTTGGATCACTAGGTAATTCCAGTTTAATTTAAGTACTATCCATACATTCTTCCAAGTGGTTGAAATAGTTTGCATTCCCACCAGCATTGTAGCAGAATGTCTTTTTCTCCACAACCTTGCCCATAGGTGCCATTTTCTGTTTTGTTGATGTAGGCTATTTTCACAAATATAAGATTAAATCCCAATTTTTTTTTTTTTGGTCTCCAGGGTTATAGCTGGGTCTCAGTGCCCACACTATGAATCCACTGATCCTGGCAGCAACCTATTTTCCATTGTTGTCGTTACTGTTATTGTTGTTGTTGCTATTGTTGTTGATTAGGACAGAGAGAAATCAAGAGAGGATGGGAAGACAGAGGGGGAGAGAAAGATAGACACCTGCAGACCTGCTCCACTGCTTGTAAAGCGACCCCCCTGCAGGTGGTAGCCAGGGCTCCAACCAGAATCCTTGTTCTGGTCCTTGTGCTTAGTACTATAAGCATTTAACCCTGTGCACCACTGCCTGATTCCTGCCCTCATTGTAATTTTAATTTGAATTTCTCTAATGACAAGTTAAGTGGTGAGTGTGTTCATATGTCTGTGGGACATCTGTATCTCTTCTTTAGAAAAAATGTCTATTTCTTTGGCCCCCATTTTTACTGGGTTAGGTTTTATTCTTTTGTTGAGCTGTAACAGTTCCTTACAGATGTTTGATATTAATTGCTTGTCAAGTGTTTGATGTTCAAGTATCTTTTCCCATTTACTAGGTTGCCTGGTTATCCTTGTGTAGCTTTCATTTGATGTGTAGAAGCTTTTTAGTTTGCCTCCAGATACATCTTTTTAAAAATACTTTTTTTCTAATTTTTATTTATTTATTTCCTTTTGTTGCCCTTGTTGTTTCTTTTTATTGTTGTAGTTACTATTGTCATTGTTGTTGCATAGGACAGAGAGAAATGGAGAGAGGAGAGGAAGACAGAGAGGAGGAGAGAAAGACAGACACCTGCAGACCTGCTTCACCGCTTGTGAAGCAACTCCCCTGCAGGCGGGGAGCCGGGGGCTCAAACCGGGATCCTTATGCCGGTCCTTGTGCTTCGCGCCAGGTGCACTTAACCCGCTGCGCTACCGCCCGACTCCCCCAAATACATCTTTAATCTGAAGACCCTGCAATGCTTCAACAGTGTTTTATTATTATTATTCCTATAAATTTTTAGGGTTTCTGACCTAATATTCAGGTCTTTGATTCATTTTGATTTGATTTTTGTGTATAGTGTTAAGGGGTGATCTAGTTTGACTTTTCTACATGGGGCTGTTCAATTTTCCAAGCACCGCTTGTTGAAGGGACCTTCTTTATCTCACTGAAGATTTTGGTCCCTTTCTTTTATATTGGGTGGCGGTATATGCATGGGTTCTTTATCAGGCTCTCCACTCTATTCCATTAACCTGAAAGTCTATTTTTATGCAGTACCACTCTGTTAATTACTACTATTTTGTGGTTTAAATTAAGGTTAGGGAGCATGATATCTCCAGTCTTTTCTTTTTTTCTTAGATGTGTATTGGATATTAGCATCTTTCTGTGATTTCACACAAATTTTTGGACAAGTTGTCCAATTTCCTTGAAATTGTGATTGGGGTCTTGATAGAGATTGCATTGAAATTGTGCATTGCTCTTGGTAGAATGGCCATTTTGATAATGTTTATTCTTACAATTCAAGATCAAGAAATGTTCTTTTATTTCTATGTATCATTCTTTACTTCTTTTTAATAATGTCCTATAGTTTTTCTTGTAAAAGGCCTTCACCTCTCTCATGAGATTGACCTCAAGGTATTGTATCTTTTTTGTATTCTAATGTAAATGAGAATGAGTCTTCCATTTCCCTTACTTCTGACTCTTCATTTGTATATAGAAATGCCACAAACAGGGAGCTGGGCGGTAGCACAGCTGGCTAAGCACACATGGCGCAAAGCACAAGGGCCAGCATAAGGATCCCGGTTCAAGCCCCCAGTTCCCCACCTACAGGGGGTCGCTTCACAAGTGGTGAAGCAGGTCTGCAGGTGTCTGTCTTTCTCTTCCCCTCTCTGTTTTCCCCTCATCTCTCCACTTCTCTCTGTTCTATCCAACAACAGCTATGACACCAATAACAACTACAACAAGCCCAACAAAATGGGGGAAATGACCTCCGGAAGTAGTGGATTCATAGTGCAGGCATGGAGCCCCAGCAATAACCCTGGAAGCAAAAAAAAAAAAGAGAAAAAGAAAAAAGAAATGCCACAGATTTATGTGTATTGATTTTGTATCCTGCTACTTTACTGAATTTATTATTTCCAACTTTTTTTTTGGTGGACTCTGGTATTCTGTAGGTCTACCATCATGTCTTTGGCGAGCAGTGACAGTTTGATTTCTTGCTTTCCAATATGTTTACCTTTGATATCTTTCTTATTTGATTGCAGTCATTGATGAGGATCCTGAGGACTGTGTTGAATAATATCTGTGATAGTAGACATCCTTGTCTACTTCCTAATTTTCGAGGAAAATCTTTCAGCTTTTCCCCACTGAGAACTGTTATTAGCTGTGGGTTTGTTGTAAATAGCCTTTATTATGTTGGGGAATTATTCATCTATTCCCAATTTTTGGAGGGTCTTTGTCACAAATAGATATTGGATCTTGTCAAATGCCTTTTCAGAATCAATTTATATGACCATGTAATTTTTATCTTTCTTTTTGTTGATATGGTGGGTTACACTGATTAACTTATGGATATCAGATCACCCTTATTTCTCCTGGGTTGAATCCCTTTAGGTCTTGATGGCTTATTTTATTTTATCTAATTTTTATTTTTTAGCAGGATCTTGATTTATTGTAATTGATTAAGGGACATCTCTGAGGCTCTCAGGAGTGCAGGGCCTGCCACTTGTGCAGGGGACCATGATTGGGGATGGATTTGACTCCACAGCACCTGGGATGAGGCGTTGTTCAGCCACCGTGTCGGAACTTGAACTTGACCCTGCGCAGGGCCTCAACCACATGCTCCTTGTTCTGCAGCTTGGTGCCGATGGACATGATGGCCTGGCCAATGTGGACTCTGGCCATGGTGCCCTGGGGCTTCCCAAGAGCACCTTGTATCCCTGTTTGGAGCCTAAGGTGAGGGAAAGCAGGAGGTCAGGCATAAAATGAACACAGAGCAGCTTATTTATTGATATGTTGTCGGATTTGATTTGCCAGAATTTTGTTGGGGATACTTGCATCAATGTTTATCAGGGATATAGGTGGGATGCATTGGATCGACCTTCTCGTGGTGCATCCCGTGAGTACCCATTCATTGGGGAAACTGACGATCCTTCCTAGCCGACTGAATCCGCATGGATCCCAGTCACTTTCAAAGCCAGCAACAAGCAGCTCCTGACAGCTTTCAACCTGACCTGTTGACTGGCTACGGAAGAAGGGCAAATGCTAGAAGAAGAAGAAGAGATATAGGTCTATAGTTTGCTCCTCCCACCCCGCCCCAATAACGGTGAGTCCTTGTGGGTAGTTCAATATCCGGATGTCCTTGAGTTCATAGGTTATGTACCCAGAAATTCCCCCAACTTCATGCTGCTGATAGTGAGCTCTACTGCATAGCTACCAACATCATGGCAGCTGTCACAGTGAACAATGGCTAAATTCCTGAAAAATCTACCCTTTACCACTTTTCCATCCAGCTACAACATGTGCCTGTACCCACCTGTGGCTAAGTGAGCTTCTTCAGATGATCCAATTGTAATTTAGTGAGTTTTCAGGTGATTTTTAATTGTGTTAACTGGTTGATCAGGGGGATGATGTGAGGCAGCTGCTACTCCATGACCAAGTATCCAAAAGGTCCTTCACCAGGAATCTTGTTCCTAAGCCAAATTATCTTGCAAAAGTAAAAACAAAAAGGCATTTTCCAATAATCAAAAGCTAAGATAATTTGTCGTTAACAGAATTACCTTTCAAGAAATGCTCAAGTTACTTCTTTAGGCAGAAAGTAAATGACCCAGATGGTAATTCAAAGGCATATGATAAAAAAAAAAGTGCCAGTAAGGTAATTACATATGTAATTATGAAGGAAGTATAATTGTATCTATCTTTTCTTAACTGATTTAAAATTCAGTTGCATAAAACAACACATATATAAAGTCATTGTTGAAGCTAAAGCATGTAGAAATAAAACATTTGACAATGAGAGCTTAAAGTAAGTGATGGGAATAAATTGCTTGGAAATGAGAAAATTACACTAGTTAGTCAAATCCATAAGGACAAAGAGAACCAGAAATGATAAGTCTGACAAACTTTATAAACGTGTATTTTCTTTCTACTCTTCTCAATCTTATATTTCAAAAGGATATAAAGCCATGTGAAATAGCAATTAACAATCAGTTGTTTCTTAATCATTTTATTGAGGGTTTGATGGCTTATAGTTTGACTGTTGACACGTGGGGACAATTATCATCTCCTCATAATAATTGTCTCCAGAGTATTCTTTTTTAAATTTTTTGTTATAGTTATTATTGTTGTTGTTACTGATGTCGTCGTTGCTGGATAGGACAGAGAGAAATGGAGAGAGGAGGGGAAAACAGAGAGGGGCAGAGAAAGACACCTGCTGACTTGCTTCACCACTTGTGAAGCTACTCCGCAGGTGGGGATCCGGGGGCTTGAACCGGGGTCCTTATGCTGGTCCTTGTGCTTTGTGCCATGTGCGCTTAACCCGCTGCGCTACCGCTCTCGGCTTAACCCACTGCGCTACCGCTGGACTCCCTCGAGAGTATTCTTACCTTCAGCTTAGGTCCTTTTCTACTGTCATCAGCCACGATTTCAGCCCACTCTCAGCCCCTCCCTTCACCTCTTCCCCCAAAGTCCTTTGGTTGGGTTCATGATACCACACTCAGACCTAGTTTCGCTTGTTTACTGTCTACATAAATATCATACACATAGCAACAGTAGTAAAAAATGCAGATGAAACAGAACTGTAGGTGCAGCGTTTGAATGCTTAATTTAAATTAAATCAGTTTAAGAACAATACCGAACTTTAAGATTATAATGTAAAACCAAAAGTAACCACTAATAAAAACAATGGTAAAATAGAGTGTAAATATTAAAGCAATTTAAATGTTATGCTAGAAAATAGTCACTTAAAAAAGAAAATTATAAACGAAGGGGGAAAGAAAAAAAATCATAAGTTATATAGATATTGAGAAATTTTATAGCAGGCACCTCCCTATCAGTTATAACATAGGTGGAACAGATTAGATAATCAAACTTCTAGGTTGTCACACTGAATTAACAAAAATAAGACCTAATTATTTTCATATACTGAAGAAAAGTTTTCAATTCAAAGGTACAAAGAAACTGAAAGATAAAAGGAATTATGCAAACAGCAAGAGCAAGATAATTCGTACTGATACATTATTAAGAATTGAATTTAAAATAAAATTTGTTGCTAATTATAAAGAGGGACTTCTTAAAATTTTTTTTATATTTTATTTTCCCTTTGGTTGCCCTTGTTTTTTATTGTTGTTGTAGTTATTATTGTTGTTGTTATTGATGTTGCTGTTGTTAGATAGGACAGAAAGAAATGGAGAGAGGAGAGGAAAACAGAGAGGGGGAGAGAAAGATAGACAACTGAAGACCTGCTTCACCACTTGTGAAGCGACTCCCTTGCAGGTGGGGAGCCAGGGGCTCCAACCGGGGTCCTTACACTGGTCACTGTGTTTTGTGCACATGTACTTAACCTGCTGCACTACCACCCGACTCCCTAAAAAGGGACATTTTAATGTAGAAAATTCAGTCCATCAGGGAGATATGATTACACACACACACCCACACACACACACACACACACTTTTACAATGTTTATAAATGCAAAAGAGAACCACAATATATGTGAAGAAAAACTCACAGAAATAAATGTAGATAGGCAGTTCAGTGATAATGCTCTTATTCAATAGCCCCCACTTAGTGGATAGAACAGCTAGGCGATAGATCAAGAAAGACACGTAAAACTTAAACAAGTACAAAACAGCTACTATAGGCACATATATATGCATCCCCAAGTGCACTGGAACATTCTCTAGGATCATCCATACCGTCAAATGTAAATGCCAATTAATTTAAAGTACTGAAAACATATAGTGTTCTCCAGTCACAAGGACTGAAATCAGAAATCAATGCCAGAATTAAATATATAAAAATTTTAAGTATGTGGAAATCAAACAATACAGCTAAAAATAAACAATGGTCCAAAGAAGAAATCACAAGAGGAATCAGAAAACACTTTGAGATTAATAAAAATGAAAGCACAGCATATGAAAATACTATGCAATGCAGCTAAAGAAGAAAATATTTTAGCTATAAATACCTGGTTTTTCTTTCTTTTTAAATCTTTTATTAACTTATTATTGGATACAGACAGATAAATTGAATGGGGAAAGGGAGATAGGGAGGAAAAGAGACAAACATCTGTAGCCCTGCTTCACCACTCTTGAAGCTTTCCTCCTAATGTTGGGGACCAGGAACTTGAATCCAGGTCTTTGCTTACTGTAATATGTGCACTTAACCAAGTGCACCACCGCCTGGCCCTTAATAATTGATTTTTTTAAAAAAATTTTATTTATAAAAAGGAAACAGTGACTAAACCATAGGCTAAGAAGGGTACAACTCCATACAATTCCCACCACCAGATCTCCCTATCCCCTCCCCTCCCCTTTCTTATTCTTTAACCCCCTGGGAGTATGGATCCAATGTCATTGTGGGATGCATTGCTTCCTCGCTGAACATGGGCGTTGAAAGGTTGATCCATACTACCAGCCTTCCTAGCCCTAGTGGGGAAGGGCCCTGGGGAAGGGGAGCTCCAGGACACACTGGTGGGGTTGTCTGTCTAAGGAAGTCTGATCGGCATCCTGCTAGCATCTGGAATTTGGTGGCTGAAAATAGAGTTAACATACAAAGCCAAACTAGAGTTTCTACAATGGACCCATCAGCAAATTCTGGGCATATGCCCAGGAAGCAGAAGCTGATATTCCTGTACTGGTACCTAAACATTTCTCTCGAGATCCCATCCCCTCTGCTCCTACAATTTTTACTGATAGTGGCAAGATGGGGGCTGCTGCCCATGTATATTATCTAGATAAACAATGCCCTGCTTTGGGCACCATATGTCGGGCAAGCTTCGCAGGAGAGAGAGAGAGATGACCCAGGAACCAAGCTCGTGGTGGTAGCAATCTAAATCTTTATTCATGTGGGTGCCCCAGAGTCTCGCGTATAGGCACCTGGTTAAAACCACATGGAGCCAAAAAACGCAATGGCTGGTGTCCACCTCCCCCTGCATGCCTCCTCTTCCCCCTCCCCCAGGACCCAGAAGAGCCAAGCCTTCCCCAGAAGTGGCTTCACAATCCTTACATATTTAGGAGAGGGGTGGAGAAAAATGGGAGGGGCTGGAAAGGTAGAACCTCCCTAGCAACCGTTGCTAAGGATTCAACTGGCGGGAATTAGCAATACCCTGAGGAGAATCAAGAAGGAGGCCTTCAGTTATTTGTAAGACAAGGCAGGAGATTGATATGTAAATAATAAAGAGATGGGCCATACTAGCATGGAAATAGGATGGTTTGTAAGCCCTGCCAAGCTCAACCACATCTACACAATTTCCCAACATTGACCAATCATGGACCTTAAGGCTGGAATAGTGCAGATAAAGAGTGGTGGTGGGGGTTCCACCATTTTGTAGATAGCTAGTAGGCATATTTTAGTTAAATTCCAAAGGTCCTGTGACTATAGGAAAGGTCTGGTATGCCCAAGGCAGGGGGGGGGGGGAGGTGAGGGGCAAGGAGGGAGTGGGAGATAACACACCAGTTTAAGTGCACACAGGCAAGGATAAGCTCAAGGACCTGGGTTCCAGCACCCCTTCCCCACCTGCCTGGGGAAAATTTCACAAGGAAAAGAAGAGGCAAATAAACATACAGCCAACAAAAGGAAAGAAATAAAAAAGATCAAAGTGAAAATAAAGTTAATATCACAGTAATCTTTCTGTTCAAAATATTTCAGTGTTGCATGGATGATTTTGAGTAAAAACCAGACTTCCAGGATACTTAAGTCTCTTTACAATCTAACTTTTACTAGCCTCAGCAACTTCCCATCTTCAGTGTGGGACCCAGCCACCCTTAGTGACTGATGATCATTTCTTCAGATGATGTGTGCCTTAGGTGTAGTGAGTAAGCACAGTTTTTATAGAAGCAGTGAGTAATGGCTAATGGACAGAGTGTTTCTTTTCGCAAGTATGATTGTGATGATGTCTGTACTACTTCTGTGAATACCTTAACGATAATTTGAACAGTGGATTTTAAATGGCTGAATCATTTAAATCATTGATTGGTTACAAACAAAGTCAAACACAAAATAACAAAATGCCATTTAGAAAGTAAAAAGACACGGAACAGAAAAGTGTAAGTATGTATTTATATCAAACTATAAGTGACAGATAAACAGCATACTAAATTTAAAAATGATTCCCACAAATACATAATAAGAAGGACAAGGAACTCAATATAAAAATGAGAGAGTGCTTCCGAGCTCATAGATCATTAAACATTTGTGATCATGATGGACTTCACATTTGAACTGCAGAGAAAAACCACTATCACCAAGCAGACAGACACATATGTGAATCTGACAAGCCACGTCTCCCACAAGGATGTGGTTGATTTGGAACACATATTTCAGTGAATAGATCAATTTTGAAAATATTTGATACTGATAGAATAAAAGATACAAAAACTATGATCTAGCGGGGGCCAGGCGGTGGCACAATGGGTTAAGCACACATGGTGCAAACTGCAAGGACCAGCATAAGGATCTGAGTTCAAGCCCCCAGCTCTCCACCTGCAAGGGGGTCGCTTCACAAGTGGTGAAGCAGGTCTGCACGTGTCTATCTTTTTCTCCCCTTCTCTGTTTTCCCCTCCTCTCTCAACTTATCTCTATGTATATATCACAGAAGTTTTACCCAATTTGGTAGTCACAAGTTACTCCCTATGTCAACTAAGCCATTGAAGTGTTTTTAGTCTGGAGCTGGTGAAATAGCTTACTTGGATAACACAGTGCTTTGCCATATGTGTGGTCTTTTTGAAGGAAGCTTTGGTGTTGCAGTCTCTTTCACTCTCTCCCTTACTCTATCTCTGTCTAAAAAAAAAAAAAAGAAGAAGAAGAAGAAAGGAATGTTTTAGTCTAAGTTGACATGTAAGTGTGAGTTACTCATAGTTTGGAGTAAAGATCACATGAACTATCTAATAATTTTTATATTTGCTACCAACCAAGATGATAATATGTTGAATGCACAAAATTAAGTGAAGTATATTATTAAAATCAATTTTATAGTTTTATTTTTATGATAAAGCTACTAGAACATTTTCAATTACATATGTGGCTTTTTCTGGTAACTAAATTATATTTCAAAATTGATAATGTTGACCTAGAAAAAAAATCTGTCTCTGTTTCTCTCTCTCTCTGAATTTTTTTTTTTAGTCTGAATTGATATCTAAGTGCAACATACTCACTTGATTTCAAAAACATAGCTTAGAGTGAAGATCAATAAATTATATAATGGTTTCTATACTCACTATAAACTAATGTGACAACAATTTGAATACATCAAGTTAATTGAAATATATTACTAAAATTAACTTTATCTTTTCATTTTTATAATGAAGTTACTAGGACATTTGCAATAACATATGTGGCTTTCTCTGGTTACTACATTATGTTTCAAATTTGACAGTGTTACCCTAGAGAAGCTTCTGTGCAGCTGTCAGGAAGCATGTAAAAGAAAAGCTGTAGCAGCATTTTACAATAGCACAACAAAGCAGTAAAAACTGAGAGCAACCCACACGTCCTTCAGCGGAATATATGTAGTGTATTCAAACAGTAGAAGATTATACAGTTTTAAAATACAAGAGCTACAAATACATGTATCAACATAGATGAATACCTAAAAAAAAAAAAAGGTCAACTGAAAGAAGTAAGCCCTGGAACAATATACACACTAATGAATCTGTTCATCTCACTGATACATAAAAGTTGAGCTTAAAGTGAGCAGGCAAGAAAGCCCACTTGGGTAGTGCACCTCCTCTGTCAAATGTACAGCAGGGTCTCCACCTCACTAGGGGAAGCTTTGGCACTGTGGTGTCTTTCTCTCATTTTCAATCTGAAGATGTCTGCCTCAAGTGATGGAGCCTTAACAACAACAAAGATTAAGACAGGTGACAAAAGTAGAGAGTATGGTTGATACAGACATCTAAATGATTGCTATATCTAGAGTGGTAAGAGAGAGGGATGAAACACAGGGAGACTCATGGTACAAGAATATATGTGTGTGTGTGTGTATATATATATATACACACACATCCTCTTGCGAAATCAGTGGTGGTGGGTGAAATAAGCAGGATACATAAATACATAGGTGGAAATACCTTTATCTCCCAAACTTACAATATTATACACCCACATTAAATCAATTTTTAAAAGAAAAAATCATCTATATGTGTCCTTTCATGAACATATATGGTTTTTCTTGCTTTCTATTTATTTTTTATTACATTTTAAAAATGTAATTGAATGTGTTGAATCTAATAAAGCAGACCTGAGATTAAAGAACAAAATACAAAAAAGAACTATTGTATTTTTATAAAATTTATAAGAGAAACCATAAAGATATACCCTATCTGTGGGATTAGGAAGAGTAAATTAGGAAGAATTGAAGAGCTCCAGAGGGTTTTTACCTGGGCATTTGTAGAACTTAGCTTTTTGACCAATTGCACAATAAAAGTGACATTAGTTGGCCAACACTGATTCTAAAACAATAACTGATCTTTGGTTTGTAAAGCTATAAACAAGCCTCCCAGGTACCATTCAGGACTTGGGTCAATATAGCCCTGGCAACAAGTTCACATTAGTTAACAACACTCCAGAAAGCTTGTTTATAACCAGGTCTGAATGTCAAGTTCAACTTGCCCTTGTGGGTCAATTTCACCTAAGTTCTTTGAGTGAATGAGAACTATTTGGTACATTTTAAACTTGAATGAGATCCTGATAGTCATGTTTGATTGTTATTTTGCTTGTTACAACAGAGACCTGATATATTTGTGTTCTGGTTTTTGTTTTTGTTTTGAAGTTAATTAAAAGTCCTTCTGAAAACAAGATGAAAAGAGAAAAAAGATAGTTTTTTTTTTCTTTCTCTGGGGAAGGGGGAACATAGTAGAGAAAACAGATTTCTAGTTACCCACAAGTACTGTAAGGCATAAGAGAAGAAAGTTTTCAAATGCTATTCATAGTTCTAGAGATTTCTGTCCTAGGAACAAGGTAATCATGAGGTATGAAAGTACATGTTTTATTTCTTCTCTGTCTCTTAACTTCCTGATATGCTCTATCCTAGTTATAACAACAGAGAAAAAGAGAGAGAAATGGGCATTTCCACTGCACTCTTTAGATCCTAAGTTGTTAGAAGGGTAGGAGGCTGGTTGAAAGAAATGTGGAGTGTTCTCCCCAGCATCCATGCTATCACACACATTCTATAAAAATGTTCTATTTTTTAATTTTTTTAAACTTTTCTTTTTTAAATATTTATTTTATTTATTTATCCCCCTTTGTTGCCCTTGTTGTTTTACTGTTGTAGTTATTATTGTTGTTGTTATTGATGTAGTCGTTGTTGGATAGGACAGAGAGAAATGGAGAGAGGAGGGGAAGACAGAAAGGTGGACAGAAAGATAGACACCTGTAGACCTGCTTCACCACTTGTGAATCGACTCCCCTGCAGGTGGGGAGCTGGGGGCTCAAACAGGGATCCTTACACGGGTCCATTAATGCTTTGCACCACGTGCGCTTACCCATTGCGCTACCGCCCGACTCCCAAAAATGTTCTATTTTTTAACCCTCATAAAAATAAAGAAGTTTTCTAAAGAAGAGATACACATGGCCCACAGACACATGAAGAAATGCTTCATTTCATTTACTATTAGAGAAATGCAAAGTAAAACTACACTGAGACACCATCTCACAACTGAGAAAAGGGCTTACATCAACAAACCAGGAAATGGCAGGTGTTGAAGAGGTTGTGGAGAAAAAGGAAATCTGCTACACTGCTGTAGGTAATGCAAACTGGTCAAGCCCCTTTGGAAGACTGTATGGACAGTCTTAAACAAGTAAAAATGGAATTACCTTATGATCCAACAATATTACTCTTATGCATTTATCCAATGGGAACTCAAACACTACCTAGAAGGTACATATGCACCCCTATGTACATAAATCATCATTCACAAAAGCCAAAGAATGGATACAGCCTACATGCCCAGTCAACAGATAACTGGCCACATAAGCTATGGGATGTATATTTCATGGAATACTAGTCTGCAGTCAAAAAAGGATGACATTGTGTGCTTTGGGACAAAATGGGTGGAACCGGAGGTGATTATGCTTAGTGAAATAAGTAAAGAGTTGAAACACAACCATTGGATGGTTTCACTCATCTATGGAATCTAGAGATCTGATTCACATGAACTTGCCGAATAAATAAATAAACTTTTGTTGAAGTGAGCAAATTGTAAGACTTGTGAGAACTATGGTGGTTATCTTTTGAAGGTAGGAGGGTGGGGGTACATAACTCTGGTGTTGGGGACATTGTAGTCTTTCGGTCTTGTAACATACTATCAGTAACAATTTTTTAAGTTCTGTTTCTAATACACAGCCCTATGAACAATATCATGAACTAGCTCCCCTTATATTTCAAATATTCTAAGACAAGATGACTGAATCTTTTACCTTCCCTATATGTCCCTGGAAGAAGTTAGGGGATGATTTGTTTTATGTCACATCTAATGACATCCCAGTGGCAATAGTGATTGTTGCAAATGGATGAAACTGTGGTGACATATTTTTTTTTTGCACATTTTAAGAATAGTGGGGTTGTGCATGATGCTTATAGATTATGAGATTATGTGAACAAGTTTGAAGTCAGATTAATTCATAGGGACAATATACTTTATTGGGGAGTAAAACTGAGCACTGTAGTCAAAGTGACTTTTCAATTTAGAAAATTGGCATTCCAGAAGACAAATGTATCAGGTCTCTGTTGTAACAAGTAAAATAGTAATCAAATGTGTCTATTAGTCTCTCATTAAAATTTAAAGCTTATACTTGGTTTCTAAAAATAAAAGCCTACACTGTCCTGTTTAAAAAATAGTCTGAATGGAGCTGGGTGGTGGCACACCTGGTTGTGCACACACATTACAGTGCACAAGGACCTGGGTTTGAGTCCCTGGTCCCCACCCGCAGAGGGAAAGGTTTGTGAGTGGTAAAGCACAGCTGCAGGTGTCTCTCTGTCTCTCACCCTTGCTACCAACCATTTTCCTTTAGGTTTTTGGCTGTCTCTATCCAATAAATAAAATAAAGTTCAAAGAATAAAAATAAAAATACTCTGAATCAAACACATACCCATTCACCTAGACACCCAGTTACCCACTCATCCATCAAACCCCCCACACACTTGTCCATTTATCTCCCCTGCCCCTATAAGACTCTTGTTGTGTACAATGTGCTAACCCACTTGTATATACTTGGAATACAGTGATGAACAAGCAAGGGTCACTGCCACTTTGGAACAAAATAACATTTCAAAACATCTGATTAGTTGGTGGCATAATCAGATGTGTGGATAAGCCAAGTAATAATAGCAAGATCAAAAGAGAGGGTGAGGACAGATAGCATAATGGTTAGGCAAAGAGAGTCTTATGCCTGAGGATCCAATCCGAAGGCCCAGGTTCCATACCCTGCACCACCATAAACCAGAGCTGAGCAGTGCTCTGGTTAAAAAAATAATAATAAGTAGGGCGCCTGTTGTTAATGTTTTGGAGGCTCCAGCTGGCCGGGGTAGCATCGCAGTGGTAGAGAGACTCGGGGACACACGGCTGGGCTGAGAAGCTGCAGTTGAATCTTTATTCACGAGCGGGCAAATCACCACACCATGTGCTTCCCCATGTTTCTCCCTCCCCGGCTGCTGCTGGGACTCTGCACATCCTTAGCATACGCGGCGGGGAGAAAGCGGGGCAAGAAACTAGCAAGGACCAAACCATTTCTCTCAGAGGTAGGGGGAAGGGGACCAAACCAACACGAAGAGTACCAACATATTCCCCCTTTTCTTTTTAACTAAATGACCACAGTATCAGGGATGTGGGGTGAACAGAAACCTATATCATACAGGCATTTTCAAAAAAGAAACTGGCACAAACATGGAGAAACATGTACGCGAGTAACAAGAACCAGTGTGCTGCCAAGGGAAGGCCTGAGGGGGCCATTTTTTGCCTCTGTGGGCAAAATTTTATCAGCTTAAAAAAAAAAACATTTCCTGCCTCTGGGGGGTGTACTTGCCTTGATGGGCATTTTCTAGCATGGGGGCGGGTGAGGCCTAGAGTCCCAAGGCATGGCTGCAGTCAGTCTTTGAGAAACCCAGCAGCAGGCACCAAAGTAAAAACCCTGGGGTGAGGGTGGAAGTTCAGCTTCCCAGGGCAGGAAGGGGGAAGGGATGGGATAGGACACAGTCTTTTGGTGGTGGGAATGGTGTTTATGTACACTCCTATTAATCTGTAGACATATAAATCACTATTTAATTAATATGAGGGGAAAATTGATTGTATGTATCAAACTTTTTAAAGCACAGACTGAGTCTTTTTAATACATAGGGTGAGTCTTTGATATGTTGACTCTCTTAAAAGCCTAGACCAGGGAGAAGAGAAGCAACCAGTGGCGCAGCTATATACAGATAATGTCAAAAGACATAAATTATGGTGATGTTGGGTATGATACAGCAAATTCTAACAATGGGATATTTCAAAGTTAACCCAATTACTAAATAATGTGATTATAGCAATAACTATCTATTGTCTTCTTGACCCTAAGAGAGCAGGAACCTCCCACTTCCTCTATAGAGCCTATATTTCCCCCAACACTGGAACCTCTAGGATGGGGCTCCCTTTCCTTCATGCTTCTCTCAATTCATACCAAATGATATTGCATCCACTGATCCCAACCTAATCAATGCAATGAGTACCACCTCAGCATGCTTCACTTCAGACTATGTCCAGAGAAGTCAGATATGGAATGTCAACCCTTCAGCCTCATTACTCGGGTGAGACCTTTCCTTTCATAGTATTCTCTAATTCCATTCCAGGTAGTTCACTTCCTAACAAAGTCCCAAAACCTAGATATAGACCAGGTCCAGTGAGATAGAGCATATGTTCACATGTATCCATAAATTAGGGCAAAAAATATACCTGAAAGCAAAAGTACTCAATAGTCTGCAGTGAGTCAGAATAAAGTTCATAATGAAATAGTACCTAAATAGACTTAGATACACTCCTCACCTACTTCCTACCATAGTTCTCTCACTCACTCCAAAGCTAACCTTATCAACGCAAGAACTGCAAAAGCTGAATAAGGGCAAGAGAGTGGCATACTTTAATGATAACTCTTTAGTCATCATTTATTACTATCAGGCCACCCCATCATCAGCTAGGACCCTATTCGGGGAGTCCTGAGATTCACAAACAGACACAATGGGCCTAGACCTCCCATAAATCCCTCTCTCCATTGTTACTGATTGTCTCTATCAGGAACAACACAATAGACCCCTTTGTGGGCCCCCATAGGACCTTGCCCTCAACTTGAATCAACAATGGTAGAGAATGTTCTATCGTCTGAAGGGAGGATGGACAACATACTCTATACTACACCTGAGGAAGATGGGTCCTGATATTGGGGATGTTCCTACTCATGACCACAGAATGTGAGTTCAGATCTACAGGGATGCAGAGATCACATAGGCTCCTAAGCTGAATATGGGCCCCAGTCCAAATCAAATCGATGGGGTTTACAGTCAACAATATTTATACCCCTTTCCCATATTAGGGAGCTACTGTCTTCCCTGATCCAGCTTTCTGATCCTTTTCCAGACATGACATCATCTCCCCAGACAATAACTTGGGTCCACCTGCACATCAGATTTCAGGCTCAAGGAAAAAAAAACAACTAGTATAGCCACAGGCCCTTTGGAATATAACTAAAATATGCTTACTAGTTATCTACAAAATAGAAGGACCCAACTCTTCATCTGCACTATTCCAGCCTTTAGGTTCATGATTAGTGAACTATTTGTTTGGCTTTGTATGTTAACTCTCTTTTCAGCCACCAGTATCCAGATGCTAGCATGATGCTGACCAGACTTCCCTGGACAGACAACCCCACCGATGTGTCCTGGAGCTCTGCTTCACCAGCGCTGTACCCCACTAGGGAAAGAGAGAGGCAGGCTGGGAGTATGGATTGGCCTGTCAACACACATGTTCATCGGGGAAGCAATTACAGAAGCCAGACCTTCCACCTTCTGCATCCCCCAGTGACCTTGGGTCCATACTCCCAAAGGGTTAAAGAATAGGAAAGCTATCAGGGAGGGGATGGGATATGGAGTTCTGGTGGTGGGAATTGTGTTGGAGTTGTACCCCTCTTATCCTATGGTTTTGTCAATGTTTCCTTTTTATAAAAATAAATAAATAAAGTAATAATAATAATAAAATTAAATTTTAAAAAGATCGAGAGAGAGAAATAGTATTGCGATAAGTATGATGTGAAATCTTAACATAGGGTGCAGTTATATAGATAGACTAAGATACTATGTCATTTGACTGAAGAAAAGGCTCCCCACGCAGGGGGAACAACTTGTGCTAGTTTCCAAAGTTGAGGCTAGGCATACTCAAAAAATGGAAGGATGATGATTCAGTGAAGCAAGGTGCGATGGTGGTGGAGGACTAAATAAAATCTCAACCTACAGTCTCTGGTTTTCAGACTCTGCACCACTTTCAGAAGTACAGGGAAAGGACCTATTAACGTCTCTCTCAAAACTCTGTGTTTCGCCTGAAGGTGACAGCGAGGACAGTCAGTACCACACACTCTGACTGATAAGGATAAACCTGCAGCAGAAGACCAGAGGACCCGGAGATCTCCTTCCTGGTTATGTGCTGTGTCCTGATTTGCAGAGCAGGGCGGAGATGAATCTGAATGTGAAGAGAGCACTTGGGACGGTGTCAGATCACTGAAGTATGATGAGATAGAGAGCTGATAGCGTAGTAGCAGAACTCAGTTATTTGAGCTGAGAACCCTCCCAGAAGCAATTCCCCATCTTGCTCCCCACCCCCAGGACCAAAGGCTCTCTGAATGTCCAAGGCCAGCCTAGACCATGCAGTTCAGATCAATCTCTAGGTCCTGTCGATATTTTGGTGAGCCTTGGAAATGGTGGTAATTTGATCATGAAGGGTGGTTTGTAACACAAGAACAATTAGGGTTGGGGGGCCGTCAAGGCCAGAAGTGCATAAAGGTAGTAACAGGGCAGGAATCCAGGGCCAAGCTGAGAGCAAGCAGGACAGCATAATCTGAGGCACTGTGGTAGAGTGGGGACACAGATCCTGAGAGTGTCCACAGAGGTGATGGGAAGAATTGCTGGAGAAGAAAAAAAAAAGAGTCTGGGGCACTTCTTCTATTGCCTATTCAAGGACCAGGGAGCCTCCCCCAAGACTCAAAAATTCTCCTCTTTCTTCTTCAGGAGATGAAAACTTAGGAGAGAGCACCTAGGGACTCTTGGAGTCAGGATGCCCACAGCCAACAGGCCAGCACAGATAGCCACACCTGCTTTGCTTATGGGCTAGAGCCAGAAAGTTCAGCCTCAAGTCCTGACACAGACTCAGATCAGACCAAAGTCCTTTGCAGAGGGCCTGCAGCGCACTATTGCCGGGTAGGGGCTGAAGACAGCTGAGGACACTAGCAGTCACTCACTCAGGGTCACTTTTCCTATAATTAGTGGAATGGCCAAGTGCTGCTGACAATCAGCAGGATCAAGAGCGAGTGCTGCCCTTTGCTGGTGCTCCTCTCAAGTGCCATCTGTTGTCACTGGCTTCTCTATTCGGGGACTCTGTGTTCCAACAGAATGGATCATGAAGAGGAAGAGTCAGAATGAAACTTACCTTGCTGTGCACTTATCATGGAGCTTAGAAGGGGAAAATGATTGGTTGGGAGTTATGGGCAGTGGAGATGGGTAGACAGAGCCCTGGTGAACAGGAAGAAATATTTTCAGTAGGGATGGGTGTAGCCTGGTGAACTGTATTTCTCATAAGCTCCAGGGGAGGAAGGGCTGCCACTCTGAACTATTTTTGTTGTTGTTTGTGGCTCTGGCAGGTGAATTCAGTATCTCTCATATACAAAACGCCACCGCAAGCTCTCCCAGGTCCATTTTTTTTACTTGCTTTTACTTATCAAGAGGGAGGGGAGGGGGAGGGGGAGGGGGAGAGGGAGAGGGAGAGAGAGAGAGAGCTCTCCTAGGTCCATTTTTTTTTCTACTTGCTTTTACTTATCAAGAGGGAGAAAGAAAGACAGACCTTGCTCTCTCATGTCCATTGTCCATTTTTTTACTTGTTTTTGCTTATCAATAGGGAGACAGAGAGAGACACACACAAAATATGAGACACAAAAGCACCACTAAACCATCCACAAAGTTTCCCATGTCATTCAAGTTGCTCCCAGGTTGTGCCAGGCCTCAAACTCTGGACATTGGACATTGTTAGCATGCAATTGTAAGTTTCTCAAATTTGGGCCACAGGACAACCATGTAAGCAATACATATTTTAAATTTCTTTATGGGGGAATTAATGGTTTACAGTGGACAGTAAAATACAACAGTTTGTACATGCATAACATTTCCACATAACAATACAACCCCCACTAGGTCCTCCTCTGCCATCAGGACCTAACCTTCCCTCCCACCCCAGTCGTTTACTTTGGTTCAGTACACCAGCTCCAGTCTAAGTTCTGTTTAGTGTTTTCCCTTCTGACCTTGTTCAACTTCTGTCTATAAGTGAGATCACCCCATATTCATCCTTTTGTTTCTGACTTATCTCACTTAACATGACCTCTTCAACCCCCATCCAAGATTGGGTAAAGAAGATGAATTCATCATTTTGAATAGCCTAGTAGTATTCCATTGTGTATATATACACTCAACTTACTCAGCCACTCATCCATTGTTGGTAAGCAATATTTTTGGCAACTTTACAAACAGCAAATTCACAGACTCTGTAATCTACCCATTTAAAGTGTGAAGTTGAATGGTCTTATTATATTTGTGGATGTGTATGATCATCAACATAATTGTTTTTTAGGACATTTCTGTGACTCCCCCCAAAACCTCCTGTTTATTAGAAGTAGTTAACCATGTCTTTCCAAATTTGTCATGCTATAGACAACTGATCATTTATTTTTTGTCTCTATAGAGTTCTCCTCTCTGGGTAGTTACATGTATGGAATCATATAAATGTGTGTTTTTCATGTCTGGCTTCTTGTGCTTGGCATGGTGTTACAAGTTTATCCATGTTGTAGCATGTATTTCATTCTTTTTTAGTACCAAATAAAAATCCTCAGTGTACACAGACATTGCCTTTCATTTATTGACCATTCATCAGCTGATCACATTTATGATGTTTCTACTTTTTAATTTAATTTTAAATTTTTGCCACCAGAATTATTGCTGGGGCTCTGGGGCTGCATGGTTCTACCATTCCCAGTGGACTCTTTTTTATGTAGACTATGAAAGACAGAGATAGAGAGAAAGAGAGAGAGAGAGAGAGAAGGAGCAACACCACTGCTTGGGAAGCATGCCATATCTGATAGGGTATAGAAGATGGCACCTCACATATGGCAAAGTGTACACTCTACCAGGTGAATCATCTCCCAGCTCTTCTCCTTTCTGAATTTGTCTCTAATGCTGCTGTGAATATGGATACGATAATTCTTATGTGAATATATATTCTTTTCATTTTCCTTGTGTTGATATCTGGGGACTTGAGATTGCTGGGTCATGAGATATTTCTTTTTCTTTTCTTCTCTTTTCTTTCTTTATTTCTAATTTTGTATTGGGGGAGATTCATGGTTTATTTCTATGTGTTTCATTTGAGGAACTTTCAGGCTATCTTCCAAAGAATTCAAACATTATTACATACCTACTAGAAATAACTGATGACTTCAATTTCTCAATATCATTGGCAGCACTTAATATTATCTGCCTTTTTGAGCATTGTCATCCTAGCTATAGCTAGCTAGTCCAGATTCTATCTCTCTCTCTCTCTGTCTCTGTACCTAGCTAGCTATCCTTTGTCTTTCACTTCTCATCTCTCTATAGATAGGTAAGTAGGTTGAAAGAGAAAGAGAGAGATTTCTTTCTAAATGCCGACACACACAACTGTGAAGACTTGGCAAAGCACACACCCAGAATCTCTAGGGTCAGGTTAAGCCAGCAAGCTGGAGGCCCAGGGAAGAATCACAGATCCAGTTAAGAGGCAGTCTGCTGGCAGAATTAGTTCTTGTTTGGGCCAATAAGTCTTTTTCTATTAGGGTCACCAACTGATTGGTTCAGGCCCTCTGCCATTATGGAGAGGAATCTGTTTTCTTCTGAGTCTACTGATTGAAAATGCTAACCACATTCCAAAAAATATATCTTCCCAGAAACCTCTGGAATAGCCTTTGCCCAAATATGTGGATCCCTTGCATGAGCCAAATTGACACATGAGATGAACCCACTAATCTGTCATTGATGCTTCAGTAACCTACCATGTACTGCTCCAGTCTCTGGGGACCCTGACATGAAGACAAGGACTGTGCCTTCCATAAGGTTATAGCAGGGACACTCCAAGGGCCTACCTTCTTAGGAAACCAAGAGGGACATGCAAAGAAATTGCGTGTCTGGCTACCAGCTCCATGCCTGGCAGTTTTCAAAACAGTACCCACACAAACTGTACCAAATGCAGTGTTTTCTCCCATAAGAATATTATTATTTTCAGAACAATCACATACACAGAGTCCCTGCCCCAGACATTCCCTGGCAAAAGGCAAGAAGCCTTCACCCAAAAGAGATTTATAGCCACAAAAAATTATCATCCTGCTGGCCGGGAAAGCCACAGAGCCTGCTGTGCCCGTTAGAGGCCCATGCCCACAGCCACGTACACCAATCTTGGCAGGATTATTAAAGCATAAATCCCTATCTCCTGTCTCCCTCTTATTGGTACGCAGCCTTGCTATGTTCATTAATGGGAAATGTGGGGTTATATAATCTAATTTTTATAACTCTCCAAGGATGGTGTGGGTCATACATTAGGCTGGGATTTCAACCTTTACAGATAAGGGGAATGTCATTTTTATTATAAAGGACCACAAAGCATAATGAGAATTATTATCCCAAATAGGCTCAGTAACCCAAGATCCACAGCAAAGGAGTGTTTGGGATTCTCTGCAGTGCTATGGTCTCAGGAACAGAGCAATAGTCAAACAGTTTCAAGGTGTTTGCCAGGGTGGCCTGAATAGCACAAACCAGGCATATGCCCATGGGCAGGAGGCTCCTACCCAGAGTTGGCATTTCCTGTCTGGTTATGCAGCACTGTGACTGGCAAGGGTTTCTGGCACCCATCACACCCCAAAAGACAATGGCAGATACCAAGGAACATTCGGCATGAGAAGTCGGTGACTCTCTTCTGCCCCAATTGTCCTTGTCACTCTTTTTTCTCTCAGTACTGCCAGAACAGATGGTAATGCTCTAGAGTCAGATGTGATCCCATGTATGTGGGTGTCTATAAGAGCTACTTGTATTTAGTCTATTTGCCTTAATATTTTTCCTCTAGGATTATCTCTGCACTCACTGCTGGCACCAGGGACCCATGGCTCCTGGCAGCCATTTTTTTCACTTTATTGGATAGGACAGAGAGAAGTTGAGAGGGGAGGAGGAGATGAAGAGGGAGAGAGAAAGATAGATGCCTACAGACCTGGTTCACTGCTTGTAGGTGGGGAGCCTGGATCTTGAATCTGGATTACTGGCCAGGTCCTTGCACTTATTAATATGTACACTCAACCAGGTGCACCATTGTCCATCCCCCTTGGCCTTGTTTGAGAGAGAGACTTAAGCTTCCCTCAGTGTCATAATACTGAGGCTTGAGCCAGGATGTACACATTGTAAAGCAGGTACCATCACAGATGAGCTATCTTGTTGTCTCCTGACCCTTATGTTTACATAAACCATGAGGGACCACGCAGTAGTATACCTGGTTGAGTGCACACATTACAATGTGCAAAGACTCAGGTTCAAGCACATGGTTCCCTACTGCAGGGGTTGGGAAAGCTTCATGAGATGGAGAGAGAGAAGAGCTTTGTATATATGGCTTCAACTATAATTACAAACATAAATTTTGAATGTGTGTAATATATAATCTGTCAGTCAATTTACAAATTCATTGTGAAAATTCATTGTGAAACACCAATGCATACTTCTTGGGAATATTAGCTTCTTCTATTAAAATCTTGAATAAAAGGGACAAAAAAATGAAGGAAGGAGGAAACAGGGAAAGGTGAAATATATTTATGTTTGTATATATAAATATATTTATATATTTGTATTTCATGAGAGGTGAAATACTGCTGCAGGTGTTTTCTTTCCTTTTTTAAATTTTTATTTATTTATTCCCTTTTGTTGCCTTTGTTGTTTTATTGTTGTAGTTATCATTGTTATTGATGTTGTTATTGTTGGACAGGACAGAGAGAAATGGAGAGAGGAGGGGAAGATAGTGAGGGGGAGAGAAAGATAGATATCTGCAGACCTGCTTCACCACTTGTGAAGCGACTCCCCTGCAGGTGGGGAGTGGGGACTCAAACTAGGATCCTTATTCCAGTCCTTGGATTTCACGCCATGTGTGCTTAACCCACTGCATTACCGCCCAACTCCCAAGGTGTTTTCTTTTCTAGCTACCATCCTCTCTCAATTTCTATCTCTATTCATTGAATAAATAAATATGACAATGGATAAATACATCCTGGCATGGGCAATAGCTCATTCAGTAGAGTATATGATTTCGTGGATGCAAGTCCCTGTACCATGTGGGAGGACTGTAGACAGAACAGGAGAAAGAGAGCAATGGGAGATGAGGGAACCTCCATGGGTGGAGTTGTACTGTAGTGTTTCTCCTCTCTCTAAACTAAAGAATAATTTTTAAAAAAGAGCCCAGAAGATCACTCAACAGTATTAAACAGATGCAAAGCCCTGAACTCCTCTCCTGGTACATCAAATAAGTGAATAAAGGATTCTAGAGTAGGTTTATGGCACACTAGTTGTACAGAAATGTCAAACCCCACAGCTGTTAGGATGTTCTTGACCTACCTACACCTTTTACAGAGATTCAAGTAAACACAGAGATTAAAAGCATTCCTCTATAAGTTGAAGATGGCTAGTCATTCACTGGGAAAAATCAGCCTTGTACTGTCTAATGGGAAAATATTTATATATCCCACTTGATATGCAACAATAATAACAACAGCTCATCCAGATATTCAAGGTACAGGGTCAGGAGATAGTTTACCTGGAAAATTATTACAGACCTTGCAATGCTTGAGGCCTTAGGTACAAAAGCTAGTGCCACACGGCAGGAAGTTTGAACAGCACTCAGAGATCTATATAGATGGTGGAGCCATGCTATAGTTTCTCCTTTTCTCTATTTTTCACTCTCTCCTTCTTGAGTTTTAAAAAATATATATGATTGGGAGTCAGGTGGTAGTGCAGCAGGTTAAGCTCACCTGGTGCAAAGCGCAAGGACTGGCATAAGGATCCTGGTTTGAGTCCCAGGCTCCCCACCTGCAGGGGAGTCACTTCAAAAGCGGTGAAGCAGGTCTGCAGGTGTCTATCTTTCTCTCCCCCTCTCTATCTTCCCCTCCTCTCTCCATTTCTCTCTGTCCTATCCAACAATGATGACAACAACAACAGCAATAATAACTACAACAATAAAACAAGGGCAACAAAAAAGGGCATAAATAAATAAACTATATATATGTCGTATGCTTTACATTGGTTTGTTCTAGCCCTCCCCCGCCAAGAGAATTGGATGAGTCCTGTTAATTTCACGGGCCTGCTTGGCCCCGCCCCAAGGAACCCCGAGAGAGGGTTCCTGAGTCCGAGAGTTCCTGAGTTCGAGAGTAAGAGAGTGCTTGCGCCGCCGCAAAGAGACAGCAGAGTTCTGTTTGGTGATTAGTTTGTCTTAGTTTATGAATCGTTGTTCCTGAATAAAGAAATACAGCTTCCCTGCCCAGCCGTTGTCTCCACGTCTCTGTTACCCGCCGTGAAGCAAGCCAGCCCGGCAAGAGCGTCCAAATTTTAACAACATATATATATATATAGTTGGGAAATTGTGAGAATGTGGTTGAGCTTGGCAAGGCTTGACTTGAGGGGACATCCATCCTGTCAGTCTCTCTCTCTCTCTACTGAGAGGTTGAGCAAGAATGGACACAACCCCCCAAGGTTTGCCTCATCTTATCAGACTCTCTGCCTCACAAAGCACCCTACATTCCTGATACTATGGCCTGCTCCCTTATTATCTACATAATCATTGTTTTGCCTGAAAGATCCCCACCCATTCCATACCTTTGATCTATCTTCTTTCTACCCTCAAGTCCCTCCCTGCCTGCAGGGTATTATTAATCCTACCAGTTAAAACCCTCACAACAGTTGCTAAGGAAGTTCCTACCTTTCCCAGCCCCTTTTGCCTTTCTCCACCCCTTTCCAAAGTATGTCAAGCCATTTCCATTTTCCAACTTGCCACTTCCAGGTCTGACTCTTAAGAGCCTTGACTTTCATCAATAAAGAATTGAATTTCCCCATCACCACCAGCTCTGTTCCTGAGTCAGCTCTCTCTCATGTCGCTGAGTGAGGAGCAGCCCAGGCTGGCTCCGGTCACGTTCTCTCCAACCCAGAACGCTGGCCCAGCTATATATGATAAATTTGGTGCCAGGAGGCTACTCAGCATCATCATGACATGCAAGACTCTGAGCTCATAAACAACATGTTAAGAAAAAAGTTCACTTTCATAGTGGGTCTGCTCTATCATGTGCACAACCCGGGTCGAAGCCTGGCCCATATCACACTGGATGAAGCTTGGGTGCTATGATGTCTCTTTCTTCTGCTCCCTCTGTCTTTCTTTTTGTATCACCATTATGCTATCTCACCCTCTCCCTCTGCTCCTGTCTCTTCTATAGGAAAAAATCAGATCAGAGCAGGGAGCCCTTAGTGAAAAAAGAAAAAGAAAAAAAATAAACAAAAGAGAAAGGAAAGAAGTTAAAGACACTAAGAGAAAATGTATCTAAGTAAGAGAATGCACAGACCCAAACCATACCCCCAGCTCCTCTCTCTCATGACCCGGGGGTCACTCAGACAGGAAGTTGTGCCTCAGCTCATCTAGATCTTTCTTGTTGCAGCTTCAGCCAGTTTCCTGGGCAGCAGGATGCACTTTTCATCAAGGACACAAGGGTGGCAATTATCTTTAAGAGTGGCTATTACAGGCAGGCTTAGCAGATGACAGCCTTTTAAGTTTTCAGAAGTGTGTGTGTGCCTTTATTCCATGCCATATGGACTTCCTGCTCTGTTGTTCTGCATATTTTAAAACTCCATCTTCTGGCTTATCTATTTGAAATACATTTAATCCATTGGCATGGGCAGGACGTCAAGTGAAACCACTTTGCAGCTTTTTGATCAATACCCACCCAAGGAAGTACTTAAGCAAAGCTCACTTCCTCACCAAGCCCTGAGCAAACCTGACCAGAGATCTCACAAAAACTTTTTGGATCTTCACTTCTCCATCTCCCTGAAGTCCCAAATTTCTGAGACTTCTGATGAAACAGAAAAACAGACGTTTATAACAGAGATTGTAACCTGGCCTTTGGAAGGTTTGTTTTCTTAAAATGCAGGGTGCAATTTTACAAATGTTTATGAGCAGGCTATCCTAACTTTGAACAGAATGTATTTTGCCTTAAAATGTTATGTGCAATTTTAGATAATGTACTCTACACATAGTCTTTAAAAATCATCCAAACAGAATGCTGTAGCTGAGATTTTGGTCACTCTTTTCCCACCAAGAGTTCCAGGCCCTGAAATCAGACTCTGTGAAAAAGAAATGCCTAAAGGGCAGTCTGGTGTTAAGCAAAATCTCATGTTATCTTTGCAAAACATCCATCTCAAATCCAAACAGTGGGGGAAAAAAAGTTCTTTAAATCATTTCTGAATGGATGCCTGAGAATTTAATTACAAGTGTCCTCTCACCCTTAATTTAGTATAAAAAACATCTTTTCTGTCTGGGTGGCCTGCTTTAGCATTAATTTTTCATAATGCATGTGTGTGTTGGAAACATTTTTTCCCATATTTCCACTTCTCATTAGGCTGAGTATGGGTATAAGATCCAGACTTTAAAATGCCCCTCAGAGTGAAGAGGGACAGACAGTTCTTTACTCATCTGTAACCAAACTCAGCTTTTTATTTCAAAGAACATGTTCATAATCTAACAAGAGTTTGAGGAGTTCACCAGGGTAAACTTCTGATTTTTCTTTTATAAGTTGGATCCATTAGACTCTTAGGACAAATGTTCTCCTCAAACACTGGAGCCCCTTGCAGGGGAGATGGCAGCACTGCCAACCACAGCAAGGTAAAGTCTTTGACGGGTCTTGGACAAATGTCATGTTGTCTTGGTTACAGTGTAACTAGGGAGTGGCTTTTGGATTTCTCCATTTTGGAACTTGTAGGTCATAAAAGTTTTCTTGAGTGGAGTACTAGAAACTTACTTCACTACATATTCCATGAATGGTCAACTTGTTCCCCTGTAGGTTTCATGGAACAAAATGTCCATGGGACAGTGACAGAAAGAAAACTAGTACGTATTGCACCAAAGTAAAAGACTCTGAGGTGGGTGTAGGGGGAGAATACAGGTCCAAAAAGGATGACAGAGGACCCAGTGGGGGTTGTATTGTTATATGGAAAACTGGGAAATGTTATGTATGTACAAACTATTGTATTTACTGTCGAATGTAAAACATCAATTCCCCAATAAAGAAACTAAAAAAAAAAAAAAGAAAGAAAGAAAGAAAGAAAAGAAAAGAAAACTAGTTGGGCTGGGCACCATTAAGCTTTCCATAGGGAATCAGACAGAGAAAGGAAAGTGGTTATTTTCCTTATTGAACAAGAAAGAATCCTTCACCCAGTTACCATTGTACAAAAATCCCTAGTTGTTATAAAAAACCAAAGAAGTCTTGGTATCTGGGGAGAGTCAATTCCCAGATTTCAGACTTGAACAAATAGGTTCAGTCTTTGTCAGTTCAATGGATTTGCATTTATTTTGAGCAGCAAGCTTTAGAAAATATGCATACTGTCTATATTTTCCTTTTAATTTTCAACATGTTTTCTCCCTTTTTTTGGATGAACAGCAAATTCAGAGACATAAAAATCAAAAATTCACTTTGAAATCCAATGAAAAGCCAAGTGCATTTTATTTGTGACAAGTTTCCAATAGCTAATTCTAGCTGCTAAAACAAGTACAAAAGTAGCAAAATCAAAATCACCTTATGCCAAATATTCCCTCTTAACCTCCACTTTGTTGTCTTTATTGTAATAAGCATCAGAAGACAAAAGATGTAAGAGGAAGAAATCCTGGTTCCAGAGAGGCAATTGCATTTCCAAGTCCAAGAATTGATCATCTACTCTTCCTATTCACACTGTTCAAACTCATATTGGTCTTTCTAATTTTAACAGGAGAAGTCAGCTTGGGAAGAATGATTTTGTGCGTATTTTCACAATATGTTAACAATTCCAACAGCGAGGTATCAACAGTTACAGCATACATCAAAATCATCAAGGCTGCCTTAAGAGAAGATAATTATGAATGGATAAAATATATATTATTTGTGTCTAATAGCAGCACAAGATGTTGCGAATGGGGCCTGGCTCATGAGAACACATGTCTGGCAGTTGAGCTCTCATTTTAAAGAGTAATTGTTCAGTGACAGCTGTCTGAGACACATTCTCTTGTCACTGACAGAAAATGGCTCCTCTCAGTCTGTCCTTCCACAGTCCTCTGCTCTGGGTTGAGAGGGAAACAAAAGCAAAGGAATAATGGCCATCATTTTGCCAGGGACTTTGATGAGGATTCTCCCTCAGATGGAACATTCCTTTCTTGGGGAACTCACCAGACTCTTGGGACCTCCCCACCATACCTACCCAGGATGTTTTGTGTTCTAAATGTGCCCAACAAGTTCATTTCAGGGGAGGAAGGTGTGTTTCATTTTAATTCCTACATAACTTCCTTCTTTTATATTGTTAGCAATATAGTAAGTGACACTCATCTAAATTTCACCTGGTGTTTGCCCTTTCTTTTGTTGTTTCTTTAGTTCCACCTAAGAGTGAGGTCATCTTCTCCCTCTGATTTATCTCACTTAACATCTATTGCAGCAAGGTTATAGACCCTAAAAGGGGGTGGGGGGGAGTTGGGAGAGAGTGAAGGAAGACATGTTGGTGGTGAAGCAGATACCTATCATAGTGAGGTAAGAAGTTACCCTCAGGTAACAACAACTATCTTATAAACCATTAAAGTATCTGACAACTGGGAAATGTTATGCATGTACAAACTATTGTATTTACTGGTGACTGTAAAGTATTAATCCCCCAATAAAGGAAAAAATGTTTAAAAATAAAAATAAAGCAAGCATACAAGCAAAAACTCAACATACTTTTATGACTCTGGAACCAAAAGTTGCCATTCCTTTTTATATATTATTAGGAACTAATTAGAAGCTACAGTTTAAAGAACAATAGCTTCAGTTTTAACAATGTAAGATTTTCCATAATTAAAGATACCCAAAAGTTTTATAAAGAAAATTACAAAAGGGAGCCAGGTGGTAGCACACCTGGTTGAGCACACATGTTACAATGCACAAGGACCCAGGTTTGAATCCCTGGACCCCACCTGCAGAGGGAAAGCTTCACGAGTGGTGAAACAGTGCTGCAGGTGTCTCTCTATCTCTCTTCTTCTCTGTCTCCCCTTCCCCTCTGGATTTCTGGCTGTCTCTATCCAATAAATAAATAAATAAAAGACAACAATAATAAAAGAAAATTATAAGGCACTTATACAGTATTTTTAAAAAGTATCTGAAAAAAGGCTAAAGCTATAGGAGATGTTTCATCAAGCAGACTGAAGACCTGAGCGTGTGAGATTCTGAGTTTAAGGTCTAGCACCAGAGGACTACATGGGAACACATGTACAGTGGGGAGAAGGGAAGCTTCATGGATGGTGTTGTGGTATCTCTCTTGTCTCTCTCTCTATCCCCCTCTCTCTCAAAATGAAGAATGAAAACTTGAGCCAGAGAGTATATTTTGTGACATGGCACATGGATGAGGTCCTAGGCTTACTTTCTAGTATAGCAAGCAAAATAAATTAACATCTTTACCTGTGTGGGGAAGTTTCCCATGCAGAGAAATGGGGCTGCAGGCATCTCTTTCCTGTCCCTTTCTATCTCCCCCCTCTCAATTTCTCTCTATCTTATCAAAATAAGTCAACAAAATAAAGCAATGGTTAACACATCCAAATGAATCCATCCAAATGGTTGGATTACATAGAGTAAGGTAGAATAATAAAAATCTTTGTTTGGGTGAATGTGAAGGAAAACTATAAATAAATTTCAGGACAGGTCATATTTAGATGTACCAGAAAACACAGAGTAACTGGGTTATTTGGTACTGACTCACCTGGAAGAATAAACAAATCACCATGCATGAGAACCCAGGGTTCAACTCCCTAGTCCCTACCTACAGAGGATAAAATTTCATGAGCAGTAGAATTCATATTATAGGCCTCTCCCCTTCACTCAGTAGAGCAGTGATGTAGGTCTTTCTCCATTTCTTCCACTCACCTCTATAAAAAAAGAGAAAGAAAGAAAGAAGAAAGAAAGAAAGAAAGAAAGAAAGAAAGAAAGAAAGAAAAAGAAAGAGGGAAAGGAAGGAAGGAAGGGAAGGAGGAAGGGAGGAAGGAAGGAAGGAAAGAAGGAAGGGAGGGAGGGAGGGAGGAAAGGAGGGAGGAAGGGAGGAATGATGTGGCCATCAGAAATGGTGGATTTGTGCAGGTACTGAGCCCCACTAATCCTCATGGCAAAAAATGAAAATGATTGGGTATAGGAAACCAAGGCAGCTGTGAAACTTGTCTCTGCTAAAACAGACCAGACAGAAGCTATGATTCCTTTTACTGGGGTGAAAGGGCTGTGATAACAGGATAGTGTTTCCAATGTCTGTGTTCAACACTCTGAATTGAAATGATCTCAGTGGTCTCTAGTAAGCTTAGGAACAGCACCAGTTCATGTTCCCAAGGCTGTCAACATGAGGTCTTCAAAATCACAGCTTAAACATCAATCTTGGCATAGAAGTAGGAAAAGCAGAAGTGAAAAAAATCTGTGTCTCTTGAATTTCATGCCTTAAAAGTCTCCTGAGACCTGTTTCTAGACTCCTGCCCCATTGGGTCTAGGCATTCTAATCAATTACAGAAACCACCAGGACTTATCACAGCAATATGTGAATTGTAGAGAGTCAGATCATGTTCTAAGACTCCAACCAAAAAGTCTTGCATCTTGGCTCTGCCATTCTTGACATTATTCCCATTTTTAAAGATGCAGAAATGGAGGTTCAGAGTTCAGAGATCTACCTATAGAAGGAAGAACCTGGACGGAAACCTGGCTCTAGAGTCTTCCTCTTAATGCTCACAGATGTGATACTGTCACCGGAGTACTCTCTCAGATCTGAAATGTGGGATTCATGTGAAGTCCAACTCTACACAACCTGAACCAGGAACACCCTTCCACCAGTTATCTGTCTCCAATCCTAAGAATGTAATACAACATAATCAACCCTTCTAAAAAACAAGAGCAAACAAACAAACTGAAGGTCCTTGCAATAAAAATGAAAATTTTTAATCAGTTGGATTGGATAGGGCATGGTTTCCTTTCTTTTTAATCAATCTTTCCATGCAATAAGAAATTTAATATCAGATAGTAGGTAGAAAAATGACTGACCTCTGTATCCCTACTTGATCAGGGAGATCAAACACCTTTAGTCTTTATTTATTTTTAAATTTGATCTTCTCCCTCAGGCTCTATCACTTCAGCATCGGATCTGCCCTTTGAGGAAAACATGATTGAAGACAGTCTACACATCATTTCTCAGCTTTCCTAGCCTTTTTCCAAAGAGAGCGTGTGTTAGGATGCACAGAGGCGATTTTTCAAATCTACTGTCAAATTGCCTATGAAAATGACTCTTCCTCTCAAGGTCACTTTACTTTTTGAAGAATATTTGGGATCATTGAAGGAACATTACTTTCAGGCATCCTAATGATAAGCGGCAGAAAAAGTACCCCAATTCTTTTTCAGAGTTAAAGAATTACTCACATGCTAAAGCTAGGCAATGAGAAAAATATTCACTGTCTAAAGAGAAACACAGAGTATTTGGGGTGAGCGGGGGCTCTGAGTCTTTTCTGCTTTGGTGCTGATGCTGGGTTAATGCCCAGTTTCTGACAAGTACACAGGTAAGCTGCTAGACCAAAGGCCTGTGTGTGCCTTTAGGTTACAATAAACCCTTTTATATCAGGTTGCAGGAAACATGTAACTGTGGAACCTACCATGGAACAAGATAGAAAATCGACACAACCAAACACTTGAAGGTTTTATCTCCTTCCCTTGGTCTGAACAAATATATGAAAGGAACGCTTTAAAAAAAAAAAAAAGTTGAATTGTCTGTGAAGCTGAAACAGTCCAGAAGAGAACTGCTCCAAGCCAACCAAAGTAAAAATTCCATCTAGTAGGGAGTCTGGCGGTAGTGCAGCGGTTAAACGCACGTGGCACCAAGCACAAGGACTGGAGGAAGGATCCCGATTTGAGCCCCCAGCTCCCCACCTGCAGGGGAGTTGCTTCACAGGCAGTGAAGCAGGTCTGCAGGTGTCTATCTTTCTTTCCCCCTCTCTGTCTTCCTCTCCTCTCTCCATTTCTCTCTGTCCTATCCAACAACAACATCAATAACAACAATAATAACTACAACAATAAAACAAGGGCAACGAAAGGGAATAAATAAATATTTTAAAAAAAAACAAACTCCATCTAGCTTTTGAGGCTGTCTTTCCCCCAGCCCCCCATTCTAATTTCTCTGTGTTAGACCAGCACCAACAAATGCTTTGCTGGATCCACTGTCCTCACCTTGATATCTGGGTTTTGGGAGGAAAACAAAAGACAGGTCTGAGTGAAGATCATTGCTAAGTTTGTGATACTGTTGTTTCTTCTCAAAGTAGCCAACTAACCTCCTGTAGATCTGGCATTAAAAACTCCACTCCCATTCAGAGTGTGGTTTCAGGGCAATAGCAACTGCTGGCAATCACTTTCTCAAAATTCATAAATGAAGGCATTCTCAGAACCCATACTCACCTTATTGTCTACACACCTTTCTAGCAGTGAACACACAGTGACTGGTGATCAGGGTTATCCCATTCACTTCAATAATAATTGATCTGTAGTGCATGGTGCCAGCTGCTTTGCTTTCCATCATTCTTTCTTTTTTTTTATTTATTACAGACAGAGAGAAACTGAGAAGGGAAGAGGAGATAGAGGTAAGAGACAGAGAGACACCTACAGCCCTGCTTCATGACTCGTGCAGTTTTCCCCCTGCAGATAGGGACCAGGGGTTTGAACACAAGTCTCCGCACTTTAATATGTGCGTGTAACCAGCTGTGCCGCCACCTGGCCCCAGATGCTTTGCTTTATCCTGTTTCTTCATTAGAATGTGAAGATGCTCACTTTGCATGTGCGAAAACCAAGGGTGGTTACCTTGTCAGGAGACAGAGGGGTTGATGAGCTCCGCCTAGAGAAACATGCTTGGCCAATCATGAATCCCACAGAGATGTGAGCACTTGCCATCAGAATAGAGCTGTGAGGAAGCCAGGTGATGGTGGTGCACCCAGTTGAGAGCATGAACATTATCATGAGCAAGGACCTGGGTTCAAGTCCCTGGTCCCCACCTGCAGGGGGAAACTTCAGGAGAGGTGAAGCAGTGCTACTGGTGTCTTTCTTTATCCCTTTTTCTGTCTCCCCATTTCCTCTTAATTTCTCTTTTGTCTTATCAAATAAAAACATAAAATTAAGAGAAAAAAAAAGAGGAAAAATGACTGCCAGGAGTGGCTGATTCATCATGTAGACATTGACCCCCGGTGATAAGCCTGATGACAATTAAAATATAAAAAGAGAAAAAAAATATATAAAAAGAGTTGAGAAGACAAAAAGTGAAGTCTCTTGAGCCAAGAAACTCATAATCCAGTGACAGCTGCTTGGCTTAGTGGGAGACAATGAGTACCAAACTTCTGAGAAGCGGTGTACTCAGAAGACACCTAATGATCATCTGCTCACTTAAATACACACCAAATATCTATTCTGAACTGCAGAGCCTAGGGGGGAAGACAGTGAAGCAACCCCAACCTTTTTAAAGGGTCCCAGTTTGCACCTCCATACTACATGGGAGTCCTATATTACCAGGGAAAATTCCTCAAGTGTTAGAGTAGTTCCATGGTGGCTCTCCCTTTATTTTTTTATCTGAAATGAAAAGAATACAAATAAAAATTGACCCTAGACTGGTAGAATCACCAATGTGATGGGTACTAGCATGAAGAAAACAAACAAAAAGTTATAACTAAGTAAATCTTTGGAGCTGAGGATAGCTCGTCCAACAGAATGTGTGCCCTACCATACCAAGGACCCAGAACTCAACACCACTTGGGAGTAGCATGGAAGGCACCAGGGGAAGAAACTCCATGGATGATGGAATAGTGTTACAGTGTCTTTCTCTCCTCCCTTCTGCCCCAGTCTATCTGTGTCTCCCCACCTCTTTTCCTGCCTCGAAAAGAGTGAAAAAGCCAGCCCGGGAGAAATGAAAGAGCACATTGTGTCTGAAGATCCATAAACACATTCACAAATGCCTATCACACACATCAATAAGTAAATGTAAGAGTAGTTCATCTCATTGGCAACTGAGGACACACCTGGAGACTTTGAGAATGTATTGGGGAACAGAGAGACTCAATGCAAAATGAGCTGTAAAGAAAAAAAGAGAGTATCAGCAGAGATTCTTGTAGCTGAGGTGCAGCTGAGAAGGTACAAGAAGAAGTAGAACTGTTCCCTGTCCCACAAGGGTGGCAGGATTCAGAGAGACAGAGGAAATGAGCGTAGTTGGTTTAGCACACAGCACAAGGTGTGGTACTCAGCAGAAACTCAGTGAATGTTGGTTTCACCAACTGAATAAATTAATCAATGAAAAGGAAGCAGTGGGAGATAAAACAGAAAGGCTAACTGAGGTCATACTTCAGCGCTAGTCAAATGACAGCCTACAGTTTCCCATAGAGAATTAAGGTGTTTCTGTTCTTTTCAACCTTCAGAACACTTATTAATGTACTCTGTAAGCTGCAATCTTATTTTTCATATGCAACTATTTTGGAATCCATTGCCTTGATTTTGGAGAGTTAAAATGATATTCAGTGTGTGAGTCTGAAAAAAACTTTATTTTCACAGATGCTTTGGTTCAACTGACATTAACAAGATCGGTCTGTAAGGAAAATCTGTAATCAAGTTCCACTTTTCTACCAAGAAATGGGAGCCCAGGCAGTACTCAGATTTTGTGAAGGAGAAACTCAAAAATTCACAGATAATTGCTTAAGTAACCCTAGATTCTTGCTAATGTGAGGCACACATGCCAAAGTAGATTAATAGTGCTGATGGACTTGTTCCTTGAGAAATATCTACAGCATTTTACCGTGATGCCTTGCTGCACTGAAGCACTTGAAGAAAACTAGTAAATTACATCACACTGGTTCAGGGGACAAGAATATCTGGTTTTATTGTGAGCTAAGTCCCAGCATAGGTGAGCTGTTCCCTTATTCCCTCAAGAACCAGGATAGCATGTAAACTTCAGAAATGTAGCATCTACATCTGACTGTTGGGAGAACTGATTCTGATATGAAACAGCAATTTGGACTGAAGACCAATATCTTGGATGTCATAATAAATAAAACATCACATAAAGCTTGGAAGTAGTAGGATGGGGGGATGTAAAAATTTAGCAGAGTCACAGATGCCAGTTAAACCCAAAACAGGATCTAACTTTCCAAGACACTGTATTATGGCCCTATTGCTCTGAAAGCCAAATGTATAAACAAGAGAAATGGAACTAAGAACAGTTGTGGGGAAGAATGACTTGTTTATTTGATCAGCAGACCCCTCTAACCACAGCATCTGTGCAGCAAAGGGTAATTCACAATCAACTTCACTTGGCACAGTTGCAGAAGTTATTAAAAATTAAAAAAAAAAAATCAACTTCTTCTGAGCAAGCAAGACCAGGGTTCAGAATTTCAAACCTGTGAGAAGGAGTGATGATGGAAGAGAGCACTAGCTCTTTCCTTGGTCTTTCTGGCTGTATATCACTAACCTGTTGGCATATGCTGCACTTTCCGACAGTCTAAATATACAATGGCATTGGTGGGTTGGTCAGAAGTGATGTCAGAAGGTTTCCTAGCCTTTTATTTCTACACAGATTTTTGTCTCAATAGCCACCTTTAACATTAGTTCAATTTTTTTTGTGTGCCAGTACCTATGCATGCATGATTCCACTGCTCCAAGGCTGACATTTTAAACTCAGATATAAAGAAGGAGAAAGGGAGAGACACCACAGTATAATGAGAGTCTTCCTTTGCCTTGAGAGCCTCCTTGTGGTGCTGGGCTGTGCACCTGAGCTATGTACATGGCAAGGCACATGTCTTACCTATATTCCTTCCCCCAAAAAAGCCACTGATTTCCTGTTCTGTTTTTGCCTCCACAAGTGACAAGCTGGTCCTAGAAATAAATGTCTCCATTGTGTATATGTACCACAGCTTTCTCAACCACTCATCTGCTGTTGGACACCTGGGTTCCTTTCAGGTTTTAGCTATTATGAACAACCCTTCAGCTTCATCACTCGGGTGAGACCTTTCCTTTCATAGTATTCTCTAATTCCATTCCAGGTGGTCCACTCCCCAATAAAGTCCCCAAACCTAGATATAGTCCAGGTCTCCTGAGATAGAGCATAGGTTCACACGTGCCCATAAACTAGGGAAAAATATATACCTGAAAGCAGAAGTACACAAGAGCATGCAGGGAATACCCCACAACACTTCATCTGCACTATTCCAGTCTTTGGGTCCATGATTGTTCAACAATTTGTTTGGCTTTGTATGTTAACTCTCTTTTCAGCTACCAGGTTCCGGATGCCAGCAAGATACTGACCAGACTTCCCTGGACAGACGACCCCATCAATGTGTACTGGAGCTCCGCTTCCTCAGAAACCCACCCTACTAGGGAAAGAAAGAGGCAGACTGGGAATATGGATCGACCTGTTAATACCCATGTTCAGTGGGGAAGTGTTGTTTTCAACGGGTTGTGTTGTTTTCGCCTGGCTGGCTTCACGGGCGGGTAACAGAAGACCAGGGACTCATGGTTGAGCTGTAGGCAGTATCTCTTTATTCATGCAGGATGCAGCACAATCTAAGACGAGCTAAGCTAAACTCAAGGTACAGTACTGTAAAACTCACAATGCTGTCTTTATATATACTTGCCAAGTAGGGTGGAAACAGGATGTGACATAGAGAGGATGAAGAGAAAAGTGACTGGCGAAAATCAGAGTGTGACAAGGAGGGGGCAGATTAGGCAAGAATCCTATCACTGAACCACAAATGCCCTGGAGGGAGGGTGGAACTTGTTAACAGTGGTTATGTAAATAGAATGAAGTGGTTATGTAAATAGAATAGTGTTAAGCAGGGGGGATTTAAACCAAATGAAACAGAAGGGGTATCATGCATACCAACAGGGAAGCAATTACAGAATCCAGACTTTCCAACCTCTGCAACCCACAATGACCCTGGATTCATACTCCTAGAAAGATAGAGAATGGGAAGGCTGTGAGGGGAGGGGATGGGATATGGAGATAGGGTTATGGGAATTGTGCAGAACTGTACCCCTCTTATTCTATGGTTTTGTTAATGTCTCCTTTCTTAAATAATAATAATAAAAATGAATGTCTCACAGCTGATAAAAGCTTGTCCTATAAAGGTAGCAGTGTTGACTTAGAAGAAGATGATGACAAATAAGAAAGAGAAGGAAAAAAAGGTGTATAAAAGACCAGTAAATAAATGCCTCTCTAGGCCTCCTTAGAGAGATAATTCAAGTCCCTGATCCCAGAGACAAAACCTTGATGGATTCAGGAGATTAGGAAAAGGTCCACTGTGATTGCACCTGCAGAACGCCATGTGTTTGGGATGGAATGAGGCATGTTTCCTGTGCTCTGCTGAGGACGCGGTCTCCTCAGGTTCCGGAAGAGGAAGGAAAGCTTCGCTGATTTTTCTCATGGCCACATTATTCAAACTTTCTACTTCCTACCATTCTGTCTCTTTCTCTTTGGCTGTGACCTTTTTTACTGGGTGATGAAGAGAGAGACTTGTTGCCTTAAACTTATGATCCATAGCCTCAATTTAGTATTCTGTTTACTGAAAAACACAGCTACTGCCCAGAAACTCTGGCAATAAGCTGGAAATACATATGGGAAAAATATGACTTTTGTCAGCTTAAGTGTTTGGTGTAAGAAATAGCCCCAAGCATTATCTGGCAAAAAATATCAGACATTCTAGGCAGCTCATTGTATTCCAAGCAAAAAGGTCAAGAATGTGGGAAGATGGCCAGGTATGGGCTTCTGTGTCCTTGGCCACAGTAGTGAATAGTGAAGAAATAAGATTAAGAGCAAGAATCTGTCAGGACATTTGGGGAAACCTTCATCATCTCACTCTTCTTTCTTTGATGCTTTGTTTATATATTTGCAGTGATGAATTACAGTAATGCCTCTGAATGGTACAACAGAACTTGCAAAGTATATATTTATGAAGGGCTAATTCATCCACCAGATAATCTCCAGGGAAGAGGGTTTGAGTAATGGCATGTACAACAATGCATGGAGCAAGTGTTCCCCTCACCAAAGGAAAATGAACAAGCAATTTTTTTTTTTTTGCCTCCAGGGTTATTGCTGAGGTTTGGCACTGGTGCTACAAATCCACTGCTCCTAGAAGCTATTTCGCCCATTTTACTGGGTAGGACAGAGAGAAATTGAGAGAGAAGGTGAAGACAGAGGGGGTGAGAAAGACAGACACCCGCAGACCCACTTTACCACTTGTGAAGTGACCCCCCACTTCAGGTGGGGAACCAGGGGCTTGAACCAGGATCCGTGTGCTTCATAATATGTGTGCTTAACTTGGTGCACTGCCAAGCCCCCATGAACTTGCATTTCTATAGCTCACATGTTGTTGTGACAAAAATTGGATTGAGAAGCACAGCTTGAAAAGTTCACAGCCATACTGTGGCATCTGAGACTTGGCAACCTCTGGTTTTCTAATTAGCACAGTTGAACTTCCTGTGACCTCAGGGAGAGAGGCAGTGGGTCAGGATCATCATGACCTTTGGCACCCAGGGAGCTCTGAGCTTCAGGAACTGCCTAGAAGGAAGTGAAACCCAAGAGTCAAAACTCCCAGTGGTTGGTTGCGGAGCCTCTGTTTAACATCAGCTCTGACAAGCATGTCACAAGTTCTGAAATGCTGCCACAGGAGGTGCTGTGAAAACAGATCTCTATGGTTTTTCTCTCCACCCTCCTTGTGACTATCAAGGTAAAGAGGACTTACTGACAATTTTCCTGTTCCCTGAATCCAAATGGCAAAGAACTAGAAAGGGACTCTTCCCCAGACCCCTCCAATCCTGGAAGGCTTGCATTTGCCATGCTTTCTCCAACACTCTGGCTGACTATTCTAAGCTTGTAAGGACACCAGTCCTTGACTAGTCCAAATACTAGTCCAGAGAGAGGACACTGGGGGAGGCAACTAAAAGTGATAATTGATCTAGAGTCTTGGAAAGCCAAAACAAATATGAACAAGAACAAAGCAGAAGGGATTGTGCTGCACTAAATGAATTAATTTTTAATTGTAACCAGAGCTATTATTGGGGCTTGGTGCCTGCAAGATGAATCCACTTCCTCCACTCTCCCAGTACCCTTTTTAGTCTATTTTACTTTATTTTTTTAGGGAGAGGCAGATAGAAATTGAGAGGGAAGGGGGAGGTAAAAAGGAAGAGAGAAGAGACACCTGCAGTACCACTTCGCTGCTAATGAAGCTTTGCCCCTGCAAGTGGGGACTAGAAGCTTAAATCTGGGCCCTTGCTAGTAGTAATGTGTGTGCTTAGTAATCACTGCCTGGCCCCTGTGATTTTTAAAAAATATTTATTTATTAATTTATTTATTCCCCTTTTTTGCCCTTGTCGTTTTATTGTTGTACTTATTGTTGTTGTTGTTGGATAAGACAGAGAGAAATGGAGAGAGGAAGGGAAGATGGGGGGGGAGAAAGATAGACACCTGCAGACCTGCTTCACTGATTGTGAAGTAACACCCCTGCAGGTGGGGAGCCGGGAGCTCGAACCAGGATCCTTATGCCAGTCCTTGCGCTTTGCGCTTAACCCGCTGCGCTACAGCCTGTCTCCTGCCCCTGTGATTTTTAAAGCTTATATTCAGGGGCCAGGCAGTGGCACATCCAGTTAAGCACATACATTACCATGTGCACAGGCCCAGGTTCAAGCCCCTGCTTCTGACCTCAGGAGGGGATGCTTTATGAATGGTGAAGCTGGTCTGCAAATGTCTCTCTTTCTCTTTCACTATCTCCCTCTGCTCTCTCAATATCTCTGCCTTATCCAATAAAATAAAAAGGGGGAGGGGAAAATGTCCACTGAAAGCTATGGATTCCTAATTTCAGCACCAAACCCCAGTGATGCCCCGATGGCAATAAAAAATTAAAATAAAGCTTATCAGAATAAGAACTTACAAGTGAATGTGGTGGACTTAGAGAGCAGTGAAATAGACTCAAGCGGCTGCTTTAAGTCTGCAGTGACGGGAGCAGGGAGGTGATTTGTTTCCCACAATGGAAAATTGAAACACAGGGGCATCTGAGCATTGCTCTTTGATCTATTCACTAATGATTCATTTTGATGTCCATTTGAAAAATCCTTGTTTGGAACATGCAGTACACTAAGCATTATATTAGTGGAGAGGTCACTGAAACATGGTGCAAAGAGTGTCAGAATCCTTGGAACACAGGCTCAGTGTCAAAAAGAGACATGGTGGGGCCCAGGTGGTAGCGCAGCAAGTTAAGCTCACAAGGCACAAAGTGCAAGGACTGGTGCAAGGATCCCAGTCTAAGCCCTGGGCTCCCCACCTGCAGAGGAGTCGCTTCACACGCAGTGGAGCAGGTCTGCAGGTGTCTATCTTTCTCTCCCCCTCTGTCTTCCCCTCATCTCTCTGTTTCTCTCTGTCCTATCCAACAATGACAACAGCAATAACAACAATGGCAACAAATGGAAAAAATGGCCTCTAGGAGCAGTGGATTCATAGTGCAGACACAGAGCAATAGCCCAGCAATAACCCTGGAGGGAAAAAAAAGAAGTAGACATGATACTAAACAAGCAATTGTGACCTGCTTCACCACTTGCAAAACTTTCCCCCTGCAGGTGGGGACCAGGCCTTCCAACCTTGGTCTTTGCGCATTGTAAGTAGCATGTGCACTCAACCAGTTGCGCCACCACCCAGACCCTGATTTTTTTTTTTTTGGTAAGGATAAACAAAGAAAAGGGAAAATAATGGAGCAGAGGAGGTGGCTTAGTTAGTAGAGCACATCTTTTGCATGCGTTAAGCTCTGGGTTCAATCCCTGGCACAACAAACATATGGCTGGCTAAGCTCTGGGTTCAGTCCCTGGCACAACATATGGCTGGCTCTCTCTTTCCCTCCCCCTTTGTCATAATGTAAAAAAAATATTTAAAATAAAAAATATATGGTGATATTGAAAATACATAGCAGTAGATATTGCAAAGTTAAAGAAAAGATCAGAAAACTTGAAGATAGGATAAGAAAAAGCATTCAGAATTAAGCTCAGAATTAAGCTCAGAGGGGGGGGGGAAAGAGAATCAAATGAGAGGATCTGTAGAACATCATCAAACTTGCTGTATTGGTAGCAGATAAATATTTTCCCCAAAATTAACTTTTACCCCCAAATCTGATGAAAGCTACAAACCCACAAATTAAAGCAACTCAAGAACCTCCAGCACAAGAGATATAACATGTGAATTTCCGTCAACTGACCTATAGGTTGAATACAGTCCCAATCAAAATCTCAATGCTGACCCCATACCAACTAAAAAAAATTAATAACTCAGAATGAATTATAGATCTCAATGTAAATGTCAGGACTAAAAACTTTCAGGAGTTACAACAAATCTAAGTAATCTTGGACTTTTTTCAATATTTTATTTTTCTAGAGACAGAGAGAAACTGAGATGGAAAGGACAAATAGAGAGAGAAGAGACACCTGCAGCACTGCTTCACTGATCCTGAAGTTCCCCCCCCCCCACACACACACAGGTAGGAACCAGGGGCTTTAAACCTAGGTACCTGTGTGCTCAACCAGATGTGCCATCACCTGGCACCACCAATCTTGCATTTTATAAAGATTTCTTAAATAAGACACATAGGACAAACTACTTAAGAAATGAAATCAGGGGCCAGGCTGTGGCACATCCTGTTGAACTCACACTTTATCAGAAGCAAGACCCACCTGCAGGGAATGGGGGGTGGTGGGGGAGAGGATATTTCTTCTCTGCCCCACTCCCTTCCCTCTTGGTTTCTTTCTGTCCTCTAAAATAAAATAGGAAAAAAGAATGAAAATATGCCTGGGGAGCAGTACTACTGCTGGCACAAAGCCTCGGTAGTAATGCTGGTGACAAGAAAAAAAATAATGAAATGAAATGAAATCAACTAGTTAGACATGGTCAGATCTAGAGTGTCCTTAGAAGGCAGTATTACAAAAATGAAAAGGCAAGCAACACTGTCGGAGAAAATATTTGAAGACGTGTATACGAAAAAAAGGAAGTGTAAACGTATTACATGAAGAATCCCCATACTTTGATCCCTTGAATAAAGAAAAAGCTACTTCATCAGAGAATATCTGCAGATGGCAAGTAAACTCAGGGAAAGATGGCCCACCCCACGCTTGGGAAACACAATGTAAAGATGTATTCATCTGTTATCTTATACCAATACCATCTGAGCTGGTCACTTTGCAATGCCTGACCAAAGTGTTGTCCAGACTATGCAACCATTAAAAGTGGTTTCAAGAATAGAAGCTACAGTACACTTTGGAGAGCATTTTGGCAGTTTCTTTGAAATTCAAATATACATTTCTCATATAACATAGCCATGCCGTGTCTAGGTACTTACCCAAGCGAAATGTAAATATGTCTGTACATAAATAAATGTTCATTGCAGCTTTCTCTCAGTAGCATCAAACTGGACGTCTAAATGCCATTCAAATTGTGGTGTATTTATCTAGTGGAACACAGTCATTAATAAAAAGGAATGAACTACTCATATATACAGCATTGATCGATTTCAAAGTAGCTAGGCTAAGAAAAAGAAAGCAAAAAACAAAAGTACATGCTCTATGATTCTACTTGTCTGAAATTCTAGAATATTCATATATCCCACCACCATATCCAATACACTCTACCTTTTCGGGGACAGTTTGACAGTAGGTTTAAAAATTCCGGTACACCTGATATTTAATCTAGTAACTCTACAAATATGAATTTATCTTACAGATATGACAAGAATATTAGTATACGAACAACTTAGTTAAAAATGGGCAACGAAGACACACAGATGGCTAATTAGCATGTGAAAAGATGCTCCACATCACTAGCCATTAAAGATATGAAAGTACAAACTACAGTAAGATCTGGTTTTGCTCCCATTAGGATGGCTACTGTAAAACAGCAACAATAATTAGCCAGAAGCGTTGGCAAGGATGTGGAGATTTCATAGTGCTTGTATGTTACTGGTAGGAAAGTGAAATGGTACTGCCAAGATGGGAAACAGAATGAAGGTTCCTCCAAACTGAAACAACGAATTACTGTATTAATTCCACTTTAGGTTACTGTACCCTAAATAAACTAAACAAGGTCTCAAGTAGTTATTTGTGTACACATGCACCTAGCAACATTATTGTAACTCTTTCTAGAGTGGATAAGATTTCTGGATAAATGGATAAACAAAAGTGATAACACGTATGATGGCCTGTTATTCAGTGTTGAAAAGGATGGAGATTCAGACACATGCTACATTAGGAATGACAAGGTAATAGTGATGTAAGGCTGTCACCAAAAGACAGATAGTATCTGATTCCATTTGTATGCAGAGCTTATAAAGAGAGGATGTAGGATGGAAATTCTCAGGGGATGGAAGAAGATGGGGAGCTGGGCAGGCTGGGGAGAGGGGGGAGAGTTGTTTATGTGTACCAGCTACACAGATTCAGTGATACAAGATAAAAACTTCCAGAGACAAACAATGGTAACGGTGTTTGCACATGAGTGCAATTTTCCTTAATCCCACTTAACTGTACCCTTAAAAATGGCCAAAATGGGGGAGCCGGAAGTTGGCACAGCGGGTTAAGCACACATAGTGTGAAGTGCAAGTACCCTGCAAGGATCCCCATTTGAGACCCTAGCTCCCCACATGCAGGGGGGTCACTTCACAAGCAGTGAAGCAGGTCTGCAGGTGTCTGTCTTTCTCTTTCCCCTCTCTGTCTTCCCCTCCTCCCTCAATTTCTCTCTGTTCTAGCAACAACAACAATGGAATGGAAAAAAATACAGCCACCAGGAGCAGTGGATTGGTAATGCAGGCATTGAGCCTCAGTGATAACCCTGGAGGCTGCAAAAAAAAAAAAAAGGCCTAAATGATCAACTTTGAATTACATACATTTTCACAATAAAAGAGGAAGCATATTACCATAAGTCATTCTCTTCATGTTATGTGTAATAACAGAAGATCAGAAACAACCTCATGCCTATGAATTTGGAGCTGGCACAAACATTATAGCATGTTCAAGAAAACACAGCCATTAAGAATAATTAGATGAAAAAATAATAATAATTAGGTGACTCTCTATGTGTTGATAGAAATGATTTCCAAACCTTATTTATGAAACAAAAAAAGGCAAGAAAGCATTCTGTATTTCCAATTATGTCACTCAAGAAGGGGGTTTGGATTATATATTATATATATGCGTACTCTAAGACACTTACATGGGTGCCTATTAGCAGTATTTCTGAAAGGACACAAGAGGAGCTACTACCAAGAGTTGCTTCTGTGTAAGATGGGAGTCGCATGTTTTAGTTCACTGATTTTTGCCAAGATCATGCATAGGTTTTCCTTTTAAAATTCATAGAGTGAAAAGGTGGTTCACTCAGTAGAATGTACAGTTTACCCTGTACTTATCTTTATACTTTAGTCCAACGAGATATCTCCCTCCAATTAGAATCTCAAAGCTGTAGAACAAGCTCCATCAATCATGGTCTTGGGTGGTGTGTAAAGGGAGTAAGTGCAACAGAGGGCCCTTGGGTAGATTGGTCCATCAAATCAAGAGTGAAGCTCATGCCTATAGTAGCAAGAAAAGCTAATGGCAGCATTTCAGCGATGTGTTTTGGAGGTCTGGAGGAAAACACAGTGGAGCTGATGATTCTGTGCTTAAATTTGAGCAAGTCCAAAAGCAGAAAGAAAGATGCTCAGGTTGATGAAGTGGGATCTGAGGGTCAAGTAGGAAAACACAAGGGCAGAGTGGTACACACAGAGAACTTGGAGAGATCTCTATCTGCTCTTGATAAAGAAGTCTCTTCACCCACTGCTATTGCAATAATTGCTAGAACTAAAAATTAATCAGAACCTTATTAGATACCAACATTCATGCTACTAATAATGACAGTTAGAGGAAGAATAAAAAGAAACTAAGGAGGAGTCCATAAAGAAGGAAAAAGGGGGGAGGTAGAAAGGAAACATTAGGAGGAGTAGTAGCAGTAAACATCCTTGCTGACTATAGTAAGATGTATATACTGCCTTGCCTTGGCACTGTGACTTAAGTTGTTCACTAATTTGCAGGCTGTCTTTATAAAGTTCCCAGTGGAAGAACATTTTGGCATGCTGTTATAGATAAGTATCTGAACTGGGCAGACCCAGTCTGACTTTGCTGTAAAAATTATAGTGCCCAGTGCAGATAAAAGCCTGGAGTGCAGTCAATTCCCCCATAGAACTGTGTCTCCATAAAGCTTGTTTATCTTAGGATAATGCAACTCAAAGAATTAGCAACATGTAGCCCCCAAAATAATGGGCTGGTCATGCACCTAGAGACAGAGGTAAAGGGCATTGTTAGTCCCATCCTGTGCAGCTGCTGTGAGGGTTAGAGAAAACTTGGGGTTTGAGCAGGGTTTGTAGTAAAAGTTTAATAAATGGTGGAGATGACCATGACAGTGACTCTCACAATCATTTGGCAAAGTAGTCTGTCATGATCTGAAGAAGGCCCAGGCTTTGAGAGGTTTGGCTAAGACTGTTTCACGGACATTGGGTCATAGCCCTGGAGACAGGTGCCAAGCTTTAGAATAGAGTGTCCAGAGGGACAAGGGACCTGCCTGCCTCCTCCTTTCACCCAGGTGTGGCTGAAAAGTGCTGCTTACATGGAGGTATGGGAGGCCAGGTCAATTAGCAAAGTAATTATGGGACATTCAGGAAATGGAAAAGTAATTTAAAGAGTGATGGAAGATATGCCAATATTGTGGAAAATTATATAGTCTCTACGGTGTGCTCCTACTTAGAGATATAAACACACACACACACACACACACACACACACACAGAGAGAGAGAGAGAGAGTGAGAGAGCAGTGATTACTTCCAAATACTCATTTCTCTTCCCAAGAGAGAAAATGAATTTTCTCTCCCTGGTTGTCAACTTTTTAAGAAGACAACATGAAAAGGTGGTGGCCAGGGCCAGGTGGTGGCACACCTGCTTGAGAACACACATTAAAATGCACAAACACCCAGTTCAAGCCCTCAATCCCCACCTGCAGGGAGGAAAGCTTCACAAGCAGTGAAGTTGTGCTGCAGGTGTCTGTCTTTCTCACTCTCTATATTCCCCTTACTCTTCATTTCTAACTGTCTATATCAAACAAATAAAGATAATAAAAAATTTTTTTGAAAAAAAATGGTGGTGCCTTGGTTTGAACTCAGGTAAATAGAAATATGAGATGAGAAGGAGACTAAAGAGACGAAAGCTGTGTCTCAGTCAGGTGGAGCATTGCATGGAAACAGGAAGCAATAGGTAGACTGTGACCAGACACACACGCCTGTTAGTGCTACAGGGAACAGAAACCCATTCTCTGCACAGTGCCGCAGAGCTGAATAACCCAGAGGAGTTACCACATTGGGATATCAAGCCCTGTGCCCGGCTCCATTATTCCTTTCATCTATTCCATGAGCTGATGTCATTGTGGTTCTCATTTTCCAGATAAGACCAGCTGACTCCCCAGCCTGATTTCTATTTTATTTATTTTTTAAAAAACCATTATGAGAGAATGAGGGAGGCTGAGAATGAGAGGCAGGGAGTAGGGGTGGTGAGAGACAGAGAGCGTGCTAAGCACTGCTCCACCCTCCTTGCAGTTCTTGTTCTTACTTGATACCAGGGATCACACTCAATGCTTCTACCACCAAGACACTTCCTCAGCATTGGGTCCCTGCTCCTAGAGGGATAAAGAATAGAAAAGCTTTCAAGGGATAGGATGGGATATGGAGCTCTGGTGGTGGCAATTATATGGAAGTGTACCCCTTTTATCCTATGGTCTTGTCAATATTTCCATTTTATAAATAAATTAATTAATAATATATATTATTGAAAAGAATGTTAACTATTTTATGCCTCTTTTATGTAGTCTCTGAAACTTTTATGATTTCACATGGTGTTCACTTTTACTTTTCACCTCTGACTTGGGCCACCACCTCCCTTAGAGCGCAAAGACATAGGATGCACACCTGACAGGTCCCTGGATGCAAGGACTTAACCAGAAGACCCCTCCAGCGTGGCCTTACGCACCACAGGCAGATCTGTTTCCATCTCAACACACCATGCCACAGAGGAGACAATGGGAAGGGGTGTTTTAAGTTAAAACAAATAAATAAACAGAAAACTCCACTCTTAGGAAACTCTGTCTCCAAAGGAGTTTTGAAATAAAAACTTAATTTACAAGAATAAGTGAGAGAGAGAAGCAAATTAAACTCAAATGAGGGGAAAGAAGAAGAAGAGAAAAAAAAAAAAAAGCACAAAACAACCAAGAAAACCTTCTCAAGGCCACCACACACCAGAAGAGAATTCATGAGAACATATGATTCTAGTTTCAGGGGTTTTATCCAGTAGATTGATTTGGTGATAAGGGGCTCTGAAAGCTATTTTCTCAGCTTCAGCAGCAGTTAACCACCTCAGAATGCTTCAGTATTTAGCTCTGTTGCTGACAGCAAACATGTCGGGGAAAAGCAAGATAAATGAATGAACACACCGGATCAGAGCTCCTGGCAATCTGTACCATTCCATCCCTCCATCCCTCCTGGCCCTGATTAACAGGCCAGTTGAGAAGTCTCATATTGTTTCTCTGTGAGCAGGACAGCTGCCAAAGTTCAGTGACATGGAACCTGTTGTCAGCTGCCCCACAAAAGGGCAGGAGAATTTTAATTGCGTTTTTCAGCCAGGAAGACAAAAGGGGAAAGAAAAAAGAAAAGCTTTTGCCCCCCAGCCCCTTCTTCCCCTGCTTATATTCTCTTTGAAGCTACTTCCCTCCTCCCTCCACACCCCTAGGCCCCAGCCTCCAAATACACATGCTGACAGTTTGCATTCACTTTTGCTCTCGGTGGAAAGCACATAGCAAAAGCAGGTTATGTGCCTTCACTGTGAGACCTGGCACATGACACACTTATAAACATTTGTTCTTTGGGGGGAAAGAGAAAAACCCAATTTCTTTTGTGACATTTGTACAAGCTGACTGTATCTTGACATTTTTTTAGGTGAGAAATAAAAGCTATATGTTCAAAGGTAGCTTTGTTCTTGTCTTTTCTTGAAATGAAGGTGTTCTCAAAACATACACATCTAGAAAATGCTCACAAATTCCAGGTAGCATTCTGACCTTCTCTTCCCTTCCCCCTGCCCAGCCTCCCTGGGTAAATTGCTAATTTCCTGACAGATCCCAAACCCCAGATAGATAATATTGCTCTTCTAGTTGTCAGGGAATAGGGGATGCCTTTTATTAAAGGCTGATAGATCTGAGTGACAGGTTGAAAGGTCTGGGTGGGACTTACAAGTCTGAGTGTGCTCCTGGCTTGTAAGATTCTTCTGTCTGCCCAGGACAGTGTCATTTAGACCTCATCTGACTTTGGAACATATTAGAGCCAAATTCACATTCTCTTTCTCCTTCTCCTTCTCCTTCTCCTTCTCCTTCTCCTTCTTCTTCTTCTGTCAACAAACATTATAGAACAAGGTCCATGTGGCATATTCCTCAAAAGCACTGGAAAACACTGGGCAAGCCAGTATAGTCCCTCTTTGGAGAGATGACAGGCGATGAACTTTAACACCGAGGATTCCAGTGGAGACAGGTCTCAGGAGTGATGAGATTTTTGTAGTATAAGGTGCCTGGCTTGTAAAATATGTAAAGCCCCCACACATTAGTCCAGGGGTGGGCTTTAATCTCTTGCTGAGAATCAAAATATACTTAGTCATAAATTTGGCAGACACTGAAAGAAAATGGACATGTTTAGAGTGCTCAGAGCCAGATGGAGTTGGGAGGTCAAACTCCTAGCTCCTTCAATTGCTGTCCATTTGAACTTGAGTCATTTACTAACCTCTCCAACACCAAGTGGTCTCACCTGTAAAATAAAAGCACCTGTGATAATTAGCGTTCTAAAAAACTGGGACCCAATAGAAACAAAAGAGCCACACATTCCAAAAAAATATTTGGGATTGAAAAATCTATTTAAAAAAAAAAAGAAGAAGAAGAAATAAGGGGTAGGAAGCATAATGGTTATGCAAACACACTCTCATGCCTGAGGCTCTAAAGTCCCAGGTTTTGTGTTTTTTTTTTTTCTCAATAAAAAGGAAACTGACAAAACCATAGGATAAGAGGGGTACAACTTCACACATTTCCCACCACCAGAACTCTGTATCCCCTCCCCTCCCCTGATATCTTTCCTATTCTTTAACCCTCTGGGAGTATGAACCCAAGGTCACTGTGGGATGCAGAAGGTTGAAGGTCTGGCTTCTGTAATTGTTTCTCCATTGAATATGGGCATTGACAGGTCGATTAATACTCCCAGCCTGTCTCTTTCTTTCCCTAGTGAGGAAGGGCTCTGGGGAAGTAGAGCTCCAGGACACATTGGTGGGGTTGTCTATCCAGCTAAGTCTGGTCGGCATCATGCTAGCATTTGGAACCTGGTGGTTGAAAAGAGAGTTAACATACAAAGCCAAACAAACTGTTGAACAATCATGGAACTAAGGGCTGGAATAGTGCAGCTGAAGAGTTGGAGGGTCCTCCATTTTGTAGATAGCTAGTAGGCATATTTTAGTTAAATTCCAAAGGGCCTGTGGCTATACTAGTTCTTTTTTTTTTTTTTCCTCCTTTTTTCCTTTTGTCCCTGAGCCTGATATCTGGTATGCTGGTGGATCTAGGTTATTGTCTGGGGAGATGATGTCATGGCTGGAAAAAGGACCAGAAAGCTGTATCAGGGAAGAGAGTAGCTCCTTAATATGCGAGAGGAGTATAAATATTGCTGACTGTAAACCCCATCGATTTGATGTGATCTGGGGCCCATATTCAGCTTAGGAGCCTATGTGACCTCAGCATCCCTGTAGATCTGAGCTCACATTCTGTGGTCATGAGTAGGAACATTCCAGGCTGCCCCAATATTGAACCATCTTCCTCCCTTTGGAGGATGGAACATTCTCTACCATTGTTGATCCAAGTTTAGGGCAAAATTCTATGGGGGCCCATAAAGGGGTCTATTGTGTTGTTCCTGATAGAGATGATTAGTAACAATGGAGAGAGGGATTTATTCGAGGTGTAGGCCCATCATGTCTGTTTGGGAATCTCAGGACTCCCTGAATAGGGCCCCAGTTGATGGAATAGCCTGATGGAGACTAAAGAGTCATCTTTAAAGTATGCCAGTCTCTTGCCCTTATTCAGCTTTTGCAGTCCTTGCTTTGCTAAGGTTAGCTTTGGACTAAGTGAGAGAAGTGTAATAGGAAGTAGGTGAGGAGGGTATCTAAGTCTAAGTAGACACTATTTCATTATGAATTTGATACTGACTTACTACAGACTATTGTGTACTTTTGCTTTCAGGTGTATATTTTTCCCTAATTTATGGATACATGTGAACATATGCTCTATCTTATGGGACTTGGTCTATGTCTAGGTTTTGGGACTTTGTTAGGAAGTGAACCACCTGGAATAGAATTAGAGAATACCATGAAAGGAAAGGTCTCACCCGAGTAATGAGGCTGAAGGGCTGACATTCCATATCTGATGTCTCTGGACACAGTCTGAAGTGAAGCATGCTGAGGTGATACTCATTGCATTGATTAGGTTGGGATCGGCGGATGCAATATCATTTGGTCTGAGTTGAGAGAAGCATGCAGGAAAGTGAGCCCCACCCTAGAGGTTCCAGGACTGGGGGAAATATGGACTCTATAGAGGAAGCGGGAGGTTCCTGCTGTCTTAGGGTTTAAGAAGACAATAGACAGTTATTGCTGTGATCACATTGTTTGGCAATTGGGTTAACTCTGAAAAATCCAGATGGAACACATTCTGTTGGTGGTGAGAATGGTGTTTATGTACACTCCTATTAATTTATAGTCATATAAATCACTATATAAGTAATATGAGGGGGAAAAACTGATTGAATGTCTCAAACTTTTTAAAGCACACACAAAGTCCCAGGTTCTATCCCCTGCACCACCGTAAGCCAGAGCTGAGCAGTGCTCTGGTTAAAACAAACAAACAAAAATCCTAGTAGCAACTTAAAAAAAAATCCCAACATAGAAATTCTTGAATATGTAATCAATGTAAATATTATTAATGTTGTTAGTGAGATATCTTGTAATTTGGGGGGAGGTCATAGTCATTTACATCCTGTGTGTATTTTACATTTACAGACCATTTCAGTTCAGACTGACCACATTTGTAGTTCTTGATAATTATTCCTGTAGGGCAGTGTGTTCCTGGGAGATAAATGAGAGAGATCAACACAAACACAGACACATTGAGATCTTTCAATAAATCATGATTCCTGTGAACAAATCAGCTGAGGCAAATGTGATCAAGAGTGTAAGGACTTTTTCCTCTTCCTCCTCCTCTCCCTTCTCCCTTTTTTCTCCTCCACCTTCTTCTTTTTCTTTTCCCTCTCCCCTCCACCCTCCCAGCCCTCCTCCTCTTTCACTTATTTATATGAATGAGAACTCATGTTGAAGACCCCAGTCCTTACCTGCAGGAAAGAAGCTTCCCAATAGAGCAGAGCAGTGCTGCAGGTGTCTCCCCACCCCGACCCCTCACCTCCACCTCTCACCCTCTAGCAAACAAGAAAGCAAAGGAACAGCTGTTGGGAACAGTGGAGCCCTGTAGACACACAGCCTCAGAGATAACTCTGGTGGTATAGCCAAGACATATTTATTTATTGACACTTGAGTAATAGAACGAGACCACTACTCTGACATATGCAATGCCACCATCTGAAGTTGGGTCGTGATGCATGCAAATTTGGCGCCTTACCCACTGTGAAACCTTCAGCTTTGACAAAACATTTCTTCTTTTACCATTCTGTCTGCAGTGAGGCAAGTTAAAGTCTCCACAAATCAATGAGAAACCACTTAGAAGGCACACCTGCTAGGCTGCACAGGGTAAAATCTACTCACACCAAAGAAATGTCCCATCTCTGCCTGCAAAACCTTTCAGATTAACTGATGCCAGGAGCTCAAGAACCATACAAACATCTATGGAAGATGAAGAAAAGAAAACAAACAAAAATTGGGGAGTGGGAAGATACCTAAGAGAGGAAAGAAAGCCTGAAGCCAATGTAGTTTGCACCTGAAACAATCAACCTTGAATTAAATGATTGGTCCAAAGTTGTAGTTATGAGAAGGTGGGTTCCTCTAAGGCTACAGTACTCCAGGACACTCATCCATCAAGCATGGAGAAGAGGTGTGTGTGTGTGTGTGTGTGTGTGTGTGTGTGTGTGTGTGTTGATATCCTCCCTCTTTTCCTCAAGACTCATCTGTTCTAGCCCCCTTCTGGGTTGTGTCCTTGATATGGCAGTGATAGACCCACCCCATAAATAAGACAATCTATTTGGATTGCCTTCTGTAGGGGAGTGAGCCCTCCCCAGCATGTGGAAGCTCATTTAGTAACCTCAAGCTTGCCACATTGGTGGGAACTCTGGCCATGTGGTACAGGCCTGTGGGGGGAGATGCTTGTAGTCCAGAGACACTCCATGTCATCCTGAGATGCGCTGCTCTGAGCAGCCCTCAATGGCCACAAGGCAAGCTTTCATCTGGCCTTTATCCGGCAGTGTAAACATACTCTTCATTCTTTGAGGATCAGAGTTGCCCTGAATTTAGACAAGCTCTGAACGGGCAATGCTTCACTGACAGCCAGCTACACAAGAAGGAGCAGGTACATCTGAAGGAGCCAAAGGTGGTGTCCATCAGGTCAACTCCATTAAAACCAGCACATGGAAGGGTGTGCAGACCATTTACCATGCTGCTTGGAGAAGGCCAGCTTGCCAAAAGGGAGGTGTCTCCATGTGCATGCTCTTTGCAAATGGCAAAGGGCTTATTGGAATCTCTTGGGAGCCCTCTCTGTATATGGAGCAGGTATCCTTCTGACCTTCTCACACCCATGTCTTCTGGCTTGGATTTCAGTGTTTCTGGCCACAAGTTTTAAATTTAAACCAGACTTAGGACATCAAGTCCTACAGAGGCTGCTTGGTGTGTTGTACAAAAGCCTAGCAGGCAGTGGGGGGAGGGGTGGGTGGGGCTGAGGTGGGAGGTCAGCATAATGGTCATGCAAACAGACTTCCATGCCTGAGGATGCAGTCCCAGGTCTGAACCTCACCCCCACCATCAACCAGAGCTGAGCGGTGCTCTAGTTTTCTTTTCTCTGTATCTCTCATATTAAAATAAAACATATTTCAAGAACTCTGTGAAATAAAAAATAAGCAACCACAATTATACAGATATATCTATCTAGAGTATAGGCAGATATTTTGCATGGTACACATACATAATTGCATATTTGATTACACATAATAAGTTTCACTGAAAAAAAAGTAAGAATGATCTCAAATCAGGACTTGTGTTTAATGCCCAGGCTATGACCAACAACACCCCAGGGAAGGGGGCCGAATGACAGTCTACCAGACCAGCAGTGCTAATGAGGTCAGGTGCCATCATATCTGGGGGTGGGTGACATTAAAAGTTGGCCCCCTGAACCCTGGTCAAGGGAAATATTTCTGGAAGTTCAGGGGTATTCAGATTCTGGGGGAAGAGTCTTCAATTTAATTGTGTGTGTGCACACTTATAACTGGGACCTCATGAATACATAATTTCACCATGCCAGGTTACATTCTTCGTGTATGATCCTGTATTGACCAGCAAGTGTAATCATGGAGAGAGGACACTTCAGTTTGTTTACTGAATAGACTTCTCTCATGATATTTATTCACATAAGTCTGCATTGCATCAGAGCATGAAAAGAAGACCATCATTTCTGCAGGAGTACCAGAATTATGACAGTTCATGCTAGACCATCAGAGCATATTCCCATAGCTCTCTGGCTAAGCATAAGTGCACATTATGTCCATATTACACATTCCAAAAATAGAAGAAGTGTCCCAGTACAAGAACTTCCTCTGGTGCCTGCCCACTTTCCTATGGTACTGGGGCTCAAGTCCTGGCCAGACACATGGCAAGGCACACACCCGTACCCAGCGCACTATCTTCCATTCCCCAAAGGAGTTTTGATATTACCATGCCTTCCAAAATGATTAGATTTGGTTTTAGTAGCGTTTTTGCCATTGCTTTTTAGCTACAGCTCAGCAAGATTCCAACAATCTCAAGGTCTACTTTTCTGCTTAGGTTCTGCAACATTAACATAAACTTATTTCACAAGTTCAAACAATTAACCAGAGTGGATACAATGAAGTCAGTCGATACAAATAATGAGGCTGTTTTGATGAGTATAACAATTTGAAATCTGGGTTTATGGGAGAAAACTGCAATCTTCTATCAGCCTCCTCATGCAATTTCTTTCTGTATTTGGCTGCATAAAATGGAGACGATCTGGATTCATTTCAGTAAGGCTTATGCCTTTTACAGCTTAATAGCAATCATAGAGTCATCTTAATTTAAACAGTGACGGCCAGTTTTATTCCAAGCAAAAGTCTGGCAGCACAGGTTAACCCACTGAAAGTAGACAACACGTTAACATTTAGTGTAAGCAACATTCAGGTGTGCAGATGTAATTGAATCGCTGTTTTAAAATGTGATTAGGAAAATTAAATTGACTATGGATGGAGTTTTCCTGGAGTATCTCTGCCATGCCCCGGGGTTCTTTGGAGGATGATAATTAGAGAATCTCTGACCTCCTGTCCAAGCTCATCTGCATTTCACTTTGCCTTCAACCTCCTTCTTCTTTTTCCTCCCGGCTGGTTCTTTGAGCTTCAGAAGGCTGACTTGTCAGGACCCCCTAGTGATGTTTTCCTCTGATGCTCTGCTTAAGTGATTCCCCTGTCTGGACTCTGAACTCTGTCCTGGCTTTTGAGGCCTGTCTTCCTCAGTTTCAGGTCTACCCACTTGAGCTGCACCCAATATCGCTTGCTGGAAACTGGTGTGCACAACTTGACCGTAAAGACTACCTTCCTAAACTGTAGTGTTCCCAGGAGTGGAAGCTGGGGACACAGGCATGAGCAAATTTAAATGCAGTGAGGTTGCAGCTTAAGGAGGGAGGTACAGCTCCCTACAAGGTCACCAGGGAGTAGGTCCCAACTCCAAGCTGCCAGCACACTCTAATTTCTGTGGCCCTGGAACTGCCGCCTGTTATTTTTATTATTATTATTATTCCTTCAGTGTCCATGAATTATCCACAGGGTTTAGTTGTATTTTCTGTCTTGTTCCAGCTCAATTTCTTCTGTGGCAGAGCCTCAGATACCTTTGTCTGTCAGACACAGGGAGAAGTCCGCAAGGCCTCCAAAATGTGTGTTGGCTGGTGTTGCTGATCAGAAGGGTGTTCAAGACGGCAAAGGGGGTTCTGAGCAGAGGAAGGGAGGGAGATGTGGAGAGGGTGTTCCCAAAGGGACTGGAGAGAAGCAAAAAGTTTCCACCTCCCACCCCCAAACAATGTCTTTGACAAAAAAATTAATTAAAAATGATTTTATATTTATTTTCCCTTTTTGTTGCCTTTGTTGTTTTCTATTGTTGTTGTAGTTATTGTTGTTGTTGATGTCATTGTTGTTAGATGGGACAGAGAGAAATGGAGAGAAGGGGAGAAGACAGAGAGGGGGAGAGAAAGTTAGACACCTGCAGACCTGCTTCACCACCTGTGAAATGACTCCCCTGCAGGTGGGGAGCCAGAGGGGGCAGGTATCGAACCCGGAACACCAGTTCTTGCGCTTTGTGCCAGGTGCGCTTACCCTGCTGCACTACTGCCGACTCCCAGAAAGTTAATTTTATAGGAGAGGCCCTGAAGGCACAGTGACAATAGCTTCCAAGGGAGGGTATAGTCGATGGCGAGATTGGAACTTGGGTCTGCAGGCTTTTGCTTCTCTGCATATGTGATTCCACCAGTCCTAGGATGAAATTTTCATTCATTTAATTTCCAATACATAGAGAGTGTCAGAAAGTGAGGGAGAGAGAGTGCATCACTGGAGCTTCCTCTGTTGCTATGACACTTCCTTGTGGTGTCAGGGTTCCACCCCAGGTTCACATGGCAAGGCACATGTCTTACCCATGGAATTATCTCCTGGCTTCTGCATACCCTTGATGTATCATGCTCCTTCCTTTTTTTTTTTTTTTTTTTTTTTTTGCTTGTTTGTTTTGTTTTATTTGTTGGGGAGGGCTCTCAGCTGACATTCCCTTTCTTTTTCTCACAGTTCTCTCTACCTTAGGGAAGCTACTTAAAGAGAGTTTCTAAGACCATGTGGTGAGTTAGGCAGGATTTCTGGGTCTCTCTCATGTGCACAAGAGGTTTATGTGTCATTAATGAATTTATATATTTTTTCTCCTGTCAGATGGCCTCATCTTTGCCTATTTGTCCTGTGAAGAACTCAGAGGAGTTTGGGATTATTTCTTTTTATCTCAGTAGTACACCAGTCCTTCTTCTGTGGCATTCTATAGTGAGTTTCTCTCTCTCTCTCTCTCTCAAACACTGCTTATTTATTTATTTATTTTGTACAGGAATGGAGACAAATTGAGAGTCATGGGGGAGACAGAAAGGAAGAAAGATACCACAGCACTGTCTCACTAGTTGTGATGCTTTCTTCCTGGAGGTGGGGACTTGAGGCTTGAACCAGGATCCATGTGCACTGTAATGTGCACATAATGTCCTCAACCAGGTGCACCACCACCCAGTCCCTTGTGGCATCTTATAGAAACTCAGAAGTCTAGGCTTGTGATCCTCACTGCAGTGACAGTCTGGCTTCATCTCTTCTCTCACACTCCTTTGAATTGAAAAGTAAGGTTTGACAGGCATCGAGCAATACACTGGCCAGCCCAGGGTTGGTCACAGATGACTGATGGAGGCCCCATTTGCACAGCACTTGCGAGATTCAGTGGTATGAACCCTCTCACCCTGGTATATTTCTCACTATTAACGCAGCCTCACTGAACAGGAGAAGAGATGCTCTGAATGGGCCAGTGAGAGCTGCCCAGAGCTCTCTTTCATGGCCAACTTCTCTAATCGAACAGGACATTCTGTCTTTGACTAATTTCAGTTGTAGTTCAAAATAGAATATACAAGAGCTTATTCACAGGACAAGACAGAGAAGCAGCCTAATGCTTCTTCACAGTGTCTGTGTTGATGAGAACGTAACGACTGACTGGCCTTATGGGTGAGGCAGAGCCAAACCAAGAATGTGGTCCTGTGCTTAGAGGGACTCTATGAGGATCTTGGTTTCCGAGTGTCTCATTACATCTGAATTATGGAAGCAAAGTCCCTCTTCACATCCTACACAATACAGTTGAGACTGTGGAGCTCTCTGAATTCTTGAAAAGGCAACTTCCCATATTAGATGTCAGGTGCAGGCAAAAGTAGTAAGGTCATGGGCCCCTTGGAATATACCTAAAATAGACCTATGAGCTTTTTCCAAAATGGAGATCCAAAATCTTTGTTCATGATTAGTCAACAATTTGTTCTGCTTTATAGCTTAACTCTTTTTCAGCCACCAGATTCTAGATGATACCATGATGCCAACCTGACTTCCCTGGGCAGATGATCCCACCAATGTGTCTTGGAGCTCCACCTCCCCAGGTCCTTATCCCACTAGGGAAAGAGAGAGACAGGCTGGGAGTATGGATCAACCTGCCAATGCCTATGTTCAGCAGAAAAGCAATTACAGAAGTCAGACCTTCCATCTTCTGCACCCCACAATGATCTTGGGTCCATACTCCCAGAAGGATAAAGAATAGGGAACCTATCAAGGGAGGGGATTGGATATGGAGCTCTGGTTGGGCATTGTGTAGAAATGTACCTCTCTTATCCTATAGTCTTATCAATATTTCTATTTTATAAATAAAAATTAAAAGAAAAGGCACCTTCCAGTCCTACCTCACAACTCACCCTCAGATTTCAATCTAATAGATTAGTCATAAAATCAGCACTAAGGTTTAAAAAACAGTTATTTAAAGAAAGACATGGATAGGGAGAAAGGCAAGAACAGTTATTCTCCTATATCTCAGTCTCTGTTCTGGGTCCTGGGGAAACAGTGACAGTTAAACCAGGCACAAAATTTAAGAGATTATAGAAAGAAGGCATATTAAAGACTGGTTGATTTCTCTGTCATACTCATCCCCCAAGGACCACATCATCCCATCAGCCCTTCTCACCATAGGAGCCTTCCTTTCTAGAGGACAGCTTGATTTGCCTTCCTAAGTGTGATGAGGCTGACTTTGGCTTATGTGGCCCATAGGCACCCAGCTCCTATCCAGGGCTGAACTCAGCCCTTTGACCCCAATATCTCCCTGCAATGGGAATCAGAGAACAGGAAGTAAGATTTCAGGCTCCCAACACATGAGTTGGAAGAGAGGAAGGACTTTGTCAATGCAAATCATCCACCAGAGGGTCCTCTTGAAAAGACACCGAGAGGCCACTGTCCTGGCATAGTTTGTGAAACCTCATCATTTCCAGGTCTCTTGACTTGACATTCACCAGATGCATGGAAGCGGACTGTCAGGAAGAGTTGCCGCTCTGACTGATGAGCCAGCCTCCAAGGGGAATGAGAAAAAGTGACTTCCAGGAGATATTTATTCAAACTTCTCTTTTCAGTCCCTGAGCCATGGTCTCCAGTGGGGCTTGAAATGCAGATGGTGGGTGCTATTGTTTTGTATTTTCTTACAAAGATTTCTTGCCATGGAGGAAGAAACAATCCTAAAAAAGTACATGCATTGAAAGCCCATCTGTTGGAGTCCTCCTCTGACAGTCACCATGGGTATAGACCCTCCTAATTTGTCTCTGTCTTCAAATCTGTGCAGCCCCAAATTCCTGAATAAGAGTCCTCATGTACCTCCTGTAATTAATCTCTGTCTCATTGGGGAAAGGAAACCCCAGCTAGCAACAATGCGGGTCATGTATCCGCAGGCAGCAGATTCTGCACCTATTAGAAGTGCCTGCACCAAGTTCATTTTCCCATCATGAACTCCCTCAGGTTTCCAAAACTAGAGTTAACAGCAAGAAAACAGAAGAGTGTGGATTAAAACTGGGTCATCCAGAGCTGTGAGCATCAGACAAGATCCTCTTCAGACCAGGGGACTCCACTGCGGCTGCTTCAGGGAGCACTTTCCCCCACATCTTGTGTCTGCAGCCAAGAGGAGCAGTCTGGGGAGCTATTCTCACTCAGAATCTGAGGACCAGGGGTTGCTGCTGCAGTGTAACAGTTTCTCCGGTGGCGCCTCCTGGATAGGCAGTTGTTGGAGATGCTACAGTGGCTTAGGTGCCATTTTCTGCAAATGGTCTTCACCTGGGCTTTGGCAGCCTCCATGGCGGGGGGGGGGGGTAAGAAGAGCATGACCTCCATCTCTATCAGGATAACACAATAGACCCCCTTATTGGCCCCCATAGGGCCTTGCCCTCAACCTGGATCAACAATGGTAGAGAATGTTCCATCCTCCAAGGAGTGTGTAAAAGTTGCCTGATGTTTAAAACAGAGCAGGACTTTCTTCCTTTCTTTGGAGACCCACATGGTCCATGAGACATACAGGGCAAATTAATTGGCACTCAGACATTTATTCTACCTCCCACACCCCTAGCCTAGTCCCTTTACTCTAGATTGATTGGTTCAAAAAAGTTGTGATAATTCCGCTCTATATAATGGACTGGTTCAGGAACAAAGTAGTGGCCTAAGTCAAGTCAATACACACAGAAAGGGATTTTTTAGGAACAAGCAGTCTTCTTCATGCAGCTGAAGTGCCCAAGTCCCCACCCTGGTGATCTACAATATCCCTGTGACAACTTAATCCCCAAACTTCCCATTTCTATCTCAGTGTTGTTCTTGGACTCTGGGCATCTGTTCCCAGCTGCTCAGAGGAATCTCAACACAGCATCACAGCCCAGGGCTGGCATTCAGGAGAATTTTTGTCTTAAAAAAATTTTGACACTAATTATCTGTTGATTTGTTCTACAAGATTCATATTGGACTCAGTTTTCACAATTAAACTGAACTTCTTCCTGAGCCATTAGCTCCCTAAACAACCAAATCTTCCTTCCCTCACCTCTGCTGGCTGGTATCCTCACTGTGTCTTCTGTAGGTATTTCCTACTTGGATGACTAGAAACTTTGAGTTCCCTTTTATTTATTATCTTCCTATATTTTACTATCAAAAACTCATTAGCCAACCAGTGCTCTTCCTCCTAAATCACCATATTCCTCCCCTCTCTGTGAGTCTGCTCCTATGCCTATAAAAGGAATTATAATAGTTCTAGATCAGGAGTTGTTTTTTGTACAGTCTTTTCTCTCTGAAACTGTTTACCATGTGGCTATGACAGTTTCTGAAAGTACTGACCTGACCCTGGCTGTTCCCTGTTCAGAAACATGAAGAGGCAACTTTTGGTTTTTGGAATAATTCTAATATTGTGTACATAAATCTGCATGACAAACAATAAGTTAAAATTCCAGTATTATTATTTGATGTATTCTCTTTTTTGTGATTTTTTTTTTTTTTGCCTCCAGGGATATTGCTGGGGCTTGGTACCAGCACTATGAATCCATTTTTACTGGATAGGACAGAGAGAAACTGAGAAAGGAGGGGGAGATAGAGGGAGAAAGATAGACACTTGCAGATATGCTTCGCCACTTGTGAAGCACCCCCCCCTCCCCTGTAGGTGTGGAGCTGGGGGCTCGAACCTGGATCCTTGTAAGGGTCCTTGTCCTTTGTACTATGTGCACCTAACCAGGTGCACTGCCACCTGGCCCCAGGATGTATTTTTTCCAGAACATTTCTATTCCAAATTTTTTTCTTTCTTAGTTAAAAAAGATAATTTTTTTCTAAGAAAAAATAGATAGACAGACAGATAGATACCAGAATACTTTCTGGCTTTGACTTATGGTGGTGTTGAGGACTGAACCTGGGACCTTTGAGCTTCAGGCATGAAATTCTTTTACAGGACCATTAAACTGTCTCTCTTACCTCCCAATTAATCTATACTGGGAACCAGAATGTGATTTTATTTGGAAATAGATCTTTGTTTATGCAATTATTTTTTGTTGTCACTGGGGCTTCATTGCTCTAAGCTGACTTTTCCAGACAGAAGGAGAGACAGAGGGAATGATCCCACAGCACCAAAACTTCCTTCAGTGCAGTAATGATACAGTTAGAATCTAGGACATTCACATGACAAAGCAGACATACTCTCCAGATGAGCTATTTTGCTGGCCCAGATGTAACTTATAACGATGAAGTCATTATGAATTAGACTGGGCCCTGATCCAATGACTGGCATTCTTGTAAGAACACCATGTGGAAAATACAGAGGGAAAGCAGCTTTGTGGAGAAGGAAACAGAAATCAGAGTTATGACACTGCACACCAAGAGACACCAATGATGGTTGATCCCCAACAGAATCTAAGATGGCCAAGGAAGAATCCTCCTCTAGATCCTTCAGAGGAAGTTTATCCCAGCAGACACCTTGACTTCAAAGGAAAAACAATGAGGATAATGTCCTAGGCTACTAGCTAACCTGTGACACTTAGTCACAGCAGCTCCAGCAAAATATCAGAGAGCCTCCTGTGTGCACTTCCTCCTCCATGTTCTGGTCCATATCTCTGAGAAGACTTATCTTCTGACTTGTCCTTTGGCTTCCCTATATTTAAGTTTTAACTCAAATGTATAGCATACATGACTTGGAAGAAATTCTTTCCCATTTCCTTGCATGTGCTTGGCATGATGACTTTCTGGTGGACTCCTTCCATGCTGGAATCCCAGGTGACCCCTAACTAGAGTTCCACCACTTGATATGACAGGGACCAGGTCTATGGTTGGACCTCAAGTATAGAGAAGGACAGAATGAACGAGTAACTAGACTAGTCTCCATAAAAACAAGCTGCTAGAAAACCTACACAAATAAATGTTTGCGGTTTACCCAGGAACAATGAAGGAAGTACTGCTATTATTTTTGGTGAAGAGAACACATTTCATGAAGATTATTTCAATCCAAATAAATTTGAGTTTTATTTTAAAAACAGAGGTAAAATTAAATGTGCTGGGCTTTATTTGGGGAAGGAAATGGCATGGATACAAGACAATAACAAGGTATCAGAACAGTTCTCAACTGTTTACTCTTCCAGGTGAACTTGAAGATGATTTCTTTCAACACTTACAAAACACAAGTCTACATCTTTACACTGTTGGCTCAGTTCTATCCACTAAGTGTTCTACACAATGTACTGATGCATGATTGGCACATAATAAACTGTACAAAGTTAAGAGGTACAATTTAGGGCGGGGAAGACAGCATAATGGTTATGCAAACAGACTCTCATGCCTGAGGCTCTTAAGTCCCAGGTTCAATCTCCCACACCACCATAAGCCTGAGCTGAGCAGTGCTCTGGTGTTTCTCTCTCTCTCTCTCTCTGCATCTCTCTCAAAAATAAAATTAATAAAAAAATTTTTTTAAAAGAGGTACAATTTAATGCTTTAACATTTGTGCATACACATTAATTTGATTTTATAATCAAGATAACAAGCATCCCTGTCATCTCCAAAAGTTTCTTTGCATCATCTTTTTATTTATGATAAAATTTCATGGCAGAAGTTTGCCATTTTACTCACTTTTAAGATTACAGTTCAGTGGCAATAAGTATAACCTCATTATTGTGTAAACATCATTGCTATTGATGCCCAGATTTTGTTCTTATAAAATCAAAACTTCATACTCGTTAAATATTAACTCCCCACTTTCCCTCCTCACAGCCCCTGGCAGCTACCAAAATTTCTCCAATCTACAAAGCTCTAAGAATTCCAAACACAGTCATAGCAAATACCAGCTCAACAAAGCACGTGATAACTGGCAAAATCAAGGACAAAGAGAGAATTGGGGGGAATAAAAAAGGTAAGTGGAAGTGTGAAATGCATGTCTTTTTTTATGACTGGTCTATTTCACTTGGCATAAAGCACTCAAGTCTCATTCATGCTGTGGAATGTGTTAGAAGTCCCTTTCTCATTTGTTATTTCTGCAGACTCAGAGCTTTGCACAAGAATAATTTCACTCCTCCTGGGCTAATGTTTTTGTTTTCATCATTAAGATAAAGCACAATAGTTATGTAAAAAGACTTTCAGTCCTGAGGCTCTAAGGTCCCAGGTTCAGTCCCCAGCACCACCATAAGCCATAGCTGTACAGTACCCTAGTCTTTCTTTCTTTCTCACATTCTTTCCCTCTGTATCTCTCTCTCATTTAAAAAAAAAAAAAATAAGATTAAAAAAAAATAAGAGAGCTAGAGCTAGTGGTCTACCTAGTAAAGAGTACATATTACCCTGTGTGAGGAATTGACTTTAAGGCCCTGAACACCACCTCCAGGGGGACATTTCATGAGAGATAGATCAGTGCTTTAGAGATACATCCTTTTCTTCATCTTTCACTCCCTATTTCTGTCTCTTAAAAAAAAAAAGAGAGAGAGTCAGACGGTAGCGCAGCAGGTTAAGCACACGTGGCACAAAACACAAGGACAGGAATAATGATTCTGGTTCGAGGCCCCGGTTCCCCACCTACAGGGGAGTCACTTCACAGGTGGTGAAGCAGGTCTGCAGGTGTCTGTCTTTTTCTGCCCCTCTCTGTATCCCCCTCCTCTCTCCATTTCTCTCTGTCCTATCCAACAACAAGGACGTCAACTATGACATCAATAACAACAACTACAACAACAATAACAAGAACAACAAAAGGGAAAATAAATAAATAAATAAAAGAAAGTCTTAAAAAAAAGGGAGAAAAAATTATCAGTCACCAGGAGCAGTGGAGTCATCATACAGTCACGTAGCCCCAGCAGTACTCTGCTAGAAAAAAAATAAATAAGAGAGAAATAAAGACACAGGGATAAATATCACCATACCAGAGCTTGTGACACTCCCATGTGGTGCTAGGCCACAGTCAGAGCAAGGCTAGTGCCACTACCCAGTGAGTTATTGCTCTGATCTGGAATGTCTGCCATTTTTAAAGATTGAAAATGTTACAAAAAATGTACATACCACAGTTCATTAACTCTATAATTCAGGTTGGGGAGAACTCTTTTTTTTTTTCCAAGTTATTTTACTGGGGGGGGGGGGAATGGTTGATAGTAGTATAGTTGTGGCAGATGGGTATAGTTTCTAATCTCCTCATGGCAGGTATCTGCAAGAGTCTCACCACAGGGAGTTAGGCTGTAGCACAGTGGGTTAAGCACAGGTGGCGCAAAGCTCAAGGACCAGATCTGCGTAAGGATCCCGGTTCGAGCCACCGGCTTTCCACTAGGTGGCAGGGGAATCCCTTCACTGGTGGTGAAGCAGGTCTGCAGGTGTCTATCTTTCTCTCCCCCTCTCTGTTTTCCTCTCCTCTCTCCATTTCTCACTGTCCTATGCAACAATGATGACATCAATAACAACAACAGCAATAACTATAAAAATAAAACAAGGGCAACAAAAGGGAATAAAAAATAAATATTTAAAAAAATTTTAAAAAGAGTCTCACCCCAACTTAAGAACTTTCTCTTCATCTTGCACTAGGACCCCAATGCCCTCTCCACATCTGCCCATGCCTTCCTCCCCTACAGATTTTCGCTTTAGTGGAATACACCGTACCTAGCCCAAATTTCACCATGTATTTTTCCTATAACTTCATTATTTCTTAAGTTATGTAAGTTAAGTCAAATAGTATTCATCCTTCTTATTTTGGCTTATCTCACTTAACAAGAGCCACGCAAGATGGGGCAAAGGAGATGATTTCATCATCTGTAACAGCTAAGTAGTATTTCATTGTGTACATGTACCACAACTTCTAAAATATATATTTTTATTTACTTATTATTGGTTGCTATTCCACTGCAGAATACTGTGCCCCAGTATGGTTCCGTAGCCCCCATGTCCACTTGGTCAATTCCAAATTATATTCCTCCATGAGGATCATTTCTGGAACCGTCCGTTCCACCCCGGTTCCATGGCTGCCAGTTCTTAGCAACATCGCCCCGCCAGATATTTGTCGGGATGCAGCATCATCTAAGTTCATTTCCCACGTCTACGCTCGACCGGACCTGCCAATATACGTGGATATCTTCATCCACCCTGTCCAACGCTTGACGTCTCGTCACCCAATCTGGTCCCCTACGCCTACACTGAACTTCTCTGTTCCAGACTCTTGGAAACAGAGCTGGCAGTCAGCTGAGGTAAAGAACAAACACCTCATCACAGACCCCTGCAAGCGTCAACCCGGCTTTGACCTAGCACGTTATGATTGGGCCCTCCTCAATCGCTATCGAACAGGCCATGGCCGGTGCGCGGCTATGTTCCACCGCTGGGGAGCCAGAGACGACCCAAACTGCCCCTGCGGCTCCAGACAGACTATGACCCACATAGTCAACGACTGCCACCTCTCCAGATTCAAAGGAGGTCTCGAAACTTTACATCAGGCTCAACCTGATGCTGTTGACTGGCTACGGAAGAAGGGCAAACGCTAGAAGAAGAAGGTTGGAGACAGAAAGATATTGAGAAAGAAGAGGGAGATGGAGAGCGAGAGAGAGACAAAGAGACACCTGCAGCCTTACTTCACCACTTGTGAAGTTTTTCCCCTGAAAGTGGGGAACAGGGGTTTGAACCTGGGTCCTTGTGCACTGTAATGTGTATGCTTAACCAGGTGCACCACCACCTGGCCCCCTCACCACAACTTTCTTAACCACTCATGTATAGTTGGGAATCTGTGTTGCTTCCAAGTTTGGGCTATTACAAACTATGATGCTATGAATGTAGGTATACATAGATCTCTTTGCATGGGTGTCTTCACTCCCTTTGTATCATTTTTCCAAGAAAGGAATTGCAATACCATAGGGAAAGCCCATTTCTAGTGTTCTTAGAAGTCTCCACCCCTAGAGGTAGGACCAATTTGTATTTTTATCAGCAGTACGGAAGTTTTATTTGACACTCATATCCTCAACAACACTTGGTGCTTCTGTCTTTTCTAATGTATGGTATTGTCACAGGTGCAAAGTGATTATCTCATTGTTAAGAAACAATGTTTTAATCATATGGATTCTTTTGACTCTTTACCACTTAATTAAGATTTCTTTAATTTATCTCAGCAATACTTGACTTTTCAGTGTAGAGGTCTTGCACATATTTTTACTAGATGTATTCCTAAACTTTCTTTTATGCTTTTGAAACTTTTTTTTTTAATTTTCAACTTCTTCTAGTGCTTAAACATATAGCTGACCTTGCTTTTTGCTCTCATACTATATTCACATATTAGTTCTTGACAGACATATTTGTGGAGGCTGAGTTGTAGCACATCTGGTTGAGCAGTACCACAAGGGCCCAGGTTAAAGTCTCCCCACTTGTAAGGGGGACACTTCATGAGCAATGAACCTTCTTCTCTCTCTTTCTTTGTCTCCCCCCCCCAGCATCTCCCCATCCCATCAAATAAAATAGAATAAAAATAAAAAAGACAAAATGGTCATTGGGAGTGGTATTCATCTTGGCATCACTGAGCCTCAGTAATGACCCTGGAGCAATAAAAAATCTATTAGTGGGGCCAGGTGGTGGTGCACCTGGTTGAGCGCACATGTTACAATGCACAAGGACCCAGGTTTGAGGCCCCCAGTCCCCACCTGCAGGGGGAAAGCTTCACAGGAGATGAAGCAGTGCTGCAAGTGTCTCTCTGTCTCTCACCCTCTCTATCCCTCCCTTCCCTCTCGATTTCTTACTGTCTCTATCCAATAAATAAATAAAGATAATAACAAAAGTTTAAAAAAATCTATTAGTTTATTTGGAATAGATTGCTTGTGCCGACAGTTACTGATAATGAATGAGGAGTGCCATTTTAGCTTTATTCTGAGTTTCTTTATCCGTTTTTATTGCATTATCACACTGGCTAGTGTTGAACAGTTATCAAGACAGGTGTCTTTTCATATTAGAAGCATAGCAAGCAGTCTGTCACCATTCAGTGTGATGTAAACTGTTAGCTTTTCATAGACGAACTTTCCTACTTGGTTAGCTGACACAGTTTATCAGTAATAATCCCTTGATGTTCTCAAGACTTGTTTGTTTTGTATCTCTTGAGATTACATAGTTTTTGTTTTAGTCTGTGAATATAATGAATTAAGCTTATTGATTTTCAAAAATAAAAGCCTTGTATTCCGAAAATAAGTACCACTTAGGGTATATCATTCATTTGATACATTAGTTAAACCTAATTGCTAAAATGTGAAGACTTTTGATGTATCTGTCCATTAGGTAGACTGGACTATAATTTCCCCTATACTGTCTTGTCTAATGTTTGTGCTAACTGCATGCTGGTCTCGGTGATGCTATGGGAATTACCTCCTTTTCAATTACCTGGGAGAGTCAGTGTAGGATTGAGAGCATTTGCTCCTTACATGTTTAGATACAGTCAAATCTTCAGGGTCAAAACTTTTTTTTGTTTGTGGGAAGATATTTAGTTAGTACTACTGTGTTCCTTGCATATGTAATTTTACTGCTTCAGCAGAATTTTTAGATAGACTTACATAGGCAGAAGAGAAGACACCACAGCATCGAGCCCTCCTTTCTTTCTTTCTTTGATAGGACAGAAAGAAAATGAGAAGGGTTATAGCTACAGGCCCTTTGAAATATAACTAGAATATGCCTACTAGCTATCTACAAAATGGAGAAACCCCCCCCCCACACACACACACACACACACACACACTTCATCTGCACTATTCCAGCCTTTAGGTCCAGGATTGTTCAACAATTTGTTTGGCTTTGTATGTTAACTCTCTTTTCAGCCGTCAGGTTCCAGATGCTAACAGGATGAGACCAGACTTCCCTGGACAGACGACCTCACCAATGTGTCCTGGAGCTCTGCTTCCCCAGAGCCATTCCCCACTAGGGAAAGAGAGAGACAGTCTGGGAGTATGGATTGACCTGTCAATGCCCATGTTCAGTGGGGAAGCAATTACAGAATCCAGACCTTCCACCTTCTGCATCCTACAGTGACCTTAGGTCCATACTCCCAGAGGGTTAAAGAGTAGGAAAGTTATAAGGGAAGGGGATGGGATATGGAGGTCTAGTGGTGGGAACTGTGTGAAGCTGTACCCCTCTTATCCTATGGTTTTGTCAATGTTTCCTTTTTATAAATAAAAAAATTTTAAAAAAAGAAAATGAGAAGGGGAGAGGGGAAATAGAGAGGGGAGAGAGAGAGAGAGAGAGAGAGAGAGAGAGAACATCTGTAGCACTGCTTCACTGCTCTTAAAATTTTCCACCTGCAGGATCAGGAGCTTGAACTGGGATCCTTGCACACTGTAATATGTGCACTCAGCTGGAGGCACCACAGCAGCTCCAAGAAAGTGCATTCTGAACAAGTTCCCAGGTGCTGCTCCAAGCGCTGCTCTGGTGGAAAGACTTCCCTTCCACTCTGTGCCTTGCCCCTGCTTGCTGCTCTCCTTTTTTCTTGAGCCCTCTCTACCCATGAGGCCCTGCTGAAAATTACATTTACAACATTTCTTCATTGTATGGATCACCCCCAGGACCTCACACATGTATGATACCCCTGTCCAAGGGTTGTTTTTTTTTTTTTCAGTATTTGTGTGAAGGCAAGAGGAGAAACATCACAAAAACCACTCCATCATCCATGAAGCTTCCCCTGGTATTATCCACAGTGCTCCTGTGTGGTTCTGGGGTTCAGGCATGGTGAGACTTGTACCCTGCTAAATGAGCTCCTCCCTAGCCCCTGGTTACTATTTCACCTGCTTCTCTAGGTTTCACATCAAGGCTAGAGGCTAGTTGCCTCTCCAGAAATTTGTAAAGCCGCTGTCGCATAATGGAGCAGTGTCTGTTGTCTACAGTGTGCCTTCAGATCTTGGGGAATAAAAAAATGAGGTTCATCTGACTTGCTCTGCTTGTACTCTGCGTGGAGTGTATGCTCAGTCTCATCAAGCTAATGATACCTAGTTCCTCAAACTCTGGGTAGTCAGGCTGGAGATTTCCATAAAGTCTGTGAACTGAGTAGCAAATGCAATGTCAACATCGAAGAGGCTTGTGACCGGAAGCCCACGAGCCCACTCCTTTCTTCTGAGTGACAGACTTGGACAAGACAGACACAGAGTAGGGGCACGGGGTGGGATTGGGAGGCTGCCTGCCTGCCTGTCTGTATGCTGGCAATAATCTCAAACACACCTTCTCTATTGGGGATTTCTTCCAGAGCACACATCCTGTGCAGTGGGTGTGGTGGTTCCTCCTCAGAGAAACCTCTCCTGTCTTTTCTTTGCCCTCCGGGGTAGTGTCTGCTCTGTGTTGTGTCAGCTTCTGGGCCTGGAGAGAAATGATCCCCGCTTCACCTTGATGGCTAGCTGGCCCCGACAAATTGGCAGATGATCTACAGAGATCTTCCTTAGGAAATGTGACAAATGGTGACGGATGAGCAAGTGAGCTGCAGTTCTGTGGGAGGGACACGGAGCTCTGCAGATACTTTCTCTGGTGGGTGAAAAACAGTCCACTGCAAGGAAGGAGACCCAAAGGAGGAGAAGCACACTAGCTCAAGCAATGCAGTTAACACCACCATGCTAAGAGTGTTTAGATGGCATCTGCATGTGTCAGACACCACTCTCAAGTGATTGGCTAGTTTGTTTGCTTATTCCAGATAAAGAGAGAAATAGGGAAGGGAGTGTGTGTGTGTGTGTGTGTGTGTGTGTGTGTGAGAGAGAGAGAGAGAGAGATGGGGGAGAGGGAGAGAAGGAGAGAGAGGAATCTGCAGTACTGCTTAACCACTCATGAAGCTTTCCCCCTACAGATGGGGACTGGGGCCTTGAACCAGTGTCCTGTGCACTCTACCAGATGCTCCACCACTCAGTCCCTTTCAAGTTATTTTTTTATATATAAACCCCACTGCGGCAGTATTATTCCCATTTTTCTACAGGTAAGCAGGGGCTAGAGGAGGTTCAACATCAGCTCAAAGATCACAAGGCCCTTGGGGACAGAGTAAGGACAACAGCCCGTGTCTGATTTCCCAGCCACTGCTCCTGGTAGCCACTAAGAAAGCGGGAGGGTAAGAAAGCACTGCCGAGGTTCTGAGGAAGATGGCGGACTGAGAAGTCGCTAACAGTGAGCGCTCTGACTGCATCATCAGCAACGGTAGGATTTTCTGCCTTTAGCAGGCCAGTCAATAAGGGGTGACACCAAAAAGTGAGTACAATTTAATTTGGGTTAAGAATTAGAGTAAAGGTGACACGGACTAGCGGGGCTCCAAAATTCCCAGGGCGCCGGGCAAGGCGAGTGCGCAGGGCATTGTCCTCCGCCCACCCAGGAAGGCGGCTCCTCCGCCGGTTGCAGAGCGCGGCAGGCAGAGGACCCGGAGAGAGCACTTTAGCTCGGGGGCTTCCTCTTGCGAGTCTCCAGGGTCCACCGCGACCCTGAGGGCGCATCCAAAGACTTCTTGAGTATAGCTCTCATTGGATCAAAGGATTTGGAGCTAGTTTTCATTTTTGAGAAATCCTTTAAAAAAGTCTGGAGGGGGGGGTTTCCCGGAAGATGGCGGATGGAGAAGCGGCTAGCCTTTGAGCTCCGGACACATCTCATGTAAACAATAGGAGTTTCTGCCTTTAGCAGGCCAGCCAATAAGGGGCCATAGCGGTGACACCAAGGAGCTGTCTATAACTTAATTTGGGTAAAGAATTAGAATAGGGGAAAAAAATTCTTTTTTCTTCCTTTTAATTTTCAAGCATACATCCTTCCCGCTGCCCCCCCCCCCCATAAGCAGTGCCTGGGACCAGCTACTAGCAGGATACCCCATACCACCAAACAGGGTTTTTTGTGTGTGTTTTTTTTTTTTTTAAACTCACTGATACACATTTGGGAAGTTCCTCGCACTGCTCTTTAATTACAACCCTTCTTCTTATCTTCTCCCTTTTCTCTCTCTTATCTCTCTCTAACTCTCTTTTTTAATTTTATTTATTTATTTTTTATCTTGTCATACACTTCTTTCTTCTTTGCCTTTCTGAATTTGTGAATTACTTTGGGGAAGAAATCTGACCCAGAGTGGACTCTCTATGTGTGTATCTCTGCTCTAGTTCCCTTTACACTCTTGTTACCCCTAGAATATACACTGGATAGTAGATTTGCATAACTGTCTATTCTTGCTATCCTCTCTTTCTTTTTTCTTTCTTCACTGGGATTTGGTTACTATTTTTTCACGGACTGGAGAAATTGTTTGGCTAACTGGTAACGATTAAACTCCTTCAATACTTACTTCAGTTGCTACTGTAACTCCAGAGGTTGGTGAGTGCAATTGTCATAAAGGTATTTAGTACAGTGTTACTTGTGCTCAAAACACAACAACTGAGGAACAACAGAGCATTAAAAAAAAAAAGAGAGAGAAACACATAAATTAAAAAAATGGGTAGATTAAAAACAAATAAAATTGCTACCCCAATGAATGAAGACAAGAGCCCAGAAGAAACCACAAATCAGTCAGAAGTAACCATAGATAAGAAAAGTATGCAAGCAATAATAAACTTATTAATCACAGAAATGAAAACAACATTGGAGGAAAGGAATGGCAGTATTAGGGAAACAACAGTTGAGACCCCCAAGGGAAATACTGATTATCTTGAGACAATTAGAGAACTGAAAGCTGAAATAGCTGTAATGAAGAAAGAAGCTGAGGCAAGGGAAAGCAGACTAACAGAAGCAGAAAACAGAATTAGCCAGACAGAGGATGAGTTAGAGAAAACTAAGAAAGAGGTGAAAGAGCTTAAAAAGAGATTGAGAGACACTGAAAACAACAACAGAGACATATGGGATGATCTCAAAAGAAGTAACATTCGTATAATTGGCCTGCCAGAGGAAGAAAGAGAGGAAGGGGAAGCAAACATTCTAGAGTAAATAATACAAGAAAACTTCCCAGACCTGAATAACAGAAAGGATATCAAGGTGCAAGAGGCCCAGAGAGTACCAAACAGAATCAACCCAGACCTGAAAACACCAAGACACATCATAGTCACAATGAGAAGAAGTAAGGATAAAGAAAGGATCCTAAAGGCTGCAAGAGAGAAACAAAAAGTCACATACAGGGGAAAACCCATAAGACTTTCTGCAGATTTCTCAACTCAAACTCTAAAAGCCAGAAGGGAGTGGCAAGATATCTATCGAGCCCTGAATGAAAAAGGGTTTCAACCAAGGATAATATATCCTGCTAGACTTTCATTCAAGCTAGATGGAGGGATCAAAACCTTCTTAGACAAACAACAGTTAAAGGAGGCAACTATCACCAAGCCGGCCCTGAAAGAGGTACTAAAAGACCTCTTATAAACAAGAACATCACTATAATACTTGTAATATATCAGAGTAAACAAATTGTTTTTTAGAACAATGGCACTACAATACATTAAATCCATAATATCAATAAATGTCAATGGCTTAAACTCACCCAACAAAAGGCACAGGGTGGGGGGATGGATCAGAAAACATGACCCAACCATATGCTGCTTGCAAGAATCCCATCTGTCACAACAAGATAAACACAGACTTAAAGTGAAAGGATGGAAAACTATCATATAGGCTAACGGTCCACAAAAAAGGGCAGGAACAGCCATTCTCATCTCAGACACGATAGATTTTAAATTAAATAAAGTAATAAAAGATAGGCAAGGACATTACATAATGATTAGAGGATCAATCAGCCAAGAAGACTTAACAATTATTAACATCTATGCACCCAACGAGGGACCATCTAAATACATTAAACACCTATTGAAAGAATTTCAAAAATACATCAATAGTAATACAATAATAGTGGGAGACTTCAATACCCCACTCTCACACTTAGACAGATCAACAAAGCAGAGAACCAATAAAGATACAAGAGAATTGAATGAAGAGATTGACAGACTAGACCTCTTGGACATTTTCAGACTCCTCCACCCCAAAAAACTGGAATACACCTTCTTTTCAAATCCACACAACACATACTCAAGGATAGACCACATGTTAGGTCACAAAGACAGCATCAATAAATTCAAGAGCATTGAAATCATCCCAAGTATCTTCTCAGACCACAGTGGAGTAAAACTAACTTTTAACAACAAACGGAAAATTATTAAAAGACATAGAATTTGGAAACTAAACAACATGCTCCTTAAGAACCACTGGGTCAGAGACTCACTCAAACAGGAAATTCAAATGTTCCTGGAAACTAATGAAAATGAAGACACAACCTATCAAAATATTTGGGACACAGCGAAAGCAGTACTGAGAGGGAAACTTATAGCCATACAATCACATATTGAACACCAAGAAGAAGCCCAAATGAACGACATTACTACACACCTCAAGGACTTAGAGGAAGAGGAACAAAGGAACCCTAAAGCAACCAGAAGGACAGAAATCACTAAAGTTAGAGCAGAAATAAACAACATCGAAAATAAAAGACCATACAAAAGATCAATAAAGCCAAATGTTGGTTCTTTGAAAGATTAAACAAAATTGACAAACCCCTAGCCAGACTCACCAAACAAAAAAGAGAGAAGACTCAAATCAATAGAATTGTAAACGATGCAGGAGATATCACAACTGACACCACAGAAATCCAGAGAATTCTGCGAAACTACTATAAAGAACTATATGCCACCAAGCTAGAGAATCTGGAAGAAATGAAACAATTCCTAGAAACCTATGCACTTCCAAAACTGAACCAAGAAGAACTACAAAATCTAAATGCACCAATCACAGACAAAGAAATTGAAACCATTATTAAGAATCTCCCCAACAACAAAAGTCCTGGACCAGATGGCTTCACAGATGAATTCTACAAAACTTTCAGGAAACAGTTAATACCCATACTTCTTAAGCTATTCCATAAGATTGAAGAAACAGGAATACTCCCTTCCACCTTTTATGAAGCCAACATCACCCTGATACCAAAAGCTGATAGGGACAGAACAAAAAAGGAAAACTACAGACCAATATCTCTGATGAACACAGATGCCAAAATATTAAACAAGATCTTGGCCAACCGGATACAGCAACACATCAAAAAGATTGTTCATCATGACCAAGTGGGATTTATCCCAGGAATGCAAGGCTGGTTCAACATCCGTAAATCAATCAATGTCATTCATCACATCAATAAAAGCAAAGCCAAAAACCACATGATTATCTCAATAGATGCAGAGAAAGCCTTTGACAAAATCCAACACCCATTCATGCTCAAAACTACAAAAAATGGGAATAGATGGGAAATTCCTCAAGATAGTGGAGTCTATATATAGCAAACCTACAGCCAACATCATACTCAATGGAGAGAAGCTGAACGCATTCCCCCTCAGATCGGGGACTAGACAGGGCTGTCCACTGTCACCGTTACTCTTCAACATAGTATTGGAAGTTCTTGCCATAGCAATCAGGCAAGAGAAAGAAATCAAAGGGATACAGATTGGAAGGGAAGAAGTCAAGCTCTCACTATTTGCAGATGATATGATAGTATACATAGAAAGACCTAAAGAATCCAGTAGAAAATTACTGGAAGTTGTTAGGCAATATAGCAAGGTATCAGGCTACAAAATCAATGTACAAAAATCAGTGGCATTTCTTTATGCAAACACTAAATCTGAAGAAGAAGACATCCAGAAATCACTCCCATTTACTGTTTCAGCAAAATCAATCAAATACCTAGGAATAAAGTTGACCAAAGAAGTGAAAGACTTGTATACTGAAAACTATGAGTCGCTACTCAAGGAGATTGAAACTGATACCAAGAAATGGAAAGATATCCCATGCTCATGGATTGGAAGAATAAATATCATCAAAATGAATATTCTCCCCAGAGCCATATACAAATTTAATGCAATACCCATCAAAGTTCCACCAGGCTTCTTTAAGAGAATAGAACAAACACTACAATCATTTATCTGGAACCTGAAAACACCTAGAATTGCCAAATCCATCTTAAGGAAAAGAAACAGAAATGGAGGCATCACACTCCCAGACCTTAAACTATATTATAAAGCCATCATCATCAAAAAAGCATGGTACTGGAACAAAAATAGGCATACAGACCAGTGGAAGAGAATTCAAAGCCCAGAAGTAAATCCCAACACCTATGGGCATCTAATCTTTGATAAGGGGGCCCAAAGGATTAAATGGAAAAAGGAGGCTCTCTTCAATAAATGGTGCTGGGAAAACTGGGTTGAAACATGCAGAAGAATGAAATTGAACCACTTTATCTCACCAGAAACAAAAATCAACTCCAAATGGATCAAAGACCTAGATGTCAGACCAGAAACAATCAAATACTTAGAGGAAAACATTGGTAAAACACTTTCCCACATACACCTCAAGGACATCTTTGATGAATCAAACCCAATTGCAAGGAAGACCAAAGCAGAAACAAACCAATGGGACTACATCAAATTGAAAAGCTTCTGCACATCCAAAGAAACTATTAAACAACAGAGAGACCCCTCACAGAATGGGAGAAGATCTTCACATGCCAGACATCAGACAAGAAACTAATCACCAAAATATATAAAGAGCTCAGCAAACTTAGCCGCAAAAAAGCAAATGACCCCATCCAAAAATGGGCAGAGGAAATGAACAAAACATTCACCACAGAGGAGATCCAAAAGGCTAACAAACATATGAAAAACTGCTCTAGGTCACTGGTTATCAGAGAAATGCAAATCAAGACAACACTAAGATACCACCTCACTCCTGTAAGAATGGCATACATCAAAAAGGACAGCAGCAACAAATGCTGGAGAGGATGTGGGGACAGAGGAACCCTTTTACATTGCTGGTGGGAATGTAAATTGGTACAGCCTCTGTGGAGAGCAGTCTGGAAAACTCTCAGAAGGCTAGACATGGACCTTCCATATGACCCAATAATTCCTCTCCTGGGGTTATACCCCAAGGACTCCATAACACCCAACCAAAAAGAGGTGTGTACTCCTATGTTCATAGCAGCACAATTCATAATAGCTAAAACCTGGAAGCAACCCAGGTGCCCAACAACAGATGAGTGGCTGAGAAAGCTGTGGTATATATACACAATGGAATACTATGCAGCTATCAAGAACAATGAACCCACCTTCTCTGACCCATCTTGGACAGAGCTAGAAGGAATTATGTTAAGTGAACTAAGTCAGAAAGATAAAGATGAGTATGGGATGATCCCACTCATCAACAGAAGCTGACTAAGAAGATCTGAAAGGGAAACTAAAAGCAGGACCTGATCAAATTTTAAGTAGGGCACCAAAGTAAAAACCCAGTGGTGAGGGGTAGGCATGTAGCTTCCTGGGCCAATGGGGGGTGGGAGTGGGCGGGAGGGATGGGTCACAGTCCTTTGGTGGTGGGAATGGTGTTTATGTACACTCCCAGCAAAATGTAGACATATAAATCAGTAGTTAATTAATATGAGAGGGGGAAATCAATTGTATGTCTCAAAGTTTCTCAAAAGACAAACTGAATCTTTTTAATATATAGGCTATGTATTTGATATGCGGACTCTCTCAAAAGCCTAGACCAAGTAGATTAGAAGCTTCCAATAGCACAGCTATATACAACATACTGGGTACTGTCCAGCAAACCATAACAAAGGGACTTTTCAAAGTTAACCCAATTAACAAATAATGTGATGATAATATTAACTATCGATTGTCTTTTTGAACCCTAAGACAGCAGGAACCTCACATCTTCACTATAGAGCCCCTACTTCCCCCAGTCCTGGAACCCTTGGATAGGGCCCACTTTCCCGTATGCATCTCCCAATCCAAACCAAATAACATTGCATCTGCCGATCACAACCTAACCAAAGCAACGATTGCTACCTCAACATGCTTCACCACAGAATGTATCCAGAGACTTCACGTTTGGAATGACAACCCTTCAGCTCATTACTCGGGTGAGACCTTTCCTTTAATAGTACACTCTAATTTCATCTCAGGTAGTTCACTTTCTAACAAAGTCCCATAACATAGATATACACCAGTTTCTGTGAGAGAGAGCTTATGTGCACACATATCCATAAACTACTGCAAAATATATACCTGAAAGCAGTAGTACACTAGAGTTTGCAGTGAGTACCTCCCTAACACTTCCTATCCACTATTCCAAGCTTGGGATCCATGATTGCTCAACAAATTGTTTGGCTTCATATGTTAACTCTCTTTTCAATTACCAGGTTCCAGATGCCACCAGGATGCTGGCTAGGCTTCCCTGGATTGAAGACCCCACCAATGTGTCCTGGAGCTCAGCTTCCCCAGAGTCACACCCTACTAGGGAAAGAGAGGGGCAGACTGGGGGTATGGACCGACCAGTCAACGCCCATGTTCAGCTGGGAAGCAATTACAGAAGCCAGACCTTCTACCTTCTGCAACCCTCAACGACCCTGGGTCCATGCTCCCAGAGGGATAGAGAATGGGAAAGCTACCATGGGAGGGGGTGTGTTATGGGGATTGGGTGTTGGGAATTGTGTGGAGTTGTACCCCTCCTACCTTATGCTTTTGTTCACTAATCCTTTCTTAAATAAAAAATTTTTTTAAAAATGGTAAAAAAAAAAAAAAAAAAGAAAGCACTGCCATGCTGTCATGTATTTCGCACTGCATAGAAAAAAATAGGAGAAATGGCTGGTGTGGTGCATTTGTGCGCACACACACTTTTCTGGAGGCTAATTTATAAGAGAAGGAAGGCTATGGGTAAGTCTTGGATTAGAGCTGAGAATAAAAACAGAAAGGCGCTTTTGTCATTTCAGGTACTCTGCATGCCACATTACTCAGCCAACCCCAGCTGAGGTGTGTGGGGCAGGCAGGTGGTCCCTGTCTTGCGCCTCTTTGATGTGGCAGATGCTGAGCCTTTGTCTTGTAAAGAGCTCACTGAAGCAGCTCACCCCCATCTTCCGCTACAATGCCATGTGCATCGTTTGAGGGGACAAAGCTGAGGTCGTGTAACCACCTAGGACCAATTAAGCCTAAAACAAATTCCTGAGCTGCCAGGGCTCCGTTGCACTTGACGTGTGTGGACCTGCATCCATGGCAGGCCTTCTGGACCTGCCCCAGTAATTAGGCTGATGCACCGCCTGGCTGTCCACAGCTCCCCTAAGGGCTGCCTGTGCTGCAGGCTGTTTGTTTTGAAGCATTTAAAATGCGAAAGAGCTAGAAAATTCAAGTCAGTGAGTCACTGAGCCAGGTACCACTGCCATCCCCACCTGGGCCATTTGCTGGACACACATGCTGGATGTTTCCACCAGATCCAGGGGCATAAGTGGGAAAGAGGAGATGAAAGGTCAAAGGGGCCAGAGCTATTAAAGCAAAGCCTTCCCAGTCTTCAAGAGGAAACAGTAGCCTCAAATCAGGTGGGGAAAAAAAGTTATGGATTTTTTTTTTTTTGGATAGGAAAACACAAGCTCAGCATAGGAGAGGAAACAATTAGTCAGGAAACCCACACATCTCGCAAAGCATGACCTCCTGTCCCACTGGGGAGAGACTCCAAATGGCTAATAGCTGAATTCAGGGTGATTAATTTAGGCTAGATGAATTTTGTGTTTAAAAGAGGATAAAATCCATACAGTTTAGAGGGCTCAAAGTTTTTTTTTTTTTTAACCCACCAATATTTTTTCAGAAGCAGCAAAGTTAAGAAAATAAGACTTAGGGAGTAAATTTCACATGCTTGATTTCACAAATGTATTCTAAGGATCCACTAGGTATTGACAGGAATATGCCTGCCTCCACGGAGGCTCCCAAGAGTTTACAGTCTGACAGGACATACTCACTGACAGCATATTTGGATGGGGAGCGACCTGTGGTCATCATTTTCCTCATCTGGTCTTAGCCATGAGGTGTACATCGAAATGCACATAAAATATCTAACCTGGCAAGCATGACATTAAAAACCTCTGCAAGTGATTCTGCCAGCCAACAATATACGGCCATTTTGCCTTTGTCCAGGTGTACAAAGTCCGAGATTGGAAAACACACACAGCTAGAATAACCTGCAGTGTTGCTGGTAAAGATGTCAGAGCGCTAGGTCTCACCCATTCCTCATCAAGCTCTTTGGGTTCTAATTCCTGCCTGTTCATCCCCACCAGCCCTGGTGAGAGATGGGCATCATTCCAATGGGACAGATCTGGGTAAGTAGCTTGGCAAAGGTTGAATCTGAGCCGGCATGTGGTGACACATGGCTAGTGAGGGTAGCAAGGTTGGTGTTACAATCCTTTCCAGCCTGCTCAGGCCCCTGATCCATCTACCACTATAGTCTGGCCAGCATCTCAGGGGACAGACAGCTCTTTCTTCTCTGCTGTTTTAATCGGTGCTAATCTTTTTTCTTCTTTGTTAATTAATTAATTAATTAATTAATATTTAGGGCTAATCTTAATACAAACTGACTGGGAATCAAGGAGGAAAAAGAACAACTCAATTTAATAATGCACCCTCCCTCCAGTAAATACAAAGACTAGACAAGTTATAGAACAAGCACACAAATAACAAATGTATTTTCAGCCAATTTTGATGGGAGGGCACAATGGTTTGATTTCTGGCAACATCTCAAGATTATGAATTGTTTAATTTATGATTCAGTAAGCATACTTCTGGGTCCATATCCTTCCCATACCTCTACATAGATATAAGCTCACATACATGATGCAGTCAAGGCTGGACCAGGAAGCATTGTGTATTGTCAAGAAAGACTGGAAACAGCTGAAGCCTTCATGGATGGAGAATAAACAAGCCCTGGCTCATCTTTAGAATGGACTTCTCAAATATCAGTGCATGTCAAGAACATGTGTTGACAGGGCAACATCTTCAGGATATATTTTAAGAACAACAGAACATACTCTCAATGCCCTGAACCACTTAGCAGCACACTGTTGCATGTAAAAACAAAGAAGGGTAACAGTACATACTTGAAGTTGGTTGTTAAAGGCACACTAAGAAGTTTTAAATGAGGGAGAAAGAGAGGGAGAAAGAGAGGGAGAGGGAGAGGGAGAGGGAGAAGAAGAGGGAGAGGGAGAGAGAGATGGAGAGGGAGAGAGAGAGAGGTTTGGAGTAATAGACATGAATGAGTATTAGCTAAATATTTGTGTATATTCTTCTAGTAAACTTTTGGGTTTTTAAGTTTCTGTTTTTGTTGTTTGTTTTGTTTTTAGCTACCAGGACTGTTGCTGGAGTACTGGAGTTCAGTGCCTACACCATGAATCCACTGTTCTAAGCAGCTATCCCCTCACTTTCCTCCCTTTCTCTGATTTGATAGAACAGAGAGATATTGAAAGGGGAGGGAGAAGGAGAGGGAAAGAGAGAAAGGGAGATGGAGAGATGAAGGGACAGGAACACTTGTAGCACTGTTTCATTGCTCATGAAGCTTCCTGCTTGCTGGTAGGAACCAGAGACTTAAACCCAGGTCCTTGTGCGTGGTAATGTTAGCACCCTACCAGGTACACCACTACACAACCCCATGCCAAAAAAAAAAATTAAAGATAAACTTCAGGGGGCTTGAGGGTGGTGGTGGCAACCCAATTGACAGTGCGTGTCACAATGCTCAAGGACCCAGGTTCAAGTCCCTGCTTCCCACCTTCCCATCCCAGGGGGATGTTTCACAAGTTGTGAAATAGTGCTGCTGGCATCTCTTTTTCCCTTTCCCTTTCCCATTTCTCTCTGTCCTATCAAATATAAGAAGACACAAAATAAAGGGGGCAAAAAGCAGTTTCAGGTTCTCAGCAAAATGTAGAGGAGGGTATAATGATGCCCTGCCCTCATGCATGTTGCCCCACTAGGGAAGTCAGCATGTTCCACTAGGTTGGTACCATCCTTGCCACTGAGGAGCCTAAGCTGAGGTGTTAGCACTCAAAGCCCGTGGCTTACATGATGCGGTGTGTTCTTTATGGCCTTCAAATATAGAGCCCCCACATTATTGTACCTTACAGTGAATACCAAAGGACTGCTGTTCCCTTGCCTCTTTGCCAGCCACCATTACCCACCATTTCCTGAAATCCTTCGAAGAAACTGGTAGGTAGCAGGAGGTACTGTCTCCTTTGTACAAAAGAGGAAACTGTGGCTCACAGAGGCTCAGAAGCATTCCTATGATTCCAGAGAAGTGAATGTGAACTGGGGTCAGACTCCAGGCCTTTAACCAACCAGTCTAGCCCAGTGTGGCCTACTCCACTGTGTTTCTGAGGTCTTAGTCCCACTTCAGCTCCTTGTTTACACAATAGGGTTGTGGGTGGTTCTCCTTCTCCTCCACTTCCTTCTCTTCTTCTACCTCCTCTTCTTCTGCTCCTTTTTCTGCCTCTTCTCTCTCTTTCTCCTTCTCTTCCTTTGAAGAAAAAAAAACCTCTGGCTTATAGTGGCATCCAGGACTGAGCCTGGGACTTTGGAGTCTCAGGTGTGAGAATCTTTATGCAGAGCTTATATACTATCTCCCCTGCCCCATGGGTCCTTCTTGAAAGGGTACCGATTCCCAGTTGTGTCACTGGCCCCATACCTAATGAAGCCTCAGCCACAGTTTGGTGTTCCAAGGTCATGATCATGTCTTGCTTCTTTTTTTATATTTTTTTAATAATTATTTATTTCAATTTTTTGCCCTTGTTGTTTTTATTGTTGTTGTAGTTATTATTGTTGTTGATGTCATCATTGTTGGATAGGACAGAAAGAAATGGAGACAGGAGGGGAAGATAGAGGGGGAGAGAAAGATAGACACCTGCAGACCTGCTTCACCACCTATGAAGCAACTCCCCTACAGGTGGGGAGCCAGGGGCTCGAACCGGGATCCTTACACCAGTCCTTTTGCTTTGCTCCACGTGCGCTTAACCCGTTGTGCTACCACCCAACTCTCGTCTTGCTTCTTCTTAATCATTATTTTCATTTCCTCACTGCCAGCCACCTCTAATGCTATCTCCCAACTGGGGGTTGGGGGGAGAGAACTGAATTCACTACTTGCTTTGAACTGGATAAAGAAGGACTGAGGTAAAGGGGCTACTTCATCCCCCCACATCAGTCTCATAGCAACAGAGTATAGCTCTCGCCAAGGTGACCCCCAGAACAGAACTGGGGGTTTAGACACTTCAGGTGGCCTGGCTTTTCCAGAGCCTGAGACCAAAGGCAGCCATCAGGCAGGTGTGTGTGTGGGGGGGTACCTTGGAATAATAAAACAGGACTGAGAAGGACAGAGTGATGACTCTCATCTTCTCCAGGGTCAGGGACTGTGAGAGCCAGAGCCACCTTGCAGGCTGCAACCCAGCAAAGCAAAGGAACCTGGGGACACAGTCAGCTTCCAGGAGCCCAACTGAAGAAAAAGCCAGAGCTGAGTAAAAACTGTATTTGTTAGGAGAATTCAGAGGGAAAGGGAAAAAAAAAAGGTTTCAGAAGGCATAAACATGATTTTTTATTAAAACTCAAAACTTGCCAAGTGTGCAGAGCTGGCTGTCTGATTGTTGTCCATGGGGAATTTGAAAATCAGGGGGAAAATAATGCACCAAGGAAAAAGTGCTGGGTCAGGGAAATGTTTCGGAGAAACAGCCCGGGGCCCAGGAGGCCAGTCATTACTGATGCAGGAGATGGAAGGTGTCAGGGATCAGAATATCATCTGGGGACTCCAGGGGGAAAGATGGTGCAGGATCCGTCATCAGCCTGTGCCTGCCCCCTCCCTCCTGCAGTGCCTCTGCAGCTCAACACCCCAGCTGTGCCTGCAGTACCCAGATGGGCAGGACAGACTCCAAGTAGAGAAGCCACTCGTTCTACCCAAATCGGAGAAGCTTGCTGTCCCCAAGAGCCCTCTCTACTGTGATCAGACTTCTTTGCTGCTCAGTAATTCTGGCAAACTCCTATTTCCTGTCTCCAAAGACACCTCATAAGAAGTCTTAGCTGGGAGATGAAAAGAGAGAACAGGGATGTCCAAGAATTTCAGAAATTCAGTCTTCCTCTGGTCAACCATCCACCATTCATTCATCCATGCATTCATTGTTGATGACTTAGCTGTCCTTTTCAGTCACCTTGGAATATGTCCTCCACGAGATGCTGCCAAATAAAAATAGTTGAAATGGCAAACACACCAAACAGAAACCAATCCAAGATAAAAATCTCTCAAAAGAAACAGTGACTCTGTCAAGGAAATCAGCTTGAACCCACTGTCCTTCTTGGCCACATAATGTGAGCCAAGAATCAGGATTCAGCTGGCTGGGTTCTGTGGAGGCTGCAGCCCAAGGCCCCCGACTCTGTGAAGGAGCAGAAGCATAGTAACCTGGATCACGATCATCATTTGCCATCAAGGATGCGCAGAGGATGGCCGATTCATGATGCCAATCTCCAGGTCTGTGATGCCCAGCTTCCAGAAGAACAGATGAATGGGGCAGATAAGTGGGAAATGACCTTGCTTGGTTGTTTCTATGCAGATGCAACACTGAGTCATGAATAATCTGTAACTATGCCACAGAGCCCTTAGGTATTAGCTGCAACCTCCCTTCATGTACACACTATGTCTGGAATCTCTCTATCAGGACCAATTGATCACATGTTTGATCACATCCTGGGCTTGGGTCCTCAGTTCACTTTAAAAAACTCACTTGAAAGAAATCTAGTTCTCTTCTATTTTGTCCACTAACAACCTAATGCACAGTGTGCTAACCTTGTCAGCACAATGCCATCAAACATCACAATCCACTCATTCTTTTCTTTTTATTTATTTTAATTCATAGGACCTCTCAGTTCTGGAAATTGGCACCAGGGACCGAGTCTGGGGTCAGCCTCATGCATGTCCTATGTGCTAGAACCCCAACCTCAAAGGTCACAATGCTGTTCAATTTGTTTTCCAAGTTTATCCTACTTCTGTGTGTCTTACATCACTATGTGGGACAACAGATGCCAGTATTTGTTGGGTGACCAAGCCCTGTAAGACCCCAGAAGTTTCTTTCAGGTTTTTGCTAAGGCCCCATAGAGGCACAATTTCACTGCTTTCATAAATGGTTTGTTTATATCCAGATTGCAAGACAGAGAGAGAGAGAGGAAACTGGAGCTTCCACTAGAGCTGAAGCACATCCCATGTGGTGTCAGTATTTGAACATGAACTCAGACTAATCAAAGAAAAAGTAAAGAGGAAATTGTTTTTCTTTTTTTAAATATTTATTTATTCCCTTTTTTGTTGCACTTGTTTTATTGTTGTAGTTATTTTTGCTGTTGTTGTTGTCATCATTGTTGGATAGGACAGAGAGAAATGGAGAGAGGAGGGGAAGACAGAGAGGGGGAGAGAAAGATAGACACCTGCAGACCTGCTTCACCACCTGTGAAGCGACTCCCCTGCAGATGGGGAGCCAGGGGCTCAAACCGGGATCTTTATGCCAGTCCTTGCGCTTTGGGCCACCTGAGTTCAACCCAGTGCGATACTACCCGACTCCCAGAAATTGTTTTTCAAAGATGTATTTATTTATGATAATGAGAACTGGATCATCTCTCTAGCATCTGGGGTCCCAGAGATAGAAGTCAGAGCCTCCTGCCTGCCAGTTGTGAACTCTACTTCTGCTCTTCCTTCTAGACCACTATCTCTCCAGAGAAACTCAGAAATTTCAAGTATCTCCCCACTGCTCTATGATATGATTGATATCCAGTAGCTCCTCAAAGTCCTTTTGGAAGAAGCAAGGTTGCCAGGAGTTAAGGAAGTTATTCCAAAAGCAGTGTGGTGAAAGCGAGATAGGTGAGCTTGTGTTCCATCCTCTCTATGGATTAGTGATCAGGGAATTAAGTTTCTTCCACACACTGCGATGGGGAAGATACCCTACAGAGAGAGCTCTTCTTTTATATCTTTCATTCCAGTGTATCTTCCATCAGACAACAGACCCTTCCACAAAAATCAATTTTGGTCTAAGACTTACATGGGGGAGTGGCAGTTCTTTCTCTCTTCTCCTGGTAGGTACTTAGCACCTTTGTGACTAACAGTCCCAAGGGTTTGATTTCAGACAGAGGGTGTTACCACTATGTTACCAAGGGATCAGAGTCCCGTTAATATCATCTTGGAATCCTTGTTTGCAGATCTTTAAACCTGGGCTAATAAGGAGACATTGTTAAACCCATGTCAAGGCTGGGTTAGTGAGTTAGCCTAGTGATTTGTGCAGCCAGCCCTCATTGTCTGAGAGGTACCAGTAGTTCTGAGTTCAATTCCTGGCATCACCATAAGCCAGACCTGAACAGTACTGATTAAAAGACAAAAAACAGGGAGTTGGGCGGTAGCACACTGGGTTAAGCATACATGGCACAAAGCGCAAGGACCTGTGTAAGGATTCTGGTTCGAGCCCCCGGCTCCCCACCTGCAGGGGAGTCACTTCACAATTGGTGAAGCAGGTCTGCAGGCGTCTGTCTTTCTCTCTCTCCCCCTCTGTCTTCCCCTCCTCTCTCCATTTCTCTCTGTCCTATCCAACAACGATGACAACAGTAACAGCAATAATAACTATAACAATTTAAAACAAGGGCAACAAAAGGGAAAATAAATATAAAAACCAAACAAATAAACAAAAGAACACAAAACAACCAAGTCCCAGGTAAAGGGCCTCTAGATATCTGAGTGAAGAAAAAAAAACACACCAGGATTCTAGACCCAGTATCACATGGGAGCATTATGGGGGTGGGGAGTCCCTCCATGAGTGATGGAGGCTGTTCTGTGGTATCTCTCCTCTTCCTGGGGGCCTAGCATGTGGCACTATAAACCCACTGCTCCAGGAAGCCATTTTTTTCATCCTTTTTTTTGGGGGGAGGGGGTTGGGAGAATAGAACAGAGATGAATTGAGAGGGGAGAGAAGATAGAGAGGAAGAAAGATAAACATTTACAGACCTGCTTCACCACTTGTGAAGCATCACTCATGCAGGTAGGGAGCCAGAGGCTCGAACTCTGATCCTTGAGTGCGTCCTTGTGCTTAGTATTATGTGCGCTTAGCCAGGTGCGCCACTACCCACCCCCCTTTTCTTCTCCTGAAAAGTTAATAAATGAAAACCCTTGAGCAGGGGGTGGGGGTGTCACTCAGTGCTGTCAAACATGTGTGAAATCCTAGGTTCATTCTCTAGTGCTACATACAAATTCACTCCACTTAAGAAACAGACTATGATGAAAACAGCAGTCTTGTAAATCAATATTTCCTTAATAAAGTGAAGTAAGGAAAAAGAAAAAAGAAAGAAACGATTACAGTGGTCAGGCTGGTGGCACAGGAAAGGGCAGATCTTGTCCTGAGTTTGATCCCTGACACCAACTTTGTCACAGTGCTGCTCTGAATCTTTATCTCAGGAATATTAAATCTTTAAAAACAAAACAAATGTAATACATAGCAAGAACATAAATATAATGCTATAGTGACTCTCTCTCTGCCCCCCTCAGGAATATTAAATCTTTTAAAACAAAACAAATGTATTGCATAGCAAGAACATAAATACAATGCTATAGTGACTTGATTTTTATTGTTTGTTTGGAGATGGATACCTCCAGGGATCAAGGGTCCCCTTGTAGCACTTTTTCCTGTCTACTTCCTGAGTCTTGAACCCAGAAGACCAAGGCTGAGCCCAGTGAACCTGTATCTGGAGAATTCCCTTCCTCCCTTCCTTCTTTCTTCCTTCTTTCTTCCTTGTTTCCCCCTGCTACAGCAGCACCATTTTTTGAAAGCTGACTTTGGGGTCTGGTGGTGGCATACCTGGCAGAGCGCACAAGGATCCAGGTTCAAGCCCCTGGTTCCCACCTGGAGGGGGCAAGCTTCACGAGTGGTGGAGCAGGGCTACAGGTGTCTCTCTAGCTCTATCTTCCCCTCCCCTCTCAGTTTCTCTCTGTCTCTATCCAATAGCAAATAAAAATATTTTTTTTAAAAAAAGAAAGAAAGAAGGAAAGAAAGAGAGGCAGGAAAGGAAGGAAGGAAGCTGGCTTCCAGAAGGCTTTTTGAAAACCCTTGATCTGAGATGCACTCAGGGATGCTTCAGACTAAGGGTTTATAAGTCAGTCTCCCAAGGAGAAGGTATAAACTGAAACTGTTGTACTTGGGGCAGTGTAATGTTGAGTCTAACGAGCCTCCCTTCTCATGGGGCAGTTTCCCAAAGCAGAAAAATTTCTTGCTGCCTCTAAAGACATCTGTAGCCTCTCTTCCCCCATTGCTTGTATCACCTTTCATAGTAGACACAATCCTTAGAATGAACTGAGAGGCCTGGCTGGGTCACCTAACTTCCTGAGCTGGCCCATGTCCTCTGGCCCCCCACAAGAAAGCAGAGAGAAACTACTCAGACCTCGGAGGAAGCAGCATTGGAATCCTCCCCTTAACAGAGACCAGGGAGCAGCCTACCCCCAGGCTCCACTATCCGGGAACCCCCAGGACTGCTTTGCTGCTCTAACAAAAGAGAAATAAGCCTCTTTTCCAGGTGTGGTCGGGAGTTCATTTCCACGGCCTGCCACCGAGTGCTTCTGAACATTTATAAGCTTTCCAGGCACTGGGGGTGAGTAGGTGGCAGAGATGATGTTCTGATCCAAGAAAAGAATGAGCACAGCAATCTGGGAAATAATTAGGGCTACCCGAAGGAGAACTAGCAGAGGCTGCATGACCAGAGTTTGTGGGGCAGGGGGCTGTCTCCTGTTGGCTGTGCTATAGAGACTCCAGGGTCATTGGCAAAGCTTGGTTATAGGGGAGGCATTGGGTGTGGCCTGAATGGAGTCACTGGCCCAGAGAAGCTAGAAACCAGCTAACGGAAAGTGAAAGTGGGACCCCCAAGGGCTTGGCTGAGGGGCTTATTTGGCTCTCTTAGGCTGCCCTTGTATTGGAAGTAGAGGAGGCAGGCACCCACCCATCCAAACAAGGCCATTGCTGCAAGGTTGGTGGATCAGAGATCTGTTATGCATTGTCCAGTCACTGTCCTTTTGTGTACTCGGTCTTCCACAGAGCTCTGTGTGACAATGACACTGTGAACAGATATCACTCTACACTTGCTCAAATGGTTAAACAAACAAAAAATGGAGCCAAGTGATAACAGAGCATGCCTTTCCATGCTCAAGGCCCCCGAGCTTGAACTCCAGCACCCAAGAGCACCAGCTGTGAGCAATGTCTTCAATGATCAGTGAAGGCTGGAGAGAAGGGTCTGAACCACTTAAAATGGGATCTGGAGAGACAGGCCAGCTGACCAACAGCAGTGATGTTCCATTCAAAGGGAAGGAGAGGTCTCTTCCCCCACGTGAGGGTCTTTCATGATCCTCACTGATAAAAGCTCCAGGCCCACATTTGTAGAGTCCAAAAGGTATCTCAAATCTGGCCCAGTTCCATCTCCCAGTTTATATCGCATTTCAGAGGTGTGTTATCAGGAGTAGCTGTCAATTCTCATTTAGACAGGGCTTTTTACACAGCCAGGTCTTTATCTGTTCCTGCCAGTTACATGACTGCTGATGTTGATAGTGAGAGTCAAACTCTCTAATGCCAGCATCTGTGTATCAGTAGGTACCTCACCCACATTTGTCTGTCTCATCGCCACCAAGGTTGGCACTGAAGCTGAGTGCCTACGCTATGAATCCGTCACTCCCGGTGGCCATTTTCCTGTTATTATTTTTGTTCCTTTCTATTTTTATTTGACAGAATAGAGAGAAATTAAGAGGGTGGGGAAGATAGAGAGGGAGGGAGAAAGAGAGGCACCTTCAGACATGCTTCACTTGTGAAGGATCCCCCAACCCCAAAGGTGAGGAGCGGGGATTTGAATATGGGTCCTTGTGCATGATGATATGTGCATCCACTGGGTATGCTCAGTCACCTGGACCCTGACTTCACTCTTTTAATGGCTCCCAGAGTCCCTCAGTTTTTTGGATTTTTTTAATATTTATTTTTTTATTTATTTTCCCTTTTGTTGCCCTTGTTTTATTGTTGTAGTTATTATTGTTGTTATTGATGTCATTATTGTTAGACAGGACAGAGAGAAATGGAGAGAGAAGGGGAATACAGAGAGGGGGAGAGAAAGACACCTGCAGACCTGCTTCACCGCCTGTGAAGTGACTCCCCTGCAGGTGGGGAGCCAGGGCTCGAACCAGGATCCTTAAGCCAGCCCTGCGCTTTGCACCACATGCGCTTAACCCGCTGTGCTACCACCCGACTCCCATCCTTCAGTTTTTGTCATCACGATGTCAACAAATAGGGTCTGTCAGGATTATCACAATATCAGTACAGATATCAACACAGAGTGCAAGGGAGGGCATGAAGCACAGTTAGCTTCGGGGTTGCTGTCTATTTCCTGTCATTCTCACAGACCTTGCCTGAACTCTGGTTTACACTCAGAGCCCATGGTGTTCTGATGGGTAACCTCCTGGTCTAGGCTATGACCTTCTGATGAGTCCGTCTCCATTCTTTTTCTCTCTGACCCTAGTCATGGTCCTCATCGGATCATCAGTATAAGAGCAGCCAAATCCCAGAACAGCCTTGGAGTTGTATTGCTTCTTTTGTTTAAGCTGACGTGTTTCCTTCCTAGCTAGATTTATCCACTGTCCTTTTCAGCTCTAGATTTGTTCCCTTGTGTCTGTGAAAGTCAGCTGAAAAGTCGCCAGGTACCCTCAGCCACCCACCCATCCAGCTCTTTTTGATTTTGTACTGACGATAGCCCAGGCCCCTTTCAGACCAGGGTGTCGAGGATTTCCTTTACATGCCGCAGCCCAAGCGTGCGCATTTCCTAACTGGGTGTGGCAGCAGTGCCTTCAGCACCCAGGCTGCCTGTGGGCACTGAATGCTGTGATTCCTGCAAGTCACTGTCAGCTGGGAAAAGCATTCAAGTGTTTGTTCTGAGCATTTCCACTTCGCACTTGATCACACTGTGTCGCACACAGGCTCTCTCCTAATTGATCATTAAACAAAAAATGAAAACCACAATTTCCCTCTCTGTACACCTTGGGATGTAATCCTAACTCTTGAGCAGATGTCCAACAGTCACATGAATAAGGGATGGCCCTGGAGGGAAGGGACAAGGAGAGATGGAGAAAACCTGCCTGGTTGGCCCTGGAGGATCAAGTGAAACAATTATCTACTCCTGTGCCAGGGATCCCAGGAGAGAACCAGAACCCTAGGGAGGTGAGGAGAGAAGGGATGAAATGTGGACTTGGATCAGAAGTCAGTTTGCCAGTTAAGTCCTGCAGCTCCTCTCCCAGAAATTACACTGGTGTGCCATGAGCTCGCTAGCAGCATGCTCTTATCACTGGTCTTTAATAATTGAATGTTTCCCCATCTTTTGGCTCATCTTACGTCTGTGTTTAAATCCCATTGAATGCCACACTTCATTGCTCTTCAACTGCCTTTCCATTAAGCTTGTTCTCAGCAGACACAGAGAGCATCTCAACCAGCTTGCCACCACCTTGAGTCCACTGCATCCTGGTAGGTGACAAGGACCCCATGGAAGAGAGTGGCTCAGAGGCCTTTCTTACCCATTCTGCATCACCATGGAACATGACATCCCCCACCCTTCTCTCACAAAGGGAGGGGAGTGAAACCAGAACACAGAGTTTAAAATAGAAGCATATGGTATACATTGTTTTTACTAAAGTTGAGAGAAGGGGACTTCTTTCATGCATAAGAAAAGACTAAAAATCAATCAATCACAGAGTTGTCTAACAGCTCAAGTTTCATCATATCTCAAGAGAGGAAAACACATCCACACTCATGCACCCACCCACCCACCCACCCACTCACACAAAGGAATCAGTCAGTCCAGTCTTTTTCTATTTGATTCAGTTCAAAGATGCCATTTGCATGGACAGTCAAGTGACATAGTGTATGTATTTGAAGGGTACTTGATAACCCATTTGTTTATTGATTTCAGGAGACAGCTGTATGTAACCCTGTTTACTTGGAAGAAAAAGAGGTCTAGTATTTTTTTAATATTTATTTATTTTCCCTTTTGCTGCCCTTGTTGTGGTTACTGATTTCATTATTGTTGGATAGGGCAGAGAGAAATGGAGAGAGGAGGGGAAGACAGAGAAGGGGAGAAAAAGATAGACACCTGCAGACCAGTTGCTTCACCCTGTGAAGCAACTCCCCTGCAGGTGGGGAGCCGGGGGCTTGAACCAGGATCCTTACGCTGGACCTTGTGCTTTGTGCCATGTGAGCTTAATCTGCTGTGCCACCGACCGACTCCCTAAGTCTAGTATTTTTAAAAAGTTTTGTTAAGGTAAAGAGACAGAAAGTTGTTATCGGTAGAACCATCAGAGCTCACACTATCTCAGTTCACGACAGATTCAGTAGAACCCCAGAAAGTTATGTGGCAGTGATTTGCTGAAAAGATGGGGAGACTTCTTATAAATCTGAGAAGTGAAGAGAAAGGGGCCCAAGATACTGGAAGCAGGGAGAGGTTAGGAAGCTGAGGAGAGATAGCTCTCGAGCTCTCATAGGTGACACCTGCAGGCCTGGGGAGGAACTTGAAGAAAGAGTCAAGAGACTCAGCTGTGAAGGCAAAGTGAAATGGCATATTGGCAACTAGGAGAACATGTCACTCAGAAGAAAATCACTGGAACCGACAAAGCATTGGGGGCTTTAGAAAATGGGGGATTCTTGGTTCCTTGAGACACATTCAGAAAACAAGCGGCCTGTAGACAATGGAAAGAGTGCCTTTGAAGTGAGAGCAAAGAAGTATATAAATCAACATCTGTAATGCTTGACGACAGCCCAGTCATGATGAACAATTAGCTCTCTAGGATGAAAACCATTAAGAAGCAACTCTTGCTAATCTTGCTGTATCTTTTTATAATTTGTTTTATTTTTTTATTGACATCAAGTCTATCACTGGAGCTTGATTCCTACACAATGAATCTGCTGCTCCTGGGGGATATTTTTCCAGGTTTATTTACTTCTTTTCCTTGATAGGAAAGAGAGAAACTGAAAGAGGAGGGAGAGATAGGGAGAGAGACAGAGAGACACCAGCAGCACTGCTTCACTGCTCAGGAAGGGAACTAAAGACTGAAAATCCAGACTTTCCTTCGTGGTAACAGGCATTCTCAACTAGGTTTGCCACAGTGTTTCTACCACTGGCCATCCAGAGCTTCCTGGGAAGCACTCAGTTTGGTCCAGAGACAGGTAAAAGTCTATTTGTGGCTGCCATGCTAAGCAACTAGTCTTACAAAAAAAGGTTTAAGCCCAGAAGGCTCTTGAGGAAAAGACACAAAATACTTTTCTTTGTTCTTTTGTCAGGTTCCCCTGATCTCTGGCAACTCTTCTAAGATGACAACTTAATGTTGGGCTACTGATCACCAGCACAACCACAGGAGGCTCCTCTCAAGTGTGTCTAGATGTCAGTTAGCATCCATCCCCAGAAGGGTTCTCTCCTGGTGCAAGAAACACTCTTGTCCCCCAGATAGTCTCCTAAGCCTTTCAATGCTCTCTCTCTTTCTTTCTCTCTCTCTCTCTCTCTCTCTCTCTCTCTGTGTCTTCTTCCTATTATATTTGATAAGACAGAGAGAAATAGAGAGAGGAGGGAGAGACAGAGATGGAGAGAGAAAGATGAACACCTGAAGACCTGTTTCAAAGCTCATGAAGTGTTCCTCCTGAAGTGGGGGGAGCCAGAACTCAAACCTGGGTTCTCCTGCTTGGCAATGTGTGTGTGTGTGTGTGTGCAACCAAGTGCACCACCACCCAGCCCCCTCAATGCGCTCTTTGTATCCAGCTTTGTTCTTGCCATTTTTCTGTTACTTATTATTTATTTATTATTTTCTTTAGTGTCACCAGTGTTATCCCTGGGGCTTGGTGCATACATGATAAAGTGCACTGTTCCTGGCAGACATTTTTTCCCTTTCTTTTTCTTTTATTTGATAGGGAAGATAGAAACAGAGAGGAAGTGGTGATAGAGAGGAAGTGAGAGAGACACCTGCAGCAACTGCATCATCTGTTGTGAAGGGAGGACTGGGGACTAGAACCTGGGTCCTTGCGTATGGTAACCTGTGTGCTCAGCCAGGTGTGCCACCCCTCCTTGTATTTGTTTTGCTTCCCCTGGTGCTCTGCACGGTGCTGCCATATGGTACTGGGGGCTTTAACCTGGGTTCTCAAATATGGTGAGCTGTGCTCTCCTGGATGAGTATTCTTGGTTGTTCTTGCCATTTTTGAGTTCAATTATTTTCACCATCAGGCTTATTGCTGGGGCTCAGTGCCAGTGTGATGAATCCACTACTCCTGGTGGCTATCCCCCCCCCCTTCTTTTATTTAATAGGACTGAGAGAAATTGAGAGGGAAGAGGGAGATAGATTGGGAGAAAGATACCATTGCAGCACTGCTTCATCATTCATGGGGACTGGGGTTTTGAACCCAGGCGCTTGGTCAAGGTAATTGTGCACCCTGCAGGAAGCCAGGAGAAGGGGCCAGAGGCAGGGCCAGAAGCCCAAAGTGTCTGCATATCCTGTGTCAGTCACTACTCTCTCCCTACCTGAGGGCAAAGGCCATAAAATGCAGATAGAGTCAAATGTGAGTATCCAAAGAACAAAGGCTTTAGCACATCCCCTGAGGGTCCCACCCTTTCTCTAAAAGGATTATAAAGTTTGGAAGAGCAGGAGGCTGGGGCCTTCTAGTCTCTCTCTGGCATCCATGCCTTCATGACTTGGTACTTTCTTCTCCTTTTCTGTCCTTACTTTCTCCCAATAAGTTCATCTTCTCCCTGAAACATGACTGGCTGGCTCTCTTTATGATTCTTCCAAGTAAGAGTCAGTCTAGAACCCCACAGCCCTAATTAGCTACTCCCTCCCCCTCAACAATGAGAGTTCAACCAAATGTGCCATTGCTCAGTCCCCCGCCCCTCCTTCAGTGTGTGCTCTTACCATAACAAATCAGTGATTTTCTTATGATGTGCTTCCAGACTGCAGCTGACAGAGTACTGATGAATGTCTTTTCAAGGTATCTTCCCCAGAGGCTGTGTATGGGACAGCCACACCAGCGCTGACTTGAGAACCTGCTGACAACAGAACAGATAAATTCTTGGTGTTTCAGCTATCCAATCACTGAGCTAGGAGATGGAATCCTCCACGACCACCCCCACAACACAGGTGCATCTCTGAAACAGAACATCAAGCGGAAGCAGCTGGACCCGAAAGAGAACAGAGCTCATTCTCCACATGAACAAAGCTTAAACCTAGATTAGGTTGGGGGCAGGCGGTAGCACAACAGTTTAAGCGCACGTGGAGCAAATAGCAAGGACTGGCGTAAGAATCCCACCTGCAGGGGCTTCACTTCACAGCCAGTGAAGCAGGTCTGCAGGTGTCTATCTTTCTCTCTCCCTCTCTGTCTTTCCTTCCTCTCTCCATTTCTCTCTGTCCTATCCAACAACGAACTACATCATGCACAACAATAATAAACACAGCAAGGTTACAACAACAGCAAGGAAAACAAAAGAGGAAAAAAAAAAGCCTCCAGGAGCAGTGAATTCATGGTGCAGGCACTGAGCCCCAGCAATAACCCTGGAGGCAAAAAACAAACAAACAAAAAAAACACACACCCTAGATTGGACTGGTCTATGGAGGTGGAATCATATGGAGATTATCCTAGAAGGGAGGAAAGTAGGTAGGAGCAGAGAAGCAAGAGAAAGAAGCCAATCAGTGAGTTCTGGAGACAGACGCCCTAAGGCTTCTGACTCTGGTTGGAGATAGCTTGTGGACTGGGGAGGTAACAGTGGTTCACACAACAAACTGCAGTATATAATAATAATAATAACTTAAGAAAGGGAGCGGGTGGTAGCATACCTAGTTGAGTGTACATGTTATAGTGCACAAGGACCCGGGTTCAAGTCCCCGGGTCCTCACTTACAGGGGGAAAGCTTTGCAAGTAGTGAAGCAGTGTTGCAGGTCTCTGTCTCTCTCCCTGCCTATCTCTCACTACGCTCTTGATTTCTGGCTGTCTCGCTTCAATACATAATTAAAGATAAATAAAAAATTAAAAGAAAACTCAAACTGCGGTATTTGCCATTCAGTCCTTGGTATCACTGTGAGCCTGAGCTGAGCAGTGCCTGGTAAAAAGGAACATTTAAAAAATATATGGAGGGGTGCTTACTTTGAGAAGCTTTCCTAGGTTGTGTGCCAAGGATTTCTGTACTTCTCTGTGTTTGCACATGCTCTCCGCAAATAAGGTATAAAATCTATAAGATAATTGCTATTAAGGCAGTGCCATGAAATGGAAGTATAAGGTTTAAAAATAGGCAATAATGAAGATAATGAAAACTTCAGTGGCTACTCATGTGTAATGATCCTGAAGCATTTGGTGAACATTTTGAGATCTTGGATCTGTGTATACGAAACAAGTGCTTTCTAAATCAGCTTAGTGGTGTAAAAGAAAATTGGTGCTAATAGTACAATTTCAGCACAATCCTTTTCACTGTTCATTTTTGGTATTTTTACCCTACATTACAAATTAATGAGAATTTTTTTTTTTTACAGGCGTACTAGAAAAGGAAGCCAAAGCTTCATGTATATTACTGCTTTCCAGTTCTCCTCTTCCTTCTTCACCATGATCTTCTTTCCTTCTTTTTGTTTTTGTTTTTGTTTTGCCATTAGGGTTATCATTGGAGCTTAGTACCCGCACAATGACTCTGCCACTGCCAGAAATGATTTTCATTGATTTTCCTATTGATAGAGTACAAGGTAGAAAGAAAGAGAGATGGAAAGAGGATGGGTGGGAGAGTAGGTGTGAGGAACAGAGAGAGAGAGAGATAGAGAGATAAAGGTATAAACCTACAGCAAAGCTCCATCACTCATGAAGCTTCCTCCCTGCAGGTAGGGATCAGAACCTTGAATTCACGTCCTTACACATGGTAGCATGTGCTCTCTGCCAGGTCCACACCACCTGGCCCCTCAATTGTTTATTCTATACTTTTTTTTAGAGTGAGGGAAAGACACTGAAGCACTGTTTCACCATCCATGGAGCTCCCTTGGTGCGGACCATGATGATTCTACATGGTTTGAGGAATTGAACCCAGGGCTCAATGCACAGCAAGGATGTTCTCTAACTACTGAGTTTATATTTGATTCCTAATGTTGAGGGTCAGGAGGTACCTGGAGGGGACCACTCAGAAAATGGGAGCAGTGACAGGTTTGGCTTGGAAAGGTGGAGGCTGGGCTTGGGTGTTAAAAGGGAGATCTGTGGGTGTGGCTGCTCTCTTTCTGTCCAGGCCATCATGTAAGTAACAACTCCTCTCTCTCTCTTTCATTCTCTCCCTCTCCCTCTCCCCCTCCCCCTCTCCCTCTCCCTCTCCCTCTCCCTCTCCCTTCCCCTCTCCCTCTCCCTGTTTGTCTCTCTCTCAAGTCCTAACATGAATGTTCTCAATTTTCTGAATAAAAAGTTTTAAAAAAGATTTATTTATTTATTCACTTTTGTTGCCCTTGTTTTTATTGTTGTTGTAGTTATTATTGTTATTGATGTCATCGTTGTTGTCATTGGATAGGACAGAGAGAAATGGAGAGAGGAGGGGAAGACAGAGGGGGAGAGAAAGATAGACACCTGCAGACCTGCTTCACCACCTGTGAAGCGACTCCCCTGTAGGTGAGGAGCTGGGTGCTCGAACCAGGATCCTCACGCAGGTCTTTGCACTTTGCGCCACATGCGCTTAACCCGCTGTGCTACTGTCCGACTTCCTGAATAAAATTCATAATTCCTGAAAATCATGCTCTATCCTGGATTCTTTGCTGAGACAATGCGTGATGAACTTTTTAAATGTTGGGGAAACAAGCATCACCCCCCTTTCCCCCATAATACTAGTGGTAATTTCTGAAACTTTTTTTTAAATTTGTTAGTTTTTGTTTGTTTGTTTTTTGTTTTCTTGTGGATCTGGAATCTTACACACAATTTCACTGCTCCAGGTTGCTTTCTTATTGAGAGAGAGAGGGAGAGAGAGAGAGAGAGAGAGAGAGAGAGGAGAGAGAGAAAGAGGAGGGGGGTCAGAGGCATAACAATACCAGAACTCCCTCTAGTGCCAACACACCTCTCATATAGTGACTTGTTCTTAAACTTGGATCACAGGCACCAAGCAGCACCTGCCCTCTCCAGTGACCTATCTCTCTGGCAAGACTTTTTTTTTTTTAAGTTTGATTTATTTAACCAAAATCTCAGGTAGCCGATGGAAAATAAGTCAGATGGTATCACTCTCTAAATTCCCAGTTGATTAGGGGTCACTCAGCTCTGACCAGGGTGAGTACATTGACTCTGTCCCCTCATTCATTGAGATCCTCTTACTGCACAAGCCCTTAGCAAGTCAGACAGATGCCCACCCAGCACAGGGCCTTCAAGCTGACGTGAATTAGGCCCCTCAGCCATTAAATGGAAGCACCTGCCCAGGAAAATTTTCAGTAGTGGTGGGGCTGTGCTCTTATGCCTCTTCTTCTCTCAGTGCCTCTCCTGTCTATGATAAATAAACAAAAACAGAACAAAAGGAGAAAAAGAGTCTTCAGGGAGAAGTGGAATAGTGCAGGTGTGAAACCCCACTGATAAACAGAAAGAAGAAAGACAGAAATGAATATATAAAGAAAGAGGGGCCTGGTGGTGGCACACTTGATAGAGCACATATGTTACCATGTGCATGTGCAAGGACCCGGGTTTGAGCCTCTAGTCCCTACCTTCAGGGGGAAAGCTTTGCTAGTGGGGAAGCAGTGCTGTAGGTCTCTCACTAGCTCTCTATCACCCCACCCCCTCTCAATTACTCTCTGTCTCTATCCAATAATAAATAAATAATTTAAAGAGAGAGAGGGAGGGAGGGAGAAAGAGAAAGAAAGAATTTGAAAGAAATAAAGTATGTCCTTTCCCCTCAGTAGTCCTGGTTCAAAGAAACATCTCTGCTTCTATTGAATATCTTCTGTTTTGCTTATCTGTGGACTTGACATGTGACACACATTCAATCAGACTATTTCCTTGTTTTTCAACCCAATATCTACTGATTATAGACCATTTCAAACTCCTTTTCCAACTACCAGTCAATAGTCTGAAAGACACAGTACCCTGGGTTGAGGCACAGCAGATGTCCCAGGAGACAAGGGACAAATGATATATCCACACACATCAACTGCTGTGAGTGACTTCATTAGCTTTCCCTGAGACAGCTGTCTGAGGAACAGGAAGATGAGAGTGCCAACAGCAAGGAATCCAAGAGCACCAGAGAGAGAGACTGAGCACTGTCCTGAGGGGGTAGAGGAGTGGACTGAGAAAAGAACAAGTCAAGACATTGGAACATGCACAGGGTCAGCACAGTGCATCAGACAATCATGCATTGTGGGATTACCACTGATACCACCAGTGTCAGAGAACAAGCCATATTGATCCTGTTCTCTTTCACAGAAAGAACAGTTAAACAGCACTGATGGTCATGGTCTCTGGTCTCTCTAGGACCTGCTACCCATATACTCTTTCAGCATGAGTGCCCCTTACCCGTAGCAAAGCAGTTATGGTTGTATTTTCAAAGGCAGAAGCTGAGGCAGATACGCATATGGTGGTCAAAAATTCAATTTGATCAGACCCAGTTCTTCCTACCTTCTAACTCAAATTAACCATCTTACACTCAGCATATTTCTGTGTTCACCTAAGGAGAGTATTTCAGTGGATACCCTGCATCTTTGTAAGGGCACTAAATCTCAGTTTCCTCTTTTGTAAGTGAAGAACACCACCAGTCACATCACAACCCCCTCTCCTAACTGGTGTGACTTAAATGGAGTAAAGCACCACTCATCACATTCTTAGAACAATGGCATCTTAACAAGCACTTAAAATGTTGGTCTTCCTTGAATGGCTATTGATTTGTGTCATGAGTAGTTTTAGTCATGTATGAACCACTTTCAATCAGTTCATAGGGTGAATAGGACCATTCAGCTCAGACCAGCCCTGCTGGGACAGAGAGAAGAAAGCAAAAGTGCATGAAGCATCCAATAAAACTCTCTTCAAAGACTTAAGATATACGTTCCAGACACATGAGTCATTGGACAAAATACTTCATAAGACTCATATCAAAGTGTGCAAAAATCAACCTTTTTCCAGCTCCTGCCAACTCAACCTGATTTTTTTTTTTTTTTGCCTCCAGGGTTATTGCTGAGGCTCAGTGCCTGAACTATGAATCCACTGCTCCTGAAAGCCATTTTTTCCCCATTTTGTTGCCCTTGTTCATTGTCATTATCGTTGTTTCCATTGATGATGATGTTGTTGTATAGGACAGAGAGAAATCAAGAGAGGAGGGGAGACAAGGAGGGGGAGACAAAGATAGACCTGCTTTAGACCTGCAGACCTGCTTTACTGCTTGTGAGGTCAGCCCCCCCCTGCAGGTGGGGATCCAGGGGCTCAAACCAGGATCCTTGTGCTGGTCCCTGTGCTTCGCATCATGTATGCTTAACCTACTGCACTACAGCCTGGCACCCTTAACCTATTTTTTTCTAAAATTTCCATCTCATCTGTGGAAAAAATTTAAGCAAGTTAAGGAAACTCAGTCACTTGAAAGTCCAAAATCCTCTTATACTTTCAGTCCCTCAAATCATGTCTAAAATTTTGTGGGGCAGTGTGACTGGAAGGAGGACTATGCTTTCATTTCCTTGGGGAGATATTTCTTATTCCACACCACCTTTCGCCCATGACCTCACAAGATAATTTCCACTCTATTTTCTCTCATCATCATTAACTTATCCTGTTGGTATCATTGTAGAAAGCTGGCCATACATCGGCCTTTGACTTGCACCATCCACCAAGTATTGCCTATAGTCAAGATCTTTGTCCCCACCCCAATGTTACAAGTGTGTGCATATGTTCTCCTGGATACATTTCAGCTTTAGTTGAAAGAGAGGAATAAGGGCTTCAACTCTCTATTCAATTTTCTTGTATGGTTTCTCCTAGTCATCCATGTAGACCTCTATCATAGTCCTTCTCTCTGCTGAGAGCAGGAGCCTATTGGTTAAATATTCTGTCAGCACCATTATTTGTGCTAATCTTGGGCCAGAGGAATTTCAAAACCCAGAATCCAGGTGTCCAACAATAGATGAGTGGCTGAGAAAGTTCTGGTCTCTATACTACTCAGATATTAAGGATGATGAAATCACTTTCTTCACCTCATCTTGGATGGAGCTTGAAGGAATCATGTTAACTGAGAAAAAGCCAAAAGGAAAAGGATTAATACCAGATGGCTCACTCATAAGCAGAACTTAAGAAACAAGGACAGATAGGGGAAACACAAATAAAACTTTGGATGGATTTTGTGCATTGCACCACAAACAAAGGACTCTGGGGGAAGGAGGACAGTCCCAGTGCATGGTGGTGGGTAAAGAACCTATGCTGGGGTTGAGAGTGGTTTTGTTTGTTTGTTTTGTTTTTTAGACACACATTATAGTGAGATGAGAAAGTATCATGTGTCATGTTTTCAATTGTAGTGAAAACTATGAACCCCTCCCTCAATAAAGTGAGAAAAGATATAGAGAGAAAATAGTCCAAAACTCAATGAAAATGAGTATTTTTTTCTTTCATTTTACATGGACCTTTTAAATTTTTCTCTAAGGAGACAAGGAGTCAAGGTCTGCTTTTCTTACTAACCTGTTTTACTTGAGTTGGTGCACCACCAAGATCATGAAAACTAAGGAATTTCAAGAACAGAGTCCAATAACAAAACCAAAACTCAACATCTATCCAATGCATCCCACCTGTCAGTCCTCTCTGCGGTGAATATTTGTGCTATACTTCCCAGAGATAGTCGCAAAGTAGCTGGACACGAAAAACTGGCTGCTTCTAAATAAAAGAAAGGAGACCCCTGCAGGAGACTGCCCAGCTAAGAGGGCTGGAAAGAGAAGATGGCTCCACAGCAGGAGACACCAGTGGTGGAATGAGTGAGAATAGACATTGCATTATTAGCACCATTTAGCGGGACGTGGAGTCAAGGAGCCGACTTCAGGGCTGAGAGCTCATTTCTGAGAAGAAGCTGTGCTTGCAAGATTGTGACAGCTACTTCCCCCTCCTTCCCAGCAGCAAAAACAATGATTCTTCACATTAGTCTGCCTCACTTCAGACCCTCATCCATCTCTATCCAAATGGCCTGAGATGAACACTGTCCAAAGAGCTTCTTTAAAAGCCTCTCTCAGCACAAACGTGCCAATGCCAGGAGTGGCTCCTTCTCCCTGATGGAGGTCAGGCCCCACGGTCTGCAGAATTATAGCCCGCCTCATGGCCTGAGCAGCAGCCTCTGCCCATTTGGCCACAGTCCCTGCTTTGAATAAGACCTTCCTGCCACCTCCCTCATGTCTCTTCCAGATCCTTCTCACATCTCTTCACTGCTGCTAATGACCACCCTTTATTCATTTCAGTGACATGTTTAGTCTCCTCTTCTTTTGACCTTTCTCCATCTTTATTGTCCTGTCAAATGGTTTTGGTAGAGAAAAGTACAATTTACCTGATTCATAATACAATAAAATCTGGAAAATGTATATGAACTGCATCTTCTAATTCATTTTCTCCCTACTCCATGAGATCCTGAGGTCAAGCTGTGTGTGTGTAGGGGGTGGAGACAGGGGATTGACAGGTGCTAACATTAGGATTTCACTGGCCTCCCTTCACTCAAAGGTCGTTCTATTGATGAAACAAGATGATGATGGACACCAGGACCTACAACAGCAATGGAAACAAATCTCAAATCTAGAACCCTAGTAACTGATATCTTATTCTAGTCCAACTAGTACCTAATTTAACAGTATCTGATTAAAATCCATCTCTAACTCCATTTATAAACTACAGTAAAGTGACGAACAGGCAGCCTTGCTGGATTTAATGTTGTCACATGGGGAATAGCAGGGATTATAAAACGGGGTGTGAAATTCCTGTTGCTGCTGTCAACAACTACACACCTAGTGATACAAAACAACAGAATCATTATATTTTGCCAAGAGTTCAAAATGAGTAACATGCAGCTAAAGTTAAATGATTGGTAGTTCTGGGTCCTTCTAGAAGAATCCATATCCTACCTCTTTGTAATCCTTTTGTAAAAATTATCTTATTTATTGGATAGAGACAGATAGAAATCAAGAGGGAAGAGGGCAATAGGGAGAGAGACAGAGAGACACCTGTAGCACTGCATCGCCACTCATGAAGCTTTCCCTCGTGGGTGGGGACAGGAGCCTTGAGCCTGGGTCCTTGTGCATTGTAACATGTGTGCTCAGCCGGGCACTATCCTGCCTTTTTGAACTTTTTAGTAGCTAATCACTTCTTTAGCCTATAGCTGCTCAGTTTAATCTTTGTTTCTCTTCTTCTGAAGTCAAGTAACTTTCTGCATTACTATCATAAAGCCACTTGTGATATTTAGGGTCTAGATGGATGATCATGATCATCTTCCCATCTCAAAATCCTCACACTTAATCATATCTTAAAGGCTCTCTTTCTTTACAGAATAACATTCATAAGTTTCAAATATTAGGGCATGAATATCTTCAGAGCCACTACTTAGCCTATCACAAGTAAGGACTATGTTCAGGCTATACCCTACACAGGAAGTTAGCCTTCTAGTCATCAGGAATGAATGACACACGGCGCTCTTTGCCCTCAACATCCCAAAAGAATGTTAACATGATCCACGATGAGAGTGTGGGCTGCAAGGCCACTCAAGTGGACATTTTGAAGAAACTTTTGGAGAAAAGTTTTGAAGAACAACATTTTGAACATTTTGAAGAAACTTTTGGAGAGAATAAAATCATCACCAAAACAAGTGACAATCTAAATCATGAGAGTTTAGAAGATTGAGGAAGACATTGATAGTTGCCTACACAAAAAAACCTTCCAGCATTCTTGCAAGTATTATCCCAAGTTTCCCCCAATTGTTGTATGCCCAGCCCCCAAGAATGAGTCATCATTATTCTTGTTCTAATGCTGGGATTTCTCAAAATTGCATATCCTGTTGTCTACCAGAGATTTTAGTAAAGATTCTTGGATTAAGACCCAGTAGATCTGAGATAAGGTGAGATTAGATGAGGTGAGATGAGACCCTACAGTCTTAATAAATGTGTAGGTGTTGCCTGCCACTGTGCTTCTTCTTGAACCATACCCTGAGTGAAGAGGAAACTTATTTCCTCTTAGTTAATTAGGAACCAATTACAACAATCATATCACTCCTTACTAGGGACTGGGCTAGGTAAGTTTGTGTCTCACCCTGAGCCAATGAAAACTAAGCAAAAATGAGCTGAAGAGAAGGTAAGGTGCCAGTCCCTGTTCAGGGCGTCATTATGTCAGGCTGAGCTTCACGGGCCGGAGACAGATGACCAGGGACTCATGGCTGAGTTGGAAAGCAGTATCTCTTTTATTTATTTATATTTATGTGGAATGCAGCGCAATCTAAACTAAGATATCCCTAATTACAATCCTGTCCATATATATACTTGCCAAGTAGGGTGGAAACAGGATGTGACGTAGAGAGGGTGGAGCGAAAAAAGACTGGTACAAATTAGGGTGTACTAGGAGAGGGGGCGGAGCAAAAAGACGTCATGAACCAGCGGGATTAAACCAATGCCCCGGAGGCAGGGCGATGCTTAGTTAACAGTGGTTTATGTAAATAGAATACAGTGTTAAGCAGGGGGGATTAAACCAATAAAACAGAAGGGGTCTTAGAAGCAGAATTAGAAGCATACCAACAGTAAGATGGGTTTGAAGAGGCTTTTCTTTACTATCTGATGAAAGACAAAGTAATTCTAAAGAGAAAGCCATATTGTTCCCTTTTCTCACTTCCTGTTTGAACAATGTTCTATGAGGACATAGACCCTGAGTTGTGGTCATCATTTTGTGATGAAATAAGGATAAACATGACTCACTGAGGAATGGGTAGAAGGGACACATCTTTGAATCACCAAAACCCTCAGATGCTGACTTTGGATTTTTGTTTGTTAAGTGAGATACAATTTTCTCGTGCTTTAACTTGCCACTAGTCAGGCTTTCTGTTTACTTGTAGCTTTGTCATTTATTGGTTTGCTATCAACTGTGGTTATCAAGCAAATACAGGGTTTTCAGAAGGAACTAACAAAATAGGTTCAAGGTTTAGAGAACTGGGGGCCAGGTGGTAGCACACTTGATTGAGCACCTGTTACAGTGCACAAGGGCGAAGGTTTAAGCCTCTGGTCCCTACTTGCAGCAGGAAAGCTTCATTAGTGGTAAGGCAGGGCTGCAGGTATCTCTCTGTCTTTCTCCCTCTCTTTCTTCCCTTTCCCTCTCGATTTTCTCTCTGTCTATATTCAACAAATAAAGATAGTTAAAAAAAAAAAAAGTTTCAGAGAACCGGAGTCCACAAACTACTACTCAAGAGGAAATGAAGGACCCACTAATTCTTTTCTTTTTTTTGATGAATTTATATATTTATTCATGAAAAAGATAGGAGGAGAGAACCAGACATCACTCTGGTACATGTGCTGCTGGATACTGAACTCAGTACCTCATGGTTGAGAATCCAGTGCTTTATCCACTGTGCCCAGACTGTTGTATGCTTTACATTAGGTTGTTCTAGCTCTCCCCCTGCCAAGAAATGCTAGTTTCGAGGGCCCGCTTGGCCCCGCCCCAAGGAACCCCGAGAGGGTTCCAGAGTTCCAGAGTTGGAGAGTTGGAGAGTTGCAGAGTTAGAGAGTGCTTGGCGCCGTCACAGGGGAAAGAGGCAGCAGAGTTCTGTTTGGTGATTAGTTTGTCTTAGTTTATGAATCGTTGTTCCTGAATAAAGAAATACAGCTTCCCTGCCCAGCCGTATGTCTTTGGTCGTCTCTGTTACCCACCTGTGAAGCTAGCCCGGCCAGCTGGAGCCCCCGAATTTTAACAACACCAGACCACACAAGGACCCACTAATTCTTGAACATCAACTTCATTGTATTCTTCTTCTTCTTTTTTAGAGCTATAGCCTCAGGCATGCACAGTTTCCCCCACATTTTCATCCAGATAGACCAGAAACTCAGAATTCCCCTGGGTACTCTTGACACCTCTCATATGATTGGAGGATTGAACATGAGTCCAAAGTATGCCAGGGCCTGCACTGTACATATACATTTCAAGTTTATGAGCAGAAAGTTTTAATGACTTGCTCTTCAAACTTCAATGTTTCGGTGCCTTGTCATTTCTTTGCACCATCTGGGGGCTCTCCCAGAGTAGCTGTATGGTAAGTTATTATCTGCTAAGGTACGATATGGTAAGTTACTATAGATAAGCATAAGCATGCCCCTGGTATTCACTCCTAAGTTTTTAACAGAGTCTCAAAATTTTTTAAATTATCTTCACAAGCTCAAAATTCCCTTCAAGTGTAATGCTATTTGTATTGGTTAAATGCTACCTAAAATAATTAGGATTCCCTGATGATATTGAAATGCTAAGTCATTTAAGTACGCTCCTTCATTTAGCAAAAATATCTGAAAGTCAACCAGTTAGTAATTTCCTGCATGTTCTCTTTGGTATGCTTACTGCAATCCGGGTACACAGAGCTCATGAACACACTTCCCAAACCAGAGGGATGCTCCCTCAACTACATGCTCTACAGTAATCAATCACAGGTTTAATTAATCTTGAGTGTAATTGGAACTACTTTAGAGAAAATTTCAAACAAGTAGACATAGATTCTTATTTGTCTTGCTGAATTGTTTGTGTGAATGATCTCAGTGATATAAAACTTAACTATACAATATCTTAGAAATACTCAAACATCTGTGATTCTATTTCTCTTTTTAAAGATATTTTAATTTATTTTTATTTTATTTTAAAGATATTTTAATTTATTTTAGTTTAAAGATTATATATATATATATATATATATATATATATATATATAGAGAGAGAGAGAGAGAGAGAGAGAGGGAGAGTGAGAGAGATACAGAAAGACAGAGAAACACCAGAGCACTGCTCAGTTCTGGATTATTGTGGTGCTGAGGATTGAACCTGGACAGTTGAAGCCTCAGGCATGAAAATCTTTTGCATAACCATTATGCTGTCTCCCCAACTCTATGATTCTATTTCTAAGCATATTTGAAAGACAAGATTTCAGTGTCCCATGGGGGCTCTGTGTCACTGAACTTCTTGAAGTTAAGGAGTAGAAGGAGAGAAAAAAAAAAAAGAAAAGAAAAGGAAGAAAAAAACTTATTTATTCATATAATATGAAATTGAAAATATGGCAGACACTGAAAGAAGAAAGGCCTAGGTCATTATATGATACATATTCTAGGGTTTATACTGATTATTCTACTAAGAAATAAATTTTAAGGAAGCCAATACCTCCTTTGGGACACAGTGAAAGGATGCCTAGAGCACTGATTAGCAGCAGCATGACTTTTACTCTGGAAGGTTACTAATTTGCCTGACAACTCCCACATCATCCAGTGCTGTCCTTCCATTTTCTGAGTCAGCACACTCACTCTTGGAGATGCCTGCATCTTGCAGATATGTCAGTACCATCAAGCACAATGCCCTTAAGGCTGATGCTCATCATTAAAGAAAGGAAGGAGAAGGAGAAGGAGAAGGAGAAGGAGAAGGAGAAGGAGAAGGAGAAGGAGAAGGAGAAGGAGAAGGAAATGGAGAAGGAGGAGAAGGAGAAGGAGAAGAAGAAAGAAGAAAGAAGAAGAAGAAGAAGAAGAAGGAGAAGGAGAAGGAGAAGAAGAAGGAGAAAAAAAATAGTTTGAGAATTTACCAGGAGCACTGCATTGTTGTTAAATTAAATTTAAAACTGTATCTGGGTCATACAACTGCATGCTGTATAAGCACGTAAGCACATCAGCTAGTTACCTAGTATTTGCCTGTTTCTAAGCCAGTAGGGCCAGGCTGGATGGAGGATAACTATTTATTTTGTCCATGAATGTAGAATTATTCTTCTTCTATGAGATAACCATCAAGTAATTGTGAGGTTTCTTCTGAAAGTTCACTGCCACAAAAATATCTCCATCACTCTTTTTTATGAGCCTGGAGGACATTAACATTCCTGTCTCTGTCAACTAACAGCTCTTTGTATAGAAGCTTTTGATGCCCAAATAGTTTATGAATTCTCTACATTTCATTTTATCTTCCAAGTAGAAAGGATGTGTTTCATAAAGTCCCTTTAGAGGCAATGAAGTTTAAACACACAGCTGAAACAATGAAGTCACAAGTGGGTAGAAATTAAGTTTTGTTGAGAAATAAAATTAGGATTTAGTATTCTGGTTGTGCTGAATAAAGAATATTGAGGTATGTCTGAGTCAAAGGATCTCTGTTAGTAAAGAAACAGGAAATGAGAAGTCTGCAGTTTCCATTTCTTTCAATATGTTATGCTGCCAACCCAAAGCATAACCAAAGCAGCCTGAAATTACAGAAGGAAGCCCTTGACCTTGTAAATGTCACTTCCATGAAAATTCAGGTGGTTTGTTAAGGACATACTTTTTTTTTTGTGAAGTTGAACTTAGCTGATGGGTCCTAACATAATATTTTTAAAGCTTATAAAAAAATCAAAAGTACAGTAATTAGAGCAAGCTTGGCAGTAGAGAGGGCGATTAAGAATTCAGAGAGACAGAGCCAGTGTCTTCTGAGATGGACCTTCATCTGACAAAGGAGAAAACTGAGACAGAATTAAAGTACTATTCCAATGAAAATTTGGTGAAGAGTCAGGTGAAGGTGCAAAACAGAATCTATCAAAGAAACATCACTCCATACAAGGTTTAGAGAGAGCAGAGGAGAGGAATGTGCTTATCACTGTCTAGATGAGCATTAACAGTGGACCACTAGGCCCTGAGCATAGTTCTTAGCATTTTTTGCACTGGGTCTCAACAAGCATTCCAACTACGACCTAGAGATTTGTTAGTCCCAGCAAAGTGGAATACTGACAATACGACTGCATCAAGATGTAACTTGTAATTGTAAAGGCACTTTTAATTAGACAACTAGCTCTTCTATGACCCAATGATATAACATGATTGGCTTTCAAGCCATCACATGAACACACACGATGATCATGGGATTAGACAATCCTGGGATTAACTAGAGTGACTCATGTTGGAACATGGACATGAGAAAGTCTGGGACCTTGGGATATTTAACTTTCATTTTCTTTACATGAGAGGACTGTGATAACTCCAAACTCAAATTCTTCATAGAAAAGGGAAACTGTGGGGCTGGGTGGTGGCATACCTGGTTGAGTTCACACATTATAGTGCACTCATCACAGACCCCTGCAAGCGTCAACCCGGCTTTGACCTAGCATGTTATGACTGGGCCCTCCTCAATCGCTATCGAACAGGCCATGGCCGGTGCGCTGCTATGTTCCATCGCTGGGGAGCCAGAGATGACCCGAACTGCCCCTGCGGCTACAGACAGACTGTGACCCACATAGTCAACGACTGCCACCTCTCCAGATTCAAAGGAGGTCTCGTAACTTTACATTAGGCTCAACCTAACGCTGTTGACTGGCTATGGAAGAAGGGCAAATGCTAGAAGAAGAAGAAGTGCACTAGGACCCAGGTTCAAGCCTCCAGTCTCACCTGCAGGAGGAAGCTTCATGAGTGTGGAAGCAGGGTTGTAGTTGTCTCTCTGTCTGTCTCCCTCTCTATCTTCCCCTTCCCTCTCCCCTCTCAATTTCTGGCTGTGTCTATCCAATAAATAAAGATAATAAAATTAAAAAAAAAAGAAAAGGGAAACTATCCCTTCAATTCAATATGGTTCTGCCAATGGGAAACATGGTAAGGAAATGATAGAGTTTTTGACAAAATTTTTCCTGCCATTGTCTGAAGACTATGTTGATTGATCACCAGCAGGATTGGGGAAAGAAGCATACTGTGATGAATTCTTTCCCATATCTGCTTGACTCTAAGCAGGATAAATATTAAAGTTTCAGTTTTCTAACAAATAAGGATTCTTATATGCAACTCTTCTTTGGTTGTGAGGGACTAAGTAACAAGTATAGTGCTTAGCACATAGTAGATGCTGTCAACTATCTAAACATAAAGAGGATCATCTTTCTCAAGGATTCATATCTGTTAGGTCATTTTAATGGCAAATGTATGCATAATTAAATAGCAATTCCCACTCTTAACAATGAGAGACTTGATCACCCAACCCTCAAATTATCTAATGATCTATGAGTCAGAAAAAATCAGGACATTGACAGGATCCAAGACAATCACAATGGAAAGAATCACATGATGTGTAGTAATGATAAAGCTGGAAGATAAAGCCTCAAACAGTGGCCTACCACCACAGCTGAATATCATGTCAGGGGAAGCTGATCACATGAGATCAGAGGTCAAGTTTGTATAGTAGGTGGGCACACACCCCAGACAGATATTCTCTGGATGAGTTTCCCTCTGAAACTTTGAGAGAAAGAGTAATATCTTATCTTTTCCTAGAACATAGATGGAATTAGAGAGTATCATCCTAAGGAAAAGAAGTCAGAAGGACAAGGACAAACACACCTGATGCTCTCACTCATAAGTGAGACCTGAGGAAAGAAATCAAGAGACCAGACAAAAATCAAACAAAAACAAACCATTCGACTCTGACAAGAGAACTGAGGTCAGTTAAAAGGAGAACGAGGAAGGGATAGGAAGGACAGATGTTAGTGTTTGGGTGGAAACACATATTTTGAAGAGATAGGAAACTGTACTCCAGAAACATAGGTAGTTTTGTAAATAAATGTTAGCTTGTAGGGGAAAAAAAAACAAACTTTGGAAAGAAAGGAAGTTGGTTTACAAGTGTTTGCAAATTCCATCAAAACCCTCCAGAGGATGACTAGAAGAATAAGTTATGGGATTCATACTTGACAGACTACTACTCAGTAAATTTAAAAAAGAGAGATGATATTGTATCCTTTGGGACTAAATGGATGAAACTGGTGTTAATTATTCTAAGTGAAGTAAGGAGATGAAAAAAACACTCCTGGGAGGTTTTGCTCTTTTGTGAAATATAGATAATTGAAACACATGAACTTGCACCAAAAATGAGTATGTAAACTACCTTTAGGCTTTGTGAGAACTATGGTAGTTATGGAGGTGAGGGGCATAGAACTTTGTTGGTGGGTGTGATATGGGGCTATACCCCAGTCATCTTATAATCTTGTAAACCATTATTAAGTCACTAATAAGACTAGTAATTAAAAGAACTCCAGGAGGTGTCTATGAATTAAAATACAGTTACTCATTTCATACCAGTTCCAAATCACCACTCAGTCCTAGTCCTGATCAATCAGATATTCAACCACAGGCTACTTCAAAGGTATACAGAGGCCTCTGGCAGAAATCCTGCGAAAAAGACATTGTGGCAGAGGAGGAAGGCTGGGCTGTCCCTGTCAGGGGTCAGGACTGCCTGCACTCCACAGCTACCACACTCTGATATATTTGCTTCTTTAAGAAGCCCTCAAAGTAAGGTCGCCAACTCCCAGCTTCAGCACCACTGAAAACTGACTAGAAATGGACAGCCTGGAGTCCATCTCAGACCTAGAGTCTGAAACTCCAGGTGTGGGCCCTGACACTGTTTTAACAAGCCTGCCAGATGATACTACTAACTGTGAGGCCCTCTGGCTAAAACCGAAGTTTGCTTTCTTCTCACTTACTTCAGTACAGGACTCCCCTACACTCTTAAAAATACAATGTTTCTCTTTGGTCTGACTTGGTAGGTTATATTTTTGTATCAGGGAGTGCTAAAATCTTTTTTCTGTTAAATCAATGATAATCATGATAGCAGATACCCAATAAAACTTACCAAATTGTTGTACCAAAAAGTACTGTTAGACCTTGGAGTGGCAGGGACAATCTGTAGATCGAACCAATGAATACTTAACTTGCTAGGTTTCTCAAACATCTCTTTGAATTTTCTATATTCAGTTAGAGTAAAGGAATAAAGACAACTCATTTTCACATGGCTGGTGTGTCTGTTGATTTGAAGACTTTATAATGAGGTGATCTTTAGGGAAAAGGTGGCATTTCAATTTCACTACTTTGAGAATTGACATTCATAAAGCCCTTGGTGAACATACTCTTTACCCAGATAAGGGTCTAATCATACTGTCAGGCCTCTTCAAGATGCAATGATTGCATAGTTTACAATCCCCCTTTTTTTAATGTACACAATTAAATTTTATTTAGTGGTTCAAATTATGAACTCAGTGACTTGCACCTGGGGTGAAAAAGGTGAGCTAAACATAACATTCTTTATAACGTAGCTTTCATTACTTTTTTTTTTTTTTTGCTATACACATGTAACTATACTCTTACACTCTACACTTGTAAGTCCATAACAAATGGAGGTATTAGATGTATGTATAAATATATTCTCTGGGGAGAAATTAAGGTTGAATATAAGTAGGCTTACAATAGAAGAAGTCCATTATACATATACACAAATATATAAAGAAATGTTACTTTATGTAATACAATATACTCTATACAGCCATTCCCTTGTTGGCTTATCAAACTTAAAAGAACACAGTTAAATGAGGGGGAATTGAAAGTGCATGATGGATGCGTCCCTCATAGCACTTAAATCTCTTCTACTTGATTAAAAATTCCTAGTTCCTCTTCAGTGAATTGTTTAGAGTTTGTGAGCAGCCTCTGCCCTGATTAAAACAAATTAGCATCAAAGATCCCCTGTTGAATGAGAAATCATTAATTGAGAAACATGCAATGTTCCTTAATTACCTTTAGAACAGTGAGAGAACAAATAATCTTGGGTTCCACAGGGGCCCGTGTGCTCTGCACTATGGACTCATTTTGTGTAGCTGCTGGAATAAAACTCAAGTTGCAAACACTATTGGGGAATATCAATGCAAGCTTCAGTAAACACACTGTAGATTGTTTATCTAAAGAAAAAAAATATCTAGATAGTGACTAACAGGAAGAAAAGCAAATGTTTTAGTTTATTGTTTGGTTGAGAGCTTTGAAAGTGTTTTACATATGCCTACGTTGATTGAGAAATAATGTGAGCTGTTTTCACTGTTACAAATTTTAATGCCTTGTATAAAACATTTCATTTAAGTAACGGCTTGATAAAAATATCAGCTGCCTATATGTAGATAAGTAAATGTATCAGTGGAACAGAAAGAACCAAAATGTTAAACATCATGAAACCCAGCTACAAATATAAATTCAAACAATGACATGCTACCCCAGTTATTTGTCCCTTTGTATATGATGACTATGACATCTATGGAAGTTTCTGTAGATCAGTGTGTACAATGTCTTCCTTCACTTAAAAATAAATACTTAAAAAATACAGATCTAATGCCCATGTTCAGTAGGGAAGCAATTGCGCAAGCCAGACCTTCCACATTCTGCACCCTATAATGACCCTCGGTTCATACTCCCAGAGGGATAAAGAATAAGAAAGCTATCATGGGAGGGGATGGGATATGGAGTTCTGGTGGTGGGAGTTGTGTGGAATTGTACCCTTCTTATCCTATGGTTTTTGTCAGTGTTTCTTTCTTATAAATAAAAATTTTTTAAAAAAGAAAAGACAAAAATATGTAGGTCTAAAATGATTAGTACATACTCATGGAAATATCACTAGAAATCAAATTGTTATAGACATTATGACAGTGTAAAGCATATCGGACCAACAAAATAGCACGCTTGGATTGTGCGCTGTTTTCATATGTTTGTGCGACCCAGGTTGGAGGCTGGCCCTCACTGTATTAAAGGAAGCTTTGGTGCTACAGTTTCACTCTCTCTCTCTGCCTCTCTATATCTTAAAAAAAGAAAGAAAGAAAAAAGAATGAGAGAGAGAAAGCAAGAAGGAAATATATCAGCCTTTTATACATAGCTCACTATGCGGAGTCTTCTGAGAACAATAGTGCTATGGGAGTGGATCTGAGATTCTAAAAACTTTCCAAGTATTTTTCTTACAAGTTCCCTGCAAGGAAGGAAGTAATGTTCTCTTTCTTCTATATGGGGTAAGTAAAGCATAGTGAGGCTTAGTCATTCAGCTGAAGATAGAATCCAGTTTTATTCTAGTATTCCTAGTTCTCTTTAAGCACTATATCATGCATTCTCACCAGTCTTGGAAAGAATTGATACAAGTGATTCAACCACCGCCTTGTGACTGGGTAATTTTGGGTTGCTGTACTGTTTATAGACTGGTTCAGAAAGCAGAGCACAAAACACCCAAACAATGCTGCTATTTCAGAATGATGTCATGTGGTTCAGACCCAGTTCTGCAAGTTTTCATTAAATGTTCAATGATATGAGTGACTTATTTTACAGGTAGAATAAAATTTTGCACTTATAGCAGATCTCAGAGTCTGTAGAAGTTGTTAATCATCGCAGCTATTAAGAACAATGAATCCACCTTCTCTGACCCATCTTGGATGGTGCTGGAAGGAATTATGTTGACTGTACACAGAAAGATAAAGATGAATAAGGGATGATCCCACTCATAAACAAAAGTTGAGAAAGAAGAACGTAAAGGGAAACTCAAAGCTGGTTTTGACTGAATTTGGAGTAGGGCACCAAAGTAAAAACGCTGGGGTGAGGGTGAGGGTGGATGTTTGGCTTCACAGGGCGGGGGGAGGGGGGATGGGACACAGCCTTTTGGTGGTAAGAATGGTGTTTATGTGCACTCTTATTAATTTGCAGTCATATAAATCGCTATTTAATTAATATGAGAGGGGGAAAATTGAATGTCTCAAACTTTTTTTTTTATGCACAGACCACAGGCTGAGTCTTTGATATGTTGACTCTCTTAAAAGCTTAGACCAGGGAGAACAGAAGCAGTCAGTAGTACAGCCATATACAAATAATGTCAAAGGACATAAATTATGGTGATATTGTGTATGATACAGCAAATCCTAACAAAGGGATATTTCAAAGTTAACCCAATTACTAAATAATGTGATTATAGCAATAACTATCTATTGTCTTCTTAACCCTAAGAGAGGAGGAACCTCCCACTTCCTCTATAGAGCCTATATTTCCCCCAACACTGGAACCTCTAGGATGGGGCTCCCTTTCCTGCATGCTTCTCTCAACTCAGACCAAATGATATTGAATCCACAGATACCAACCTAATCAATGCAACGAGTACCACCTCAGTGTGCTTCACTTCAGATTGTGTCCAGAGACATCAGGCATGGAATGTCAACCCTTCAGCCTCATTACTCGGGTGAGACCTTTCCTTTCATGGTATTCTCTAATTCCATTCCAAGTGGTTCACTTCCTAACAAAGTCCCAAAACCTAGATATAGACCAGGTCCCATGAGATAGGGCATATTTTCACATGTATCCATAAATTAGGGCAAAATATATACCTGAAAGCAAAAGTAATTGATAGTCTGCAGTGAGTCAGTATCAAGTTCACAATGAAATAGTGTCTACTTAGACTTAGATACCCTCCTCACCTACTTCCTATTATACTTCCCTCCCTCACTCCAGAGCTAACCTTATTAAAGCAAGGACTGCAAAAGCTGAATAAGGGCAAGAGACTTGCATACTTTAAGTATGACTCTTTAGTCACTATTAGGCCACCCCATCAGCTGGGGCCCTAGTAGGGGAGTCCTGAGATTCCCAAGCAGACATGATGGGCCTAGACCTTGAATAAATCCCTCTCTTTATTGCTGCAGGTCATCTCTATCAGGAACAACACAATAGACCCCTTTGTGGGCCCCCATAGGATTTTGCCCTCAACTTGGATCAACAATGGTAGAGAATGTTCCATCCTCTGAAGTGAGGCTGGACAACATACTCTATGCTACACCTGAGGAAGATAGATCCTGATATTGGGACAGCTTGGACTGTTCCTACTCATGACCACAGAATGTGAGCTCAGTTCTACAGGGATGCAGAGGTCACATAGGCTCCTAAGCTCAATACGGGTCCCAGATCACATCAGATAGATGGGGTTTACAGTCCACAATATTTATACACCCACCTTTCCCACATTTGAGAGCTACTCTCTTCCCTGACCCAGCTTTCTGTTCCTTTTCCCACCATGGCATCATCTCCCCAGACAATAACTTGGATCCACCTGCATATCAGATTTCAGGCTCAGGTGGAGAGAATGAGAGAGAGAGAGAGAGAGAGAGAGAGAAACTAGTATTTACTATATTTTTAAACAGAGCACTGCTCAGCTCATTTTTATGGTGGTGCGGGGAACTATGGAGACTCAAGTATGAGAGTCTCTTTGCATAACCATTATGCTATCTCTCTCCATACTCCCCCTTCATTCTTTCTCAACTTTTCCTCTCCATCATCTTTAAATTGAAAGAGTGGGCATATTGTATCTTCTAGTTTAGATATTCCTCCCTCTGCCTAAGTGAGTCTACTTCCAAAGCCTTGTACTTGAGCCTATACAGTGGTCAAAGCGTCTTTCACACCCTGAAATTCTACCTGAAATTTTTCCTTCATGATTCCTGACTGCTTGGTGAATTCTGTTTGAAGTTCCTTACTGCTTTCTAGTGGCTTTGGAGCTCTTTCTTTGTGGTTCCTAACTTCTTAATAAAACATCCTTACAGTTCTTGAGTATGCTTCCAATTCTGTGCTTCTTCTTCTGATAGTCCCTCTATAACTAAAATTTCCCTGAGTCCTTCTGTTTCATTTCTGTCTTTTTGAGTTATCATATTCTGAAGTTTGTTTTTGATATTTCTCTGTTGTTTGCAACTTTATTGTGCTGGTTATTGCTGAGCAAGCAGGCGGTGTTATTAGTATAATTACTAGATTTCACGTCTTTATATATTAGATGATGGGAGGTGGGATTATGTCTCTTACTTCCCTTGAGCTGTTTTTAACTCTATGTAGTCTGTATAGACTGCTTCTTTGTAAAATTTCAGTCTGAATTCAAGCCACAGCAAATGACAGTTGTGTTTGAAGAACTAGGTCTCAGTTTACCATTTGGCCACCAGCTGCAGCCTATTACCTTTTAACTGCCAGCTGCCACAAATTACCTTCTAATTGTCTGCCTTAGTTTGGGGAGGCAGACCAGACTGGTCTGGCAAATCTCCTGTGATTGTGGTGTGACCTCACCACCAGTTCAGCAGACTCTCACCCCTGAAGCCATGGACCAAACTTCAGAGGTTACCCCTCTCACAGTCAGCACTATGCACAACCTCCACTGCTGTCAGTGGTGCCGGTTTTTTTGGGTTTTGTGTTTTTTTTTTGTTTTGTTTTGTTTTTTGCCACAGCTCCAAGCCTCTGGGTACTTGGCTTCAGTCCTGTGCTTCCTCTCACCCTGCCCACACACACCAGCACCCACCTGAGGCCTCGGATGTCCCAGCTGCAATTTAGTGAGGTTTGTGAATTCGATGATTGTCAGTATTTGTTGTTTTGAGAGGAGAGCCTTAGCTGACACTGTTAATCCAGAACCATGCCTCCCAAAAGTCCAGTCTTGTAATTTTTTTTTATTTGACCCTTTCAAAAATCATACAGAAAAAAAAAAACATTCAAAAACTGAAAAAATCCTCCCTTCTAAAACTTGTGTTATTGAATTTCTACATTTGCAATACATGTTCCTCTTCCTTTCATCACCCAAGTTTTCCACTGGTCTTGTCAACATGTTCTCTTGGAATAATGTGCTGAGAATTTGGAAAGTCCCTGAGAATGAAAGACAATCCCCCATATTGTGTGGCCAGATATCCAGCTTTAACGAAGATCTCCACCCAGACAATGTGTTTTGTGTTTACATAAATTGTTCTCATCCACAGTAGAAATTATCTTTCTGAGAACAGTAATGCCATTCTTTGCCAAGCTTTGTGTTAAATCATTCAAGGAGGACTCAAAAGCTTTTCTTCTCCTCCACACCACTGTAGGATCAATTAACTGTGGCCTATCTTAAGCACAGATCTCAGGAGGTCCTCTGCCTATTAACCTGGGGGCTGATGGAGTCATGCACCCTCACCACCACCACCACCAACCCATCTCCTACCCCACCTCCCCAGACAGCCCACACCTCCCAGAGGTGAGACCACGTAGAAGACTAAGACCAGGATATCCATTTAACCCTAGAAAATATTTCTATCCTTGCTGGTAATTTCTCAGGAGCTTTAGAAAAAGAAGTCTGTTTTTTTTTTTAATTGAAAGAATTAATAATTTATAGTAAATACAGTTGTTGAGACATATGCTAAATTTCTCAGTTTTCTGCAAAACACTTTCACCTGCAGCCTAGGTTCTTCACCATCATGTACCAGAAGGCACACACACACACACACACGCGCACACACACACGGAGAGAGTTCTTTACTTTGGTGTAATATATCAAACCCATGTGGTCCCAAGTTCAATCCCCGGCAGCACATGTACCAGAGTGATGTCTGGCTCTATCTCTCTCTCTCCACCTATCATTCTCATGAATAAGTAAATAAATTCTTTAAAAACATATATACATATACACCAAACCCAGTCCAAGTTCTGCTTGGTGTTTCGCTTTTCTGTTCTTATTTCTCAGCTTCTATCCATGAGTGAGATCACCCCATATTCATTCTAAGACAGAGATGTCTTATGAGTGACCAAATGAAGATGGGTTTACAGAGGACAGAATTCAAGAGTTCAGTCTTGAAGCCTCTCTTTCATACATGCATGCATGCATGCATGCATGCATACATACATACACACATACATGCATACATACAAAAGCAGATTCTTGAGACATATCCCTGTGCTCACAGCTGTGTTATCCATAATAGTTGAGAACTAAAAGTAACCTAAATGCCCACCAATGGATGACTGGAAAAAGAAGTTAGGGGACATAGTCAGTGGAGTGCTACTCGGCAATTTTCAAAGATGGTCTTTACAACAAAATGGATGAAACTCAAGGTGACCATGTTTACTTAAGTAAAGATGGGAAATATGACTACTAGGATGGTTTCCCTTCTCTGTGAAATAGAGATCATTGAAACACATGAACTTCGGGGGGGTGGAGTAGCTAAACTCTACGACTTTTTGAGAGCTGTGACAATTAGGGTGGGGGCGGTGCCCAGAACTTTGATGGTGGATATCACGTGGAACCATGTCCGTCTACTCTGCAATCTTGCTAATCATCATCACATCGCTAATAAAATTGTTTTGAAGCAGCGTCTTTGGTTTTCTGATGGTGGATCAATAGCCATCAGGAGATTTGAAGATTAAAACTCCAAAGTGACTTTTCTCTGCCTTCAAGAGATTTCTTCATACATATCATACATATGGTGGGTGAGGATTTTGATTCTGACGGGCCTCACTGAGAAAAATGAAGCTCTCCAAACCCCACTGCCCTTCCCTACTTTCCTAGCTGTGCTATTTCATTTTTTTCTCTCTCTCTTCCAGCTAGCCTAAGACAGACAGACATTCTAAAAACTGAAGTGATGCATTTTGATAGACTTCTTGTACAGAGTGGCCAGTGCTGATTAAATTTTTGCAATGCAAGATCAAATTGGAGCTGTCACTTCAAACAAAGAGGGGACATTGGGTATTCAGAGTTGTTTTCTCTGCACATAACTGAGAACCCTGGAATCTTTCATGCATACATGACAGTGATTTCCAAATGAACCTGGATCTCTGGTTCCCAGCAGAGATTTGGCTTAATAAGGATAATATCCTATCTGCTATTATCTCTTCCTGTTGCAAGGTGTACGTCCATGCACTAACTATAGCAGCCAAGATTCTATTGAGTTTTGTTTTTCCTGCCTCACTAATGAAAGCAGCAAGTAGTAGTATTTGCTTTCCAAATATAAGCTATAGCTTTGGATGAGCTTGTTGAATCTCCACCCCACCCCACCCCTCAACACCCAACACATGGCATTCTACTAACCATCAAAATGTTGAACCACTTTTTTTTTTCCTTAAAGAAGTGACATTTTCAATTAGGCAAGGCAGCTACTTAAGCATAAGATTCTCTAAATAGGCTGGTGCATGTAGGGGAGCCATGTGGTAGAGCACGGTGCTAAGCACACATAGTACCAAGCACAAGGCCCAGCGCAAGGATCCCAGTTCGAGCCCCCGGCTTCCCCCCTACAGGGGCACCACCTAACAAGCAGTGAAGCAGGTGAGCAGGTGTTTATCTTTCTCTCTCCCTCTCTATCCCCCCCCTTTATTTTCCCTTCCTCTCTCAGTTTCTCTCAGTCCTATCCAACAACAACAGCAACAAGAATAACAACGATGAACACAAGGATGGCCTTCAGTAACAGTGGATTCGAAGTGCAGACACCGAACCCCAGCGATAACCCTGGAGGCAAATAAATAAATAGGCTGGTACATGTCAGATAGAGGATCCTAGAAAGTCTACTTAATAAAATAGCATTAGGGAGTGAATTCCTGGGACAGCTCTTTAAGTTTCAGCCTCTTCTGTTACTGTAAGGTATTTAAAATGTTGTGCTTCCTTGGGAATATAAATTATCTGAGAATACATCTTGTGTGGGAACACACTGAATATGAACATGCGAAAAAGTTGTTTTTCATTGCTTTAGTCCAGTTGCCTAAACCATTTCTTAGTAAGTTGGGATTAAAAAAATAGAATTGCTCACCTACTTCACTTTGGTGTTGTGAAGGGGATTCATGGTTACTGAAATGGGAAGTTGATCAGAGTTCAGTGTTTTCTTCTTTTACTACTGAAGAGTCCACAGTTACATTCAGTGAGTCAAGAGCAAGCACGACATTTTTTCCTTTGAACTTGCTTCTTGAGAGGATAACACTCAGATGAGAACATGTTCCAAAATTCCCAAATAATGACCTTGTAAAAGAAACAAATGACACACTTTACCTGCTGATGCAGAACTGCACTTTTCAGGATATTTGCATAATTTATTTATCTATTGTTTTTTGCCTCCAGTGGTATGGCTGGGCGCAGTGCCCGCACTACATACTATAGAAATGATCCCTGAAAGTATAGTCTTAGTGCCTGCACTACAAATTCACTGTTCCTGGAGGCCTTATTTTTCCCTTTGGCTGCCCTTGTTGCTTATTGTTCTTATTATTATTGCTGTTATTGGATACACAGAGAGAAATAGAGAGAAGGGTGGAAGACAGAGAGGAGGAGAGAAAGATAGACTGACACGGGCAGACCTGCTTCACCACTTGTGAAGCAAGCCCCCTGCAGGGGGGGAGCCCGGAGCTTGAACTGGGATCCTTACACTGGTTCTTGTGCTTTGCGCCATATGCGCTTAACCTGCTGCACTACCACCAGGCCCCCTTTCCATAATTTAATTTAAAAAGTACTCTCTTCAACTTTAAACAGGAATCTGATAGCAAGTTATGTCAGGTTTTCTTTCCCATCATCACACATCTATCCTGATCCTTCACTTACTAGACAGCACCACCCCACCCTGGGAGCAGACTAACTTTCTTAAACCTCCATTAATGCTTTACAAGCAAATAAATAAAGGGAGAACAGGTCTTGCTCATCTTCTCTCCTTAGTGACGGTACACTTTGGCAGCAGTAATCTTTTCCTTTAGTTCAGCTCATTTGAAATACGATGGCACTTAAAAGAGAAGGCCCGCTGGAAGAACACCAGTAAAAACACCAGCTCAGCTTAAAACAATTTGATTTCCACCCAAAATGAATTACCTTGCAACACAAATAGATAATGGCAAATAGGATATTTTACTTATCAAGACTATTCCCTACTGAGACTCAAAGTTGTAGATTCATCTGAAGCTCATTGACATGTGAAGATGAATGATTCTGCTGTCCCCAAACAGTTCTGTGCAGGTGATTGAGTTGGCAGAGGGAACACATTCCAAATCCAATGTCCACTCCTTTCTGATTGCTGACAGAAATTTCTAGTTTGATCTTGCAATGCAAAAATTCAGCATTGGCTATTAGAAGAAATGAGGAAAAACTACCAAGTAGTATTATTTTCCCCGGAATGCAGTCTGTGATGAGCTTTACAAACAAGTTCATAAAACTGTAGAACAGGGAGTCGGGCGGTGGCGCAGTGGGTTAAGCGCACGTGGCGCAAAGCGCAGGGACCAGCGTAAGGATCCCGGTTCGAGCCCCCGACTCCCCACCTGCAGGGGAGTCCCTTCACGGATGGTGAAGCAGGTCTGCAGGTGTCTATCTTTCTCTCCCCCTCTCTCTCTGTCTTCCCCTCCTCTCTCCATTTCTGTCTGTCCTATCCAACAACAAAGCAGCATCAACAATGGCAATAATAACCGCAACGAGGCTGCAACAACTAGGGCAACAAAAAGGGGGGAAAATGGCCTCCAGGAGCAGTGGATTCATGATGCAGGCACCGAGCCCAGCAATAACCCTGGAGGAAAAAAAAAAAAAACCTGTAGAACAATCTAAGAACGTCTTTATGCTTTTCTGCCTAAATGCAATGCTTTAAAATGTGACTTTCTTTTTATAAACACAATTCAGATGTGGCTATGGAACAGACATTTTATTAGGGCTTCCTATTTTGATCGTACATATGAACATTTATGTTTTATACACTAGTGAATTCAAAATAACTTTGACCTAAGGAATATTTCTCCAAAGAAAGCATATATATACCAGGGGTTGGGAGACAGGCTGTCTAGTAGATATGGATCCAGGCTCAAGGCCCTAACCACCACATTGGAACACCATGTAAAAACAAAGCTTCAGAAATGATAGAGCAGAGTTCTAGTGTCTCACGTTCTCGCTCTCTTTTTCTCGTTCCATCTCTCTATAAAACAGAAGAAAGCATACACTTTCAAAAGAATCCCTGGGAGAAATAAAGATGAATTTTTCTCATGTTTCAAAATATTTTATTCTTTTATACTGTATTCATACTTAAATATTTATTTTCCTTTTTGTTCCCCTTGTTTTTATTGTTGTTGTAGTTATTGTTGTTGATGTCGTTGTTGTTGGATAGGACAGAGAGAAATGGAGAGGGGAGGGGAAGACAGAGAGGGGGAGAGAAAGATAGACACCTGCAGACCTGCTTCAAAGCCTGTGAAGCAACTACCCTGCAGGTGGAGAGCCGGGGGCTCAAACCTGGATCCTCAAGCCAATCCTTGTGCTCTGTGCCATGTGCGCTTAACCTGCTGCACTACTGCCCGACTCCCCTACTGATGTATTTTTAACAATGTAGGCTCTAAACTGTTGTTTTTTTTTTATTTGCAAAGATTATGACAATGTCAAGTTTATCATCTTGGTGTAACATGAGATAAAGAATAATGATTAAGAACTTCCTAATTTTTAATTTTATTTATAAAAAGGAAACACTGACAAAACCATAGGATAAGAGGGGTACAACTTTACACAACTCCCACCACCAGAACTCCATATCCCTTCCCCTCCCTGACAGCTTTCCTATTCTTTATCCCTCTGGGAGTACGGACCCAGGGTCATTGTAGGTGCAGAAGGTGGAAGGTCTGGCTTCCCTGATGAACATAGGGATTGACAGGTCACAGCTCTCAAAAATTCTTAGAGAGAGTTTAGCTATTCCATCCCCACCCCCAAGTTCATGTGTTTCAATGATCTCTGTTTCACAGAGAAGGGAAACCATCCTAGTAGTCATATTTCCCATCTTTACTTAAGTAAACACAACCACCTCCAGTTTCATCCATTTTGTTATAAAGACCATCTTTGAAAATTGCCGAGTAGCACTCCACTGACTATGTCCCCTAAGGTCTTTTTCCATACTCCCAGCCTGCCTCTCTCTTTCCCTAGTGGGATGGGTTTCTGGGGAATAAGAGCTCCAGGACACGCTGGTGGTGTTGTCTGTCCAGGGAAGTCTGATTGGCATCATGCTAGCGTCTGGAACCTCGTGGCTGAAAAGAGAGTTAACATACAAAGCCAAAAAAAAAATGTTGATTAATCATAAACCTAAAGGCTAGAATAGTGCAATGAAGAGTTGGGGGGGGTGGTCTCTGTTTTTTATATAGCTAGTAGGCATGTTTTAGTTATATTCCAACAGGCCTGTGGCTATACTAATTTTTTTCTTTTTTTTTTCCTCTGAACCTGAAATCTGATATGCAGGTGGATCTAAATTATTGTCTGGGGAGATGATGTCATGACTGGAAAAAGGATCAGAAAGCTGGATCAGAGAAGAGAATAGCTCCCAAATGTGGGAAAGGTGTATTAATATTGTTGACTGTAAACCCCATTGATTTGATGTGATCTGGGACCCATAATCAGCTTATTAGCCTATGTGACCTCTGCATCCCTGTAGATCTGAGCTCACATTCTGTGGTCATAAGTAGGAACAGTCCAAGCTGCCCCCAAATCAACCCATCTTCCTCAGGTGTAGCATAGAGTATGTTGTCTAGCCTCACTTCAGAGGATGGAACATTCTCTACCATTGTTGATCCAAGTTGAGGGCAAAATCCTATGGGGGCCCACAAAGGGGTCTATTGTGTTGTTCCTGATAGAGATGACCTGCAGCAATAAAGAGAGGGATTTATTCAAGGTCTAGGCCCATCATGTCTGCTTGGGAATCTCAGGACTCCCCTACTAGGGCCCCAGCTGATGGGGTGGCCTAATAGTGACTAAAGAGTCATACTTAAAGTATGCAAGTCTCTTGCCCTTATTCAGCTTTTGCAGTCCTTGCTTTAATAAGGTTAGCTCTGGAGTGAGGGAGGGAAGTATAATAGGAAGTAGGTGAGGAGGGTATCTAAGTCTAAGTAGACACTATTTCATTGTGAACTTGATACTGACTCACTGCAGACTATCAATTACTTTTGCTTTCAGGTATATATTTTGCCCTAATTTATGGATACATGTGAAAATATGCCCTATCTCATGGGACCTGGTTTATATCTAGGTTTGGGGCTTTGTTAGGAAGTGAACCACCTGGAATGGAATTAGAGAATACCATGAAAGGAAAGGTCTCACCCGAGTAATGAGGCTGAAGGGTTGACATTCCATGCCTGATGTCTCTGGACACAGTCTGAAGTGAAGTATGTTGAGGTGGTACTTGTTGCATTGATTAGGTTGGTATCTGCGGATTCAATATCCTTTGGTCTGAGTTGAGAGAAGCATGCAGGAAAGGGAGCCCCATCCTAGAGCTTCCAGAACTGTGGGAAATATAGGCTCTATAGAGGAAGTGTGTGTGTGTGGGAAAACTAGTATACCCACAGGCCCTTTGAAATATGACTAAAATATGACTACTAGCTATCTACAATATGGAGACCCCCCCCTCAACTCTTCATCTGCACTACTCCAGCCTTTAGGTTCATGATTAGTCAACAATTTGTTTGGCTTTATATGCTAACTCTCTTTTCAGCCACCAGGTTGCAGATGCTAGCATGATGCCAAGACTTCCCTGGACAGACAATCCTGCCAATGCGTCCTGGAGCTCTGATTCCCCAGAACCCTACCCCACTAGGGGAAGAGACAGGCAAGCCAGTAATATGGATGGACCTGTCAATGCCCATGTTCAGCAGGGAAGCAATTACAGAAACCAGACCTTCCACCTTCTGTATCCCACAATGACCTTGGGTCCATACTCCCAGAGGGATAAAGAATAGGAAAGCTATCAAGGGAGGGGATGGGATACAAAGTTCTTGTGGTGGGAATTGTTTGGAGTTGTGCTACCCTTATCTTATGGTTTTGTCAGTGTTTCCTTTTTATAAATAAATAAATAAATAAAATATATAATAAATAAACTTTAAAATATTAAAAAGGAATGAAGAGGGCCAGGCAGTGGCACACCCAGTTACTTCATATAATACTAAGCACTAGGACCCATGCAGAGACCTGGATTTAAGCCCCTGCTCCCTACCTGTAGGGGTGTTGCTTCACAAGCAGTGAAGCAGGTCTATAGGTATTTATCTCCTTCTCTCTCTATGTCCCCCTCCCATCTCAACTTCTCTCTGCCTTATCTAATAAAATGGAAAAAAAAAGTGAAGGAAGCAACACTCTGTGAAATAGAAGACTCCATCAAAAGGTTAAATGTAAGAGTGATATGAATTCCTGAGAAAGAGGGAAGAATGAAGGGAACAGAGACCATATTAAGATATTATAGCTGAGAATTTTCTTCACGTAGGCAATCCTCAGAATATACATCCGCAGAACTACACTCAGGTACCTAAATACAAAAAGATCAACATCAAGACACATCATAGAGAAACTATCAAAACTCAAGAACAAGGAAAGAATTTTGCTGGCTGCTAGGAAAATGAAAGAAGTGGCATACAAAGGTAAAGATATCATGCTCTCATCAGATTTCTCTTCACAATCCCTAGAGGCAAGGAGAGAAAGAAATGACATATTTAAAATACTAAAAGAACTTCCAGCCATGAAATCTCTACCCTAGAAAGTTGTCCTTAAAACAAGAGGGAGAAATAAAGGACTTTGCAAATATTCAAAAGGAATATTCTCCAGGAAACACATACTCAAAGAAAGGATAAGCAGAACCTTAATGTAAGAAGATGGAGCAAGATGTTCCAAGCCAATAATGCAGAAAAATGGGCAAGAATAGCAATTCTGTTCTCAGAGAAAATACACTTTCAGGTATAGAAAGTAAACAGAGATAGGGAGGGACATTACATAATGGTCAAAGAATCAGTCCAACAAGAAGATATAAGCATTATAAATATATATGCTTCAAATTTAAGTGCACCCAAATTTTTAAAACAAATGCTCACTGAACTTAAGGGAGAAGTTGACAGAAACACAGAAATAGTAGGAGATCTTAACACACCATTTACAACAAGAGATCAATCATCTGGACAAAAAACAAAAAAACAAAAAAACAGGGAAATTGTAATTTTAAATGCAACCATAGAAGAAATGGACCTAACAGATATAAACAGAACTTTCCAGTCCAAAATAAATGGATATACAGTCTTTTCAAGTACACACAAATCATTCACAAGGATTGACCATATGGTAGGCCACAAAGACAGCCTAAACAAATATATGAATATTAAAATTATAAAATGCATCTGCTTAGATCCTGATGGTATGAGGTTAGAAATCAACCATAAAAAGAAAAGAAGCCCTACCCAAAGTCTGGAGACTAAACAACATGCTCATGTATAACACATGGGTCATTAAAGAGATAAAAAAGAAATTAAGAATTTCCTTGATCAACAAAATTGAAGAAACTAGTAATCAGACCATATGGGACACAGCAAAAGCAGCAGTCTTAAGAGGGATATTTATAGCAATACAAACCCACATTACCAGAGAGGAGAAATTACTAATAGACTATCTAACAAGCAAACTGAACCAATTGGAAACAGAGCAACAAAGAGATCCAAAGGTCAGCAGAAGACGGGAAATAGTTAAAATCAGAGCAGAAATGAACAAAATAGAAGACTAAAGTACATCATGAAGATCAATAAAACCAGGAGGTTTTTTTGGAAGGATAAATAAAATAGGTAAACCACTAGCTACACTCATTAAGAAAGAAAAAAAAGAGGGGAGTTGGGCTATAGTGCAGTGGGTTAAGCACAGGTGGTACATAAGGATTCCGGTTTGACACCTGGCTCCCCACCTGCAGGGGAGTCACTTCACAAGCGGTGAAGCAGATCTGCAGGTGTCTGTCTTTCTCTCCTCTCCTCTGTCTTCCCCTCCTCTCTCCATTTCTCTCTGTCTTATCCAACAACGACAACATTAATAACTACAACAGTAAAACAAGGGCAACAAAAGGAAATAAATAAATAAAATAAATATTGGAAAAAAAAGAGAGAAGTTTATGGTAAAATCACTCAGAAATTAAAGAGGAGGTATTACAACAGATGAAGCAGAGATACAAAAGATCAACAAGACTGTTATGGACATCTATATGGAAATAAATCTGACAACAGAAGAAATGGACACATCCTGAGAGTCATACCAATTGCCAACCTTGACATAAGAAGTAAATAAACTTAATAGGCCAATCACTAGTGCAGAAATTGAAACAGTAATCAAAAGCCTCCCTCCAAACAAAATCCCAGGTCCAAATGGCTATACCAGTGAATTCTATAAAACATTCAAGGAAGGAGGAGTTGGGTGGTAGTGCAGTGGGTTAAGTGCACATGGTGCAAAGCGCAAGGACAGGCATAAAGATCCTGGTTTGAGCCCCCAACTCTCCACCTGCAGAGGAGTCGCCTCCTAAGCGGTGAAGCAGGTCTGCAGGTGTCTTTCTCTCCCCTCTGTCTTCCCCTCCTCTCTACATTTCTCTCGGTCCTATCTAACAATGGCGACATCAATAACAACAACAATAAAACAAGGGCAACAAAAGGGAATAAATAAATAAATATAAAAAAACTTTAAAAAATTCAAGAAAGAACTAACATTCATTCTCCTCAAACTCTTCCAGAAAATAGAAAATAGAAGAAGGAATATGAATACTCCCAAACACACTTTATGAGGCTTATATCACTCAGATCTTCAAAACAAAAAAGGACTCCAACACAAAAGAGAACTATAGACCTATATCCCCAATGAACACTGATGCAAAGATCCTCAACAAAATCTTAGCTAGTCAAATCCACCAACATATTAAGAGGATAATCCATTATGACCAAGTGGGATTCATTGCTGGGAAACAGGGATGGTTGAACATCCACAAGTCAATGAATGAAATCCACCATATCAATAACAACAACAAAAATCACATAATCTTATCAACTGCTGCAGAAAAAACATTTGATAAAGTCCCACACCCATTTACGATAAAGTCCCTCAAGAAATTGGGAGTGGAAGGAAAATTCCTCAACATAATAAAGGCTATATATGACAGCCCATGGCTAACATCATGCTCAATGGGGAAGAATTGAAAGCTTTACCCCTAACATCAGGAACTAGGCAAAGATGTCCACTCTCATCTTTTCTCCTCAACATAGTCTTAGAAGTCCCCACCATCACAATCAGGTAAGAAAGAGAAACTAAAAGAATCCAAATTGGGAAGAATTAAGTTCAATCATCATTATTTGTATATGATATGCTACTACACCTAGAGAACCCCAAAACCTATATATATATTTATACTACTGGAAATCAATACTCATAAATATGTGGCATTTCTATATACAAAAGATGGGCTAGGGGAAAAGGAACTCAAGGAAGCAGTCCCATTTACAACTGAATCCAAAAAGATAAAATACTCAGGAATAAATCTAACAAAGGGTGTGAAGGATCTTTTCAAGGAAAACTATAAGACATTCTTAAAAGAAATAGAGGATGACACAAAGAAAATGGAAGGACTGGAAGAATAAATATCATTAAAATGGCAGGCCTGACAAAAGCAATCTATAGATTCAATGCAATTCCTAATAAAATTCCAATAACAGGCTGGGTGATGGTGCACCTCGTTGAGCACACATGTTAAAATGCACAAGAACCTGGGTTTGAGCTCCCAGTCCCCACGTGCAGGGTGAAAACTATGCAAGTGGTTAAGCAGGGCTGCAGGTGTCTCTATGTCTCTCACCTCTCTGTTAACCCCTTCACACTCAATGTCTGACTGTCTCTATCCAATAAATAAATAATGATAATTTAAAAAAATAAAAAAAATCTTAATGACATACTTCATGAAACTGAATAACTTATCCAAAAATTTGTATGGAACTATTAATAAAAACAAAAACAAAAAAACACTAATAGCAAAAGCTCTCCTGAGGAAAAAGAAGAAAAATGGAGGTGTCTTGACTTCAGTTTATATTATAAATTATATTATAATTCCAGACTTCAGTTTATATTATAAAGCAACAGTAGTTAAAACAGGGTGGTACTGGAACAAAAATGGACACATGGACCAATGGAACAGGATAGACTGTCCAGAACTAAACCAACACGTGTATAGGCATATTATACATGATAAAGGGGCTAAAACTGTCCAATGGGGAAATGAAAGTCTCCTTAACAAATAGTGTTGGGTGAATTGGACAGCCCACTGCAGAAAAATGAAACTAGGTCTCTTCCTAACACCATGCACCACAGTTAACTCAAAATGAGTCAAAGATATGGTTATTAGACCTGAAACCATTAAGTATATAGAAGAAGACATTGGTGAAACATTCCAGGACCTTAACATTAAAGTCATATTTGGAGATTCCACCCAATGGGCAAGGGAGACAAAACCAAAAAATGAATAAATACAACTATGTCAAATTAAAAAGCTTTTGCACATCAAAAGAAAAATTCTGTAAGGATAAACAGGAAACTCAGCAAATGGGAAAAGATATTTGCACACTACTTCAGAAAGCTATTGATAACAAACATATATAAAGAATACAGTTAAATGAAAAGAACAATTCAATAAAAGGTGGGTAGAAAGATATGAATAGATGGTTCTCTAAAGAAGATATACACATGGCCTATAGACATATGTAAAAATGTTCCAGTTCACTCATCATCAGAGAAATGCAAATCAAAACCACATTTAGGTTCCACCTCACACCTGTGAGAACAGGTTCCATCAATAAAACAAGAGAAGGTTAAGTGTTGGAGAGGGTGTGGAGAGAGGAATTCTATTACAGTCCTGGTGGGAATGCAAACTGGTACAACCACTATGAAGAACAGTATGGAAATCCTTAAACAAATACAAATAGAAATGCAATATGATCCAGCAATTCCACTCCTAGGTATATACTCAAAAGATGTAATAACACGGATTCGAAGGGATACATTCACCAAACACCCCCCTGTTCATAGCAGCTTTATTCATAATAGCAAAACCCTGGAAACAGCCAAAATGTTCTTTAACAGATGACTAGATAAAAAAAGTTACAGGACATATACTCAGAAAAATAATATTCAGCAATAAAAAAGATGATGTTGTGTCCTTTGGGATAAAGTGGATGGAATTAGAAAAGATTAGGCTTAGTGAAGCAAGTAAGGAAGGGAAGGACAACTATAGAATGGTTTCCCTTATATGTATAATACAGAGAACTGAGTATACAAATGTGAAAAGAACGAAATGCCAACCTGTTTCAGAGACTGTGAGAAAAATTATTGTGGTTATCTGTGGGGGTGGGGATGGGGACACAGATCTTTGGTGATGGGAATGATGAAACACCATGTTCAGCAGGGAAGCAATTCCAGAAGCCAGACCTTCCACCTTCTGCATCCCACAGTGACCTTGGGTCCATCTTGGGTCCATTCTTTAACTCCCAGAGGGTTAAAGAATAGGAAAGCTATCAGGAGAGGGGATGGGATATGGAGGTCTAGTGGTGGGAATTGTGCGAAGTTGTACCCCTTTTATCCAATGGTTTTGTCAACGTTTCCTGTTTATAAATAAAAAGTTAAAAAAGAAAGATAAATTAATAAATAGAAATTAAAAAATACAAAACTGCATTTGACAGTGGGTGTTGAAAGAACCAATTTTTTATTTCAGTAATTAAATTCCCCATTAATAGAATGCTATATCATAAGACATTGTATCTTAAAGTAAGGTTGAACTTTATACAATCTGTTTTTAGCACTGGCATACACCTCTGTATACATATATACTGATATTGTTTGAATTCTTAAATTTAAAAAATGATAAAATGGAAATGTTAAATGTACACTATAATGAACAAGCAATTGTAACACCAACCAGATGGCTTATATTCCTTGGGAAATTAGCTAAAGCATTTTGAACTAGAGTGACAACTTTGTTACTTGAAGAAATTCTTCTAGCTGTGGATAAAGGCAACTTGCTGGTCCAGTTCAGTGTTTTCCTAGGCTACTTAGTCCTAAGAATTGCTGAAATGCTAGTTAAGCACATTTGTATGTAGTGACCAGTTCATTTCACCTAGGAATTTTAATCCCCATAGGCAAAGGTAGAAATCTACAGTAACCTGGAGGTACTTAAGATCATGTCAATTCCAAACTTCCCCTACTGAATGGTAAACAAACTCTAGAATTTTATTTTGAAGTGCACAAGGGCAGAACTAGTTTACTTGCTCATGTTAAAATCTTGAGACAATCTACATTGGGCCTGGGGGATGGCACAGTGAGGGCACTGAACTTGGAAGCATGAGGTTCTGAGTTTAATCCCTGACATCCCATGTTCCAGAGTGATGCTCTGATTCTATCTTGTGTTAACAAATAAATATTTTAAAAAGCCATCTACACAACATTCTTCCAATTGTAGTTCCATATTCAAAGACAAAAAGATGTACTGCATATGAAACTAAATGTAAGAATTGACTTCTTGCCTAATTTGAATGTAAAAAATGACTAACATTCCCATTTAAATGTCATGAAGCAGTGGTTTGAAAAATACTCAGGTAAAGCTGTGTGTATTCTAAGAGTCAAAGCCTCCAGTGACCCAAGTACAAAACTGATTTTATAGAAATCTTTACATCTTAGAACTATAGCAACTTAACATTTTCATGAAATCTCCCTTTGCCAAACATAACCTTTTACATGATGAAAAGACAGATGAGAAGATTAAAAAAGAGATTCAGAAACAATTGGTTTCTGAAAAGCGACTCAGTGGCCTGTGATTATTAATAGCGGTAAAATGTATGGTGAGCATTATGTGAGAGTTTTGCATTTATTATCTTGTAGCCTCACATCAGCCCTGTAAGGTGGGTATCACAACTTGATCTCACTGATGCAAAGTCTGAGGCTTCAAAATTAAGAGAATTCCTGACACCATACATCTCAGATCTGGCTGCAATGTCTGTTCTGAGTTTCTTCTTGTTAGTCTACACTCGAAATGAACCTTGGTCACCTCTACCTTACTGTTATGCAAAAACACAAAGAGATAAATTGGGAAATACAGCAAGTATTGATTATACATTTACGTATGCTCAACTGAGACTTTTTTTATTAATCATGATGCCATACTACATGTGATACAATTCTTCTCTGTATGTCATGATATCCTCATTAAAAGTAGTTGTGGGAATCCCAATTTTCTTATAATGCAGTAGACTGATGGACTGATATGTAAGCATGTACTTTTCTTTGGAAGATCCTTTCAACAAGGATTCTTAAATTGCTCAAATAGTGTCCCTGGCTAATTTTTAAAACTCCATTATATTTAACAAAAAGAACTTTACACACTTGAATAAACAAGAAGGCCTAAAGTCTCAAGAATGTTTCAAAGTTATTCTTAATTAAAATGAACAGAACTCTGTTAAGATACGTTACCAAGTAAATTAGTTATTCAAGTGCTAACTTCTTGGGGAGTATATGCATTTAGTTGTGGTTTCATTTAAAAGAAGATTGAAGCATCCAAACTTAAAAAGTGTTTTTGGAGGTAGGGTAAAAAAGGAACATGACACAGATTCAAAGTGATTTTCCCTAAGGTCTTTTCAATCTGCCTCACCGTCAGGTGAAGAATTTTGTTGCCAGTAAAAAAAGCTTTGATAAGTAAAGGAAATACTGTATAATTAGTCATGGAGTTAGCTATATTTGTCCTCAAAAGTATGACTTTAACTTAACATTGCACCACTTCCCAAAATTTTCTAATAGTTCAATTGAGATTTTAAAGTTTTAAGAACTCAACTGGATTGAGGTGGATAAAATCTGACAATTGTTCAGCAATAGTACCCTTTGCTTGCCCTCTCTAAAAATACAACTGAATTAGATTTTACACACCACTCTGCTGCTTTGGACTGATGTTCTCGAAACTTGTTTTCTATTTTTCATGACAATTGTTTGAGAGTTGAATAAATTGGGAAATCATTTTTTTTCTTTTTCTAGTATTTATACTTTTGTAACCATTAGTAATGTCCATATATTTTTTTCCAGAGGAAAAATTAACATTTAAAGGGTTCAAAAAGAAATGAGTAATATTACTTGATTGTCTTTTGGAGACATTTGCAAACTTTGCTGACTTTTTTTTTTTCTCTGAGAGATCAAATATTACAAGGAGGTAAATAACAATCAGCTTCACTCCTCCCCCAAGCCCTACAGGCTGGAGATAAAATTACTCTAAGAATTAGTCTTATTTTAATGCATGGAAATAGCAAAATCATCATGCCAACATAAGGATATATATTATAATCCATAAGCGCCTAATTATCAAAACAATGACATTGTCATGGTTAGATGCTACCTAGTGATCCTATATATGGTGCAACTACATATTTGTATGATCATTCCTGCTATATAATACATTCAGTCTTCATCAAATTAAGCTGCCTATGTATAAATGGCATTAGGAAATAAACAGTGAATATCACAATAGGGTCATATTCTGCTAGTGCACAACCATAGCATGCAAGTAACTATGCATTAGCTGTAAACAGTTGAATGTCATCAACATCCAGAAAGCCAAAACAAACAAAAACCATGGAAAGTACATGTACAGTACTAAGCATCAATTATATTTAAATGACTTTCATATTGAACAAAACTACATCATACAGAGCAGTTTTGGATACTGCTGTCACAGCTGTCTATGTTGTAGTGCCCCTGAAGTTAGGATACTTGATTCCAAATGAGATCTTTTAATGCTACTGTTAGGAATTTTAGGACACAAATAATTCTGTTTCAATGTGAAAGCTGCTTTATATCATTTTTTCTCCATTAATTCTGTTTTTTGAATCAAGAAGAATATGCTTAATGTGGGCAATACTGAACTCACATGTATTTACTTTAAATCTTGAGGGTGCTAGGGTCTTACACATGCGAACTGGTGCTGTGCTTAGGAGCCACTGAACATATTTTTAAACTGGAGCCTTTCTGTCATGGCACCGATGTGTTCATATGAGAATAAGAATGCTATAGACACTTGCCAGTAAATGTTCTTCTTGACTTGTACCTTAAGTGAAATAGTTGGCAGGAGGGAACCTGAGTCATAGGATAATTGGGAGGTGCTGCTGCTAAAACACACGTCCTTTGTAAAAGGTAGATAAAATCTCAGAACTAGGAGATGGAGGTCAGAAACGTTGATCAGTTCTTATAAAAATGCAGATGAATTGCAGAGGTCTGGGCCAATGAGTCCAAGGCAATTCAACATCACCATGTCAGAACAGAAGCTTGCACACTGTAAAGTAACTATTTCAACTCTCTCTTTAGGTTTGTGGTATTGGCGGTTGTTTTTTTGGAAGGAGGGGAAAATTGATGTCTGGGCAGGCTTTTCCATGCTCTATCAGCTCTGAGAATGAGTTCAGCAGTTGGCATGGATGACGGGAATGTCCTCTTCACTCAGAATTCTAATAAACCTCCTGTGAAGTTTCACATGCTGCTTATCCAAATGGACTAATTCTGGCCAGCATTCCAGTTATATGGGAAACCATCACATTCTCAAACTGAGTCGGGACATGATATGGTCCTGTGAAATATGAAATACATTACCTACACCCCATTAAATCAAGATCTTGCTTTTGCATATATAGTGACATCAAACAGTATTTAAAGCCATTGCAGTTAGTTCCTTTCCTATCCACTTCCTGTTAAATATACAAGTGATCTGAGTTTACCTATGAGGCAAAAAACAGTTCTTATCATTCAGGCATTATAAAATGTCTTTCTTTAAAGTCTTGGGATATAAACAGCTTGATTCATATGAATTACGTATTTCTCATCTGCATTAAGAAACAATATACATCTTTCCTCCAGAGTAATTTAACGAGAGTTGTAAAAACTGACTTTGTTACTTGTGACCATCAATACTGTGACTTTTACAAAACTCATGAACATTCTTTGGTCACTTGGGCCATTGCCCATTTTGCGTGATCTGTACTGGGGCTCTGGGACTCTCCAGGATGGGCCTCCACAAGAAACCGAGGTTGTCGAATAGCCTTCCAGGAAGCCTCTTACAAACTCAAACATTAGCAAACATCCAGAAGCAGTTTCTGCTCCTCAGACACAGGTTCCTTGACGTGTTGAGAGGTGGTGTTTTCGATTTCTGACTCCGGAAGTCTTATCTTTATTATCAGAAGGCTTCTGTTGTGAAATGTCTATTAGAGCGCTGGCTATGGCAAGACCTGGAAGAAAACACAAAAGGCATTTCAATGTCTGGCAGCACGTTGGTAGGACAGTGACAGAGGTGGTTGTGTGCCCTATTTTGTATTGCTTTGCATTCAGTCATCAAACACTTTTAACGTTTCTCTGAAGTTATCAAGTAGCATGCTTTTTAATTAAGATATTCCTCAACTCAGGCACATGAACTTCACACAAGAAGAAAAAGATCTAATAAAATTCAGCCACTCTGATCTTAAGACAATCAAATCCACAGTGTAATAAATACATCCCAATCAGCTGTGGGTGTGACCTCATACTTGGTTTTTGTATCTGAACTCATTTACCCTGTATCCACAGGGAATTTTCAGTGTTATGATAAAACAACAACAACATTGTATTAAGATGAAAAATTTTAGGTCAGCTTTAGGTCTAGGGAAAATAAGACCGATACCGATACATGATTCAATTAATGCCTATCACTTTCTTTATGTTCATGCTTTGTGTTACACATCTGTAAGGATTTTGACAAATATCATCACACATTTACTAGTTTACTGGCATGCAGAGCAGTTTCACATCAGTGAAAATCCTCTGTGCTTTACTAATCCTCCCCTTTCCTTTCCATAGCCACAGATTTCTCTGTAATGTCTCTCTAGTTTTGTCTTTTCCAGAACGTCATACAGTTTGAATCACAAAGCCTGCAGTTTTCAAAACTGTCATGTTTCACCTAGTAGTATGTCTTTAAGTTCCAGCATATCATTTTTTTTTCTAGTTGATAGTTCATTTCTTTTTATCCCTGAGTATTTCATTGTATGGGTGCACCAGTACTTGTCTGCTCACTCCCCCACTGAAGAGTATCATAATTACTCTCAATTTTTAGCAATTGTGAGTAACAGTGCTGTAAAATCAAGTACAAGATTTGTGTAGACCTAAACTTTCAGTTCACAAATGTCTAGGAGTGTGAGCATGACTAAATTTTAGCTTGGTAAGAAACCACTAGACTGATTTCAAAAGAGGCCCTCACATTTTGCAGCTTTACCTGCCTCTGAAGGATAACCATCATAGTTTTCACAAAGTTTTAGAGACAGACCGTTTACAGTCACTTTTTCTTTTCTGTTTCTGTCTCTCTCTCTTTTTCACTTTACAAGCTCATGCCCTTCAATTCCTGCTATTTCACATATGAAGACAATTATCTGGTAGTTGTTTTTCACTTTTTTCCTTTTATCCTACTTAAATTTGAATGCCTTGTTGTCTTGTTGTTGAGCTATAACAGGTCTATTTTACATTTTGGATAGCAATTCTTTATCAGGTATGTATTTTTTTCAAATATTTTCCCCAATATGTGATTTATCTTTTAATCCTCTTAAATTGTTCTTTAGGGAGTATGAAACTTTCTGACACATAGAACTGTGTCAGAAAGAAGAAGAAGAAGAAGAAGAGGAGGAGGAGGAGGAGGAGGAGGAGGAGGAAGAAGGAGAAGAAGAAGAAGAAGGAGAAAGAGGAGGAGGAGGAGGAAGAGGAGGGAAGGCAGGAGAGGGGAGGGGAGGGGAGGGAAGGGGAGGAGAGGAGAGGGAAGGGAAGAGAAGGGAAGGGGGAGGGGAGGAGAGGGAAGGGGAGGAGAGGGAAGGGGAAGAGAGGGGAGGGGAGGGGAGGGGAGAGGAGAGGAGAGGAGAGGGGAGAGGAGGAGAGGAGAGGAGAGGAGAGGAGAGGAGAGGAGAGGAGAGGAGAGGAAAAAGAAGGTAAGGAAGGTAAGGTGGGGGAGGGAAGTAAGGTAGAAGTACAAGGACTGGTATAATGATCCTGGTTCAAGGCTCCTGGCTCCCCAACGGCAGGGGGGTCACTTCACAGGCGGTGAAGCAGGTCTGCAGGTGTCTATCTTTCTCTCCCCCTCTCTGTCTTCCCCTCCTCTCTCCATTTCTCTATGTCCTATCCAACAACAATGACATCAACCACAATAATAACTATAACAACAATGAAACAAAATGGGAAAAATGACCTCTAGGAGCAGTGGATTTGTGGTACAGACACTGAGGCCCAGTGATAACATTGGAGGCAAAAACCAAAAACAAACAAACAAAAAAACTCCCACTTTGTAGGGTGTCTTTCTGTCTGAATGATGGTAGTTATTGCTATTCAGAAGCTATTCCGTTTGATGTAGTCCTGTTGGTTTATTTTTATTTTCTTGGCTGTTGGAGTTGAGTCTTTGAACACACTTCTGAAGCACAGATTTAAAGTAGTCTGCCAATGTCTTCTATTTACTTGATAAGTTCGGATCTAGTATCTATGTCTTTGATCTGCTTGGGGTTGACTTTAAAGAAGTGTGATATGTGGTAGCTCAATTTCATGTTTAAGTCCCCTTGGTTGACTGATCCTCTATACATTATGTAATGTCCAATTTGTATTTTGCTCTGGGTAGAATATTCATTTTGATGATGTTAATTTAGTGCTATTATTCTAGTCTTTTATGAATGTTCTGGTATATGGCATGTTTTTTGGTGTTGTTGTTACTGTTTAAAGCAGAACTTTTAGGACTTGTTGCAAAGCAGGCTTGGTGATAGTTCATTCCTTTAACTGCTGATTGTCTGAGAATTTTTTTTTTAATCTTTCCATCTAGTCTGAATGACAAACTAGCAGGATACGATTATCTTGGCTGAAAGCCTTTTTGACTGAGTGCTCCATAGATATATTACCGTTTTCTTCTGGCTTTTAGAGTTTGTGTGGAGAAGTCTGTTAATAGTCTTATGGGGTTTCCTCTGTATGTGACTATTTGTTTTTCTCTTGCAGCCTTCAAGATTCTTTCTATATCCTCACTCTTTTCCATTTGTAACCATGATGTGTCTCAGTGTCTTTAAGTCTGAGATGATTCTATTTGGAGTTCTCTGGGATTCTTGAATCTTTATGTCTGTTGGCTAGAGTGGGGAAGTTTTCCTCTATAATCTCCTCTAGTATCCCTTCTCCCATTTTTCTCTTTCTTCTTGTGGTAAACTAATGTGTATATTACTTCTGAGGTCATCCCATGTGTCTCTGTGGTCTGAGAAGATGCTTAGGATGATTTCAATGCTCGACTTTGTTGACATTCTCTTGTTTATGCACCCAATTAGAGGTCATCTAAATAATCAAATATCAACTGAAAGAATAATAGAAGTAGACTCCAACAATCTATTCTATCAAAGAGATCATCTAGGCATAAAGTGAATAAACAAGAGAATTAAATGAAAAGATAGTCTAGAATTAATGGGTATTTTCAGAGTTGTTCACCACAAGAAACTAGAGTACATGTTTTCAAGTCCATGTGAAATACTATCAAGGATAGACCATATATTAAGTCACAAAGAGAGTGTCAACAAAGTCAAGAGCATTGAAATCATCCTAAGCATCTTCTCAGACCACAGTGGAATTAAGCTAACACTTAACAACAAACAAATATTAGTAAAAGTTTCAAAATATGGACAGTACTTAACAACTAATGGGTCAAAGAGAAACTCAGTAAGACATTAAAACGTTCTTAGAATACAATGAAAGTGAAGACAAGAGCTATCAAAATATTTGGGACACAGTTAAAGCAGTAGTAAGAGAAAAATTCGTGGCCATATAAGCATACATTCGGAAATAAGAAAAAGCTCAAGTAAACAACCTGACTGCACACCTTATGCTTCACTTCAGAATGTGTCCAGAGATGTCAGGTGTGGAAAGTCAACCCTTCAGCATCATTAACTGGGTGAGACCTTTCCTTTTTCATAGGATTTCTTAATTCCATTTAGAAATGGTCCACTTCCTAACAAAGCCTCAAAACCTAGATATAGACCAGGTCCCATGAGACACGGCAGATGTACACATGTATCCATAAATTAGAAGAAAATATATACCTTAAAGGAAGAGTGTAGTCAGTCAATAAATGAAGCAATCAAGTAGAAAGACCTAAAAAGACCCCTTAAAGTGCCTAACGAAATAGGTATATTTATACACTTTTCCCATATTTGGAGGCTACTCTTTTCCCTGATCCAGCTTTCTAGTCCTTTCCCCAGCCATGACACCATCTCCCCAGACAGTAACTTGGGTCCACCTGCATATCAGATGTCAGGCTCAGGCAAAAACTAATACAGTCATGGGCCCTTTGGAATATACCTAAAATAGACCTACTAGCTATTTCCAAAACAGATACTAAGAAGTGGAAGGATATCCCATGTTCAAATTTAATGCAATCCCCTTCAAGATCTCACCATTTAAAAGAGAATAGAACAAAAACTACAAACATTTATCTGGAACCAGAAAACTCCTAGAATCTCCAAAACAATTTTGAGAAAAAAAAAAAAATGAAGACATTACACTCCCACATATCAAATTGTATTATAGGGTCATTGTAGTTAAAACTGCCTGGTACTAGAACATAAATAGAAACACTGACTAGTGGAATGGAATTTAGAGCCCGGAAATAATCCCCCACACCTATGGACATCTAATCTTTGACAAAGTTGCCCAGGCTACTAAATGGGGAAAGGAGAGTCTCTTCAACAAATGATGTTGGGAAAATTAAGTTGAAACATGCAGAGAAATGAAATTGAACCACTACATTTCACCACTCACAATGGAATACTACCCAGCTATTAAAATGGTGAATTAACCTTCTTCACCTCATCTTGGATGGACTTGAAGGAATCATGTTAAATGACATAAGCCAGAAAGAGAAGGATGAATATGGAATGATCTCACTCATAGACAGAAGTTGAAAAATGAGAACAGAAGAGAAAACATAAAGCAGAACTGGGACTGGACTGGACTTAGTGTTTCGCATTAAAGTGAAGGACTCTGGACTGGGGAGTAGTGTTCAGGGCAGTAGTTCAGGGAGTTGTCTTCAGGTCCTAGGACATGATGGTGGATGCAGACCTTGTTGGGGGGTTAGAGTGTTATGTGGAAAACTGAGAATTATGACACATGTATAAACTACTGTATTTTACTGTCCATTGGAAACCATTAATCTTTCCAATAAAACAAACAAACAAATAAAGTGGCCCTTCTATGAACTGTGTGAGGACTGATGGTAACATTTGAGGGGCACCCTGCCTTTGTGGGTATTCTGGAGTGGACTTTGAACAACATGTCTCTCTTCAGGTGTGACATGAGGACTGGGGGACATGCTATGACAGATAGGATGTTTTGGTGCCTGAGGATTCTGTGCAACGCTCTCAAGGGTGTGAAGCCTTCAAAGCTAGGGCAGCCAAGGATGCTGGGGGCCTGAGCATGGCAGAGAGACAGCACAGTGAGCTCAAGGGGTCCTGACAGCAGGGAAGATTCTTGATGTATCTTGGTTTGTTTTTTTTTTAATTTTGTGGACGGTCCAAAGGGTTGCCTGGCTTTTTTTTTTTTTTCTTTCTTTTTAATGCAGGGTTATTGTTGGGGCTTGGTGACAGTACTATGAATCCACTGATCCTGGAGGGCAATTTTTTTTTATAAGATTGAGAGAGGAAGGGGAAATAGAGAGAGAGAAAGACATCTGCAGGCTTGCTCTGTGGTTTGTGAAGTGTCCTCCCTGCAGTCAGGGAGCCAGGGATTTGAACCTGTATCCTTGAGCAGGTCCTTGCACTTAGTACTGTGTGTGCTTACCATGGTGCTCTATGACCCAGCCTCCTTGCCTGTATTTTCAGTATCCCCCTGGCCTTGGTTCAAGGGTATCAGACCCTGTGTAAGAGGGATTCTTACAGTTAGATTGCTCTTGTCTCCTCTCCTGGGTCAGCATACATCTATTCTGTCTTTAGGCTTTTCTGTGCCTCAAAGGTATTTTCTGCATTTGTTAGTTCATGTAATTCACACAGTTGTAGTTTTTGTTGCCCCAGTTTCTTAGACTAAATTCCTGAATCTTGGATCTTCTCCCATCACACATTTATCCTTTAAAGGTTTCTCTTAAGGAACCCACTCATTCAGGATGTTAGATGTTACACTGCGTTTCCTGGAGATAATGCAAGTTAAAAGATTGGAAGTTTAAATAAAAATTGTTTTGGTGACCTGTGAAGAGTTCACATGAATCTCTGTGATAGCCAATAATCATTCCTTATTTCTTTAAATGGAAGTTGAAGCACATTCTTAAAAAAAAAAAAAATCACAGATTATGGCTGTCCGAAGAATTTACGTCAGGCAGACATTAAGTTTCCACACATCTCCTTGGAAGACTTCTGTCATAATTTACAACCTTCTGTTATTTCATTCTTGGCACCTTCTTATACAAAGACAGCCAACTATGTCTGATAATATATGTCTTCTTTAAAGTAGGCAGAGACCACTCCTAGTAATTTCAGTGATTGTCGCGTCCAAATATGAAGTCATATTATTCATTACACCACTGCATGACCTAGTCAAAGGAGCTCTGAAAAATGTTACTTTTTCATTTACACATGGCTGCAAATATTGTTTTCCTTACAGAAGATATACCAGCAGCAGAGAAGTAAATAGTTTGCGTTTCAGAAACAAGAAACTCTCAGGCAATCTAAAAGCTGACAGTATATCTTTGTATTTGGGGGGGGGATGGAATATGGGGGAGAGAGGTTGAGGGAAGAACAGGAAGTTCACCCCCTAACTAAAGTAAAGTCTCTCATAACAAATTCTGAGTTTACTGATGATTTGTAAGCTTGGAGACATATCCAGCTGAAAATAGTAAATCATAAGCCACATTCATGTCTTAAGTGATAAGTATAAATGCAAGTCATGTTTATTTTTAACTTAATGACTTTTTGTCCTGTCCTGAAAAAACAAACAAACAACAACAACAAAATGGAACAATCAACTGACTTTTCAGATTCACTACAAATGGCACAAGGTATACAGAGGACCTGTCCTCCTCGGGCAGTGAGCGTCGACTATGTGTGCTCACAGAGGACAAGCCCAGGGCCACTTGTCCAGGCCTTGTCTTCTTGTTAGGTTAAATGATGTTTTTAGATTTAACCTTGGGTCTTCACTGAGCCACACAGCTTGAAACCAACCATGCTCTGTGCTATTTTATAAATAGTTTAATTTAATTATGAACAGCACAATAATCATAGCTGCAGGGGTGTGTATGTGTGTATCTTCCTTGAGTTAACAATGGCTGAGAGTGAGTTTTCATTATTTTCCCTGTATTTATTTCTCAGTGCTTTAATATAGGGAATTTTAAAGAAAGAAAGACAGGAAGGAAGGAAGGAAGGAAGGAAGGAAGGAAGGAAGGAAGAAAGAAAGAAGAAAGAAAGAATCACCACCCTGAAATTGCTAGATTTTCTTTCAACCTACAAAGAGATCCTGAAGACAAGGATGAATATGAGACACTGTTCCTATCTTCTTGAATTGTATGGTATAGGGGTGAATCACTGAGAGAGGGCCCAGGAGATGGTTCAGAGACTTCTACCTTACCAGACCTCACCATGTGTCAGGCCCTGTGTGTTCTCTCGCACCACACAGGAGCATCAAGGACAACACCAGGGGAATTCTGTAAGTGGTGAAGAGGTGTTTGGTGTATTACTTTTTGTCTAAAAATACAGAATAAACACTGGCTGGCAAAGCATCTTTGCAGTATTACAATTGTCTGAGGCCTTGGTTTCATTCCCCAGTGCTGCATTAAAAAAAAAAAAAAAGACTCATTAAATGAGAGAGAGAGAAATTAAAGTAATTTCTACTGCCCTTCAGCATACTTTGTTATTGTAGGGAATCTAATTTTCTTAATTGATGAAAAGAGAAGTCTAGCCAGTAGTTCTTTAAAAAAAGACAATAATACCTTTTCTTTTCTGAAATGTTAACATTTATATTCTAGTGAGAGACTGAATTTGTGTAAGTAGACAATACCAAATCATATATAGCAATAGAAGCTTGACCCACAACCTTTCTAGAACACTAATCCCTTTCTCTTCTCTATAATAACCAATCCTGCAGGCTAGGCTGCTGCTGTATTAGTCTTGTAGACATCAGGTTGTTCTCTCTAGTAGCCAACCAGGAAGTCAAACTATTACTCCTGGGACAATGGGCCCCAAATAGCCAGGACTTTACTGGTACCTTTCCTAATTTGGTTCCCTACTTCCGGTTTAAGATTAAGTCAGAGGAAGCCAAATATGGAGTCCAATCAGTCACACAGAAGGCCTTGATGCCACTTCTTCTGTCCAACAACCCTGAGTCAGGGACAATCTCACTTATCTATTTATTCACTATAAAGCATTCCTAGAACTTGTGTGTCTCTCAGGCTCTGTCAAGATGCCCAAGTTGTGGTAGATCACTCCCACGATACCTAGAAAGTTCTGGGTAAACTGCCAAGTCCATGTTCTTAATGATTTGTCTCCACTGCTTCTAATTTTGTTCCTCTTGATTTATTTTCACACTGATAACAGAGAGATACAGGATGCTCAAACACTTTCCTGGATTAAAAAAAAAAGTATCTACCAATCTCAGTTGCTATGAAGACAACTGAGAAACAAGTTCTCTGGTAACACCAAATGGCAACTGTCAAATACCCTTTGAGACAAATGCCTTCTAGTGGTTTAGACTTCCCTGGCAACTTTTTGGGGAAACAGTCTTGTGGTGACAACCCAGCCCTCCCATGCCACCAGAAGACATGTTCCTTCTCTGGCAGGAGGCTGTGGGTGGTGCGTGTAGCCAGCAGCTAGAATTCCTTTACAACCAGGTCACTCCAGAAGATCATTTTTCAAAATGGCACACAAATCATCTGATGAAATGCACTTTATTGTGTTCTCTAGGCTTTGCCTAGTTTCTTGTTATCAAAGCAATACAATTAACTGGGGGGAACAATTCATTACTGTAGACTGGTGGTCTAAAGGAATTGCATTTACCATGTTAAGACGAGACACAGGAGCTGCAGGCTAGTGAAATTTACATTGAAGAGTACCAGGAGATTCAATAAAAATGCTGGGGAAATAAATATTTATTACAAGCTCTAGCTTTTTGTACGTTTAATTCTTATGTAGCTGGCACTAGGGCATTTAGATTATTTAAATATGAATTATATGCCTCAGAAGAAAGCAGGTACCATCTTCTGTCTCCAACTCCATTTTCCGTGGGCTCTTGGCATCGCAGACTGGCCTCTGCTATCTTGGTTCTTCTGCGTCTTCCAAGGCAGAGTTAGCTATCAAGGAAGTAGATGCTTTGGAGGTGAAGAAGCTCTCTTGGAACAGGGGCCCAACTTCATAGTGGCTGGTTTGGATGCTGAGAGCTGCTACAGATATCTATTTTTTATATATTCTGATATTTCTAGTCACCAAATTGGTGCAGATCTATCTACTTACTATCTATCTACCTACCTACCTACCTACCTACCTCCCTATCTACCTGTCTAGTTCATCTTTCTTTGTGTCTCTGTCTCTCTTTGAAAGAGCATCAGCCTGGAGTGGTGAAACTTTAGCAATGATAAAAACAAACAAAAAATAGATATTCTGTAAATAAGCAGAAGATGAAACAAAATTTAGCTGTTACCCATAATTTTAGGGAGAAAAACCCCCAAATATTTTCATCTTAAAATGTAAGAACTGTTTCTTAATAAAACATGCAAACATTTCTTCAAGAGACTGCAATGTAAATGACTAAGAGATAATTGTTGAAATGGTAAGTTTTGTCTTTCAGGTCACTGCATTTGCAATGCAAACCACCAAGGAGAAACATGAGGAACTGAATTATCTTTCCTAAACTAGCTTTTCCTAATGAAAATGAGATGGTATTAGTAGTCTCCAGCAATCTAATCACAAAATTACTGATGTGTCTGTTTTTTTCTTCATAATTATGCAGAACAATTAATAAGTACAGTAATAAAAGACAGCACATCAAGTGAAAATTGCCTTGGAAAGAACATTCAGGCTTTATATACAAACATTGTGCTTCCATTTTACATTTGAACAAAGCCTCCTCTTCCCTCCACTCCCCCCCCTAAAAAAAAAGTCATTCATTCTGAAATGCTCCCCTCCCAATCCTTGTAAGAGCAGACACTACTATATATTTTAATTTTCCAGGAAAACAGCTTCATTAGGCGTGAAAGGTTAATTGCAGGTTTAAGTGGAACTCAGGGAACGATGCAGGGTCTGCAGTGAATTGCACAGTCTGCTTTGGGAAAACTTGAATGGGTGCTGTAAACTGTTTGCCCTGCTGAAATGTTTTACTACCTCATTTACTATCTGTCTTCTTTTACGGCATGTATTTGTAGTTCTTCTAAACCTTTAATGGATATGGTTTTATTTCACTATAATCAGATTTAAATGGAAATACCATGCTGAGATGTTTAAATGTTTTCCCTCTGATTGTATAGAGCCACATACTACTGATCAGAGTCCTGGCTATCCTTTACATGATTAAGAAAGTGACTTTGGGAAACTTTGATGTTACATAGACGCCCGTTATTGTGCAGACTTCATTTAATATTCAGCATAGCCACTCTTGCCAATAAGTTACCGAGGCTGGATGCATAATTAGGAAATATGCATTTCCATTTTAATTTATCTGCTGGAAGGCCTATATAACTGAAGTCATTGTTAGGCAAAATTCCAAAGGTTACTTTGTTGACCAAAATTGAAATACTTCAAGTGTCTGAGACACAGGAATGACAAATGGACCAGTCATATTTGTCTGAGAGTCTGAAGAAGTGTTTCCCTTCACCTACTAAAATCCAAAGGCAACTACATATGTCAATGTTTAAAATAGAAAAAAAAGTGTAAATTGGCTACAAAGTTTGTTTGGGCTTTCATAGTGGGTAATATTTTAAAATTTCATTTAAAGATACACAGACGTCATAAAATGTATTCCTACGCTAGCACCAGAGATGCTATTTTCAGTAACATTGCTGAGTTCTCCCTAAAATTCAAGGAATGCTCATTGCTTAGAATATGCTGAGTAGGGGCTTTGTGGTGGCAGCCCTGGGAGAACAGACATTTTACCATGTGTGAGGACCAAGGTTCAAGCCCGCAGGGAGGAGGTTTTACCAGTGGTGGAGCAGTGGTATTTTCTTTTTTAATTTCTGGGGAAATTAATGGTTTACAGTCGATAGTAAAATACAATAACTTGTACATGTGTTACATTTCCCAGTTTTCCACATAGAAATTCAACCCCCACCAGGTCCTCCTCTGCCATCATGTTCCAGGACCTGAACCCTCCCCCACCACCCCAGAATCTTTTACTTTGGTGCAATACACCAACTCCAGTCCAAGTTCAGAGCAGTGTTATTGATGTCTCTCTTCTCTCTCCCTTTCTATTTCTGTCTCTATAAGAAAAAAGAGGGAGAAGAAGATGGATGAGGAGGAGGAAAGGAAGAAGAAAGAAAGAGAAAGGCCTTTGGTAACAGTGAAATTATCTTGTGGGCAATGAGCCCCAGATTACCATAGTGGCAAAAACAATGATTATGTTGAGTATATCACTGGCTGTAACTGTCTCAGGTCAATGTTTAATGTTAATCCTCATGGTTCTTATCTATTTATTTTACTAATAGTAGTGATTTAATAATGGTTTATAAGATCATAAAATTATAGGGATAGAATTCCACCCACCACCACAGTCCTGTCCTCTTTAACCCCACCCCCACCCCAACCAAGGGTAATCATCATAGTTTTTATGTCTTATGCTAAGGTGTTTTGTTTGTTTGTTTGTTTAGCTCTTGCCAGTACTAATTTCAGTTATGTACTTGGAAAACTGTTTAAGTATTTAGTGGTGTTTATTATTTTCTTGGCACTACATGCATTATAATGATTTGTTTTGGGCTGGTGAAACAGCATAATGGTTATGTTAAGTCTTCAATACCTTAGGCACCATCTCAGGTTCAATTCCTAGCACCACCACAAATCAGAGCTCAACAGTTCTCTGGTAAAAATAAATAAATAAATATAAATAAAATAAATATGGGGGCCTGGTGTGGTACACACGGTTGAACACACACTCTCATGCACAAGGACCCAGGTTCAAGTCCTATCACTACCCTCTCATTGCCACCTGCAGGAGGGAAGCTTCACGAGGGCTGAAGCAGGGCTGCAGGTGTCTTGCTTTATCTCTCCCTCTTTATCTCCTCCTTCCCTATTAAATTTGTTTTTCTGTCTCATTATAGCAAATAAATAAGAATTTAAGATGAAAATAACAAATAAAAAATAAATTGCCTTGTAGCTTCTTTTTTAAAAAACAGTTTTAGGTAGATTTCCATTGGGACTCTAAGTAGAATGCAAATATTTTAATAAAAATATGCACACTATCTGATAATCTCTTGTTTTAACCCACAATCATCCTAATTTAAGTTAATCGAAGTGACTACTGCTTTTGAAGAAACTGTGGCACCAATAGCAACATTTTATTTTCCATGAGGTAGAGACACTGTATTTCAGAATTCCTACCAGTAAAATGGCATTTGTTGCTTTAAATTAAATTGTATTATGCATGAGAATTATTTTATAGTCTATATAGCAATATATATATGGGAGTATATAAAGTCAGTCCTAAAACTAGCAATTTCACCATCACCATCAACGAGCGAGAAGTTTGAAGTCAAAGAGGAAGTGATGAACAAGACACCAAGCACTCAAGCGTTGGCTCTCTGCGTTGCAAGTTTCATTCATTCACTTATTCACTTATTCACTCATTCATTCCCAAGCCAGTATACCTATCATGTGGCATGTCAAATATGGACGACAGTTCAGGTACTGGCTGGCCAGGTAAAACACACACGTTTCCATGCCCAAGAGACTGAGTTCAAACCCCTGTCTCCAACCCGCAGGGTGGACGCTTCAGGACCAGTGAAGCAGTGCTGCAGGTATCACTTTCTCCCTATTTTATCTTCCCTTCCCTTTCAATTTCTTTTTCCTTTCCTTTCTTTCTCTCTCTCTCTCTCTCTCTCTCTCTCTCTCTTTCTTTCATTGCCTCCAGGGTTACTGCTAGGGATCAGTGCCTGCACCATGAAACCACTACTCTGGGAGGCCATTTTTTCTCATTTTGTTGTCTTTGTTGTTACCCTTGTTGTCACTGCTGTGGTGGTGGTGGTTGGATAGCATAGAGAGAAATGGAGAGAGGAAGGGAAGACAGAGAGGGGGAAAGAAAGACAGATACCTGCAGACCTGCTTCACTGTCCATGAAATGATCCCCCTGCAGGTGGGCAGCCGGGGGCTGGAACCAGGATCCTTACGCAGGTCCTTGCACTTCGCGCCATGTGTGCTTAACCCTGTGCACTACCACCTGACTCCCAATTTCTATTTCTATCAAAAATAAAATGATGGGGGGAAATGACTATTCGGAGCAGTTGATTAGTCTTGCAGTGGTTGGTAGATAGGCTTAGAGACTCACAGATGACCTTCCATGTTCATTGGGGAGTCTGAAAACCATTGAATGTGGTAATGACAAGACAAAGGGCTGACAACATTCAACACCGTGGCACTGAATTTATTAACACTATTGATGTTATTTGGAAATGTATGAATAATGAACTTTTATCCTTGTATAGACTTGAAACAATGCTTTCACATTCATTCTCTAGGTTGTTCCTCAAGATTCTTTTGTGAAAGTGGGCCAGGAAGCTATTTTTGCTCTTACCTCACAAATAGTCAGACTGAGGCACTGAGTGATGAAAGGCATTTTGGGCTCACACAGCTTATGGGAGAGATGGGCCCTGAACCCAGGAATCTTGGACTCCTCTACGCATACTCACTTGCTACATAGTCATTAGAAAGAAATGCTGGTGGGGCTGGGTGGTGGTGAACATGGTAGAGTGCACATATTACAATGCACAAGGACCCAGGTTCAAGTCCCCAGTTCCCATGTGCAGGAGGAAAGCTTTGCCAGCGACAAAGAGTGTTTCAGGCGTCTCTCTGTCTCTCTCCCTCTCTATCTCCTCCTTCCTCTCCATTTTCTGACTTTTTCTGGCCAATAAATAAAATATAGATGAGAGTCTGGCGGTAGCTCAGCAGTTAAGCGCACATGGTGCCAAGCGCAAGGACCGGCTAAGGATCCCAGTTTGAGCCCTTGGCTCCCACCTGCAGGGGGAGTCGCTTCACAGGCAGTGAAGCAGGTCTGCAGGTGTCTGTCTTTCTCTCTTCCTCTCTGCCTTCCCCTCCTCTCTCTCCATTTCTCTCAGTCCTATCCAACAACGATGACATCAATAGCAACAATAATAACTAGAACAACAATAAAAAAGGGCAACAAAAGGGAATAAATATTTTAAATAAATAAATACAGATAATATAAAAAGTTTTTTTGAAAAGAAAGAAATGCTGGTTTGGCTTAAATGATTAGAACATTTCTTTGGAGCCAAAAGGAACTGAAAAATAAAAATTGGCAGGAATGCAAACTTGGTTATAGTTTTGGTCTAAGGCATTAATAAAGGTGGCAATAAAATAATAACTAAAAAACAACTATTCATGTAACATGTATTTGGATGTCTTCTCTAGGAATATGGAGGTCCAAGGTAGATGAATTCTGAGCTGAGGTAACAAAGATGAAAATGAATTAGTTTGGGGGGCTGGTTGGTAATGCACCAGGTTAAGTGAACAGAGTATGAAGCGCAAGTACTTGCATAGAGATCCCAGTTCAAGCCCCCAGCTCCCCACCTGCAGGGAGGTCACTTCACAAGCAGTGAAGCAGGGTTGTATATTTCTATCTTTCTCTTCCCCTCTCTATCTTGGCCTCCCCTCTCAATTTCTCTCTGTCCTATACAATAAAATAAAATAAAATGGCCACCAGGAGTCATGGATTCATAGTGCAGCCCCAGCAACAACCCTGAAGGAAACAAAAGAAAAGGCAAGAAAAGAAAAGGAAAGAAAAGAAAGTGAAGTAGCCTGAAGAAGTGTGTTGGCATGAGCTGGCATGTTCTGTGTGTTCTGCGTGTCAGAAACAACAAATGCCACAGCATGGAGAAAGCGTGTCTGGAAACTTAGGACATTTGCCGTAGGTGGGACTTAGGTGCAACTGGGAAGATTTGTAAGAAAGAGAAGATGGAGCAAAGCAGAAGCAAGTCCATAAAGGGCCTTAGGTTCTGAGTTAAAAAATTAGTTCATCATCTACAATCCACAAAGACCCATGGGATGTTTTTAAGGAGTGAAAAGGCATGATTAGATTTTCATTTCAAACTGATGTTGCTTGGAAGATAGAATGAAGTGGGGAGTAGCAAGGTTAGTATTATTAAAAGTAGGTACGGAAGTAGCAATAAGAGAAAAGTGATGGGGTGTAGACAGCATAATGGTTATGCAAAGAGACTCTCAGGCCTGAGGCTCCAAGTTCCCAGGTTCAATCACCTGCACCACCATAAACCAGAGCTGAGTAATGCTCTGGCAAAAGAGAGAGAGAGAGAGAGATAAAGGGGATAAAGAGGAGAGATATCTAGGGGATATTAATAATATGGGAGACAAAAAATAGGAGGAGTCTATAATGACTCTAGGCTTTTTTCACACAGTGGCTACATGCATACAAATGCCACTCATGGGGGTCGGGCCATAGTGCAGTGGGTTAAGTGCACATGGCGAGAAACACAAGGACCGGCAGTTTGAGACCCCAGCTCCCCATCTGAAGGGGGGGGTTGCTTCACAAGTAGTGAAGCAGGGCTGCAGGTGTCTATCTTTCTCTCCCCCTCTCTGTATTCCCCATTTCTCTCCATTTCTCTGTCCTATCCAACAACAATGGCATAAATAACAACAACAATAATAACCACAACAAGGATAAACAACAAGGGCAACAAAATGAGAAAAAAATGGCCTCCAGGAGCAGGCACTGAGCCCCAGCAGTAACCCTGGAGGCAAAAAAAAAAAAGCCACTCACTAGGATCTGGAGTGACAGAAACAGTCAGGGCATGTGGGGTAGTAGTGGGCGATTTGTTTCATCATAGACCATAGAGTTGACAATAATGGGGCAGAGCAGAGGAAAGACTATCACAGTAAGATGCTCCAAAAGTATTCAAGCTCCATCCTAAAGACTGAATCTACCTGTGGCTAAGTATCCTGGTTGAACTCAGTCCTAAATCATTTGTGATCTCTGTGACTGTGTAAACAACCTTGGTGAAAACATGGCAATAACTAACTGCCATGTTTGTTTGGTACCAAATCATGAGCACCTGCACTCTTGTTTAATGTCTTCCAAGAGTCTGGCAGTATTTTGAACCAACACTGCAAGTCCCACCATAAACTTTCCTCAGGTCTTGAGTGAAACACTTGCCCCAAAGGAAAAAGAAAAACAGAAACAGTTTGTTCTAGGCTATGGCGCATCAGGTTAAACAATGCACAAGGACCCAGGTTTAAACTCCTGGACCCCACCTGCAGGGGGCAAGCTTCACAAGTGGTGAAGCAGGGCTGCAGGTGTTTCGCTGTCTCTTTCTATCTCCTTCCCCCTCTCAATTTCTCTGTCTCTATACAATAATAAGTAAATAAAAACACTTTTCATGTTCTGACTTTTGTAGAGTTACGCAAAGTCTGAGCTAAAACAAATGATCAAAAAAAACCCTCACATCCACACTTGCGGGGGCAGGGTTTACTATATCAGGAGTAAAACAGGTCTACTGGTATTTATCTTTGTCACTCTCTGTCTCCCACTTCCCTATCAATTTCTGTCTGTCCTATCAAATAAAATAAGATAAAAGAAAAAAAAAAACCTCACAGAACCAACAGGGAAAGGTGCTCAGGGGAGTGGAGCCCCAGAAAGAGGTTGGGGGGGGGGGAGGACGATAGGCAAAGGCCAACAAAAGAAAGAAAAAGACACACTCAGAAGGATAAAGAATAGGAACGGTATCAGGGGAGGGGATGGGACACGGAGTTCTGGTGGTAGGAATTGTGTGGAGTACCCCTCTTATCCTATGGTTTTGTCAGTGTTTCCTTTTTGTAAAAAAACAAACAAACAAACAAAAAAAAAACCTCACATAGCTATTTGTAAGGAACTTAGATTACAATTTTAAGGCAAGGTTAAGCAGTGTTGGGTGATGGTGTGAATCATTGCTTCTATGGATTTTATCAGAGTATGGAACAGATACAAAGTACATAATACCTGACAGCACAAATACATCATGTTGAGTATTGAAAGGTAAGCTACCAAGTAAAAATAAAGAAATTTTAGTATTGTCTGAGGTGATGTTTCTGTTCCCCTAGGTTCATAGAAGCGAATGTTTTTAAATTCAACACCCAAAGAAAGTGAAATTAGACAACTATCTCTAAAGAGTCAAAACATAATTTTAATAAGCTCCAATGATAAAGCAAATTCATACCTTCATACAAAATCCCCAGATCACAGCAGAAAAAAAAATGGGAGAAAAAATAAAAACAAACACCTAGATTTAAAAAAAGAAAAAGTCAGATTAAAAAAAAATCGTATATTAAGCAAATCTTCACTTCTAGTCATTGGGATAAAATGGAAGAGACAAAGTGCTATATAGAATCATGGTTTGGGGGCTGGGTGGTGGCGCAGCTGATTGAGCACACATGTTACAGTGCTCAAGGACCCAGGTTCGAGCCCTCAGTTCCCACCTACATGAAGACCTGCACAAGTGGGGAAGCAGGTCTGCAGGTGTCTCTCTTTCTCTCTCCATCTCTATCTCCCTAACCTTTCAATTTCTGGCTGTTTCTAGCCAATAAATAAAGATAATAAAAAAATTTAATTTAGAATCATGTTGTTTTCATTATTATTATAAACTGCTTAGAACTCAGCAAAAGTTATTGCTGTTAGCTTAATGCCTGTGGGCATTTTAACAAAAACAGATGTGTCTGTAGCCAAATTGATACTTGATAATTCTCCTTTGCTGAAGGAAAAGGCAGTAGAGTTGGACGGTGTATTTCTCAAAATAGACATCAAAACATTCCTCCAATGTTTGCTAAGTGATCTAGGACCCCAGACAGTACATATTCCCTCCCATAATTTAAAACAGAGACTTTGAGAGAAACTGTTTAAATGACCTCCTTTAATCTAACAGAGACTCCTATAAAAAGAACCCCTCATTCTCTGAAGCAATTTTGAGAATCTGACTGAGCTTGTCCCATAAATGCTGACCTTACTAAATGAAAGAAAGTATCGTTTTGACCCACTTTGCCTTTGAGGGCAATCAAAATGGCCTCTGAGCCAGTGTAAATTGAGAAATGTCACAGGGAGTCAGTACTAGTGGGAACCCTTCAAACTCTACAGTCAGGTAAATCATAGAGGGAGCAGGCTTCAGAGTGATCTGGAACTTTTTGATGTTATATCCAGGAGGATAAACATTATTTGGATTTATTTGAAGACATCTCTAGACACAGAAAAAATTCCCTTGCATTGGTTCTGCAATTCTTGTGTACAATGTCCTATGTCATCCCAAGTGTCTTTGTAGAAAGACATCTTTCTAAGCACAGGCTTCTCATAGGGTAGCAATGACATAGGATGTGAGATGGATGGATAGAAATTATTATTTTTTATATTTACATCCCCTTTTGTTGCCCTTGTTGTTTTATTGTTGTAGTTATTATTGTTGTTATTGATGTCGTCATTCTTAGATAGGACAGAGAGAAATGGAGAGAGAAGGAGAAGACAGAGAGAGGGAGAGAAAGATGTAGACACCTGCAGACCTGCTTCACCGCCTGTGAAATGACTCCCCTGCAGGTGGGGAGCCGGGGGCCCAAACTGGGATCCTTGCGCTTGAGGCACATGCGCTTAACCCGTTGCACTACCACACGACTCCCTAGGAATTCTTATTAGCACATGGCATATCTGAAGTCTCACCAGAGAGAATATCAAAATGTCATTTGTGGGGAGATGGAAGGCTATACCCTCTTTATTAGGCATAGTCACTTTGGATGCTTTCTAACTCCTTTCAATAAGTGCCTTCATAGGAAGGAAGATGAGGAGGGGGAGGGAGATACAGCAAATCTGCTTTCAGGTCTATAAAGGAAATCTCTTATGATCAATGGTTGATTAGAGTAGGATCTTCTGAGAAGGAGGCTCTGGGTTGCCTTCTGTAAGGGGTTTTCCAATTTGTCTTACTCTGAGATCTGGGTACTAGGCCACCAATTCACCACCCAGTTGCAACTGACTTTTAATTCAATGGTAGATGAGTTCCCATAGTTAAGAGAAAATGTTTTGACTTTCTAAAGTAAATAAAATAAATTTACATTTTAGAGGAACTGGACAAGTCTACCAGGAGTTTGGGACTACTAGGTATTGTAAATGTACATATATTTCATTAGATTGGATAACACATTATCTTACTCCAAATTCTGAGTTATTAAAGTTGAAGACATGCAGACTATCATATTAGTTTCTTTGGAAAGGTATTCAGAACTTGCCACAAAACAAAATAAAAAACGACCTTAAAAGGAAAAACTATTAATGTCTTCTTTATAGTTGATAAACTGAATATCCGTTGCACTTTGGTAAAGTACAGCCTTTGAAAAAGCCTTCTTGACAAACTTGGAGCATAATAGTCAAAACAAAACAAAGTCCTGTGTGAAAAACTTTAGATTTTGTGTATAGTCTCATCTTATTTTTAGAGAAGCAAATAGCCAATCCAATGATTTTACCTATTTAGTCAAAAACTTTAATGAGAAAAGAGAATGGAGAAGTTAGAACAATGATTTTGAACACTGAGTCACTGTGCTAGATAGAGGACTAGCCATGATTTCTGAGGAACTACAATAGTCTGCAAGGACGAAAAGTCAGTGTAGAAAACAAGCAGATCTCTCACCATTAGTAACCTGCATATTTAGAGGATGCTTTGAAAGGGATAATATAAAAAATATTATTGTAACAAATGTCCATTGAGATATCTAGAATTACCTGTATGATCAGAACTATCTTGGCTGAATCAATAGTGAACCTAATAATAGTCAACATTAAATTTTCATTTAAATGAAAGCAAACTGAAATGTAGGCAGCTAACCCCTTGTTTTATTGATTGGATCTGCTTATGATGGCAGGAGTAGGCCATATTTCACAACTTATAATTCAACCTGAAAAGATATTCACTCCAGTTCTGAGCATGGCCTTTACATGGCTGTGTAATTAAAGATGTAAGAAGCCACTTGGGTGGGATCCTAACAAAGCTTCTAGAATTACTATGGGATGCCATAGGTTATTTAGTGAAAGAATCAACTAACTTAGGAAAAAAGTTGTGTAGAAGAAGGAAATAGGGTACATGATGGTAACTGAAGATAATTAAAAATATGTTGCATTGGCATTAAAATGTGAATTGCTAATTAGCCATACTTAGTCAACTATAGTCACATAACTAGAATACAGGTACCAGGAGGAAATAGTTAAAAAAAATTCTTAGGCTATCCAGGCTTTTTTTTTTTAATATGTAGAATTTATATCAACATTCTAAGAAAGGGTTTTGGGAAGGAGTCCATCACACTTTGAAGAGTGCCTGATTCACAGGTTAGTTAACCTTTCTCAAACATTTGTAATGAATTGATATTTGAAATAAAGGTAAATTGAAAAGAGAAAAAATATTTTTTATATACAAAAGCAATCTGTTCAACTTTCCAACTTTAACATATTGACATGTGTTTTGTTCTGGTATTATGCAAAATTAGCTTTGAGATAAAAGTCCATATTAATTATCCCTAAGACAGTCTAATCACTATTGACATTTTGAGAGATGTTAAGGGAGCCAAGACAAAATGAAAAAGTAGGTGGAAACCATTACATATGTTCATTACAGAAAGCCTATCGTGCTCCTGTAAGCCTTCAATTTTCTCTTAAAATATAACCTGACAGTGAGGACTACTGGAAGCAAGATACACTTGCGCCCTCTGATCAATTCAAGAACGGGCTCCTTCATACTTAAGACTTTTCTGATTTTTAGATGCTAAGCCAAATTTATTTTGGATGTATTTCAGTTTTAATTTCATTGTTTTATCAATTTCTATAACTTGGTCTGGCATAAAAATATGATTGTATCAAGGATTTGTGCTGTAGTTTTCTCTACCTTGGTTTAAATTATTAGTCCTAGAACCAAGTGAACATTAAGTCTAATATGGCAGCACCTTCTCAGTTTAGTGAACTCTGCAAACTTTAATATTAAAAAGTCAGAGGGGAAGCAATTACAGAAGCCAGACCTTCTACCTTCTGCAACCCACAATGACCCTGGGTCCATGCTCCCAGAGGGATAGAGAATGGGAAAGCTATCAGGGGAGGGGGTGGGATATGGAGAATGGGTGGTGGGAATTGTGTGGAATTGTAGCCCTCCTACCCTATGGTTTTGTTAATTAATATTTTCTTAAATAAAAAAAAAGTCAGGTGCTAGGGAGTTGGACGGTAGCGGGGTTTAAGCACAGGTGGTGCAAAGCCCAAGGACCGGAGGAAGGATCCTGGTTCAAGCCCCCAGCTCCCTACCTGCAGGGGAGTCGCTTCATAGGCGGTGAAGCAGGTCTGCAGGTGTCTGTCTTTCTCTCCCCCTCTCTGTCTTTCCCCCTCTCTCCATTTCTCTCTGCCCTATCCAATGATGATGACAACAATAATAACTACAACAATAAAACAAGGGCAACAAAAGGGAATAAATAAAATAAATATTTTTTTAAAAAGTCAGGTACTTTTATTATTATGCAGAATTCTGAAATCCCTGTGTGAAATATGGGTAGTTAAATTTAGCATATACACATTTTCCTTTTTAAAAATAAGCATAAATTAGCCCCTGTGGTTTATATTTATTTAGTCAATGGAAAAAGTTGAATTTTCTCCTTGTTAGTGGGAGAGAAAGCCAACCATAAATTGCAATTAGAGTACCAGAGCAAAGGAAAATACTGATTTGGATTCTCTCATGTTTTTCATATTTTGTTCAAGTATTCTTCAAAACATAGCTTGTGTCCAATTATGCCAAGAAAGAATACAAAGATTTGTTGAATTTGGAAATGGCTTTGTTTCACACAAGCTCAGTGAAGTACATTTAGACAGCTTTTTTCTTCATTTCCTTTTCCCTTTCTTTTTTCTCCCCTTTCCTCTTTCTTTCTCTCTCTCTTTTTTATTATTATTGCCAAGGTTTCATGACCCTAGGTTAACTTTTTCATTTAGAAAGACACACAGAGAGCCAGAGAGTGAATGAGTGAAAGAGAGAGAGAGAGAGAGAGAGACTGACCATGGGCTGTGGCTCTAACTTAGGTCAAGTGCATGACAAAACAGGTGCACCTTCTGAACTTATCTCCATTACCTGAATTTAGGAAAATTTATGAGTATGAGAGAGAGAAGAAAGAAAAAAAAAAAGCACAAGAGAACCAATTTCACAGGACATATTTCTAAAATCAATTTTGTAAATCTATCCTAATAACGATTTCCTGTACACATAAACACATACAAGAATGAAGTGTTAGATTAACTGAGAAAAATAAGGTAGCAAAATATACTAATTTATATTTATATTATTTGTATGATTTATATTCATAGATACTAAATATTTCCTCACTTAAAAAAAAAAAGCTCAAAGGAAAACTTCTGGGCATGTGGCTATGGAATAGAAGCACCTGCTTTTTTGTTTACCCAGTCAACTAGGAAAACCTATGAAAATCACCTGAAAACTCAACAAAGCATGGCCCAAATTTCTTCGCAAACTGACCAAGCCACAAAAGGTGTAAAGGAGAAATTCCCAGGACTAAAAGACCATACTCAAGAGCAGCTAGCACCAAACTAGGATAATGACAGCTGAAGCACACCACTTCTGAGTCTGAGTCAATGAACAAACATTAGAAAGAAGAAAGAGAGAAAGAGAGAGAGAAAGAAAGAGAGAAAGAGAGAGAGAGATAAAGGAAGGAAGGAAGGAAGGAAGGAAGGGAGGGAGGGAGGGAGGGAGGGGCTGGGTGGTGGTGCACCTCATTGAACGCACATGTTATAGTGCACAAGGACCCAGGCTCGAGACCCCGGTGCCCACCTGCAGGGGGAAAGCTTTGTGAGTGGTGAAGCAAGTCTGCAGTTGTCTCTCTGTCTCTCTCCTTCTCTATCTCCTCTCCTCCTCTCAATTTCTAGCTGTCTATCCAATAAATAAAGATGATAAAAAAATTTTAAAAAAAGAAAGAAACCCACTTAAGCCCCAGGTGAGTACAGACATGTGGCTTATGGATGCAAAGTGGGTAAGGGAGCAATTCCCAGAACTAAAAAAATCAGTGCTGGCACTAAATTGAGAGATTGGCAGCTGAACCACACACTTCCAGGTTCATGTTTAATCAATAAAAAACTGTTAAAAAAAATTGAGGCCAGGTGGTGGTACACCTGGTTAAGTGCACACACCACAGTGCACAAGGACCCAGGTTCAAGCTCCTGGTCTCCACCTACATGGGGAAAGCTTCATGAGTAGTGAAATAGGGCTGCAGGTGTCTGTCTCTTTCCCTCTCTACTTCGTCCTCCCCTCTCAATTTCTTTTTATCTCTATCCAAATCTCTATAAATAAATAAATAATACAATTAAAAACGAGAAAACAGTTCGGGTGGAGGAAAGAGTATCAATATTAGAAGATACAACCACCACACTCTATAAATGTAAAACTCTTGGAAAGGAAAAGTTTAGGAAAAATGAAACACTTCCCTGTGAAATAGAATAGAAACTCCATCAGAAAGACACATATCATAGTTATTGGGATCCCTGAGAAAGGGGAAGAAATAGAGGAATAGGTACCATATTCAAAGAAATTTTAGCAGAAAACTTTCCATATCTGAGCAATGTTCAAAATCTAGAAATCCAAGAAGGTGAACACACACCTAACTATTTGAATCAAAAATGACACACACCAACCACACCAAGATACATCATTGTAAAGCTATACAAGCCAGGGACAAGGAAAACATATTGCTGGCTTCCAGGGAAAGGACGAAAGTCACATACAAAGCCAGAAACATCAGTCTTTCATCAGATTTCTCATCACAAACCCTAGAGGCAAGGAGGGAGTGGAATGCCATATTCAAAGTATTATAAGAATTTCCTGCCACAAATTCTGTATCCTGCTAAATTATCCTTCCAATATGAGGGAGAAATAAAGATCTGTGCAGACATATAGAAACTGAAGGAATTTGCAACTACAAAACCTGCCTTGCAAGAATAACTAAAAGGAATCCCACAGGGAAAGAAGAAGCAAAGGAATTCCAACTTTTAATGAGATGATCAATATTAGAGTAGAACTTGGAACACAAGTCTCACAAAAGGGGAGAGCAAAACAGTAAAATGGCATAGTCCAATGTTGCTGAACCTAGGCCAACTTAAAAAAAAAATACTCTTGTATATACTACTATAAGTTAGACACAATGTTCATGATAACCAGAAATCAAAATATAACACAAAGACAAGTAATAAACATGCACAGTAGCCAAGACCATTATTGAAAGCCATCCACATAAAATGACAAACAGGAAGAATAATGCCTTGTTCTAACCTGTCACCTGGAGTTGCTGTTTTTTTTTTTTTCTTTCTTTTGGATGTGTGTCTCCTGGAGACAAAGTACAGATGGGTCTTGCTTTTTAATCCACTCAGTCACTCTGAATCTTTTGACTGGTGAATTAAGCCATTCACATTTAGGGTGATTATTGATAAATGTGGTTTATAGCCATTCTGGTTTTTGTTTTGCGATTCTGTTATGTTCTTGTTAACTCTCTTCCTGTTTGTTGTTTTCTGTGATGGTTTTCAATAATGGTCTTGGCTACTGTGCATGTTGCCTACTTGTCTTTGTGCTCTAATTTGTTTTCTGGTTGTCATGAATATTGTGTCTGACCATGAAGAAGTGAGGTTAGAAATCATCCACAAACTCAGGTGTGGAACAACAACCCTTCAGCTTTACCACTCAAGTGAGACTTTTCCTTTCACAGTATTCTCTAATTCCATCCCAGGTGGTTCACTTCCTAACAAAGTCCCAAAACCTAGATATAGACCAGGTTCCAGGAGATAGAGCATAAGTTCACACGTATCCATAAACTAGGGCAAATATATACCTGAAAGCAGTAGTACACTAGGGTTTGCAGTGAGTACTCCCCAACACTTCATCTCCACTATTCCAACCTTTGGGTCCATGATTCTTTAACAATTTGTTTGGCTTTGTATGTTAACTCTCTTTTCAGCCACCAGGTTCCAGATGCCATCAGGATGCCGGCCAGGCTTCCCTGGAATGAAGACCCCACCAGTGCGTCCTGGAGCTCTGCTTCCCCAGAGACTCATCCTACTAGAGAAAGAGAGAGGCATACTGGGAGTATGGATTCACCAGTCAAAGCCCATGTTCAGCAGGGAAGCAATTACAGAAGCCAGACCTCCCACCTTCTGCAATACACAATGACCCTGGGTCCATGCTCCCAGAAGGATAGAGAATGGGAAAGCTATTGGGGAAGGGATGGGATATAGAGATTGGGTGGCGGGAATTGTGTGGAGTTGTACCCCCCACCCTATGATTTTGTTAATGTCTCCTTTCTTAAATAAATAATAAAAAAAGAAATCAACCACAACAAATAAATAAATAAGAAGAAAGAAAAAGAGGAAAGATAGAAAAGAAAAAAAAAGATAAAAGGAAAAGAAATACATCCAAACTATGGAGACTGAACAATACATTTCTGAATATTATATGAAACACTGAAGATATCAAAAGAGAAATTTAAAATCTTTTGGAGAACAACGGAAATGAAGAGACCAACCAACAGACCTTGTGTGATACAACAAAAGCTGTCCTAAGAGAGAAGGCTATAGCAATACAAGCCCTTATTAACAAACATCAAAGATCTCAAATAAGCTACTTAATATCACAACTGAGCCAAAGAGAAAAAAAGGCTAATAACCAAATATATAAAGAACTTGCCAAACTCAACACAAGAAAAAAAATAACCCCATCCAAAAATGGGGGGAGGACATGGGCAGAATATTCACCACAGCAGAGATCCAAAAGGCCAAGAAACACATGAAAAAATGCTCCAAGTCTTTGATTGTCAGAGAAATGCAAATCAAGACAACAATGAGATACCACTTCACTCCTGTGAGAATGTCATACATCAGAAAAGGTCACAGCAGCAAATGCTAGAGAGGTTGTGGGGTCAACGGAACCCTCCTGCACTGCTGGTGGGAATGTCAATCAGTCCAACCTCTGTGGAGAACAGTCTGGAAAACTCTCAGAAGGCTAGAAATGTACCTGCTCTATGATCCTGCAATTCCTCTCCTGGGGATATATCCTAGGAAACCCAACACACCCATCCAAAAAGATCTGTGTACACATATGTTCTTAGCAGCACAATTTGTAATAGCCAAAACCTGGAAGCAACCCAGGTGTCCAACAACAGATGAGTGGCTGAGCAAGTTGTGGTATATATACACAGTGGAATACTACTCAGCTATAAAAAATGGTTTTCAGCGGATCTTGGATGGACCTTAGAAAATTCATAAGTCAATTAAGTGAAATAAGTCAGAAATAGAAGGATTAACATAGGATGATCTCACTCTCAGACACAAGTTGAAAAACAAGATCAGAAGTGAAAATACAAGTAGAACCTGAACTGGAATTGGCATATTGCACCAAAGTAAAAGACTCTGGGGTGGGTCAGGGGGAGAATACAGGTCCAAAAAGGATGACAGAGGACCTAGTGGGGGTTGTATTGTTATATGGAAAACTGGGAAGCATTATGCATGTACAAACTATTGTATTTACTGTCTAATGGAAAACATTCATTTCCCAATAAAGATATTTTAAAAAATCATGGCAAAAATTAATGAAATAGAATCCAGAAAGATGATCCAAAAGATTAATGAAACCAAGAGTTGGCACTTTTTTTTTGTATCTAAATAAAATAGATAAACCAGTGGCATAAAATTACAAAAAGCAAAAGACAGAATAAAAATAATCAGAGATGAGAGAGATAAAATTGTAACTGAAGATGGGGAGATGCAAAGAATAATAATACTTGAAAGTTATGTACATCTCTATGGGAATATATTGGACAACCTCGATGAAATGGATATATTCCTAAAGTCATATCACCTTCCAAGTTTAACCCAAGAGGAAGAAGATGGAAGTACCTTACAATCTAGCAATACTACTCTTATGTATTTATCCAGTGGATACTTGAACACTAATTAGAAGAGACATATGCACCCCTATGTTCATAGCTGCATTATTCACAACAGCCAAAGAGTGGAAGCAGCCTAAATACTCATCAACTGCTGACTGGGTAAAGAAGTTCTGGGATATATGTGCCATGGAATATTACTGCATGATCAAAAAAGATAATGTGTTTTGGGGACAGAATGGATGGAACTGCAGGTGATTATGCTGAGCGAAGTAAGTAAAGAGATGAAAGAAAACTACCAGATGGTTTCACTCATCTGTGGAATCTAGAGATCTAACTTACATGAATTTGCCAATAATAATAATCCAAACAAAACATAATCATGCAAAGTATTTGTAAGATTTGTGAAAACTATGGTGGTTATCTTTGGAAGGCAGGAGGGTAGGGATATGGAACTTTGGTGGTAATTGTGGCATGGAAATAAACATTGAAATCTTGTAACAAACTATTAATAACAAGTAAACATTATTTTTTAAAAAAGCTCAGATTTTAAAAATATTTATGTATTACTAGATGGAGAAAGGTATTGATAGGGAAAGGGGTAGAGAGGAAGACAGAAAAGGAGAGACACCTGCAGCACTGCTTCTCTCTCTGTGAAGTTTTCCCTCTGCTAGTGGGCACTGAAGGACTGAACCCAGTTCCTTGCTCATTTTAACATGTGCACTCAACCATCACTGCCTGCCCACCAAACCCAGATTTTGATGAGATATTCAAGCAAAGAAAAGGTAAAACAGTGGTAATCAAATGCTGACTCTCCGGGAGCTCTTACTTTGAGATAATTAACTAATCAATAGACAATTCTCTTTCTCACGGACTCAGGACCAAGCATTTATTAGGAAACTTTTTAGAGTTTCATACAAGGCAATTAATACAGACTGTACTATAGAAATTACATTTTAATGACTTTCTGTTCAAGTTACGTGAAGTTTATGTAAGGAAAGGCTTATGAAGTCGAATCTTTTCTTTCCACCCAAGTCATTAAAATTGGTATTTGAATACAGTTCCTTTCATTAACATTAAATCAGTTAGCTTCAATTTATGGAAAAAAAAAGGACTACTCAGTTGTACCACAATAGTTTGCACAGTTTTAATTTGCATTCATGAAAAAACACAATAAATTAATTTGCTACTTGGAAAGAATTTGACAAACGCATTAATCATGAAGAAACCAGATTCAGTTTTCTTTTGCGCTTCCTCACAAAGATAGAAGTAAGATAAGAGACTACTGATTTAACATTCTCTCAGCAAAATGAGATGTAATGATAACAATGGGGATATTCACAGAACCAAAGAATGTTAGAGCTGGCAGGATCTTAGAAATGTTCCTGGTTTAACAAATGGAGAAAGAAACTGGCCAAGGAACAGAGCTGTAAAGAGGGATTATTTTCATTTTCTCCATTGGAAACTGCCACAAAAGTCAGGATTACTCAAGGACTGCCTAATTTGGCTTTTAAAGAACCTCGGTTCCTCCTGAACCGTGTTACCTCTTATCCCTAAGGCTCTGAGAGTATAGTTAGAGACGATGCTGACTCATAACATGAAATACTTATTGCAGAATTTAGATTTTTTTTTTAAAAAAGCAGGAAAACAGCACCCAAATTGCTCCTAACACCCACACTGTGCATTGATTCTTCTGACAAGCCGAGGCAATATTGTCAAATACATTCATGAGTTTGTATCACTGTGAAAAGGTTCGCATAAAGAAACGTTCGACTGCAATATACTGGATTGCAAACATTTCTCTAATTTTGCTATTTGTCATTATCTCTTGGGGTCAAACTTAGGCGTTTACATGAAATTCAAATTATGAATTCTCTGTCACTTGATGTCTATGTGCTTTTTGGAAAAAAAAAAATCCTTCCTACCTGTACCATGACAAGGCATTGATATGCTGTCTTTAACTGCAATTTTATAAATTTAAACTTTGGTTTTACTAACAAAATACAGATGCTATTAAAAAATTATGGAAATTACAATATATTCTTAGCAAAACTTCAAACTTTGTCAATCACTATTGAATGACATATAATTCCGATTTTTCATCTATTACAGACTATTGTACAACTGGATTTGTGTTTCTTACTGGGTTATATAAGCATATTTCTGGGATAATTTAAATCATGACATGACTTTCTAAGCGACTTTGCACTATCCTTAGAAAAATGACAATACTAAGGAAAGGCTTTGACAAGAATATGCTGTGTCTACATAACTATCTTGACAAAAAAGAAAAAAAAAGTCAGAAAGCTTTCTTTGAATCACACATTATGTTAAATAATAAAATAAGCCATATTCTTCCTTTCCTGTAAAGGCAAAGGAAAAGAAACTCTAGTGTGTCAAAAACTGCAACAAAACGATTATCTATGTGCCCACTTATTACATACATATGGGTTGAAATTTCCTTGTGCAACATTTTTAATTATTTTAATCCATTTATTTCTCTGTAGAAATAAGTTGAATGTCTCCTTTTCTTAGCCTACAGCACAGTTTTCTATATGTCATTCTTCATATGCAGGGGATTGAACCTGGGGCCTCTCATGCTTGCAAATCCAGAGTTCTGTTACGTGGCTGAGGTACCTTCTCAACCCCTATTTCATTGGAAAATGGAGCTAACTTGACGGACTACTTCAGAAATTTTTAACAAAATTAAATTTTTAACTAAATGTTTACAAGCCACTCACAGTCTTGATTTCTTTTATTATTTATACAACATACAGATTCTAGTTGACAAAACACAGCATTTCTCTTAAATAGAAGGATTCAAATTCAAATATTTCCCCCATCTCAAGCAATGGCACACTGCTCACGACGATGACCCACAGATTTTTTTTTTCTTTCACACATCAAGTATATCTCAGTCCCAAAATACCTAGTGAGCATGTGAGGCTGGGTTCAATGAAATTACAGGTCCCAATCCAGTATCTCCAACTACAAATATGGCTCTCGATAAAAAGTCTAGAATGGTCTTCAGCAGCTCAGCATACCTCTACTATTTTGCTCTAACATAACAAAAATCACTGCGACTCTGAAGCTGACTGTTGTTTCAGAAATGAGTTCACTCACTGACTGGAAATACAGACATGCTTTTTGGTTAACCCTGAAACACCCACAGTGCTCCATTAACATTCTTATTTTACAGTATTTAAAAATGTAATTCTCCAAAGGTTGTCGCATATAGGAGGATTTAATTTCAAAAACAGAGGATTCACTGTTGTTTTTTATTGACACAACTTTTTTGACAGTCAACTACCACGCGGAGTAAAATTTATTCAAGTGAATTTCACCCTAGTATTGGATGCTAGGTTGGCTGACATGGCACCTGCTATTTGGAGATTGTCAACACCTGAGCAATCCCTGTAAGACTAAAGCCCTAACAATAAAGCATAGCTGCAGCTGCAGATACATGGAAAGTGACAAATATTCTTGAACTGCAACGCAAGACAATTCAGAAATATGAAGGAGCACAGGCAGAAGGATGATAACAATGTTGAAATATTTTGTGATTTGAGCCTCTAGCCTTAGTGTAGCACTACATTGAAATTAGATATTTGATGACTTCAGGCTTAATGTATATGGAATGTGTAATTCAGTACCTAGAGGACTCTGCAAATTCTTCAAACATGGATTGGGTCAAAGAGCAACGGCTCCTGGGAAGCAACAGACCTTAGATTAAGTCTTAGCCCTTGATATGGAAAAATAAAACAGTAATTTACTGAAGCACAGTAGCCATTTAGATGCTTGGGTTAGATCTGGAATGTTTAGGACTCAATTACCATTCAATGCTAGCCTAAGCTGTTTACTCAAGTCCCTGCTGTTCTGTTTCCTGCTTGAATTAAACCCTTTCAAATTTGGAAATATGATGTGCTGTAAAAACATGTGAATCAAAAAAAAATACAGGTCCTAAACTTAAGGCTTCACTAATGCTTTCTATATTACTATAGAAACATGTTCAGTATAGTCACCTCAGGGCTCTTTCAGACAATTGTGTCTTTAATCTTTTGGTATCTTGTGTCACTGGCCAGACAATGCAACACCTAAAAATATTTATTTATTTATTTATTTATTTATTTATTTATTTATTTATTATTTTGGATAGTCAGAGACAAATTAACGGGGTGGAGGGAAGAAATAGAGATAGACATACATACATACGCACATACGTATGTACATACATACATACAGATAGACAGATATGGATACTTGCAGCATATTTCACCACTCATGAAGCTTCCCTCCTGCAGATGAGGGGCCATGGGCATGAACCCAGGTCCTTGCACATAGTAATGTGTGTTCATAACCAGGTGTGCCATTGCCTGGCCCCCAAGTATTCTAAGTGGTTAGCTTTAAAATAAATCTTCTAGAACATGCTAGTTCATACATAAACATTTGAGTTCAAAAGTATTGTACAGATTCTCTTTTAGGCTATATGTAATTATTATTTTTTCTTTTTCTTTTTCCATGTATTCTTCATCTACATATTTTTGAATCACTCCCTTTAGTTCTTATCTCCCTTTATTTTAAAGGAAAACCAGTAGTTTGAGGGCTGATAGTTGACATTTTTTTTTATTAAATAATCGCTGTCTAAGTCATCTTCAAGTCTTCACAGACTGCCTTTGTGAAACTAGAAAATGTTCTCCAATGTTACCACATTCTATGAACAACTTAGACTGTCATATCACTACTTGATGCTGTGGAAGTAAGAGAAAATTTCAGATGGTTTCAATAACCATTTCTACTGTTGTGCTGTTCTTAACTTCTCATTTTGGTTCCCAGATAATTTATATTTAAATAGCTTTTATAGATGCATCAGTTATGGAAAGAAGTACTAGTGTTACATAATTCCCAGCATTTATTTTCTTGCTAAAACATTTTTGTGATTTTAGTACAAATATAAATATAATGTTATGTTTATATAATTTTTAATGTTTTCTGGCTAGGAGAGCTCCCATCACTATTGATATTTTCATCTAAGATTATGAAGGTGCTTTTCAAAAATATATATTTATTTTAATGAGAGAAATATATATATATATATATATATATATATATATATATATATATATATATATATATATGGAGAGAGAGAGAGAAAGTATATGATCAGGCACTGAGGCACTGCTTAGTTATGGCTTATGGTGGTGCTGGGGTTTGAGCCTGTGACCTTACAGCTTCAGGTATGAAAGTCTTTTACATAGCCATTATGCTATCCACCAGCCTGGAGGTTCTTTTTTTAAAAAAAGAAAAAGATACAACATTTGATCAGGGAGGTAGCTCAATGGTAAAACTTTTCATGCTTCAGTTTCCAGAAGTTCAATATTTACTACTGCATATGCTAGAGTGATAATCTGGCTCTCGCTTGCTCGCTCACTTGCTCTCTCCTCCTTTCTTTATTAAGTCCACAAAAGCACTGATTAAAAAACAAAAAAAGGAAAACCCATGATAAAGCACAATGGAAGTGAAAGCAGATTTTAGTTAACTGTGTTATTCTGTTCCTACACAGCTTTCCTCTTGAATGTCTCTACCATGAAGACTCACTTAGCTCTGTCTTTCTGGGTTCCTCTGCTGTGCCCCTTTTAGGCTCTGAGTATCTCTCAGCAGAGATGGATAATCACCCAGGTCACTCCCCAGCAATGTATCATTCTCAACTCTGAGACCATCTTCCCAGATGATAGTTTTAGTTTACCTGTACATTAGCTATCAGGCTCAGGCAAAAATTACTTAAAGTCACGGACCCCTTGGAACATACCTAAAATAGACTGCCTACCTTCTTCCCACACGAAGATCCCTAGTTCCATCTGCTCTATCATTACCTTTGGGTTTCTGTTCATTAATCATTTTGTCCTGCTTTATATCTTACTGCCTTTCAGCCACTAAGTTGCAGATGTTACCACAAGGCCATCCTGACCTCCCCAGGTAGATGACCTCACCAATGTGTCCCGAAGTCTCAGCTCTCCAGAGCCCTATCCCACTAGGAAAGATAGAAACTGGCTGAAAGTACTTGCCAATATCCATGTCCAGCACAGAAGCCAGACCTTCCACCTCGCACCGCATAAAGAATTCTGATCCATAATCCCAGAGGAATAAAGAATAGGGAAGCTTCCATTGAAGGGGATGGGACACACGATTCTGGTGGTGGGGACTGTATGGAACTGTACCTGTTATCTTATTAAGCATTATTAAATTACTAGTAGAATTAAAACTATATATCAAAGAATATCTCAAAATTGTAGTCTCAGTATTAGCCCCTCTTGCCCATAACTTGGACTTTGCCATTTGTTTGGAGGTACTTGTGATACCTTTGCTATTGCTAGGTAGACTTCCATAGGTAGCATCAGTGGTGATCACTGAGCTTAGGACAGAACATATTTTAGGGCATGTGTGTGCTAGAGTTAGAAGTAGATTGTGTCCCTAATGTCACAGATCAAATGACACCAATGTTCACTGTTTGGTGGCGTATGTGGTAGCTATGGGACAAATGAGAATCCCAAATCATTGTTCTTATTTTTTAACCTTTTTTTTATTTTTAAATAACATTTATTTATTGGATAGAGACAGCCAGAAATCAAGAGGGAAGGGAAAGTTAGACAGAGAGACATCTGCAGACCTGCTTCACCACTCACTAAGCTTCCCCCTGCAGGTGAGGACTGGGGGCTTGAACCCAGGTCCTTGCACATTGTAACATGTATTCAGCTAAATTATTGCATCTTACCACAGATTTTTGGATGACTTTCCGTGAGGTGTGAGTTACTATTACACTACACTAGAAATCTAGATAAAAATGCTATTCTATATTAGGAAAAAAAAATGGACCATTTAGTTTGTTAATAACTTTAATGTGCTACTTTTCTTTTTTTTTTTTTTTTGTTTTAATTTATAAAAAGGAAACACTAACAAAACCATAGGATAAGAGGGGTACAACTCCACACAGTTCCCACCACCAGAACTCAGTATCCCATCTCCTCCCCTGATAGTTTTCCTATTTTTTTTAATGCTGTGGGAGTATGGAACCAGGGTCATCATGGGATGCATAAGGTGGAAGGTCTGGCTTCTGTAATTGCTTCCCCACTGAACATGGGTGTTGACAGGTTGATCCATACTCCCAGCCTGCCTCTCTCTTTCCCTAATGGGATAGGGCTCTGAGGAAGCAGGGCTCCAGGACACATTGGTGGGGTTGTCTGCACAGGGAAGTCTGGTTGGCATGTGCAACTTTTCAAGTCCACGGTGAGCTGAAGCTTTGTTTCTTTTTTTAAGTCACGCCATTCATCTCATTAGGCTTTTTTTTTCCCTATTGCTTAAAGTCATGATTATTTAAAATAAAAATTTTTAAATATTTATTTATTCCCCTTTGTTGCCCTTGCTGTTTTATTGTTGTAGTTATTAGTGTTGTTGTTATTGATATCGTTGTGTTGGATAGTACAGAGAAAAGTGGAGAGAGGAGGGGAAGACAGAGAGGGGGAGAGAAAGACACCTGCAGAGCTGCTTTACCACTTGTGAAGCGACTCCCCTGCAGGTGGGGAGTGGGGGACTTGAACTTGGATCCTTTCGCAGGTCCTTGTGCTTTGCGCCATGTGCGCTCACCTCACTGCACTAATGTCCGACTCCCAAAGTCATGATTATTGTTCCGTTTCAGATGGTCACAACTGGAAGGAAAAAACACAATGATCTTTCCCTACAGGTTAGATCCAAACATGTCCATGTATGTACCAAGACAAATCAGACAATGTCTTGAATCTTTAAAACATCAACCCTTCCCAAAACACTAAGGTACTTGTTGATTCACCCTATTTTACAGATAAGGGCTCTTACTCTTAAGAGAGAGAAAGAGTCTTTAATTCCTAGTAACTGGTAGATCCAGGATTGGAATATGCTAGGCTGGCATGGGGATGCCTCTTCCTGGGTGTGTACTCTCAGGGCTGGAGAGAACTCGACTAGAGCCAGCCTGGGCTGCTACTCACTCAGCAATATGAGGGAGATGACTCAGGAATCAAACATGTGGTGAGACAATGCAATGCCTTTATTGATCAGAGAGCCATGGCTTTTAAAAGAGAGATCCGGAAGTGGCAAGTCAGAAACGGAAGTGGCTAGGAAAGGGGTGGAGAAAGGCCAAATGGCGCTGGAAAGGTAGGAATTTCCTAAGCAACTGTTGTGAAGGTTTTAACTGGTAGGATTAATAATACCCTGAAGGCAGGGAGGGTCTTGAGGGTAGAAAGAAGATAAAACAAAGGAATGGAATGAGTGGGGATCTTTCATGCAAAACAATGATTATGTAGAAAGGCCATAGTATCAGGAATGCAGGGTGCTTTGTTAGCCCTTCTGAGCTCAACCACATCCTCACAATTTCCCAATAGGAATATAGGCCTGCCTGTCTTGTCACAGCCACTCATATCACATCTCAAATGATTGAGGGCATCGGCTTTCAACTCCATGAGACCCAAAACTACTTTACAACAGCATTTTCTCATGTGTTTGCTTTTCTGAAAAGAATTTCACTGAGCACATAAAATATTGACACAAATAATTTTCACTAATGCAACACAGTGCTCCAACTATGAGATACAGTAGAAATAAATCAAAACTCTCTTTAAAATAATGTATGGTTCTACAGGTCATGTTTGCATATGGCTATATTAAGTCTTTTAGTAGCTTCAGAAGTAGTACAGCAGGTAGAGTCTTTTACTTACAAGCATGAGGTCCCAAGTTTGATCCCCAGTAGCACATATATAGTAATGTGCTTTCTTGATCTTCTTCTCCCTCTTTCCCCCATAAATAAGTTTTTTTTTTAAGTAGTCAGATGGGAGTCGGGCAGTAGTACAGCGGGGTTAAGCACATGTGGCGCAAAGCACAAGGACCTGCGTAAGGATCTAGGTTCAAGCCCTCAGCTCCCCACCTGCAGGGGAGTCGCTTCACAGGCGGTGAAACACATCTGCAGGTGTCTGTCTTTCTCTCCCCCTCTCTGTCTTCCCCTCCTCTCTCCATTTCTCTCTGTCCTATCCAACAACGAACGACATCAACAATAGTAATAATAACCACAGCAAGGCTACAACAACAAGGGCAACAAAAGGGGGAAAAAATGGCCTCCAGGAGCAGTGGATTCATGGTGCAAGCACTGAGCCCCAGCAATAACTTTGAAGGCAAAAAAAAAAAAGAAAAGAAAAGGAAAGAAAAGAAAAAGAAAAGTAGTGAGATACTGGGGTGGGCCAGGTGTTGGTGTATCCAGTTAAGTACACACATTATCATGTGCAAGGACCTGAGTTTGAGCCCCCATATCCCACCTGGAGGTGTGATGCTTCATGAGCAATAAAGTATCAGGTCTGCAGGCTGTTTCTTTCTCCCTTTCTCTTCCCCTCTCAATTTCTCTCTGTCCTATCCAATAAAATAAAAGGAAAAGCAATAGTCAGATACTTTTACCTATTTGTAGAACCACCAACAAGTCTTCTGGTATAGATGTAGATTGAGCACTGAGGCATCAGTATAACAGTTACACAAAGGCCTTTCTATGCCTGAGGCTCTGAGGTTCCAGGTTCAATTCCCAGCACCATCATAAATCAAAGATATGCAGTGTTCAGGTCTTTCTCTCTCAGTATCTTTCTCTCAGTATCTCTGTCATGAAAAATAATTAAAATATTAAAAAAATAAATGCAGATTGGCTAATATGAGTGTCTTATTGTGGACTCAATATATACCTAGAACTGGTGCAACTAAGGTAATTTTCAGCAGCTCTGGAAAGGTTCTATGCAATAGCACAGTGGTTCTATGTCTGGAAAATTCAATGTATATTCCACCTATAAAAATAGGAATTTAATGTAAAACAGACGTTTTAGGTTCATAATGCTTAAATAGTTTGTGTTTCTGTCCCCATAAGTGTCCAGAGCACACTCCACTGTTAAGGGGGACTTGAGGGTTGCTTATGGTGCGGTTCTATTCTCCGTTCCATACGGCACCAAAGGTCCCTGCACCCTACCTTGAGAGTGGTCCCATTATGAAAACTGTGACTGCCTGGATTTTTTTTTTTTTTTGAAAATCCTAGGGGACAGTATTAATCCCAGAGAGTGTGATTGTTGAAAAGTCAGTTCGTTAGGTTAAGATATGAAAGAAAGTCAGGTGGAACCCAGGTTAGGTATTCTCATTTAAATATTTTTTGTTTGTTTTATTTTGTATTTATTCATCTTTTTAAAAAAAAAACTGAAGAAGGCCAGCGAGTGTGTGTCTGGTTAAGTGCACACATTACAGTGCACAAAGTCCCAGGTTCTAGCCCTGGTCCTCACCAGCAGGGAGAAAGCTTCACAAGTGGTGAAACAGGGCTGCAGATGTCTCTCTGTCTCTTTCCCTCCCTATCTCCTTGCCCCTCTCAATTTCTCTCTGTCCCTATCTAATAATAAGTAAATCATAATATTTTTTAAAAGAGTGAAAGAAATTGAAATATATATTTTAAAAAGACCACTGAAGTATTTGTTTGTTTAAATTGCTACCAGGGTTATTGCTGGGGCTTGGTGCTGGCACTATGAATTCTTTGTTTGATAAGACAGAGAGAAATAAAGAGGGGAAGGGGAGATAGTGAAGGAGAGAGAAATAGAGACACCTGCAGACTTGCTTCACTACGTGTGAAGTGTCTGTCCTGCTGGTGGGGAGTGGGGCCTTGAACCCTAGTCCCTGCACAGGGTAACTTGTGAGCTTAATCTGCTGCACCACCACTCAACCCCTGAATTCACTTCTTTTTATTAACATTAGTTTACAAAACTCTCACCTAGTTCTTGATGAGGCATTGTCCACTTCAGGACTGCATATGACTCTATTAGGTCAGTGTGGTAATTACCAAGAGCATAAGCAAACTGCGTTCAAATTAGATGCTTGAAATACTAAGCACTTATTGATCTCTGTTTCTGGGAACAGTGCAACTGGCTGGTCATGGCTCAGGGTCTCTCAGGTGGTTGTATTTTATTTTTTCCACAGATACCTGAAAACTTAACTGGCACTGGGGATCCACTCTAGAGCAAAAATGGGGAGCTTCTCAAGTAACTTTTATGACCCCTGCACCAAAATGTGCACAATGTAATTTCTGTCTTATTCTACTTGTTAGAAGGGAGTCACTATGTCCAGTACATTCTCAAGTGGGGGGGAGAATCAGGTTCTACCTTTTGAAGACAGGTTTATCAAGGGATGTGTGGACTTGTTTTAAAATTACTACAGTTATCAAAATCAGAGATAGACTGTCCCTGTTTAGAATACTAGAGGGATCTGGAGAATTAATGAGAATGCCACAAATCCTTTATTCACCAATACAGCATGGGGAAGTAATGTGAGAAGATTGGCTGCCAGGGTTTCTAGATTTTCAGATGAATTAAGTAGGAAAGGATTGAAATGAGTTTAGAAGGTTATGGGTGAAGATGGGCAGGTGAACAGACCCTTAAGGCAACTTTAAGTTTCACTGCATATCTGCCTGTGTATCTATCTATCTATCTATCTATCTATCTATCTATCTATCTATCTATCTACCTATCATCTATCTATCCACCTACCTATCATTATCATAGTCTTTGTACTTATATATGAATATATACTTATCTATGGTATGTATGTATATACATATACTTGTCATCTGTAGCACAGAAATCCAATGCCATCATTGTATCTAAAGAAAAAAAATAGCCAGGTGACAGTGCACCTGGTTGAGTGCACATTACCATGCCCAAGGATCCAGGTGCGATCTCCTGGTCCCCACCTGCAGGGGGGAAAGCTTTGCGAGTGGTGAGGCAGGGTTAAAGATGTCTCTCTCTGTCTCTCCTTCTCTATCACCTCTTTCCCCTGGATTTCTAGCTGTCTCTATCCAATAAAGATAATAAAAATTAAAAAAAAAGAAAAACAAAGAATCACACAGTGATTCTTAAGTGTTTGAACGCCCAATGCCAGACTTAGCAGGCAATCATTAGACATGTGTTAAGCTTCCCATATGCTTTCTGTACCTCTCACTGGAGAGTGTGAAGCTGAGACCCTAATGAGGAGCGCTATAGTGGAAAGCACTTTCTTATTTGCGGCACTTCCTCCAGGCTGAGTAAACCCACCACTCCTCATCAACTGTTTCTGTTTTAGCATTTCAGCCAGCTTTCCAATTTAGCTAACTTTCAGGTTCTCTTGTGTACTATTTACTTATACTCCCAGGTAGAATTTGAATATGTCATTTGCATAAACCCAATCTGTTGACCCTTTATCTTGTGAAGCTATCTTTTGAAGTAACACTAAATGCCACCTGGAAAGGTAGGACTCTTTCTTCTTCACAAGAAGCCATCTCTGTGAAGTTTGATTGCTGAGCAAGTGCCAATCATTTTCACCATTCAGAGTCAAGCCATCAGGTTCCCTAATTATCTGGAAATATTTTAGACAGTCACGATATGAATGAATCCAGTGATTCCAGCTGCAAATCCAAAGTGTGAAATACTTAAGGAACGTGTTTCTTCTGCCTATCCAAATGTTGCTTATCAGCCCCTCTAATTCCAGCCTGTGACCTAACTTTTCCAGCAAGCTCCTCTGATTATCAGACTTTAATAATATTTCTCTCCATCTGAACTTCCCCAGCACCTGCAGCCTGCACTACAGAATCCACCTGCTACTTGATGTATTGCTTACTGGTAGTTCATCAGCTAAGACCAAAAAAGGTCTGGCTGGGTACTTTATCCTCTCTAAGCCTCTGCAAATCTCTTAACTCTGCTTCTGTTGTAGTTATACTCATTGATGAATTTTTTTTAAATCTAGTTATTTCCTAAAATTTGCTGAAATTATCTCTATAAAAATTATATAAATCATCCCCAGGAATTTCTCAGATTTGTATTCCATGAGCAATGTATTTAGCACTACTTCTTAATCTAACAAGTTTAAGGCAAATAGAAGATTCTAAGAGATCGCTGTCAGCAACCTACTGTCACGCAAATCTGAGGGTTCTTTTTATATCAAAGAAAAACATTTTTAAAGGCTTTAAATGTAGTAGTAAGTGCTATTTCTGAAATCTGTCATTCACCTTTTTTTAACAAAAATATTAGATTTAGGAAATGTCAAATATGAAAAGAATATGGTTTAATATTTAATGGTTTTTAATAAGGCTTGAATCAAAATTTGCCACAGAGTTTGATCATTAACATTTCAGGTCAGCTCAGTGTTTACCCACCTGGATTCTCTCTGTAAATAAACCGAGTGGCAGTAGCAGACATCACTGCACTAATTTGATGCTACTGAGTACTAATTAAACCCAGACTGAAGGAAAAGGACAGGGTGGGTAGTGGAGCATGAAGTCAAAAGTGTGTTTCTCCAGCAAAGAGAACTAAAACTTCCAGGATACCAACCCAGCCTCGGATGGACAGGTTCCTGAAGATACAGGGTGGCTGAGGTTCTGGGGTGTCTGAAAGTTCACATCATTTAGACCACTCCCCCTCAAACATTCCTCCTCCTCCTCCTCCTTCTTCAGCGCCTCTCTCTCTCTCTCTCTCTCTCTCTCTCTGTTTTTTTGCCACCAGGTTTATCCCTGGGGCCTCAGTGCCTGCAAGATGAATCCACCACTCCCAGCAGCCATTTTTTCCTTTTTTAAAAAATTTCATTTGATAGGAAAGAGAGAAATCGAAAGAGGAGAGGGAGACTGAGAGGGCAAGAAACAGAGACATCTACAGTACTTGCTTCACCACTTGTGAAGTGTTCCCCCTGCAGGTGGGTGGGGGTGGGGGCTTGAACCTGGGTCCCTGCACATGGTAATCTGTATGCTTAATCAGGTGCACCCCCCCATAAAACTTTTTCAAAGTGACCCCAAAGATGGCTCTTTAGCAGAGTACAGGACTTGCGTGCCTAGGGTTCCACGTTTGATGTCAGGGGTCACAGCTGCCAGATTTCTACTTTGACTACTCTCCTTGTCTTGTTCTTTCAGAAAACAAACAAGTTCTTTTCAGAGGACTTTTATGAATTCTAATGTACATGGAATTACAGAGTGGCAATCAGTCGGAAAAACAGGATTTGCTTGACCGACATCTACTATTGTGCAGCCGAATGCTGTACCACGTAGTCCATACGGTGAGGGAGAGCTGGAATCGCAATGCTGTGCTCACCGTCTGTGCGAGTTCAGTGGCTTTGGCCGTTCTATTTGCAACCACTCTCCCTCCCTGCACTGTGCTGGTGCATGACCAATGGACTGAGACGATTGCAAACCAAAGGTCTCCGAGGACAGAGGCAGAGCCGAATTAACCTGCTGTGTGGAACACTGGTCAGAGCCCAATAGGCATTCAAGGAATTTATAATGTTATTTGGGGTTAGTAATTACGATTAGGCTCAAGCTTAAATATGAAACAATTCAGCAGTAAAATTGAGACCAAAATGTGAGGTCAACTGCCTCCCAGCAGTCACATCAAATTACTTGGGCATGAGGATGACACTGAGGCTTGAGGGAAGGAGATTGCCCTTTCAAATGGCCCATTCAAATCAGAAAGCCTTCTGGACAAATGAATGAGGAGAAGCTGACTCACTAATGTGCCTGCAAACACTTTAAGACTATACTTTAAATGATGCTCTGCTTTGAACAGATAATTGGCCCAATTCTTCCCTTTCTCCATGTCTGGAACTCCCATTGAAATCAATGAGAATTGCATATTTAAAAGGAGGCGAGAGAACAAACCTGCAGGTTGAATTAATGGGATATAAAGGACTGCAGATCTCTTAAAGCTGGTGCAATTAAGCGGTGGCCTCACACAATTCTCTAGGGTCACCGGCAATTTGCTGGCCTAGGAAAGCCAGCTGACTTCATTTTCAGAAGTGTCACAATTTATAGAATGCATTTTTTTAGACATCTGCACGTGATCCTTCTCAGCTCAAAATCTATGTCCTCACCCCCACCTCCTTAGGACCTGCTTGCTCCCTTGGAGGCTGGGGTTTCAGTCATAAGCCCTTTTCACCAGGTGCGATCATGGATAAATTGACAAAATCTCCAATTAAAAGGCATACACACTAAGAACATAGGTACACGGTAATTTTCTAAAAAAAAAAATTTTTTTTTGACACATCTTAATTATCTGGTGTTTTTCCAAGGAGAGTGAAAGTTCCAGCTGGCAAGAACTTCATCTTATTTATCACAAGATTCTTAGCACTTTAACCTGGTTGCAGTTGTCAAATATGTTTAATCATCATAACACCTTAAGCACATTGGACTGGATAGATATTCCTAAAGCCACAAGAATTATGTTTGCCTGAAGACCCCGAATGCACAGTGTATGAAACGCAATATTTGCATATAAACATCCCTCCACTGGGGGAAAGGGAGGAGGTGTTTAGGAATCGTCTGCTATGTTTGTGCTTTACAAATCATTTCTTTCTTCAGTGAATTCACACAACAGTGGTGTGAGATGCTTTATTTTTATATTTATGTCACAGATGTAGCCATGGAGGCGTAAAGAGACTAAAGATCTTTCCCAAGGACACAGAACTAGAAAGTTGCAGAACAGAGGCTTGAAACCTCTCTAGGGTCCAGAGGTGGCATACTCCTCTCTTCTTGACTCACTGCTGAACAAACACAAAGACTGGAAACACATTTGTAAAGTGGAAAAGGTCTCAAGCAGTCAATGGTGAGAAAGGGTGATGATTACATGACCAGCAGTGTGGAAAAGCATCACTGATGCACAGATAAGCCGAAGGGACACACAGTGGCATGAAACAAGTAGTCCAGGGTGCAGAAATCAAATACCTCAGTCTCTGGCCACATGGCCACTCGAGCCGGGTAATTATGAGGTATAAGCATATTTCCACTGTTTTGACTCACTGGTAATATTTCTGACTCCTTATCCCCAAGCCTCTTTGGTCACACTACCTCAAAATTCTGTTGTTATTATTATTATTAACTATTATTATTTGCCTCCAGGGTTATCACTGGGACTCAATGTCTCAACTACAAATTGACTGCTCCTGGAGGCCATTTTCCCCATTTTGTTGCCCTTGTCATTGTTGTTGGATACGAAAGAGAGAGATATCGAGAAAGGCGGGGAAGGCAGAGAGGGGAAGAGAAAGAAAGACACCTGCAGACCTGCTTCACCACCTGTGAACTGATCCTCCCCCTGCAGGTGGGGAGCCTGGGACTCAAACTGGGATCCATATGCAGGTCCTGTGTTTCGTGCTATGTGTGCTTAACCCGCTGCGCTACTGTCTGGCGCCCAGATAATTTTTACATGTTCTTCCAGCCATGACAGATTTATTGATCGCCATCTCTATCCTTCCCTGACACTTCCTGTTTCCCATAACACACTGCCCCTCCCAATTCCTCTAACCTGTTTTCAAACTCTAACCCCATTCCCAGTTTGCATGTATTTCAAAACCTGCATCACAGTAATGGGGATTAGTGTGGGGGATCACAGTTCAGGGAGTATCCATAAACAGGCTGGACAGCCATGAAGACCTCCCACTATGTTTTATAACGGAGCTTATGTTTTCTGCACTATTAACACCGCCTGGGGCTCTGGAGGCTGCATCCTTCTTTAAGAGACCATTATGGTGTGCTGGGAGGGTGCAAGCACTGCCATGTAACCAGAAGCCACAATCTGTCTAAGAAGTAGAATTAAAACCTCCCAGGAGCTGGGCAGTGGTGCACCTAGGAGAGCATACATATTCCCATGTGCAAGCATCCGGGTTCAAGATCCCAGTCCCTATCTGTGGCAGGACACTTCACAAGTAGTAGCATAGTGCTGCAGGTGACTCTATCTTTCTCTCTCTTCTGTTCTACTTCTCTCTGTCACTATCAAAAAAGAAAAGGAATGGGTGCTGGGAGTGGTAAAGTCATTGTGCAGGCACCAAGCTACAATGACCCAACAACCTTAGTGGCAATGGAATAAGACCTACCATTTTTTTAAAGTGTGTTTTCAACAGTCATTTTTTCACAATTTTATTTTATTTTATTTATCTATTTGTTTATTTTAACCAGGGCACTGTTCAGCTCTGGCTTATGGTGGTGCAGGGATTGAACCTGGGACTCTGGAGCCTCAGGCATGAGAGTCTGTTTGCATAACCATTATACTATCTACCCTCCGCCCTAAGACGTTTTTTCATTTATATTTTTATGTGGCAGGGAATGGATGGAGGTCCTTGTGCATGCAAAAATTTCACACACACACACACACACACACACACACACACACACACACACAGATAGAGAGAGGAGGGAGAAGAGGGACTACAGAATTGCTCTACTGCCCATTTAGTTTCCACTGTGGTTATTCAAGGTACTCTCTGAGGTGCCAAGATTTGAATGCTGAGTCTCAGGTACATGACCTCTACCTAGTGAGATCTTTTCTGGCCCTCATACTCACTGTTTATTGTTGACTCTGTTGCCCTAGGCAAGCCTTCTACCTACATTGTTTCATTTAAATACTCTCAGCATCCCCATGTGCAAGAGGTTGCTGTTGCCAACAGATGAAGGAACTGTGGCGTTATACCTTAATTAAGATATTGCAACAGGTATGTGATCAAACTGAGATTTGAGCCAGGTGCCCTGACCCCAGATCTGGTGACCTTAACCCCCATGCTACCATTGGAGGCCTGGGTGAGGCTGGAGTCACATTAAGAAGCTGGTGTGGGGAGAAGGATCTGAGAACCCAGGCCTGTTTGTGGAGAACACGTGAGATTATGTTTGAACTACGGGTGACAGCTGAGAGACCTAGAGTGGTGAATGAAGCCCCAGCAAGGACAATATTACACCAACTACAAAATCACAAGGGTGGGCACACAAAGCCTGTATGCTTGAAGTCTTAGAAGTCACCAAGCCTACTCAGTAAAAAGACTATAAAATATTTATTTATTATGAGAGAAAATGAGAGAAGGAGAGAAATGGACAGAAAGAGAGACCAGAACACTTTTCAGCTCTGGCTTAAGTTGTATTGGCTTCCCTTGAGGCCTCAGGGAAGCAAGTTCGTGCTCTAAGGGCCTATATCTTCCTAGCCCACAGGGTACTTTTAATAGACTCAGTAACAGTCTCAATTCTCCAGCTGAGGTATGTGTTTGGGGGGGGGCACTGGGAGGAGATAAAGCTCCAGGCAGTTGTGCCTTTGTCTCTGTCCATGGTTTGTAAGTGACAGCATCAAGAACACCTGGGCCTCAGCTCCCTCCTGAATTCAGAGGCCCTTCCATCTGTGAAAAAAGTCCCTTCTGTCTTTGCCATTCCTATCAGAAGAGTCATCACATTCTCTCTTGATTTTAGAGGAATCAGTTTTGACACTTGACAACTTGACATTTCTCTATGTGACTAAATGTCCTTTGCGTCATTATAACCCGTGTACATTTTCTTCTTCTCATCAATAGAATTTTCTACCCAGTCGTATAATAGTGCTGAGCATGTCTGTTTTCATTTGGCCAAACTTCTGATTATTTCTGTCAAGTAGTTTTCAAAAACTAAGATTACAAAGTGTCAGAATATAAACTATTTAGAAACTGGATACATAGCCTCAGTTATTTTATAGGAAGAGTAACACTGTACTAGTGGTATGCAAAATATACTTGTTTCATCATCTACCCTCATAACATACATTAACTTTTCACTGACTTGACAGGTAGAATTATTGTTTTAATATCTATTTTATGAGGCAGTAGTTAGGCTCTAGAGTTTTCATGCTTTTTATTAGTCATTAGTCTATCAATTGTTCCGGTGTATATTATGTACTTTTTATATTGAATATGTTACCCTGCCATTATTTCCTTGAGTTTCCTCTATAATAAGATAATATAATATGTGTTGGTGACATTCTCCTCTCATCCTCACCTGCTCTGACTATTGTTGAATGTCTTCATTTTCAACGGAAACCTCTAGCACTGAGATGCCACTGTCTCTAGTAGTTTTTTCCAGCCCAGCACTTCTGTCCCCTCAGCTGATGGAAGCTCTTTCAGTTGAAAGCTTGATATTGAATCACTTATTAGTCTGATGTTTGCACACGTTTCAGTAGGAAGAAGACAGTACAAGCAAGGAACTCACCATATGGACTGCTATGAAGGTATGTGCATATAAGAAATGAATCACAGATTATGACTTTTCAGGCTCCATATTTTCCAAAGGATCAAGAAAAGTGTTGCAGGAATAATAGATGTTCCATTAAGAGATGGGGGGAGAGGAGAAAGGGGGGGTGGTAGAGGGCAGGCACAAAACAGTGCATGTGAAAGTGAAGCTGCAGCTCCTGAAGGGAAGAAACCAGAGCTGTGTTATCTGCTTTCTCTGTGCTGAATTAGAACCCAGTATTTACCATATCTCCTCGAGGAAACACTCACGAAAGACATGTCTCTGATATCTGATTACTGTAAAAAATGGCGACTAATCCCTAGCACTGCAAAAACGGTATCATCTGTTTTCCATCTACACCATGCCTCGGCCTCGCGTGAGCTTAATGTGCAGCTTGGCGATACAAGAATCCGGCATGAAGCCCAGCCAGTCTATCTTGGCGTTACTCTCCATCGCACTCTGTCATTTCACAAACATCTCATAAAAACTGCAGCAAAGGTGGGCGCGAGGAATAACATCATTGCAAGACTGGCCAGCTCCTCATGGGGCACGAGCGCTTCCACACCACGATCATCATCTCTGGCATTATGCTATTCCACTGCAGAATACTGTGCCCCAGTATGGTTCCGTAGCCCCCATGTCCACTTGGTCGATTCCAAATTATATTCCTCCATGAGGATAATTGCTGGAACCATCCGTTCCACCCCGGTTCCATGGCTGCCGGTTCTTAGCAACATCGCCCCGCCAGATATTCGTCGGGATGCGGCATCATCTAAGTTCATTTCCCACGTCTACGCTCGACCGGACCTGCCAATATACGTGGAGATCTTCGCCCACCCTGTCCAATGCTTGACGTCTCGTCACCCAATCTGGTCCCCTATGCCTACACTGAACTTCTCTGTTCCAGATTCTTGGAAACAGAGTTGGCAGTCAGCTGAGGTCAAGAACAAACACCTCATCGCAGACCCCTGCAAGCGTCAACCCGGCTTTGACCTAGCATGTTATGATTGGGCCCTCCTCAATCGGTATCGAACAGGCCATGGCCAGTGCGCCGCTATGTTCCATCGCTGGGGAGCCAGAGACGACCCGAACTGCCCCTGCGGCTCCAGACAGACTATGACCCACATAGTCAACGACTGCCACCTCTCCAGATTCAAAGGAGGTCTCGAAACTTTACATCAGGCTCAACCTGACGCTGTTGACTGGCTATGGAAGAAGCGCAAACGCTAGAAGAAGAAGAACCATATCTCTAGGGCTTAGTGCAGAATGGGCCATGGGGTATTCAAACTCTCCTCTCTGTTTAGCCAACATCCTTGGGTTTATTTTAGCCAAGTCTATTGCTCTTGCTGGGCCTCAATTTCACCATCTATAAACTGTGTACTACACAGTCATTTTCATGGTCCAGTGAGACCATGAGTATGAAAATAATAAGAGAGGATAGGGAGACAGTTCAGCATGTTAGCATGCATGTTTTGCATGCCTGAGGCCCCACAGGTTCCAGGTTCAAGTCCCAATACCAAGATGAGCCAGAATTAACTAGTGTTCTGGTCTCTTTCTTGCTCATGAAAATAAATGAATCTCTAAAAACTTAATGCCCAGGGCTGCCAAGATAGTACACAAAGTCCATCTGCTTTGCCACACAAGTGACCTAGGTTCTGGCCCTAAGACTCCATGTCACTGCAGAAAGCTTAGGTATGTACGGTGGTGCTTCTTATCTCTCCTTCCTCGGCACCCCTGCCATCTCCCATCTCTTTCTCCTCCTCCTCCTTCTTCTCCTTCTTGTCTCCTCCTCACCGCTCCCCCCACCCCCGCCTTTTTTTGCTACCAGAATTATTGCCTGGGCTTGGTCCCAGGTCAATTTTGATAAAGACATAGAAAACTTGTGCAAGAGAGGGAGAAAGAGAGAAGAGAGAGAAGAGAGAGACCTGCTGGAAGCTGGGTCCTTCAACATGGTAAGTTGTGTGTTCTGTTTGCTCCACTACCTAGCACCCCTCCCCCCTTTTCTTCCATACTGTCTGAAAATAACATTTGGCCCAGAGTGGTGAAGACCTAGCAAAGACAAAATAGCACCAACTACAAAATTATAAGGGTCGGCACACAAGACTTGCATGCTTGAAGTCTAGAGTCCCCAAATTTAACTCTTGACACCACCATATACCAGAGTTGAGTTTGCTTTAATACCCACCCCTCTCCATATATATATATATATTACATTTATACACACACACACACAAGCTTCTAAAAATGGAAGAAAAAAATCATTGGCAAACAGGATTGCAGGTTAAGATTTTTCTCAAGTGATTACCTGATCACTGTGGTTTCATTTCATCCTCCCTTCCTTGGCCCGTACCCTAAGATAGACACTGCAATATCCCTGACATGCAGACACTACAGTCATTTAACTTGGTTTCTATGGTAGCCAGCACAGAATGATAAACTAAATATTTTGCTGAAAATATTGTTACACACACATATGTACACACATTGCATGTCAGATTAGAGGTTAGCAGACAATATTAATTAATGTCCTTTCCTGCCTGAGTGTGTTGGGTATGCCATCCACTAGAAAGAACTTCATAGATTGGATGCAAGGACCCCTGTGGTGAATGGGTGTGAAGGGGTAAGTGGTGCAGAGGTTTCTGCAGCCACAGGGACTAAGACTTGGGGGCGTGCAAGGGCCTTGCCTAGATCTGTGGGTGACTGGGGAAGACAGCCTGTCCACAATTCATCTAGGCAGAACAAACCGATTGGGCACCCTTACTTACCCTAACACTCTAAAAAGGAAAGAGGTGTGTGTGGATTCTAAAGACAAAGACTAAAACTGAAAGGAAAGCAACATCACCTGTTTCCTGGTGTGTGTGTGTGTGTGTGTGTGTGTGTGTGTGTGTGTGTGATGACACTAATAAACAGGACAATGTGTACTTTGGTCTTCGCCTCTTTGGCATAGTCACTGTGCAGACAGAGGCAAGCAACTTCCAGGAAAGTCTTTAAGTCCGTCAAGGAGTGAGAACAAATGAGAGCCAGCAAATCTATGTGAAGACCTTCCTAGAGACACTCTCACATGCCACGTCAAAATGCACTGCAATGGACTGTTATCAAATGCAATTTTATATTATAAAACATTTGGAAAGTTTAAAATTATTTTTTTCTTGTTTAAAATATTTACAAATGTAGTCAGGGAGGGGGTGCAGTGGTCGAGAACAGGACTTGCAGGATTGAGATTCCAAGTTCACGCCTCACCACTGCAATGCATATGTCAGAATATTGCTCTGGCCTCTTCATAAAATGAAGTTTAAAAATACATACTAAATTGGAGTAGGGCACCAAAGTAAAAACCCTGGGTTGAGGGGGTGGGGTAGCATGGGATACAGTCTTTTGGTGGTGGGAATGGCGTTTATGTACACTCCTAATAATTTGTAGACATATATATCACTATTTAATTAATATTAGAGGGAAAAATTGATTGAATGTCTCAAATTTTAATGCACAGACCACAGGCTGACTTGACCAGGGAGAACAGAAGCTGCCAGTGGCACAGCTATATACAAGTAATGTCAAAGGACATAAATTATGGTGATGTTGTGTATGATACAGCATATCCTAACAAAGGGATATTTCAAAGTTAACCCAACTACCAAATAATGTGATTATAGCAATTATTGCCTTCTTAAACCCTAAGACAACAGGAACCTCCTGCTTCCTCTATAGAGTCCAAATTTCCCCCAGTTCTGGAACCTCTAGGGTGGGGCTCACTTTCCTGCATGCTTCTCTCAACTCATACAAAATGATATTGCCCCCAGCCTAATCAATGCAACGAGTGCCACCTCAGCATGCTTCACTTCAGACTGTATCCAGAGACGTCAGGCATGGAATGTCAACCCTTCAGCCTCATTACTCGGGTGAGACCTCTCCTTTCATAGGATTCTCTAATTACAATCCAGGTAGTTCACTTCCTAACAAAGTTCTAAGACCTAGATATAAACCAGGTCCCATGAGATAGGGCATATGTTCACATGTATCCATAAATTAGGGCAAAATATATACCTGAAAGCAAAAGTAAATAATAGTCTGCAGTGAGTCAGTATAAAGTTCACAATGAAATAGTGTCTACTTAGACTTAGATACCCTCCTCACTTACTTCCTATTATACTTCCCTCACTCACTCCAGAGCTAACCTTATTAAAGCAAGGACTGCAAAAGCTGAATAAGGGCAAGAGACTTGCATACTTTAAGTATGACTCTTTAGTCACTATCAGGCCACCCCATCAGCTGGGGCCCTAGTAGGGGAGTCCTGAGATTCCCAAACAGACATGATGGGCCTAGACCTCGAACAAATCCCTCTCTCCATTGTTACCAGTCATTTCTATCAGGAACAACACAATAGACCTCTTTGTGGGCCCCCACAGGACCTTGCCCTCAACTTGGATCAACAACAGTAGAGAATGTTCCAGGCTCCAAAGGGAGGCTGGACAATATACTCTTTGCTACACCTGAGGAAGATGGGTCAATATTGGGGCAGCTTGGAATGTTCCTACTCATGACCACAGAATGTGAGCTCAGATCTACAGGGATGCAGAGGTCACATAGGCTGAATATAGGCCCCAGGTCACATCAAATTGATGGGGTTTACAGTCAATAATATCTATAAACCTTTCCCATATTTGGGAACTACTCTCTTCCCTGATCCAGCTTTCTGGTCCTTTTCCAGCCATGACATTATCTCCCCATACAGTAATTTGGATCCACCTGCATTTCAGATTTCAGGCTCAGGGGAAAAAGAAAAAAAAAAAAAACTAGTATAGCCACAGGCCCTTTGGACTATAACTAAAATATGCCTATTAGCTATCTACAAAACAGAGACTCATCCCCAACTCTTCATCTGCACTATTCCAGCGTTTAGGTTCATGATTTGTCAACAATTTGTTTGGCTTTGTATATTAACTCTCTTTCCAGCCACCAGGTTCCAGATGCTAACATGATGCCAATCAGACTTTCCTGGACAGACAACTCTACCAATGTGTCCTGGAGCTCTGCTTCCCCAGAGCCCTTCCCCACTAGGGAAAGAGAGAGGCAGGCTGGGAGTACGTATAGACCTGTCAACACCCATGTTCATCAGGGAAGCAATTACAGAAGCCAGACCTTCCACCTTCTGCATCCCACAATGACCTTGGGTCCATACTCCCAGAGGGTTAAAGAATAGGAAAGCTATCAAGGGAGGGGATGGGATACAGAGTTCTGGTGGTGGGAACTGTTTGGAGTTATACCCCTCTTATCCTATGGTTGTGTCAATGTTTCCTTTTTATAAATAAAAAAAATACATACTAAAGCCAGGGGTAGGTAGCATAATTATGCAAAGAGACTCTCATACCTGAGGCTCCAAAGTCCCAGGTTCAATGCCCTGTACCACCATAAGTCAGGGCTCTGGTTAAAAAAAAGAACACATACTAAAGCATTCATCAGGTGCTTTCTGTAGGACTGGCTCTGACTACGCAATGTTAAACCTGGCTTTTCTAGGAATTCCAATAGTGAGAATACTGGACATACACATTCTTTTTAAGTGCCCTGGGATGCTTGTAATATGAAAGTTAACCATGTAGTCCCATAGGTTTATACTTGCCTTAGTCTCCTTTGTAATTGGATTTGTTTCATTGAAGATGTCTTTGAAATCAAATTTAAAAGCTTCTTCACAGCAAAAGAAACCACTACCCAAACCAAGAGACCCCTCACAGAATGGGAGAAGATCTTTACATGCCATACATCAGACAAGAGTTTAATAACCAACATATATAAAGGGCTTGCCAAACTCAACCACAATAAAACAAATAACCCCATCCAAAAATGGGGGAAGGACATAGGCAGAATATTCACCATAGAAGAGATCCAAAAGGCCGAGAAACACATGAAAAAATGCTCCAAGTCTCTGATTGTCAGAGAAATGCAAATCAAGACAACAATGAGATACCACTTCACTCCTGTGAGAATGTCATACATCAGAAAAGGTCACAGCAGCAAATGCTGGAGAGGGTGTGGGGTCAAAGGAACCCTCCTACACTGCTGGTGGGAATGTCATTTGAGCCAACCTCTGTGGAGAACAGTCTGGAGAACTCTCAGAAGGCTAGAAATGGACCTACCCTACTATGATCCTGCAGTTTCTCTCCTGGGGATATATCCTAAGGAACCCAACATACCCATCCAAAAAGATCTGTGTCCATATACAGATCTTGGCAGCACAATTTGTAATAGCCAAAACCTGGAAGCAACCCAGGTGTCCAACAACAGATAAGTGGCTGAGCAAGTTGTGGTATATATACACAATGGAATACTACTCAGCTATTAAAAATGGTGACTTCACCATTTTCAGCCGATCTTGGATGGACCTTGAAAAATTCATGTTAAATGAAATAAGTCAGAAACAGAAGGATGAATATGGGATGATCTCACTCTCAAGCAGAAGCTGAAAAACAAGATCAGAAAAGAAAACAGAAGTAGAACCTGAACTGGAATTGGCGTATTGCTCCAAAGTAAAAGATTCTGGGGTGGGTGGGTGGGGAGAATACAGGTCCAAGAAGGATTCAGAGGACCTAGTGCGGGTTGTATTGTTATATGGGAAACTGGGGAATGTTATGCATGCACAAACTATTGTACTTACTGTTGAATGTAAAACATTAATTCCCCAATTAAAAAAAAATCAGAGTAAAAAAAATAATAAAATTCATTGTTTTCTTAAAAAAAAAAAGAAAGTTAACCATGAAGAAAGCTGGCTAGAAATTATTACCATGTTTTATAGATGCCATCATCCCTTGAGATTCAGAACCATGTTCTGATGCCAGGTTTTTCCTGTGTTGCTCCTAGTCACACAAGTTAATCAAAGGTATGGACTACTGTAGCAAGTGACAGGCTTGAGACCTCTCTGTTGGCCTCTCCAAAACTTTCTTAGAACTGCACCATTTCTGATCATGCTTCCTTTCTCCTCCCCTGCCACCAGATTGGTCATACTTCCTGGTCTTTATTTACTCACTAACTCAGTGCATCCTGCATGAATACTTCACAAATCTCTCCTCTCACAAAATTCCAGAATATCTAATATCTATGTGTCAGTCTCTCAAAGGACTTGAACCAGCACACTGAGGAGTGATGAGAAGGGGAAGGTAAAAGCATTTAAAAACACAAAGTTAAAATGACACGCCTATGAAGCTTCTTCTTCACCAGCTTCATGTCTCTTAACTGCCTGTTTCATTAGATACATTGAGAAAACCACTTGAAAGACTGAGGGTGGGGAGGAGTCTAAGTTTTCTATGAAAAGAAAAATATAATTCCTTGGGGAATTCTGATCAGGGCAAATCAAGACTGAATTAGATCCCAAGGCAAATGAATGAGTATTAAAGTGGTAAATATTGCCAGGAGAGACAGTTACATTTTAAGCTATGAAAAGGAACTCTGGCTAAAAGAGTTGACTCTCTTTTGGCTCCAAAGAAAGTTGCAGATAATGCTGTGAAGCAGGGAATTTATCACAGTTAAGAATGGAAACAATTAAAGTCGGAAATGATGATCTCAGAAGCATTTTTCCAGGTCAGTATGAAGAGCGACAACATTCCAGCGATTCCGCTCAGCAGGCATAGAAAGGGAGGGTGGGAGGCAGAAAATGACTCTTCAGAGTCTAGTTTCAGTAAGAAATGAAAGCTTAACCCAAGGAAGTGGTTAGTGGATTGAAAGATACCAAGGAGAGAACAGTTACTCAAAGGATTGTTAATATCTTTGAAGCACATTTTCAAAGGTTAAAATCTAGTTTAAACTCAATATACACCAGATGAGAAATGAATGTACGTCAATACTGACTTTTGAAAAAGAGGTGACAGTGTGGGGAGTTAGTCACACTTGAAATAATTGAAATCCCAAGCAATTAACAAGAACAAAAGAAAGGCTAAAAGAGAAACTTCTCCAAATTGCATCAGATTGTGTTCATTTAAATGTTTCAACTTTCAGAAGACACACAGCAGGGCCAATCACGGATTCTGAGCCCCAGTGAAAAGTCGAGACCAATTCCCAGAATTTGATAGATATCAGGCAAGATGTGTCAAAAGATACACTTCACATGGACAGCCTGTCTCCCTGGAAAATTAAGGTTCTGTATACAGACTTCTTTCAGATAAGTGATTTCTACTTCCACCTCTGCCTCCAAGAGCAGGCCTCACAGGATCCAGCTTCCACAAAAACCTGTCAAATCCCAGACTGCTTTTCATTGCTACAGTTCTTCTGTGAGTTGTGTCATATATGTTAAAATAACAAATTCACATCCAACTGACTGGTGAAGGAAGGAAACTGCCTCAAAATTATTCATTGATTTTCCTTAATATACAAACATGCTGGAACCATGAGGGAAACACACTTGTGAAGTGAGTTGCTGGCTTTTTGTGTGGGTTCTCAGGTGCGAACTAGAGAGAAGCTCATTCTCCATTCCAGTCCACCCCCCCCCCAATACATTGGCGCCACTCATCTCTATGCAAGTGTTTCCCTTCCATTAATGTTAATGGAAGTCACTCTTGTGTAGCAAGGGGAGAATAGACCCCTTTGTCTTTTTAACTGGCCCTATAAAACAATAAATGAGTGCACTATGTGAGTTCTATCTAGAAATGCATTCTGGCTAGCCATATTATGTTGCCTTAAAAAAAAACATTTAAAAAAATGAGGATAATATGTAGCTTCCTGGTTGGACACCAGCTAGGAAGCAAACACATAAGAAAATAAAAGTACATCAAGATGAGAGGGATAATAGGTAATTTTGTTCTTTAGGAAGATGATGTTGTTAAGTGTATCTGCAGAACACAGAGCAGAATACAAAGCACACAGCGCCCGTTAAGATGAAGCAATTGCAACCGCAATTTAATGGAGGACAAGAAAGCAATTAACAATGTAAAGTCATTGATGCAAAGGATAGACCTCGAGATTAGAATCTTATTAAAACAAAGGCTGGTACAACTTGATTATAATGAGTTAAGTTGAAAGATCTCCAAAACAATCTCAGCATGTAGATGTGGAAAAGAAAACATCATTCACCTTATTATTACACATTGGGCCTCAGAAGCTGCTGACAGCATTGGGAATCTCTCACAGATCAATATCTCAAGCCAACTGCATGGGGGAATTGTCATCAGGACTTAATTCTGCAAGACTGGACTAAAGAAAGGGTGGGAGGCAGTTCTCTCAATTGCCATCAGCTAGTCAAAAATGATAGTTTAAAGAAGATGGTTTTAGCACTGATATTACAAACCTTTCTAGAATAGCTGGCTTTCCTCCCCCAATTCTTTATCTTTCTGACATTCCTATAATAACCTTACTGAAACTGCTATGCAGGTCAATATAAACATACACTGTGGTTTGAGATGAACTGAGTTGGGGGGGGCGCAGCCTGGGCAGTGGTGAACTTGGTTAGGCACATACACTGTGGTGCACAAGGATCCAGGTTTGAGCCCCCACTCCCCATCTGCAGGAGGAAAGCTTCACATGTGGTAAAGCGGGGCTACAGGCAACTCTTTCCTTCACTATTTCCCCCTCTCCTCTCAATTTCTCTCTCTATCCAGTAATACATTTTTAAAAAATTTTTAAAAGAGACGAAATGAACTGTAATCTTCTGATGCTTCCTTTCTGAGTCAATCTTTTAAGATAAATTTGAGACAAAGAACAATGAGAAATGAGGCATAGGGCACTAAGATGAAACGATAAAAAATAAAAACCCAAAGCACTGCCTAAAACCCTGAAATTAATTAACAGTTATCATTTAAGTTTGTCAAACGTCCCCCAGCCCCTATATTGGTATAAAAATCCTTCCTAAATAGACCCTTAAGAATAAGTGAAATAATTTTTTTCACTAAGCTATGTAACATTTTTTAATTAAAATAGACTTGAGAGAAGGCTCCATTTTTTTCCCTTCAGTTTTAAAGACTAATCTTCTATTCAACAAGTCATTTCATAAATCCCATATGCATATTTTATGAATTAAAACACATTGACTTCTGTTTTTAATAGAACTCTTTCACATATCCATATTAGATAAACTGTATGTTAAAGATGGGAAAATGTGCCCTAAAAAGACATAGATTTTTTTTTTTTACCAGAATTTTCTTTAAGGATTTCTCTAGTGCTGGACCTCACAGCACAGCTCCTTCAGGTTTACCTGATGCCACATATGGAGTGTGGGACGCCACTTATGGACGTCAGCATTCTACCCACTGAGACTCATCACTGGACACCACCAAAACTTCAAATAGTAGAGTCCAAATATCAAGTGACGGACACTCTGAGAGTGATGAGTTTAATATGTTTTTTAACTACACTCTCTGAAAATGTAGTGTAGTCTTTATCTTTGCCACTATTTCCTACTGGCAAATTTCCTAAATGCCAGAAAAAGAAGGCCAGTATGGGGCCCAGTGGTGGCGCACCCGGTTGAGCGCACATGTTACAATGCACAAAGACCCAGGCTTAAGACCCCGGTCCCCATCTGCAGGGGTAAAGCTTTGTGCGTAGTGAAGCAGTGCTGCAGGTGTCTCTCTTGTGTCTCCCCCTCTCTACCTCCCCCTTCCTTTTCCACTTCTGCCTATCTTTATCCAATAAATCAATAAAAATAATTTAAAAGTATTTTAAAGAGAAGGTTAAATACTGGATGATCTCACTTGTAAGTGGTCCATAAAGAGCAAAACAACAACAAAAAAGAAAATACAGGGTGAAGAGTGAGCCAGGTGGAATGGGTTGCAGTAAAGAACCCTGGATTAGGGAGGGGTAGGGGTGGGCTTCTAGTTACCCAGTGAGTGATGGTGAGGAGGGTTGGTGGTGGGGGTGTACAGCCATCTATCATAAACATAAGAAACTGCATCCATGGGGAGCTGAGCAGTAGCACAACAGGTTAAGCACATGTGGCGTAAAACTCAAGGACAGCTTAAGGATCCTGGTTCGAACCTCCAGCTCCCCACCTGCAGGGTAGTTGCTGTGGTGAAGCAGGTTTACAGGTGTCTCTCTTTCTCTCCCCATCTCTGTCTTCCCCTCCTCTCTCCATTTCTCTCTGTCCTATCCAACAACAACAGCAATAACAACAACAATAATAATTACAACAACAATAAAAAACAAAGGGGAAAATAAGTATTAAAAAAAATTTAAAAAAAAAGAAAATGCTTTAAAAAAAAAAAGAAACTGCATCCATGTATCAACAACTGTCCTGTAAACCATTATCACCCAAATAAGATGAAAAAAAAAAAACCAGTAAGATTAAACTCTTCCTAAATGCAAATGGCTGCAACTTTGTAGTTCTTTGTACTTTCATTTGTTGATATGTTTATTGAGGGCTAGTGTGACCTTGTACTACTTCTGTTTGCTGACCTGTGAAGCCACTGTTAAAAGATCATTGCCCTTTTGTATTGCATTGTTAGTGCTTTTGCTATTGATTTATAGGTGATCTTTATATATTTTGGATCAGCATCCTTCATTTCATATGGCTGAGGGACTACATTATAAAGTTGATGGGGTAAAAAGGACAGACTTTGACATCACTATGCCTGAGTGCTAATTCCAGTTGTAGCATTTATTATGTAGATTGGATCCAGTTTCCTAACTTGCTGTACCTTGGTGCTATTTTCCAAAATGGGAATGGCAATATTACTACTTGTTTCACTGTAAATTGTGAAAATAAAACACTTTAATATATGTGAAGTACTGAGGATCTAATACATAAATAGTGAGCACTCAAAAAAAAAAAATCTTCAATGTTACCATTGGCCCACTACAATTTTTTTTTTAAATATCACTAAGGCTAAAATTTAATAGTGGCACAGCTGGTAGGGCATCTTTTAATGTAGCTACATTCGTCACTATTTTTGAACATGTTTCTCTATTTTTTTAAATTTCTTTATTATGGGATTAATGGTTTACAGTCAACAGTAAAATGCAATAGTTTATAAATGTGTCATATTTCTGTTTTCCATATTTCCACTGAATCCCCACTAGGTCCTCCTCTGCCCTCATGTTCCAGGATCTGAACTCCACCCACCCCCATTCCACCCCACCGCCCCCACACACAACCCAGAGTTTTTCACTTTGTTGCGATATACCTTTGACACTTTTATCTTTAGATTAAGAAAATATCTTTTATCAGAAGTCATTAAAATCATCTATAGTCTTCTAAATGCTTTTTTAATTATTATCTTTTGCTTTGAAAATTTAAGTCATGTGGCATTGGTTTTGAGATATGACACAAGGGAAAAGGCCAGTTTCATCCCCCCCCATTTTATACAACTACCTTCCCAACATTTACTAGAAAGCATAATGCTTGCCCCCCCAGCCCCCGCCAACTATGTCATGAGTCAGAGTTTCTGAGTATGTGTGGATCTCGCTTTTTCAAAATTGATTCACGTATCTGTATTGTATGAATACCATACTGCCCTAATTACCATGGATATATAATAACTCCTGCAATCTTTGCATTTTGATCATCTTTAAGGGATATTTTGGCCTCTTTTGACCCTGCAGTGAGGCTTTTATGTACATAGACAAGTTATTTACATAAAAAAAAAACCCTAGGGCTAAATCTGGAGTTTGGTGCTTGTATGTTAACTCCATTGCTTCCAATAGTTATTTTTTCTTTACTTTATTTAGAGACAGAGAGAAATGAGAGAGAGAAGCAGACAGTGAGAGAGAAAGCGTCCCCCCATAGGTGCAGACCATGGGCTTGAACCTGGGTCTTTGCACACAGCAATGTATGTGCTCTACTGGGTGTGCCGGCACCTGCATCCTGTCATCACATTTTGAAGAGGAATGCTTTCCTCCTGGGATTATCTCATTTTAATTTTATTTTCTTAAATGTTTGATTAACGTATTCTTTTTAATGAGGGATAAAAACAGAGCTATATATGTGAAGAGACAGAGAGGAAAAGGGAGAGAGAGAGAGAGACTAGAACACTGCTCAGTTCTGACTTACAGTGGTGCTGAGGATTGAACCTGAAAACCTCTGAGCCTCCAGATCTGCAAATCTTTTGCATAGCCATTATGCTGTCTCCCCAATCCTTTAAATATATTTTACTTATATGTTTATTTTTATAGGATAAAGACAGAGATAGATTGAGAGGGAACGGAGACATAGAGAGGGAGAGAGAAAAAGAGATACCTGCAGCACTGCTTCACTGCTTAGGGGGCTTCCTCCCTGTAGGTAGGGTCTGAGGGCTTGAACACAGGTCCTTATGTATTGTAACACTTGCATGCAAATGGCTGCACCACCACCTGGACCCCGGAATTAGTTTATACTGTTCTATATGGAGCTTCTTTCAACTATTAATCATATAAAATATTAATTATTTTATTGTTATAAAGGCATTTATTATAGGAGAAGGAAAATCAATTGTAAAGTCTCATTATCATTTTCTGTATGCCTTGGACATTTTTCTCTATTACGCACAGCTATGGAGAAAGTACTGCAGTATACAAATTTACACACAAGGAGTTTCATATTATGTCTCCTATTTATGATTTGCTTTTTAACCCAAACACATTACAGAAATCCTCCCATGTCAATGAGAACTGTCACAATCTTAATGTGTATTTATTCTAGTCAGATTTTTCTGCAATGATAATAACACTAACAGTTCAATTGCCTTGTCACTAAAAATCTCTATCTTGGTGTATATGGCATGTCTGGAGATGGAGCTCATATGCTATGGATGGAGCTGCTTCACATGATTAATTCCAAGATTCAGTCAGTCCGCATTTAGAACAAAGACAGAAGGAAAGGTGGGCTGGAGGCCAAAAAATCCCGAAAGCTTCTTGGACACAAGTCACTGTGACCACCAGACACATTTGTTTGGTCAAAACGAGACACATGGAATCGTGTTAAGTGAAATAAGCTCGAAGGAGAAGGATAAATCCTCGAGGATTTTACTCACAGGTGGAACTTAAGAAACAAAGAGAATGAATAAAAAAAAGAAACAAAGATAATGAAACTGCAAGATGAAAATTCAGTTACCTGTGGTCTACTGCAGCAGATCCAAGGACTCAAAAGAGAGGGGGGAGGGAGGCAGGAGAAGGCTGAAAAGAGAGATGGGGGCCCAGTGTCCCATGGTGGAGGAAGTAGAAAGCCTGGTGGGGAGGACGTTGTACCGACACTCATCATGGGGACATTTGAATTTACACACCTGTGACAAAACTGCCTCAAGTCAACATTTCTTTAATAAAAAATAATCTGCATACAGTTTTTTAAAAATGAGGTAAATAGCTGAGCAAGGCATTAACAGCACAGATATTGTATTACTCCCACAAGAGACAAGGCCAGGCACACAGCAATGAGTGGGATACATACCCCTAATTCAGGGAAGGGGGAGGAAAGTTAATGTAACAATCACCCAACAGTTGGCTATGTACTTTCTCACTGTACACATCTGATGGTGCAAAGTGGCACTTTGTAAATCAAATCTGGCATATCCTACAAAGTGTTTTCTTTTATAATTGGGTTTCAAAATGTGACTTTCCGCCTCTTGTGGGAATAGTTCAAACATCTAGGGACTTTTTCCAGTATTGTCTCATGCCAACTGATAGCTGAAACCACATCCTTGAGAAAGTAAGTGCTCTCTCTCCAGTTCACTAGTCCCCACCATTCCCTACAAAGCATACTTGATACACTGCCCTCATCTGACCATCTCCATGATCCATCTTGGCATTTTAGCTCTAGTTATCAGCTTGGATAAACTGTTGTAATCCTTCTGATTACAATTTAAGATTTTTCTAACTTTGTACTGGACAGTCTGGAAATTACTTTTGAATAGGCCTTCAAATACCTTACTTCAAAGATGATTGAGGGGCTGGATGGTGGTGCACACAGTTGAGCATGCATGTTACAGTACACAAAGGACCCTGGTTTGAGTCCCTGGTCCCCACCTGCAGGGGGAAAGAAGCTTCACAACTGGAGAAGCAGTGCTGCAAGTGTCTCTCTGTCTCTCCGTTCTCTAATGTCCCCTTCCCTCTCATTTATGGCTGTCTCTATCCAATAAACAAAGATAATTAAAAAAAAATCAAAGATGATTGATAAAGTACATTCCAAATTTTGATAAACATTATCAAACTCTTCCTCCAATAATGCATGAGCCTGTACCTTTCTTTCAAAACTGCCAGCACTTGACATTGTGAAACTCTTTCTTCTCTGATTATCTAACAAGTCATAAATGACAACTCATATTATTTTTATGATTTGCATTCATCAATTATTAGCACTAGTGAATATATTTTCGTTATTCATTCCTTTTCCATCGGTGTGCATGTATGCTGAATGCCTATTCATTTACTTTGCCTAGTTTCACAAAGGCACATTGATTTTTGAAAAAATAATTAGTACTGTTTTTGTTAAGCATGAATTCTACTGTAAATAGCTTTCTGATAGGGCTTTAGTTCTCCATTGTGCCTGAGGTGGTAGAAGGTATGGATTTATCTACAATGAGAAAAAAAATAGGAGGAATGGAAAAAGAGAGAGACCAGAACACTGCTCATCTCTGAGACAGAGGGTGCCAGGGACTGAAGTGGTTGTCTCTGACATGTAAACCAGTGCTCTAACAGCCTGAGCTACTCTCCTGACCCGATTATTTTTTACTTTATTGACTTATGTATTAAGTTTAAGTTCCAGATTGTCTTAACTTCTTTATTATTTCTTTTTTTGTCTTTTCCAGGCCTCCTTTGTTCTGAGTCCATCTTTTTTTTTTTTTTCCAGATAGAAAGAGACAGAGGGGGAGTCAGACAGTAGTGCAGTGGGTTAAGCACAGGTGGCACAAAGCGCAACGACTGGCACAAGCATCCCGTTCAAGCCCCCAGCTCCCCACCTGCAGGGGAGTCACTTCACAGGTGGTGAAGCAGGTCTGCAGGTGTCTATCTTTCTCTCCCCCTTCTCTCTTCCCCTCCTCTCTCCATTTCTCTCTGTCCTATCCAACAATGATGACATCAAAACAATAATAATAACTATAACAATAAAACAACAAGGGCAACAAAAGGGAATAAATAAATAAATAAATAAAATATTATAAAAAGAGAGAGAAACAGCGGAAGACACCACAGCACTGAAACCTTTGTCATTCTGGTGAGAGCTCAAACCTGGGCTCTACACATGGAAAAGTAGGTATGCTATCCAGGGGGAATTATTTTATCATCCCTGTTTTTACTTTAATAGCTTTCTCTTTTAAAATTTAGAATAATTATTCCTTTCCCATTTTTACTTCTCCAGGCTGTTGCTAGCTATTTTTATATCTTTATTGTTTTACGTTAATTGCACAACCACTTTTGTCACGGTATTTCTGTTACTGTGCTTTCTTTGTCAGATCTTGAATTTTTGTTTTAGCAAAAGCTGACTTAGTTCTCTGTATTCAAAATCATTTAATTAGCATCAGAAATACTTATTTCCTGAAGGTGTAAAACTATTTACACAGCCATGTGGATCTAAAATTTTAGGGAGTATTTCTATGAAATCTAAAGTTATTTTGTGATTTGGGTTCAGTTTAAGCTTTTTCAATTTGAGTTCATTATTTGTTTTATAGTCTAAAAATACAGTACAGGCAGATCACCAATGGAAGAGTTCATGTGATGCACTGGAAAGACAGCATGCCACTGAACTAATATTAAATGGGAAAATATGGTCTTTCACTCAATTAGATGGATGTATTTGGATGATGAATTAGGAAAATATGGCCTGATGATATGATGATGATGATGGTGACTGAGGATGACTGATGGCGACAGTAGAGAAAAAACTAACCAGGTTCCTCAACCCATTCCCCAGTCTCCTTTTAAAATCCCTTTGTTTTGTCACATCTGTTAATTACCTGCTTGATCAAGCTAGTCTACATCAACTTATCCCTTCTGCCTTCACTCATGGTCTTTCCTCTGTGAGATAGCATTCCCTCTCCTAATTAATCCATCTGACAAGTGCTTCCCACCTTTTTAGAGGCAGTTCAAGTACCAGCTCTGTTGCAAAGACCACTCTATCACTCACCTACACATCAGACTTGGAAGCCATTAGTTGAAACACATTACAATTAGATAAATGTCAGGTCCTTCATAGGGCATTAACATCTCTTAGTACAAGGCTTGGTCTCATTCACCTTTTATTTTCTTGGTGTTTAGCAGTTTAAATGGGTGTTTACAGAATATAAAAAGAGGGGATGGTGACTTTCCTGGGAGTATGTATCAGCAGGAGGGGATTTGTGAGGTGGAGGGTCATAGGCAAGGTGTGGAAGAAGCAGTCCTAAGTTCTGGCTGGAGTGTTTTAGGATGCTGGAAATCATGCATTCATATTAGATTCACACAGCAGGAGGAGCAGAGACTACCTGCAAAGTGCTGTTTGTGGAGTGACCTATTGGCAGCTGGGACCTTACTGCACCAGAGAATTCTGAATTATACCAAAATGTGATTCAGCTCTGTCCGCCCCTCAATACACACTGTCACCTTAGACTTTGTACTTGTTTAATTTTCAGTGGTGTACACCTCTCATCATCTGCATTGAAATTAAGAAAGTTTTAAAAAGTTCCTTTTATTTATTTATTTTGAGGAACCTAGAGAACATGAACATCACAGCCATTTAAACGAAGATGTGTTTGATGAAATTGTTTTAATTACTCGGCCTACTTTGGCAGCCTTGATTCTGATTATTATTCTGGATCTCTTGAACATGGCAATTTGAGTTTTACTTAAGAAAACAAGTAAACTAGAATTACCACACACAGCTTGTGAGTGAAACCACAGTTACAACTGAGCGATTAGGAGCCATCTAATTGACCTAGAGGTATAATAATTAACTACCAGGGGATAAACTAAAAGCTCATTTTGTAGACTCCAAGTGTTTCTACTCGGGCCCCACATGTTATTTCAGTCTGCCAGAAGCAAAAATCATTATGGCTGCCTCGGTATAAACAGAAGGAGGTAGATATTTGTGGTGGGTTTTAAAAGGAACAATATTGCCACTCTCACTGTTCAGAATATAATGTAGTAGCATCACAGATACCACAAGATTCTGTTGTTAACTTAAACAAATAAAATCAAGATTTATTTTATAAGAACATACTCATGTCCTATAACAATGGTCAATATCTTGGTAGCTACTTCCAAAACTAATTTTCCTTGGGAGTTTTTGGAGACTGCCAGAACATTTTTATTACAACTCTAGCATTTTGCAGAGGCCTAGTAAATGTCTTTGTAATTTCAGAGAAGGAATCAATTCCCCTAGGTGTTGCTGCCTCACACACATTGCACCTGTCTGTAACCAATTTCAAAGCTCTGATTTTTGTGGAGGTGAGACTAAAATATTATTCACTGGATAAATAGTGACAAGGCCAGCAAGTTCCTGAGCAAAGCTCAATGTGACTTCCCAAAGAACAACAAAACTAAAGAAAAGCAACATGATGCCAAAGTTCTGTTCCAGTCATTAGTTTTCATGGCCTATAAAACAGAAAAATATAACCACCATGTCAATCCCATGCCTTCAACCACAATCCTCTGCAGTACACATTCAATCAAAGGTTATGCTAATGAACACCATTAATTTGGTATCAATTATGCCCAAGGCACTAGCCATTCTATGCAGCATAGGAGTCAGCTCAGGGCTCTCTTGTTATGGGAAAAATTGTTGAGACCTTCCTCTATCCTGGGGAAACACAGAATCCTTTCAAACATTTCTGTCCATTCTTGAAGATAAGAATAGTTGTTTGAATTCCTTGAATTCTGGCTTCCTGGAGAATCTTTCCTTGATTTGACATTAAACAAATGTACTTTTTTGGCATGTGTCAGAAAAAAAAAAGTATAATTGTGCTAAAAATTTGTGAGATTTTCAGGCATTACAAAAATTATTTTGTGGGTAGTTTCTTGGGAAAGAGTATATATCACATACTATCTTTTTTTTTTAAAAAAAATTATCTTTATGTATTGGATAGAGACAGTCAGAAATCGAGAGGGAAGGGGGAGATGAAGGGGGGAGACAGACACCTTCAGCCCTGCTTCACCACTCACAAAGCTTTCCCCCTGCAGGTGGGGACTGGGGGCTTGAACTCAGGTATTATGCATCATAACATGTACACTCAACCTGGTGCGCCACCACCCAACCCCTATCTATTTATCTATCTATCTATCTATCTATCTATCTATCTATCTATCTATCTAGTCTCTCCCACTTTATGACTTTTGCCTCCCCTTGCCATCCATACTTCTCAGCCCCTCTCTCCCTTCTGCCCCCACCCCCTTACTTGCTCCTCTGGGAGCAGCCAGAACTCTGTGTATTAAATTCAGGACAACTCAGTCCTTTCCAGGCCTTGTCCCCAAATGCTTCTGCTAATCTACCAACATACTCAGGAGAACACAAATTCTTCTAGTTGAACAGGGTTCACCCTCCCTAAAATAGGTGAGATGTGACTTAATATAAAGGTGAGATGCAAAGATGAAAAAGATAATGTCATCTACATTTAATTTTATCCACCCAACAGCCTTTGGATGAGAACTCACTAATTGTTTCATAGAAAGAAGAGATAAATGGCGAAGGACTTCAATCTGTGGCTAAAAGTCACATCCTTTGTAAATCCAAAGCTTTTGCCCTTTTGCCCTGGATATAATCTTTAATAATTAAAAAAAAAAATCACTCTCAGCAGTTGACTACAATCTACTCTGTAACTTCTCCTTTCTCGTTGCTTCACCGGGTTGCTGAAGGAGCCACATCATTGGAGTCTCCACATTTACCAAAATGCCTAGTGCAATATGTTGAAATTCAGCTTTTCCTCTCTCTTATGTAATGGACCTCTAGCCAGCACAGTCAGCAGTAGCTCCTGGGTTACCTCATCTCTGGACTTTGCATATTCTTTATTCTCCTACTAGGACTGAGGCATTTGCCAAAATTGAGCAGGCTTTCTTTCCTTCTTTATAATAACTAAAAAGGTAAAAATTTCTGTTGTGGGGTTTAATATAATATGGAAGTTTTATTACAAAGCAAGTTTATTTAAGTATATAAAAACCATGGCAGGAAGCCTGGTGGCTGCATAGCAGGTTAAGTGTACAAGGCATGAAGCACAAGGGATCCCAGTTCAAGCCCCCAGCTCCTGCAGGGAGTTGCTTCACAAGCAGTGAAGCAGGTCTGCAGGTGTCTATCTTTCTCTCCCCATCTCTGTCTTCCCCATCTCTCTTGATTTCTCTCTGTTCAATCCTACAACAACAATAATAACAACAACATGGGCAACAAAGTGGGAAAAATGGCCTCCAGGACTCATAATACAAAATGGCGAAATCTAAAAAAATTAGTTCATAGAGCCCCAAAACAAAACCTCCCTACCATTTCTCTCTTCCCCCCTCACTCTCTCTAAATACCTTAAGCCTGCTAGCTGTCTAACCCCTCTGCTTTCAATAGTGTTTTTTAAGAGAATGATTTGAATGACAAAATATTTGTATGACCTATTTTGCTCTGAGTATTCTGAAACTTAATTGATTTAAAAAAAAATGCTAGACGCAGCCATGGTTTCTAGAGACATCCAAAAAACAGTACAAAAATTGTTTTTCTCCTCTTTTGATATTTTTTTTAAGTCTTAGAATAAATATAAAATGTTTAGTCTTAAACCATGTGAGTAGAAATGGTTCAACTAGGACAGTACAGATCTAAATTTGTGTTTAAAATGACAATGTCTTTGTAACAATTTTTTTTCTCTTCTTCTGTATTAAAGACCATGTTATATGTGTCTTTAAAGTTTGGTAAACATTAACTTTAAGGATAAAAAAATTAATTTTAGGGCTACATTCTTACCAGGCAAAGATAAATAAAAGAGTTTTCAACATAATGTTCATAAAGGTAAAATTAATTTGCGTTTCAATTCTGAGGTGAAAATTAGTTAAAAATCAATATATTCAGGAAACAGTACCCATACTGCTTAAGCTTTTCCCTAAGATTGAAGAAACAGGAATACTCCCTTCCACCTTCTATGAAGCCAACATCACCCTGATACCAAAAGCTGATAGGGACAGAACAAAAAAGGAAAACTACAGACCAATACTTCTGATGAACATAGATGCCAAAATATTAAACAAGATCTTGGCCAACTGGATACAGCAACATATCAAAAAGATTGTTCATCATGACCTAGTGGGATTCATCCCAGGAATGCAAGGCTGGTTCAACATCCGTAAGTCAATCAATGTCATTCACCACATCAATAAAAGCAAAGCCAAAAACCACATGATTATCTCAATAGATGCAGAGAAAGCCTTTGACAAAATCCAACACCCATTCATGCTCAAAACTCTACAAAAAATGGGAATAGATGGGAAATTCCTCAAGATAGTGGAGTCTATATATAGCAAACCTACAGCCAACATCATACTCAATGGACAGAAGCTGAAAGCATTCCCCCTCAGATCCGGGACTAGACAGGGCTGTCCACTGTCACCGTTACTCTTCAACATAGTATTGGAAGTTCTTGCCATAGCAATCAGGCAAGAGAAAGAAATCAAAGGAATACAGATTGGAAGGGAAGAAGTCAAGCTCTCACTATTTATAGATAATATGATAGTATACATAGAAAAACCTAAAGAATCCAGCAGAAAACTACTGGAAGTTATTAGGCAATATAGCAAGGTATCAGGCTACAAAATCAATGTACAAAAATCAGTGGCATTTCTTTATGCAAACACTAAATCTGAAGAAGAAGACATCCAGAAATCATTCCCATTTACTGTTTCAGCAAAATCAATCAAATACCTAGGAAAAAAGTTGACCAAAGAAGTGAAAGATTTATATACTGAAAACTGTGAGTCGCTACTCAAGGAAATAGAAACTGATACCAAGAAATGGAAAGATATCCCATGCTCATGGATTGGAAGAATAAATATCATCAAAATGAATATTCTCCCCAGAGCCATATACAAATTTAATGCAATACCCATCAAAGTTCCACCAAGCTGTTTTAAGAGAATAGAACAAACACTACAATCATTTATCTGCAACCTGAAAACACCTAGAATTGCCAAAACCATCTTGAGGAAAAGAAACAGAAATGGAGGCATCACACTCCCAGACCTTAAACTATATTATAAAGCCATCATCATCAAAAAAGCATGGTACTGGAACAAAAATAGGCACACAGACCAGTGGAACAGAATTGAAAGCCCAGAAATAAATCCCCACACCTATGGAAATCTAATCTTTGATAAGGAGGCCCAAAGGATTAAATGGAAGAAGGAGGCTCTCTTCAATAAATGGAGCTGTTAAAACTAGGTTGTAACATGCAAAAGAATGAAATTGGACCACTTTATCTCACCAGAAACAAAAATCAACTCCAAATGGATCAAAGACCTGGATGTCAGACCAGAAACAATCAAATACTTAGAGGAAAACATTGGTAAAAAAGTTTCCCACCTACACCTCAAGGACATCTTTGATGAATCAAACCCAATTGCAAGGAAGACTAAAGCAGAAACAAACCAATGGGACTACATCAAATTGAAAGCTTCTGCACATCCAAAGAAACTATTAAACAAACAGAGAGACCCCTCACAGAATGGGAGAAGATCTTCACATGCCAGACATCAGACAAGAAACTAATCACCAAAATATATAAAGAGCTCAGCAAACTTAGCACCAAAAAAGCAAATGACCCCATCGAAAAATGGGCAGAGGATATGAACAAAACATTCACTACAGAGGAGATCCAAAAGGCTAACAAACATATAAAAAACTGCTCTAGGTCACTGATTGTCAGAGAAATGCTAATTAAGATAACACTAAGATACTACCTCCCTCCTGTAAGAATGGCATACATCAAAAAGGACAGCAGCAACAAATGCTGGAGAGGTTGTGGGGACAGAGGAACCCTTTTACATTGCTGGTGGGAATGTAAATTGGTACAGCCTCTGTGGAGAGCAGTCTGGAAAACTCTCAGAAGGCTAGACATGGACCTTCCATATGATCCAGTAATTCCTCTCCTGGGGTTATACCCCAAGGACTCCATCACACCCAACCAAAAAGAAATGTGTACATCTATGTTCATAGCAGCACAATTCATAATAGCTAAAACCGGGAAGCAACCCAGGTGCCCAACAACAGATGAGTGGCTGAGAAAGCTGTGGTATATATACACAATGGAATACTATGCAGCTATCAAGAAAATGAACCCACCTTCTCTGACCCATCTTGGACAGAGCTAGAAGTAATTATGTTAAATGAGCTATGTCAGAAAGGTAAAAATGAGTATGCGATGATCCCACTCATCAACAGAAGTTGAGTAAGAAGATCTGAAAGGGAAACTAAAAGCAGGACCTGACCAAACTGTAAGTAGAACACCAAAGTAAAAACCCTGTGGTGAGGGGTAGACATGCTGCTTCCTGTGTCAGTGGGGGGTGGGAGTGGGTGGGAGGGATGGGTCATAGTCTTTTGGTGGTGGGAATGGTGTTTATGTACACTCCTAGTAAAATGTAGTCATATAAATCACAAGTTAATTAATATGAGAAGGGGAAAATTAATTGTATGTCTCAAAGTTTTTTAAAACACAGACTGAGTCTTTTTAATATATAGGCTGTGTATTTGATATGCAGACTCTCTCTCAAAAGCCTAGACCAAGTAGATCAAAAGCAACCAATAGCACAGCTATATACAAGATACTGGGTACTATACAGCAAACCATAACAAAAGGACTTTTAAAAGTTAACCCAATTACCAAATAATGTGATGATAACATTAACCATCCATTGTCTTTTTTAACCCTAAGACAGCAGGAACCTCACATCTCCACTATAGAGCCTCTACTTCCCCCAGTCCTGGAACCCTTGGATAGGGCCAACTCTCCTGTATGCCTCTCCCAATCCATATCAAATAATATTGCATCTGCCGATCACAACCTAACCAACACAACGATTGCCACCTCAACATGCTTCACCTCAGACTGTGTCCAGAGACTTCACGTGTGGAATGACAACCCTTCAGCTTCATTACTCGGGTGTGACCTTTCCTTTCATAGTATACTCTAATTCCATCTCAGGTGGTTCACTTTCTAACAAAGTCCCATAACCTAGATATACACCAGGTTCTGTGAGAGAGAGCATATGTTCACATGTATCCATAAACTACTGCAAAATATATACCTGAAAGCAGAAGTACACTAGAGTTTGCAGTGAGTATCCCCCTAACACTTCCTCTCCACTATTGTAACCTTTGGGTCCATGATTGCTCAACAATTTGTTTGGCTTTGTATATTAACTCTCTTTTCAATCACCAGGTTCCAGATGTCATCAGGATGCTGGCCAGGCTTCCCTGGACTGAAGACCCCATCAATGTGTCCTGGAGCTCTGCTTCCCCAGAGACCCACCCTACTAGGGAAAGAGAGAGGCAGACTGGGAGTATGGACTGACCAGTCAACCTCCATGTTCAGCGGGGAAGCAATTACAGAAGCCAGACCTTCCACCTTCTGCAACCCACAAAGACCCTGGGTCCATGCTCCCAGAGGGATAGAGAGTGGGGAAGCTATCAGGGGAGGGTGGGGGATATGGAGATTGTGTAGTGGGAATTGTTTGGAGTTGTACTCCTCCTACCCTATGGTTTTGTTAATTTATCCTTTCTTAAATAAATTTAAAAAATCAATATATTTTAACTAAAATTGTTCTAAAAATCCTGCGCACACCTAGGGTGTGTCTCCATCTTAAATGGGTGCAACAAAAGATAGGAAAGACGTGATTGATATGTAAAGCTCTCAAATACCTTCTCAATTAGAGGTAGAACCAGCCCAGGCAAATGATAGATCACACAATGGTTATGCTAATGATTCTCATGCTTGAGGCTCTAGCAATGATTCTTTGCCTTGCCACATTTTATTACGCTTAGATTGGTTAAACAGCCTTAAAATGATACAATAAAGGCCTTCCAAAATTATAAAGATACTTAACCAATTATAACCATTGAGTTATCAATTATAGTAAACTTATAACTTGTTACAAGTTTTTTTTTTTTTCCACAAGTATGTGATTACAGCTATCAAGCCTTCACATGAAGAAACAACTGCTCATATGGTATGGTATTAAATTATAAAAAGTTCCTCCATATACAACTTATATGAATTAACGACATTCACATATTTTTCTACACTTAACTGGTGTAGCTTGTCCTGCCACTATAGGCCTGCCTTTGTCAGCCAAGAATTTAAAGATGTTTTCCTTTATAACATCACCCACGCCACAGACATCCCTTACTACCCCCAAAGACAAACGACTGTTAAGAAGGCCCACCAAATGCCTATGCTCAATTAAGTAAAGATAAAAATAAGGGGAGATACATTCCCCCAATATTTAGTTGGCTAAGGCACCAAACCTCTTTTTCTATAAAAAAAATCCGAATCAGATGCCTTGCTAACCACGGGAAGCAGATTGTTTGTGTTTCTTTCACAGAAATCCCGGGAAAAACCATCTGGACCCCTGCACATGCTGACATCGCCCACTAGATGACATGACTACAGTGGCACACCCCAAAACCCATGATATGACCTGACATGATCTGAAGAACCTGATTCACAGACTCCAAGGACAGAACTTTCTTACTGCCTGTCTTCCCTACCCGCTTCTGCTTTGCCTGTCATGCTTTGGTGGTTCCAGCCCACTCTACAGTAAAGCGGAATTCCGGTAGCTGATCTTCCCCATGGAGATAGACGTGCAGTGTTTCATCCCCTGGCATTTCTCCTGGTCATCTGCATTGGACTAAGATTTCTATCAGAATTGCTGGTACAACCATTGGACACTTTACACAATTTTATAGCAGCTTCCTTCCCTTCACACTGCTGGTTTTTCAAAGACTGACCTGCACTAGTTCACGGACCTTGCAGCCAGTTGCCTTGGGGACTGTACAGTTCCAAACAGCCCCTTCACTTGGCAGGCACACCCTCCCACCTGCAGGCCCTACCCTTTGAGGTAGGAAATGGCCCCTCATTACTAGGCCTTTCCCCCAGAGGTAGAACCCCCCCATTACTAAGCCCTGCTCCCAGAGGCAGGGGACTCCCTCAGAGGCAAGAAATGCCCCTTTGCACACCAAGCCTTCCCTTGGCTTCATACTGGCTCTTACTGCTCCCCTACTTGTCCCTTCCTGTTTTGTTATAGCATTCAGGTTTATGCCCAAAAGGTTTCTGCTCACCTCTACACTACTATTCCTCTGTTACAGATGGAGTCTTTTACAGACATTGAACCATCTTAATGCGATGACCAGATAAAAAGATAGGGAAAGATGTAGAAATATTGTGAGGAGATGGTAGAGCCTGGAAGAACTTAACCTATGACATGAGTCCCTCCAGGTAAGTCTCTCTCTACAGAGGGGATGAGCACAGGGAGGTCACATAAATCTCATAAGGTTAGTGGCTATGTAAGTCTTCCCTCCCCCACAAAAACATCCTACATCTTCCCACCTGAACATGGCATTCCTTAGAAACATTTAAGCCTGCTCCACTCTAAATTTCCTATACTGTGGCCATTAGGTAAAAAGAAAGGGGAAGATGCTATGCAGATGTCCCCTAAGGCTAGTGCCAGTTCCCGCGAGAGTTGGGACATTCTTGGAGCACCTGTTCCTCCACGTTGTCCCCTCAGGCTAGTGCCAGTTCCCGCAAGAGTTAATATGATATTCTCGAAGTGTTCTTCCTAACCAATCCTGTCCTGGCTCGTCAATCCCAGTTTTTGCCCTATAAATCCCTTCTTCTTCCGCCCCTCTCTCTTGCCCGCTTTTCACTTCGGTGACTAGACGCAGGGAAGGTTGCTGCACGAGGCAGCCATTTTGGCTAGCTCCACGTGGCCCGAACTGCTGCACTCTCACCCAACTCTGAGGTGCCCGCGCGAATAAAGAATTGTGTTCCCTCTCCACTCTGGATCTCCTCTCTCTCTCCTCCACATTGCAGCACGACATATTATTTATTTATTTATTTATTTATTTATTTATTTATTTATTTATTTATTTCCTTTTGTTGCCCTTGTTGTTTTATTATTGTAGTTATTACTGTTGTTGGATAGGACAGAGAGAAATGGAGAGAGGGGAAGACAGGGGGAGAGAAAGATAGACACCTGCAGACCTGCCTCACCTCCTGTGAAGTGACTGCCCTGCAGTTGGGGAGCTGGGGGCTTGAACCAGGATCCTTGAGCTGGTCCTTGTGTTTTGCGCCATGTGCGCTTAACCCAATGTGCTACCGCCTGACTCCCAACCAAGCATTTCTAAAGCCATCAAGTTGAACAGAAAGCATTCGTAACTTTCTATCAGTTTACAGAACACTTAATTATCAAATACAATATAAATGTAATTGGCAGTAAAACAAAAATCACAAATAGGCTTGTGAAAACAACTCAGTTATTCTTCCTTCCTCAGTTATGTGGATTTTTTCTATTTAAATACTTAGCAGTTATGAAATATTTCTATCTGAACTCAAATCTGTTGTGTAATATGCCACACTTAACTTATTAATATGAGTGGCTTGAGGGGACTTTGGGACCTCTGCCATCTCCATCTGCTTCCTTCCTCTAATAAAGAGACACACAGATTAAATGATATAGTTGCTCTGTTCACTTTAAAAAAGTTCATCATCTGAGAAGATATATATTATCTGCATGAAACACTGCCAGCTTGGAATCCATCATTCTTATTATAAAACAATAAAGAAAAAAGTATCATTTTGAGTGACTCTGTGTCACATAAGTTTCAAGACTTATCACACACTGAAATTGCTTATAGCTAAGTAAGAAATGTATTGCTGATGTAAAACTACAAGGATAAATTTAACCCTGTTTATATTACACTTAGGGAAGGTTCAAATTCCCTTTGTTGAATAAATTAGTTCTTGACACAGAAGATGTAAAAGTCTCTGGTCAGTGCAAGAAAACCAGTATTAATTCAATTCAATTTATTTATTTTTAATGCCGCATCAAGGAATGCACTCAGCACCTTGTGAACAGACTGCACTACTAAGCAACTTCCTGAGTTCATGATTTTATATCCTTATTTAAGAAGGGAGAGAGATCACTAATTCATGGATCAACTTTGGTGCTTCTCATGGTACTTCCTTGTGGTGTTGGGGCTTGGAACCAGACTCATGCCACAGTAAAGCTTGTGCTCTATGGGGAAAGTTACCTCCTGCCCCCAGAGTAATTTTATTAAGGAAAATTCCTTTTCCTAACTCATTTATGTATTGGTAAGTTAAATGACTCTCATTCAGATCATCCAAAGCAAACTTAATGAAAGAAAAGCTATCATTTCTTCTGATACTTGAATGACATATATATATTTTTTTGTGGAACCAAGTTTCCTGTAACAAGGGATGAAGTGAACTTATACTTTAAAAGCAAAAGAAGCTGAAAACTTTAATTCCTTGTTCTTGCCTGACAGCTATGGCAAGAACTTCCAATACTATGTTGAAAAGTAACAGTGATAGTGGGAAGTCCTGGGCCCCTAGGAACATGCCTAGAATAGAGTTCCTAGCTTCTTTCTACCCTAAAGTCCCTATTCTTACTCTATTCATATCTTTTGGTTCCTGTTCATTAAACACTTTGTCCTTCTTTATATCTTACCACCTTTCAGCCACCATGTTGCAGATGTTACTGTGAATCTATCCTGATTTCCCTGGGCAGACGACCTCACCAATGTGTTTTGGAACCTCACGTCTCCAGAACCCTGCCCCACTAGAGAAAGACAGAAATAGGCCGGGGGGGGGGGGGAGTTGGCTTAAGTGCAGGTGGTGCAAAGGACAAGGACCGGCGTAAGGATCCCGGTTCGAGCTCTGGCTCCCCACCTGCAGGGGAGTCGCTTTTCAGGCTGTGAAGCAGGTCTGCAGGTATCTTTCTCTCCCCCCTCTGTCTTCCCCTCTTCTCTCCATTTCTCTCTGTCCTATCCAACAATGATGACATCAACAACAATAATAACTACAATAAAAAACAACAAGAGCAACAAAAGGGAAAATAAATTACATTTTTTAAAGTGAGCAAATATAACTATATATATGCATGTATATATGTATATAAATATATGTATATATACCATATGCATTTTCATATGTATACACACACACACACACACACACATATATAGTAATAGAAATAACGCTTGATCCTTATTTGTGACCTTGGGAGAACAGTTTCCAGTGTAGGGAATGGGGGCATAGGACTCTAGTGGGAGGAACAGTGTGGAATTAGACCCCTGTTGTAACCGTGTAAATCAATATTAAATCACCAAGTAAAAAAAAAAAAAAAGAAGTTGATGACTCAATGTCTATTGAATGGAACCAAGATAGGGAAGTAATTGATAGGACTCTTACAGTTCATGAATCTGGAATCTCAGCCACTGGCTTCAAATGTTGCCTAATTCTAATTTCAACTAAATTTTGTGCACAGTCTGCATGAAGTGTCTTCTCAAAAGCAATGAAACAGTCACTCATTTATTTGTCAGACTGCACTTCAAAAGGGAACAACAAAGTCAGCCAGTCTGGTTCTAAGACTGTTCCTGGAAGAAATTGAGTCTTAAAACACTTGCCCATCCTACTTCCCTGGACTCCTTCCTACATTGTTGCTGTCTTATCCTTTCCTCCTCTCTCCATAATAGTCCTTTTCCTAAAGCTGCATCCTTGACCACTCATGCTTGTATGAAAACAATGGATGCTACTTCACAGCTTGAAAATGCATGTTTGCAAGTAAAAGAGCATGACGAGACAGCAGGAGGATTATACAATAGACTTTCATGCCTGAGGCTTCCAGGCCCTGGGTTCAAGCCCCTGCATCACCATACGCCAGAGCTGTGCAGTGCTCTGGAATCTCTTCTCTCTTTCTCTTTCTTTCTCTCTTTCTCCATCTAATTATCTATCTGAGGAAGAAAAAATAAAACATGGCTAGTAAAAGCAAATGCCTGGTAAAGCTGTGGTTAGGAGATACTCTTGCTTTCATATGCCTTCACACACACCTTGACTTGCACCTCTAAAGCCAAACATGAGCTTTTCTGAGATTTCACGAGTCCCCAACCGGCAATGACAGTAAAAGTGTCATCTGAGATCAACCAGACTGATCACCTCCAACTTAATGGCTATAACTCTTAATATCCAAGCTGAATATCCTCCTCATCAGAAACCTCCCTCAACACTAATTTGGCACAGAGGTAACGAGACGACTGAACAAATCTGTAAAGCAAAGGTGTCAGGTACTAAAAGGAACCATTAATCTAATAAAATATCTCTGCCTATGAGAAGGCATTATTATAGGGCGATATTTCTTAGGGTCTGTAGTTTATTGGGTCCTTCTCCAAACCTGACAATGTCCTTCATGAACTATCAAACATATCATAATAAAAGCTATTAAAGGAAATAGAATGTACATTTCTAGAAATAATCTTTTCCTGCAGCAGGTAAATTTCATGCACTTGGGAAAAGATGATGGGGAATAACAAGAAACAGCAATTTCAACAGATTATTTGAGGGGGGAAAGTCTTCTTTTATAGGCAGTGTAAGTCAGAGAAAGGTCCTTTATGCAGAAACACTACTGCAAAAAATTTTTATTATTATTTACTTTCTCCTTTGTTGCCCTTATTGTTTTGTTGCTGTAGTTATTGTTGCTATTGATGTCGTCGTTGTTGGATAGGACAGAGAGAAATGGAGAGAGGAGGGGAAGGCAGAGAGGGAGAGAGAGAGATAAACACCTGCAGACTTGCTTCACCACCTGTGAAGTGACTCCCCTGCAGGTGGGGATCCGGGGACTCCAACTGGGATCCTTATGCCGGTCCTTGCGCTTTGCGCCATGGCATTACTGCAAATTTTAACAAGGCTATGATGAAAATAGGTGATGAATAAGAGCAGTAAAGAGAGATTCCTCAATCAAATGTCTTTGTATTCAATAAATAGCTTTAAAAATTAACCACATTAGAAGTGGTAGGGAAAACAAAAAGGAATCTTTGAGTCTCTCAAGTCTTGTTACATAGGTTCTGCTCCTATCTATCGATCTGTCTGTCTGTCTGTCTGTCTGTCTGTCTGTCTGTCTGTCTGTCTATCTATCTCTGTAGACAGTGGCACATCCAATTGAATGTATGTGTTACCACGCTCAAGGACCCAGGTTCAAGCCCTTGCACCCCACCTGCAGGGGATAAACTTCATAGTCAGGGAAGCAGTGCTGAAGATTTCTCTCTTTCCCTTCTTCTGTATCTCCCTTTCTCTCTTGATTTCTTGCTGTCTCTTCAAACAAAGAAACAAAAAAGTCAATGTTTATTTATTTACTATCATTATCACATATGCTTTATTCTTCAGGCTGACTTTCTTTGGATAGAAGTAGAGAGCGGGAAAGATAACACAGCCTCAAGCTTCCTTTAGTTTCCATAGTATTCTCATGCAGTGTTCAGGGGGCTTGAACCTGAGTTGAATGCATGACAAAGAAGGCATGACTCTAGATTTCACATTCTTAATACCACACAGACTGCTGCTTTTCCATGTCTGTTTCTGTGATGCCCCACACCCTCAGACCCAGCTATGTGGGTGCAGAGACAAGCAGAGAAGGGTTTACTGGGAAGCGTCTCTGGATTTCCTGGGTTGAACACCTTCAGAAATTAATGTTGTCACTGTTCCAAACATCAAGCACAAAGCCAGAGGCCAATCTTATTGACACAAAAATAGATAAATTTATATATTAAATAAAAAGGACAAAGCCATCTGTCTAGCCATTGTCTAATTAGAACCCCCATATACACACAAACACACATACACCACAAATACATAAGTAACTTTAGGAACATCACCTTGATTTTTATATGTTCCTTAGTGAAATACAAATACATTCTTGCATTCTTTGGAATTTGCTTGCTGTCTTTGCAAAAATTTATATGTGATCCTCACAATCCATTATGTAAGTCAACTCATGAGCTAGTAAAGTGGTGGATTAACAACACTGCTTATGCCATGTAAGCAACCCTGGTTCAAACCTGATCTCCACCTGCACTGACGGAAGCTTTGGTACCATGGTTTCTTTAAAGACATTCCTTCCTGTCTGCTTCACTGTTTCTATCAAAAAAGCAGATAAATAAATTCTTTCTCTCTGCCTCTATGTCTCTATCAAAAATTTTTTTTAAAAGTCTGACAACAGCACTGATTACATGCATTCATTTCAAGGTTGAGATATATATTAAATTCTGCAGTGTGGCACTGTGGCTAAACTATAGAATTAAACTCAGATCAGATGACACATAATATTATAAATATCACAGATAATTGTGAGTGATGTGAACTAGAGAAAAACACACATCCCTGAGGTGAGAGTGACTCTACTGGGCCTTGGCTGTAGCTGGATCTGTCTGGCATGTGCCTTCTACACAGGAGTTCCAGGGTTGATTCATGGCACCATATAGAAGCATGTAAAACAAAACCTGGTGGAACTCCATAGATAGTGGTGTGGTGCTTTAGTGTGTCTTTCTGTTATTTCTCTCTCAAAAGATGAAGTACCAACAGCAAGGGGAAACAAAAACAAAAAGAAAACATGACTACGTCAATCTGAAAAGCATCTTAACAGCAGAGGAAACCAAGATGCAAGTCTATACAATATCAGATAACACCTCACACCTGTGAGAATAGCCTGCAACAAGGAGAGAAGTAAGTGTTGGTGAAAGATATGGTGTGAAAGAAACACTATTACACGGTTGGTGAGTATGCAAACTGACCCACCAGCTATAGAAAACAGTCTGGGGATTCCTCAAGATATTAAAAATGGACCTGTCATACAATTAAGCAATTTCTCTCCTGGGTATCCATCCAAAGAACACAAAAGTTATATACACCCCATGCTTATCTCAGCACGATATGCAATAGCCAAGATATGGCAAAAACCCAAGAGCCCAATGCAGACGAATGACAAAGAAAACGTGGTGCATACAGACAAGGGGATACTACTCAAGGGCAAAAAAATGAGGGATCTTGCCTTTCACTACAACATGAATCCAAACCATAAGGTACTCTGTTAAATTAAATAAGCCAGAGGAGAAAGATAAATACCCAATGATCTGATACATTTGTGAAATTTAAGAAAAAAAAAAAAGTAAGAGAAAAAGGCAGGGTAAGACATAGATAAATCCTTGAGCTATGTTACCAGATCTGAAGATAATAGTGGGGGAGGGTGGGAATAGAGAATTGGAGGGGGGGCTGGTGGTGGTGCACCCGGTTAAGCATACATAGTGTGCAGTGCAAGGACCCGCTCAAGAAGACTGGTTCAAATCCTTGGCTACCCTCCTTCAGGGGGGTCACTTGACAAGTGGTGAAGCAGGTCTGCAGGTGGCTATCTTTCTCCATCTCTTTCAATTTCTCTCTGTCCATCCACAAAAAAAGAAAGAAAGAAAGGTGGCCACAGGAGCATGGATTCACAGTGCAGGCACCAAGCCCCAGGATAACCCTGGAGGTAAGAGAGTAGGGGAGGGGAGAATTAAAAGGGGTTGAAGGCACATTGTTCTATAGTGGAGGCAGATAATATCTGGATGACAGGTAAGGTGTTCCAGCACATTTTTTGGAGAAATGCAAAATTATAATACATCTGAGACAACAAATCTCTTCTAAGACAATACTTATCCCCAAATTAATATATAGATATAAATAAAAATGAAGCCAGGAAGATGGCTCAGTAATATTAGGCATGCATAAAGTCCTGGGTTCAATCTGCTGCACAACTAATAAGGAAAGGAATATATTGCAGAAGTGGTAAAAGAATTTCATATATATATGTAAAACACTAAGTAAATTATTGTGAAAGTTTTCCCTAATATCACAGCATAGAAAGTCACAACATTGCAATAAAAATGAGCTTGTGTTGGTTTTAGCATGAAATCAAAATGGTGATACCAAATCTACAATAGCAAAAGATACATCTTGCCTACAACATCCTTCAGGCAAATATAAACTTCACACGAGTATGTTTCAATCCACTTCATGTTACCTTCTGTGCACATGTCTTTTCAATATCCTGTGTTCTGAATGGAGTATACTCAGAGCATTGCTTGAGCATGCCAAAGTGATGACCGGCTTAAGGAAAGTACTTGTGTGACTGTCTGAATTGCTACCTGAACTAACTGCATTTAGAAGACTCCATTTTTCTCTTAAATGAATGATTGAAAATCATGGTTATCTAGACTTGGATATATAGTAGACATTGTCCCAGAAATGAGAAAAGCAAGGGCAGCAATTTATAGTGTGTGACCAATGATAGGCTATAATCTTTACAGTAAAGGTAAAAAATTATAGTGTGGAAAAATCATCAGCTTCCTAATCAGTAAATATAAGTAGCTATAATCTACAAAGTAAACAGTCTTTGGGGGTCTTTGATCACTTATAAAGGTGAAAACCAGTGTTTGAGAGATGCAGTCTTACACTGTTGCTACCCTATTAAGTTATGGGTGTCTTGAGGTTAGAGTGTGTCCTTTCATCCTTGATGGCCCTGCATTGGAAGCACTACTCAACAGTTTCCATCTACAGCTAGTGCATCACTGTGGAAATACTATAAATGAAGCTAAAACTGAAGGGAGAAAAATAACTTTAGGTATTTGATCCAAAACCTTAAAGTGTTCAGATTTGACAGTAATTTTATGTCTAGGAAAATAAGCTAAGGGAATAACTTATTCTAAGGATACACCTCTAAGTGTAACTATGAGAACAGTGTGACTTAAATTGGAAAAACAATGTATAGATTCACTTTATAAGAGAACTTCTTAACAGTCATACCATGTTAAATTACTTTAGTGCTTAAATGCATGGGAAAATGGCATTATACACTGACTTTTTATAATTATATATTTCTTTTTTTTTTCCTCCAGGGTTATTGCTGGGGCTTGGTGTCTGCACAATGAATCCTCTGCTCCTGGAGGCCATCTTGTTTCCATTATTGTTGTTGCTGTTATTATTTCTATTGGATAGGACAGAAAGAAATTGAGAGAGGAGGTGAAAAAAGAGAGGGTAAGAGAAAGATAGACACCTGCAGACCTGCTTCACCACTTGCAAAGTGAGCCCCCTGCAGGTGGGGAGCCAGGCCTTGAACCAGGATCTTTGCACCAGTCCTTGTGCTTTGTACTGATGTGTTATTAACTTGGTGTACTACTTGTCTGGCCCCCTATTTCTTATGTATTTCTATACAATACAAGCCAATTTAAAATAAACGTGAGCATTAACACTATTTATAGGCAAAGTTCAAATTAATAGCATTAATTAAGGGTGAGTGATGATACATATGACCCTTGATTACTACTATGTAAAGATGATATCAACTTTATGGGGCTTCTATAAGTCTGACGTTTCTAAGCCACTGTCATGTGATGACTGGATCCTGGCACCACTTTTCTCCATACGGATGTCCAGTGCTGCTGTACTTCATGATGTCTTTCACTTTCACACACTAAAACTGAGTATCTGATCATTTACTTACTAAGCTGCCCTCTGCCCTTTCTCATCAGTTCACAACAAGGAAACTGACACACCACAGTCCTGTAGACTGTAAATACACATGCCAACTCAGGCATTAAAATTGTCCTAAGGTAATAAATTAGAATGGACAACCCAAGGTGTGTTTTCATGAAACAAAACATTAAAAATTTATCTTAGAAGAACCTCATATAAAATGATTAATGGAGAAAATGTGGAAATACCTGAGATAGCATTTACGACGCTTAAATAATTTAGAAACTAGCAGTATTAGAGAATATTGTGGGACTACAGGGCATATAATGAGAATACTCATAATACACTGCTTTAAGAGCAAATACAGAGATAGAGGTGAGGTAGGTGGTGGTGCATTTGGCTGAGCGTATATGTTACAATGCACAAGGACCCAGTTTCAACCCTGAGGTCTCCACCTACAGGAGGAAGCTTTCTAAGTGGTAGACTAGTGCTGCAGGCCTCTCTTTCTCTCGCTCCCTCGATATCTTCCTCATCCCTAATTCCTGTCTGTCTCTATCATATAGATAAAGTAGATTAAGAGAGATTACACGATAGCTTGCCTAGGAAGTGTCTGATTTACCATGCATTTGGTCTAGGTCTGAGCACGGCTCCGACTACACTGGGGAAAGATTTTCTGGGTGTTATCTTTCTCTCCCTCACTCTGACTGTCTTTTTCTCTTTCTACAGTCATCCCAAAGGGGTGAAGCCTAGAGAAATAATGAGAGAAATAAAGCAGGTACAGATAGGTAGGTAGGTAGCTACATGATAAAGTGAGATAAATATTTCTGAAAACAGAGTGAAAGCATATGTAACGGAGTTGATACTGATGTGGTATTCCGAGTGGCTTATATTTGCTTCTGTTTATTTTGCAGCATTTTACAGACTTTTCTACAATGAAGATCGATTAGCACTGCTATCAGATAAAAACTATTTTTCAAAGAAATTCTTACACAAAGCATCTGCCACAAAACTATTGGACTTAACAGCTGAGAGACAGGTCATATTTACTCAGAAAACTTTTTAAAGTACTTGTTATTTATTGCAGGCCCAGAAGAAATAGTGAAAATTGTTTGGGACAACTCTTCCTGACAGTGGGGCAGTATTTTCATCTTTCTATCTCTAAGGAGCTAAAAGTGTTATTTCTAATTCCTGACAAGCTATACAATCTCCCTGAGAACAATGGAATTTACAATGAGACATGATTCTTTGAATCTGTTTATTTTAAAATTTTTTTAAGGTAAGACACACATTTTACATAAGAACTCTCTCTACTTATACAGTCACTGTTCATCATTTAATTATATAGCTAATGCCATGGATTACAATAGCGAGTGCACAAAGATGTAATTATAGGATAAGTACCTGGTAATTTCAATTCTCTAAAGTGAAGACTGAATGTTAATTAGCTTTAAGCATATTACAGTAGGTACAATTATCAGGTAATCTTGGGGAATATGTACTTTTTGGATCAGCATTTATTAAGGAAATCCCATGTAGTTACTAAGGAATGTCATAAAGAGCTACAGACCTTTGTGCACTGATAAAAATGAGAGAATAATTAGAGAACCTAATTCCACTGTCACCTTATTGGTATTGCTATATCCCCACTGCTCCTTGGTAATTCTGTTCCTCTAACCGCTCAGTCATTCAATATTCCCCTCTACCTGGGAAATTTGGAGACACTGTGCATGCCATGCATACCTAAGTACGAAATGCCTGAAGAAGCCCAAGTCCTCCTTTCCGCAGCTTTTGCATTTAAATATGAAATCACAATGGAGTGTCCAGGTGGCGATATATATTTTTTTGCTCCAGCAGCTGCGGCACTGATTCAGGAAATGGAAAGCAGAAGCCCACCAGATTAACGACTCCCCAGAATATTATCTCGGTAACATGCAATTTGTTCTCGATGATAATTAGATATTTAGAGAGAGAGAGATAATTAGGGAGAAGCAGCTTGATGCTTTTTGGTTACTATTGTTGTTTGCAGAGAATCTCCTGACAGCCAGGGAATCCACTGGGGTGGGGAGGGGAGGGCAGAAAGTCATGTGAGGCCTATACTGGAATGCGCAGTCAGTCACAAGTTAGGTGGGGAGACAATCTGCAGGGCGAAATCCAGTCATCCTAAATCCAAACCTCTCTGTAGTTAATTGGTGTGTCGTAGCTTCCATCCCTGAAGACAGGCCAGGATTCTGTTTATAAGTGCTTCATAAGAACAGAATACCAACAGAATTGTTGGGCCAGCTAGAGGAGAAATGAGCTTAAATACAATTTCAAAACCATTTTGGAAGGATGATGGCTGAAATGGACATGTGAAGGTAAGGGCCAGATGGAAATGGCTATTTTTCTTTTGTGTGTTTGTGGCGGCTGGTTTATTTTCATTTCCTCAAGTCTGTTGTCACTATTGCCCGACTGTACATCTAAACACGCACAAAACACTGCTCTGGAGTTATGCCTATGGAATCAAAGGCCAGGCTCTTTCGAAAGAACAGACACAGAGTTACTGAGTTATGAGGCATGCCATTTTCCACATCCCACATCAAATGTCTCATCTCAGAGTGAGAGTAGAGAGTAGAGAAAGTATCAGGACAGAATAATGCGAACTATATCTGAACAAATGAGAGTCCTGAGCCTAGTAGAAGGTCCAAAGCTGGAACATTTCTCATCACAAATCACAATTATCTCTAAACCAAACTCTCAGACAACTTCCTCTGCTCCCTTCTCTCCAAAGGTTAACTACTAACCTGATTTCTAGAACCACTGATTCATTGCTGTTATGATCAAAACACTGCAAAAAAAAAAAAAAAAAAAAAGGAATGGGTGGGAAATTCTTTAACCTAGTAGAGTCCATATATAGTAATACCATAGTCAACATCATACTCAATGATGAGAAACTGAAAACATGCCACTCAAATCAGGTACTAGACAGGGCTGCCCACTAGCATGGTGACTATTCAGCATAGTGTTGGAAGTTCTTGCCATAGCAATCAGACAAGAGAAAGGAATTAAAAGGAGACAGATAGGAAGAGAAGATGTCAAACCCTCACTATTTGCAGATGATATGATAGTATACAAAGAAAAAACTAAAGGATCCAGCAGGAAGTTCCTGGAAATTGTCAGGTAATACAGTAAGGTGTCAGGCATACAAAAGTCTATGGCATTCCTTTATGCAATCACTAAGTAGAAGAATAAATCCAGAAATCAGTTCCACTCACTACAGCAGCAAAAACAATAAAGTATCTAGAAATAAGCCTGACAGAAATGAAGAACTTGTATACTAAAAGCTATAAGTCACTGTTCAAGGAAATAGAAAAAATACAAAGAAGTGGAGAGATATTCCATGCTCATGGATTGGAAGAATTAACATCATCAAAATGGATATTCTACCCAGAACCATATACAAATTTAATGCAATCTCCATCAAGATCCCACCAATTTTTAAAAAGAAAATAGAACAAAAGCTACAAATGTTTATCTGGAACCAGACAATGCTTAGACTCAACAACACAATCTTGAGAAAAAAAATAGAACTGTAGGCATCACACTCTCAGATCTCAAATTATATTATAGGGACATAATAATCAAAACTGCCTGGTACTGGAGCAAAAATGGACATAGTGATCAGTGAAATATAATTGAAAACCCAGAAATAAGCTCCACACCTATTAACATCTAATTTTAAATAAAGGGGCTCAAACTATTAAGTGGAGAAAGGTGAGTCTCTTCAACAATTGATGTTAGGAAAATTGGGTTGAAACATATAGAAGGATGAAACTGGACCACTACACCACACACAAAAGTAAACTCCAAACGGATGAAGGATTTGGATGTTAGACCAGAAAGTACCTAATATTTAGAGGAAAATATTGGCAGAACCTTTTTCCATCTAAATTTTACAGGCATCTTTTGTAATGCAAACCCAATTGCAAAGAAGACAAAAATAACAATAAACCAATGGGATTACAACAAACTGAAAAGCTTTTGCACATAAAAAAAACAAACCATAAAACAAAAAACTACTGAGATCTCTTTTTAAATTTTTTTTTATTTATAAAAAGGAAACAGTGACAAAAACATAGGATAAGAGGGGAACAACTTCACACAATTCCCACCACCAGAACTCTGTATCCCATCCCCTCCCCTGATAGCTTTCCTATTCTTTACCCCTCTGGGAAAAACTACTGCGATCTTTACATACCATACATTAGACAAAAGACAAATAACCAAAATATAAAAAGAGCTCACCAAATTCAGAAACAAACGAAATGACCCCATAAAAAATGGGGCATTAATAGAATATTCACAAAAGAAAATATCCAAAAGTCTAACAGACATAAAAAAAAATGCTCCAAGTCATTATCAGAGAAATGCAAATAAAGACACAATGAGACACCACTTCACTCCTGTAATAATATCATACTCAGAAGAGAAAACACCTACTGCTAGAGAGATGTAGAGACAAAGGAATACTCCTGCACTGCTGGTGGGAATATAAATTGGTCCAACCCCTGTGGAGAGCAGTCTGGAGAACTCCCGGCTGACTAGAAATGGACCTATCACATGACTCAGAAACTCCTCTGGGAAAATATTCTAAAGAACCAAACACACTCATCAAAAAAGATCTGTGTATACCTATGTTCATGACAGCACAATTTGTTATAGCCAATACCTGGAAGCAACCCAGGTGTCCAACAACAGATGAGTGACTATGGAAGTTGTGGTATATATACACAATGGAATAATACTCCGCTGTTAAGGATATGAACTCACCTCTTCACCTCATTTTGGATGAAGCTTGAAGAAATCATGTTAAGTGAGATAAGCCAGAAAGAAAAGGATGAATATGGGATGATTTCACTCAGAGACAGAAGTTGAGGAATAAGAACAAAGGGGGTGACACAAAGTATAACTTGGACTGGGTTTGTTGTATTGCACTGATGTGAAGGACTCTGGAGGAAGGGGGAGGGCTTTCAGGTCCTGGTACAAGATAGTGGAGGCAGGAGGTTAGAATGGCTTGCAGAATACTGTGAAATCTTACACATGTACTAACAGCAGCATTTATTGTTTACTATAAACCACTAATCCCCTGAAGTGAAAATTCACAGGCTAAAGAATGAAAATAATTGGTGGACTCTCACTTCCGCATTCCAGTATCTCAAGTGGCGGGCTCTGATTGTAGCCAATCTGCTCTCACCTTTATTGTCAGCACCTTGGTAGATGCTGTTTTGAATTGAGATTCATCTTCATGGCTGGATGTAACAACAGCTTACTTATTCCACTGCTGTACACTCTCCATGTGTATGCATATATGCTATCTGTAAATTTATTCTACTATTGTCGCTTGTTTGGATAGCTTTCAACCTTTTGCTATCATATGTATGAAGCACTGAATATTCCTGTGTACCGCATACCACCTAAATACGCCTGATCCCATATGAATATTCATGTCTAGGTCATCTGAAATATTTGGTGTGAGGGCACAGAGATTTTGGTGGTGGTGGCAGTAGTGGTGTCTATGTGTAAGTATATTATTATAATCTTAGGGTATTATATGTTAATAAAAAGAGAAAAGTCACACACACATCTTAGGTTTATACCTACAGATAGCATTACCTTCTGATGTCTAACACACAGGTTGTCACTGAGAATATGCATGAGAATTTTGTATTTCTAACAGAAGGGGACAGTTTTTTGAAGAAGAGTTTAAGATGAATTAGCGAGCATAGAAAGGAAAGAAATGGATTCTATTGAATAATGAGGGTTGGATGTACATCCCATGTGCAGAAGGATAAATAGAAGTGGACTTGTTTGGTTGATTATGAAGAGAGGTGTTCAGGAATCAGAGGGTGCACCCCCACCACAGATGTCTCAGATCTTCGAGGAGTATTAGATAATCAAGAGGATGGAGCATTGTTCCTCTGAGAGTCATGGCAGTACAAGGCTTCCAAAAGCTCTATGGGCAGGACTTATAAAGGAGTTAGAGGATCAGACAGAGCTCAAGTCACCTTGTAACCATGAATCATTCCTTGTGAGACTTCCAGGAATAACTAGCAGTCAACTAGAAGGCAGGAAAGAACTAAAGTCTTGCTATGTATTAGATATACATGGAGGCTAACGATAGTTCAGTGGGTAAAGTCCACCATGCATAAAGTCTTGAATTTGGTCTGATGCATTACACTGGGCATCATGGATAATACCCAACCCAGAAACTGGAGGTGGGAGAGAACATCATGGATGACTGATCAGTGACTTAGTGTCTTTCCCTTTCTCTTTTTCTGACTCTCCCGACCTCTTTCAAAATAAAGAATGAACAGGGGAGTTGGGCGGTAGCACAGCAGGTTAAGCACACATGGTGCAAAGCGCAGGGACTGGCATAAGGATCCCGGTTCGAACCCCTGGCTCCCCACCTGCAGGGAAGTTGTTTCACAGGTGGTGAAGCAGGTCTGCAGGTGTCTTTTTCTCCCCCTCTCTGTCTTCCCCTCCTCTCTCTATTTTTCTCTGTCCTATCTAACAACGATGACAACAACAGTAACTATAACAACAATAAAAACAAGGGCAACAAAAGGGAAAATAAATAAAGTTAAAAACATTAAAAAAAACAAAATAAAGAAAGAATGAACAAACTAGACAGTCAACCTGCAAGGCAGTTAATACATAGCACTAGGATGAGTAAATAGTCATGAGCCAGTGTGGAAGAGCAGCTTTTATTTCCTACACGTCTTCTCACTCTAATTAATCACTTTTTCACCTCCAATACCCTCTCTCCCCTTCTGCTACAAAATCACTAAGGGAAGTCCCCTCCCCCCCCCCCCCCCGCCTTATTGGTTGTTGACACCTGGGTATAGTTTCTTATCTTTCTGTGGTAGGTGTCTGCAGAACTCAGGACTAAAAGGATTTTAAAGGACAAGTAAAGGAGATGTATAGCATCTGACTTTCTTTGGGAAGTCAGAGGTCTGGTCTACACTGGGATTTTAACTAGATATACCATATGCAGGAGTCAAAATTTTGTAATATTTTGGGAAGGCAGGTATACAAGAAGAGAATGAATTGTGGGAGAAAACTGTGGAGGTAAGTGATAGCTGAGGTATAACTAAGGATCTGTACATTTCTGTCCAGGCAGAATGGAAGTGGTCCTCTGGGGGCCCTGCCAATGGCCGATAGGCTCTTTCCTGCGCAAGAACACCTGAAGACAGGAGTGGTGGCTGAAATTCCAGTTTGGGTGCCAGTCAAGACTCTGGGGTGAGAATACATTTGCTCCAAGGCAATAGAGGAAGTAGTATTGGCCTTGGTGAGATACCACTCCCATCTGTAAGTGAGAAGTGAGCAGGCAGGCAGCCTATCCCCTAGAGGAAGTACTCAAGAGAAGAGAAAGAGGAAACGTCACATTATAGGAAGCACCACCTCAAGCACAAAACTTGAGAAAGCCCATGGCCCCTTGAAAAATACAGGTGAGCCTCTGTGTACGCAGCTTCCAGTGCACCTCTGCACACACAAGGACAGTCAGCCCTGCAGGTGTGAGTAATTCCCACCCTAGGGGATCAGGGAGTCCAGAGTTACAGAGACTATCAAAGGAGGAACCAGTCTCACAATTCCACATCCAAAGCTTATCCTTTCTGATTTCTCTGGGGGAAAACAAAACCCTTATCTTGTGATTCACTGCTTGCCCTCTTTCTCTTCTAAGGAGCCCATTCAGCCTCATTCACCGCCGTACACAGTAAATACTTGGGAACGAAACGAACACAAAGGGCTTAACTGTACTTAGGAGCATTGAAGAGGCAGGATAAAAATTCAACACTTGATTAGGCAAATGACAGGGATATAGTTGGCCTGACTGTTTTAGAGTATCAGACACAGTCTTCTAGGTGCTTCCATCTCCCAGTGCTCCATTCCCTTTTTTTTCTAATCACCACAGGTGCTTCTCTGTCAGGGTCCAGGACCCCCTTACCCTCCATTTTTTTCTATCCCAATCTACCCTTTCTCACAGTCAGGTTCAGGGTAAACTCAGTGTCTCAGATAACTGAGCGCATTAAAAATGGAGCTTTTCTGTCAAGGTTACAGATCCACCTCTTTGACCCACCAGTCCAGATAAAGCTATTTGAGGGCTTGAGCAAGATTCTTTTATCCTAGGGAGTCCTTTTGGATCCTATTCCAGCATGTAGGGCATCTCCTATCTGAGATATTTCCAGATGCTTCTTGGCATCATCTCTGCCCTGTTGAGTTTTACCATTTGGTAAACTTTCATTCCAAGATTCTGCACATTTTTTTCCTGACTTTTGAACTGAGCTTTCACTTCTTCATTGTGACCTCAAGTTTCTCTCTCCCCCCCCTCTTTTTAAAATTTTAATTATCTTTTATTTATTGGATAGAGACTGTCAGAAATTGAGAGGAAGGGGGAGACAGAGGGAGAGAGAGAGACAGAGAGACATCTGCAGTACTGCTTCACCACTTGTGAAGCTTCCCCTCTGCAGGTGGGGACTGGGGGCTTGAACCTGGTCCTTGTGCATTGTAATATATGCCCTTAACCAGATAATCCACCATTAGGCCCCTCAAGTTTCACCATACAGTTCTTGCTAGGATACCTTCAAAGATTCCATTTGAAGAAAGGACACTGCGCCACCATTTCATTCACCCCATTTGCACTGCTAGACAACACGTATCCCAAAGCGTAGCTTGAACCCCTAACTCACAGCGCCTTCTGAGCTCTCTGATTCACTGGTGCCAATGACTGGGTGTGAGCAGAGTTTCAGGCTGAGCATGAACATTCTTTCTTTAAAATCACTTGAATCATAATTTGGCCAGAGTTCCTTTCGAAGAAAACCACCTTCCGCACCCCATAATAACTCCTTGGTCCATACTCCCAGAGGGCTAAAGAATAGGGAGAATAGGAAAGCTACTGGGGAGGAGATGGGATACAGAGTTCTGGTGGTAGAATTGTGTGGAGTTGTACCCCTCTTATCCTATGGTTTTTTTTTTTTTTTTCAGTGTTTCCTTTTTATAGATAAAAATTATTAAAAAAAAAAGAAAAAAAAAGAAAATCATGTTAGGCTGGTAAGATAGCTTCCCTGGAGCAATGAGCCTGTGTAGTCATACATGCAACTGAGGTTTGAGCCTGCCGCCCACTGTACAGGGACAACTGTGGTGGTGTCTTTCCAGTTCCACCTCTGTCGCTCCTCTTTTAGATGAAAAATGTCAGCTCAGAGCAGTGAAACCTCAGTGATGACAATCAAACAAACGTTTAAACTCATGATGCTTAGTATTTATTGACTATACATTTCTTTAAAAAGACAAGCTTATAATTGTTTAATGCAGTGCTGGGGAATCAAACCAGGGCATTGAGCTTCTATGGTCAAGATTATTTATTATTTATTTATTTATTTATTTATATTTAGAAAGAGATACAGAAAGACAGGAAAAGACCTTTCTGGAAGTTCAAAGCATTTGACTTACATATGTTGTGTGTGTGTGTGTGTGTGTGTGTGTGTGTGTGTGTGTATGTATTTATGCACACACACACACACACATGCATCTGGACATGCTGAGGTTTCTTACAATGTAATGATATCTTCGTGTTATTACTTGTAGTGGAAGTTTCTTACAGTTAATCAATTTCCTATAAGAAGTTTTCCTGGAGGCACACTCCCCTGCCTAGCTCTATCAATAAATTGTGTCTCTTATTACAGAGAACAAATTGTGAAGCATTAGGTTGGTGGGGGTGAAGCTCTGTGTCCTCGGTGTGTGTGGTTAGGCTGGGGAGGCTGGGCAACAAGATCTGAAATACATCTCTGCAGGAGGGTGTCCTTCAGAGTAGAAGGCTCCCACCTTCCTGCCCACCAGACCATGTACAAGGCGGCCTGCAAACTGGGTCCTCAGATTCCTACAGGTATGTCAAGAGGTCAGTGAGGGCAAGGAGAGCAGCAGGTTTCTAAGTATGTCAGAGTTGCTGCACTTCCACCTGCTAGGATACCTTCAAAGATTCCATTTGAAGAAAGGACACTGCGCCACCATTTCATTCACCCCATTTGTACTGCTAGACAACACGTATCCCAAAGGGTAGGAATCATGGTTCAATTTACTTAGAGCTCTATGGGGAAGGGGAGTGAAATGCAGAGGAAGAGAGAGATAGAGAGAGAGACATGCATCTCTGAGAGCCCACGCAGGTTTATTAGAAGGAAAGCTGGGAGTGACCAACAGACAAGGAATCAGACAGGGACCAGTGAACAAGAGTCCAGGCTGGTCCTGTATTCCACAGACCAGAGAGTTTCATACCTGATGAAGGAGGAAGTGTGGGGTGGGGCGGTGCACAGCAGAAAGGATGGTTGGTCAGGTTGTATAACAGAGCTTTGTTATTGTGGTTTAGTCGTATCTTGTTTTGTTGGGAACTTCGCTGACTGTATTGGTCAATGTCTCACTCCAAGGCCTGTGACTGAAGCTCCAGGGCAGGTCAGCAGCTATAATGGTCATTTCATTCTGAAATCTCTCACCAGATCTAATACCTATCACAGCACTCTGGACTTTGTCTATATTTAGTAAATATCTTGGAATAAATGAGTAAACTACCTGTGAAATCTACTAGACAAGGAAAAGTCTCTGCTGGGTTCTTAAAGTCAAACCAATGTGGAGTGTTTATAGATGTGCAATTGTCTAAAATATTTAAAGCAGGGCAGGGGAAATAGCATAATGATCATGCAAACACTCTCATGCCTGAGGCTCTGAGGTTCCAGGTTTAATCCCTTGCACCACCATAAACCAGAGCTGAGCAGTGCTTTGGTAAAAAAAAAAAAAAAAAAAAAAAAAAAACTACAATCTAAAATATTTAAAGTTACTTATGTTAATTCTGCCTGCCTTGCAGGACTCTGTGGTCCAATGGATAGCACTGGACTTCTGCCTACCTTTACTACAATTCAATTATTGTCAAGCAATGATTTTGTTCCCAAAGGTCCAAATTAAATAATCTCAAATATGTATGGGGGAGGCAAATATTTAATACCAGGGTACCATATCAACTTGTTGCTAACCTATTCCTGACCCACCCAGATGTTTATACAAATGGAAATTATTTAGACTGTACTCCTACAGAAAAAACTGAGGTGAATTTTCAGCAATTTCCTCTAGAGATGTTTTCTCTTTTCTTTACCTTTCCTTCCCTCCCTCCTTCCCTTCCTTGGCTCCTTCCTTCTTTCCTTCTCTGCCCCCTTCTTTCTTTTTTCCTTCATTCAGACCGCATATATGAGGCTGATCTTTTCATTCTTTTTATCATTGTTATTCTGTCTTACTGTTTTTAACACACACACACACACACACACACACACACACAATATGGAGAGTGAGAAAATGCACAGTACTGCTCCACTACCCGTGAAGCTTTCTCTGGTGCTTCAGTACCCCTGTTTGGTTCCTACTTGGTTCTGGGGCTCAAATTCTGGCCCTCACATATGATAAGGTATGCAGCCTACTAGGTTAGCTATTCAACTCGCCAAACTCTTGATTCTGAGCAAATATATAGTCTTCTCACAGTGACTTGTAGAACAGTTTTGACTGATCTCAGAGCATGTAAGGCACAGGCAGCTTCATTTCAGCCAAGTGTACAGAGTACAAATCCTCTTATGAAGGCTACATTCTAGAAAGGAGTGACCTTTCTCACACATTAATAGCAAAGAAAATGACAACCTTTCTACCTAAAGTAGAGCACAATGCAAGCTGCATTCTAGTATCAATTTCGTTCTCATGCTTCTAAGAAAGCCGGAAACATATTCTACAGTAATAGCTGCTTCAAGCAGCACTATTACAATATACCGGTTACTCATTGTACTTTACAAATGCTTATATGGCACAAAAGTTGTATGGTTCTTGGCTTGAATCCATAAGGCAGAAAATTTACTGTGCAATACTTCTGTCTACTATTCCTCTTAAAGGGAAAATCATTCTAGATAAATTGTTAGCGGAAATGCTAGAAACATTTTAAACAGAAAAAAAAAGTTTCCTTTCTGGGAATTGTCAGAAAAGCTCTCTAATTCAAACATGGTAGGCTCATGACTAAAAGAATACTTAGAGAGCAAGAGGTTAGAGTTCAATTTACTATTTAAAAAGACCAGTTACCAAAAAAAAAAAGCTCTAATTTCTTTTCAATATATACTAACTAAGCAATTAATTAACTATACTTATCACTTTTAAAGATCTGTAATTATGCAGTATTCATTCGTTAATTGCAGCTAAACTGAGCACACACTGAATCTTATGTCTAAGTGAATAAATTTACATACTAGTTTCTTCACTCTCTTGCATTGTGGTGAAATCATTGCAAAGAGCCTTAAACCAAGACAACTGTTATTCAGATAGAGTAAAAGAAAGGGAGAGACACCACAATGCTGAAGTTCCCTCCAAGGTCATAGTGCCTCTATGAGGTATACTGGAGCCACTCATGTATGACACGGCACGTGCCCTCCAGATGCACTGTCACACAAACCTTCTGGCTTTCTTTCCCTCTATCTTACCTATACCTGAGGCCAACCAGTATCTGTTTTTCTTCTTCAGACTTATTTCTCTTAGTCCGACCACCTTCCATATCTATTCATGTGGTAGCAAAAGGCAAGATTACACCCTCTCTTTGGCTGAATAATATTCCACTGTGTAGGTAGAAGTTGAAAAACAAGACCAGAAGATAAAACAATAAACAGAACTTGAAATGGAGCTGGTGTAATGCACTAAAGTAAGTACTCTGGGGTGGGTGGCGGGACCATAAAGGTGGAGGACCCGGTGGGGGTTGTATTGTTAATTGGAAAACCGGGAGATGTTATGCATGTATAAACTATTGTATTTACTGTCCATTGTAAAATACTAATTCCCCAATAAAAAATTTTTAAAAACTAAAAAAGCTCACATGTGACCACAAAAAATTCCACTGTGCATACATATCAGTCACAACTTCTTATACAAATTTGTAGCCATATTTTGACTTTTATAAGTGTAGTTGCAATAAACAGTAAATGCAGGTATATATATATATATATATATATATATATATATATATATAATATTTTCAGATTAGTATTTTTGGTTCTTAGGATAGATTTATCTAGCTCCTGTACCCAGAGATTAAGCTGTGTATAAATGAGAACATCATAATTTCACCAACCAACCAAATCCATTCAAATCGGTTAAATCCACCTCTATTCCATTATTTTTGCTTTCCTACCTTACCTTGACTAGACTATGCTGTTACATTTTAGGACTAGCAACAGCCAGCTTTCTGGTTACAAATCCTTGGGTTCCTTTGGGCTCAAAATCTCTTTCTTCTAGACTTTGTTGGGTTAATTCCTGGTTATTCTTCTAAATTTTCTCTGCAGTGTCATTGCTAAACTATCTCTGTCAAATCTAAATAAGGAAATTTTTATACTTATATCACTTTGTATTACCTTCACTATAGTTTCACAGATTGTAACTGGGTATGTATTGGTGTAGGGGCTTCTTTGATGGCTATCTCACACATCAGACCAAAAGTTTCTTGAAGGAAGGGCTCTTTCCTGCTAATGCCTAGAAAGGACTCGATGTAGATATGAAACAAATAATCTGTGTAAGGCCCTTATCACTTAAAAGGTACTCAGCATGGATTAGCATTGTTAGATCATGAATGGAAGAACGATACTACTTAAATTACTAGCTCTTTGTTCTTACTTCAGATTCCATTTTGTCTTGGGACTTGCAACTAATATCTTGGTTTAGGAGGGCTTTTATTAGAGCCAAATTTTTGATAATTCTTAGAAAAATAGATCCTTTACTTGTTACTCTATTTATACCCTTGGAATAATCTAACCCCAAGGTGCTGTATGACTAACTAATTTCTCTCACTCACTGAAGTGGGTAACAACAGTAAGTTTCAGTTGTCTGGGGGATTTATTTTCACAAAACACCTAATCTTAGATGTTACCTTGCTTAGTAATATCTTTAGTAATTGCAAAAGCTTGCTAACTTTATTCAACCTGAAAAGAGCTCTCAAATCAACTTTTATTAAGACACTCATATTAGCATTAACATCTCCTTAATGAGTTCCTTGGTAGACTGTATAATTCTGAGGAGCCCAAAAGAATAAATGATTTATTAGTCAATGTAACTCAACTCTGTCATCAAACCCTATCAGTTTCTATTTCACAGTAACTTTTTTTCCATATCTTTTTCCCTTCTCTGTTCCCAGAGTACTACCCAGCTCTACCTTTTGGTGGTGTGGGGGACTGAACCCGGGACCTTGGAATCTCAGACACGAAAGTCTTTCTGTATAAACATTATGCTATCTCTCCTGCCCTTCACAGTAACTTTCTAATTCATCAATACTCCCCCTTTACACCACTATTTAGACCCTTCTCTGCTTGTCTTACTGCAGTTTTTTTCCCCAAACAATAATATACATCTAGTCAAGTCAATTTTCTTAAGACCCTGCACTTTTTTTTTTTAAATCAACACCATTCCCACCACTAAAAGACTGTGTCCTATCCCCCCTCCCCCTCCCTCTCAGTGAAGCTGAACATCTACTTTCACCCTCCACCCAGACATTTTTACTTTGGTGCCACACTCTAAACTCAGTCAGATCCTGTTTAGAGTTTCCCTTTCTGTTCTTCTTTCTCAGCTTCTGTTTATGAGTGTGATCATCCCATACTCATCTTTTCTTTTACGTCACTTAACATAATTCCTTCTAGCTCCTTCCAAGATGGGTCAGAGAAGATGAGTTCATTGTTCTTAATAGTAATCAATGGGACTACATCAAATTGAAAAGCTTCTGCACAGCAAAAGAAACTATCACCCAAACAAAGAGACCCCTCACAGAATGGGAGAAAATCTTCACATGCTACACATCAGGTAAGAGACTAATAACCAAAATACATATAAAACTCACCAAATTTAGCAACAAAAAAGCAAATGACCCCATCCAGAAATGGGCAGAGGATATGAACAGAAGACCCTGCATTTTTAGGCTAGCTTCTATTTGACAACCCATAATGTGTTTCTCAACTCCTGCCCTCTCAAGAACAAATGTATTTGAGATTACGGGTCTCCTTTACCAGCTTCTCAGCTTCTCACCTCCAATCACTTTAATTTCTGATCCTTCCTTTACATTTTTGGTGTATTGCTTGACTATGACTTCCATAGTGATGTATTACAGACAAAACAGCTATGGGACAAAGTTCCCATGATTAGAAGCCCAAGATTGGGAGTCGGGCGGTAGCGCAGCAGGTTAAGTGCAGGTGGCGCAAAGAGCAAGGACTGGCCTAAGGATCCCAGTTTGAGCCCCCAGCTCCCCACCTGCAGGGGAGTCGCTTCACAAGCAATGAAGCAGGTCTGCAGATGTCTATCTTTCTCTCCCCCCCTGTCTTCCCCTCCTCTCTCCATTTCTCTGTCCTAACAACAACAACAACAGTAATAACTACAACAATAAAACAACAAAGGCAAAAAAAGGTAATAAATAAATAGATATTAAGAAAAAAGAAGTCCAAGATCTAGGTGTTGGCAGATCTGGTTTCTCGTGAGGCTTCTGTCCTTGACTTTCAGAGGGCTTTCCTCTTTCACTGTCCTCTTATGGCCTTTTCTCTGTGGATTTATATCTCTGATGTTTCTTCCTTGTCTTAGATGCCAGTTCTATAGATTTATGGACCTGCTTCATGACCTCAATTAACTTTCAGTGTCTTTCACTTGTTTATTTTTACTTTATGTTATTTTAAAAAATATCTTGGCACTCTAAAAATAAGATCACTGCTCATCCGCGGCTTACGGTGGTGCTGGGAACTGAACCTGGGACCTCTAGGACTAAAGAATGAAATTTTGTTGTGTAAATAAAATTTTCTATCTTCCCAGTCTCTTTGGTTAGTTTATTATTATTATTGGTATTATCTTTACTTATTTGATAGAGACATCCATAAATTGAGGGAGAAGGGAGTGATAAAGAGGGAGAGAGACTCCTACAACACTGCTTCACCATTCGTAAAGCTTTCCCCCTACAGGTGGGAACTGCAGGCTTGGACCTGAGTCCTTGCATGCATTGTGACATATGAGCTCAACCAGATGTGCCACCACTCGGCCCCTCTTTGGTTAGTTTTTAAAAACTACTATTACTAAATGTATTTTTTGGGAGCTAGTATTGCCACACATGGGGTTTTGGAAAGATAATTCAGTTCCTAGCCTTTAGTGAGTGTCTTTTCTATCTCATTTTTCTCTTTTATAAAAATGATGTTTCACATATTTGCTAACTGTCTGTCCAAAGAGATTACAATCTCCTTCAGGACAATAATTATCAGAATGCTCTTTTCTGTTACTAAAGTCTGTGCATTGTTAACCTTAATTTATTCCTTCAATATTGCCCAGGATTTGAGAAACAGACTCTTACAGAAGATCTGTAAAGGGAAATAATACCTTTATTTTCCCAGTCAGTAGTGAAAGGTAACCTAATTAAGACATCAACAGGTGACATCACGTTCTCTGCTTCAAGGAGGGCTGTTCAGTGTGAATGGAGATTCAGCTGAGAGGCAATACAACCATTTGTAAGAGGCCAGCTCAGGTGCTGGCACCCTTGGTAAAGTGCACATGCTACAATTCACAAGGACTTGGGTTCAAATCCCTAGCTCCCTCTTACAATGGAGGATTTGTTTATTTATTTGTTTACAAAATAAATAAATAAATTATATATGAATTAATATATAAAAATATATAAGAATTCAGCTCAGCAAGTCCAAGACACCTCTAGATTTGGGTTCTGTATTCTCAGTAAGCCACAGGGAAAAGCTATGCTACAAAGGGGCTTTTCACTGACAGCAGAAAAGGGAACATTTCTTCTCAAATGGCCTGATAGTGACAACTACTTCTGCTAGGCAGCTATAACTACTTTTCCTCTCTGTGCGAAGCACAGAGCTATGCAGGAGATGAAGGATGAAACGATGGAAAAAGGAGATGGGAGTGGTTCTCCCTCTAGTTCTATCTGCCTGTCCCATTTTGGCTCTCCTGCACCTATAGTCTCTGGTGATCCCCACATCACCACACCCCCACCTCTCATCATCCCAGAAACTATTCACATTTTGGTTAACACCCTTACCTTATCAATCATTGAAATACTTTCCAATTCTCATCATCATTTGTCTTATCTGAATATGAGAATTAATTAAATTATCAAAATGCTGAGAAAGTGTCTGATGTTCTGAAACTCTTCTCTGAATGAGTAAATGAAATGTCCAAGATGTTTTTTTCTGAGGTCTTGACTGAAAGTCAAAATATTTACTTGATGAGATAGTTGAGTAGGGCCCAGACAAAAGCCTTCTTCTAGCCCAACAGATCTGGTTCCTCCCTCTCCCTCAGCCGTTAAGCCTTAAGGCATAGAAAACTCTAGACCAGAGCAAGTTCAGGGCATGAGACTTATGACTGAGCTAGAGTGGGTTAAGAAAGAAAAATCACACATGGAACCATAAGGTAGACGACTTCTTACTCTGCACAAGAGCGCTTTCAGTCCTAGTGAAATCCCCCTTCTGGTTACCTTTAGTAGAGAGGAGTCAAGAGTCACTTTGGCTTCATATTTGTGACGTGGGGGGTGTAGGTCTTGGTTCCTGGTCATCCTTCCCATTGCCAGTCACTTTCTCTTGTTGTGGTTATTATCAGCAGTGATTTACAAAACCAACATCTCTGCTGATAGCCCAGACAGAGCTATACGAAGGTCACAGATACTCAAACAGGTAGACAGGGAATGGAGTATCTTCCTGAATCCAGCCATATCTAGCATGTAGCTCTCAGCTGATTATGCCAACTGTTGCACAGTTATCTTATCAACCCCATTTCAGGGAACTTATCTTACAATGAGGAAAACAATAAAAGGACACTAAGAAATATGATTGGAAGGTCCTCCTTAAATGGCCAATAAACAGCACGTGCTATTAGACTGGAGAGAAGAACAGCTATGCTGTAATCCTTGAAGATTTCCAGAAAATCTAGGCTTCCCAGAATTCTGTTCCCATTTACATAAACAAATCAAGGAAATGTTTTACTCATGGGTTTTTCATTATTTCCCTGAAAAAAATGCTAGAAAAAAAAAGGCAAACTAAAGCATCTGCAGTCAGGACAGCATGGGAGCTCCAGGAAACTGCAAATATTCACTTTATTTCAATTAGTTTTCTCCACACAGTCCACTGCCTCTTCAGCCAGCTCAGAAAACATGATTTTCAGTATTGCTTAAGCTGCTTGACTGGTGAGATAAGCACTGAACTCCTACCTAGTCATTCCCTAGGAAGATTAGGTCCTTTGTGTCTTATCAGTTTACCTGCTGCTATTTCTTTGACACCATTTGTGATGAGCGCTCACTTTTTGGGGTCCATTTGAATTTTGACTTAATATTAATTTATCTTTATCTTCTGATTAATACAATTCCACCTTTGTGACCCAGAGTCAGATTTTTTTTTTCTTTGAATAGGTTCATCTAAATACAAATCCCAGAACAGGACAGTAGCCACTTTTTTAGAAGAAGACTTTTAAGCTGGCGCAGTCCCTATTAGGTTTTTGAACTTTTAACAAGAGAAAGCACTGACATCTTTTTGTCAACATTTTCCTAAACTACAAATTGCTTATGCGTTAGAAATCTTCTAGAAATGACATAAAAAGGCTATGAAGCAAATGTATTCTTATAGTGCAGGTCTGCAAGTTAAGAGTAATTTCAGAATATACCACATAAGCTGAAAAGATGGCAGATGTAAGAATTGGATTTAACCATAGATGATAACCCAATTTCCCCCATAGTGCTGTAACTCAATAAGTCTTTAATGGTTTCTTAGATAAACAGATGGATGTCATCAAAAGGCACAGGATGATAAATCTGATTGGTGTCTGAATAATTTGCACGGCTTTATCCCCAAAACAATCAGCAAGAGAAAAATGGGAGAACCCACCCTTAAAGCCCAGCATGGGAGTTTAAATTATTTGATTAGTAACAGTCGTATTTTCCCAATGGCATAATATTGAAAGCAATCAGAATGGCAAGGTCCAGGAAGTGCAGTATATCTTTTTAATTAGAGTTCTTCTTTGGGAAATTTATACTGCTTACTTTAAGCTGTGTTTATTCGTATTCAATTGACTTAGTTTATTTTCATACAGATTTCCAAATATTCAATTAAAGTCCTTTGGAAGATTATGACTTTCAATTATCCATTACGGCCCCGAGTTTATAGGCTCTCAAGTTCATAGTCCAATTTCTGCTGGTCAAGCAGTTCTTGGCTCTGAATAGTTCCTTCAGTTGGGTGGTTTTTTTTTTTTTTTTTTTTTTTCATTTAGCTCAACTTATTCACCAGGATGATTCAGTGGAATTAGATTTCAAATAGTTCATTGTTGGAAATCCAAGTTTTTCAGGGCTCTTAACTGTCAAATTCTAAACACGTTTTGATAAACTTAGTGAAATTTGTTCATATGAATCTAGGAGAAAGATGGCTTTAAAAAAAAAGGAGTTTTGAAAGGAAATAGGCATTGTGTTGTTATTGCCACTGTCACATCTGTGTTGTGAGATAATGGGAAAGTTCTATTGCTTTAATTGTTGACTTAGGAAATTCCTCCCCTTAAAATAGAGAGCTAGATTTCTGTTCATGTCTGATTGTAATAAATAAAGTGTATCAGTTCTTTTGCTTTAAAGGGAAAAATATTGGATGGGATAGTAGTGTCTACCTCTAGTATAAGATATTTTCAAATATTTCTGAGAGATGAAAACGTTTGCTTCCCCCCCCATTGTTTTGCAGTATAATAATAGCATACAGACCTCATTAAAACGTTTTCCTTTATCTCCATATTCCAAAAAATTGTTTAATTTTTTTCTTTTTTTTTGTTATGTGAGTTCATCTGTTGTTTCTAATTCTTTAACAGTTTTAATAGTGAGTGAATCCTTACATATCACCAGCTGTGTAGTGATACATTGTTCCTGTTACATACACTAGCTCCGTGACTATTTATGATAATTCCAAATGAAAAGACTATTACCTCTCCCCCACCCCAGAGTTATTGCTGAGGCTCAGTGCCAGCACTATGAATGGAGGCCATTTTTTCCATTTTTTAAAATAGGATAGGACAGAGAGAAATTGAGAGAGGAAGGGAAGATAGAGAGGGAGAGAGAAAGACACCTGCAGACCTGCTTCACCGCTCGCTTGTGAAGGGCCCCTCCTCCTACAGGTGGGAAACCCAGGTCTCCAACTAAGTTCCTTGTGTGGATCCTTGCACTTCGTGAACTTTACCTGGGACACTACTGCCTGGCTCTCAGGACTATTATTATTCTCAATTAAAAGACAAGCATCAGCGAGACACATATGTTGAATAATCTCGCCATGATTACACTGGTATTAAATGACAGAGCTAGAAATTAAGTCTCAGGCAGTCTGGTTCCAAAGACTCTTAGCCATTTTAGTCTTTTATTGCCTTTCATAAAAGCTTGCTTAATGGATAAAGATATTCACGATATTATTAGTAACCAAGTGGAGGTAGGTTAGCTTCACCAAACATGGGGCTCATGACCTCTACTCTGATATCTGGTTACTCAGTTGCAGACAGGGGGCTTAGGAGACACTGTTCAACGTCAGGGGACCAGTGTCCACATTCATGTTTTGGGTGCAGCTGTAGGGTGTAAATGACAGAGTAGAGACAATGAAATGGACTAGACATATGTTGGCAGACTTTACCATCTGATTCTTATGAGTTAATGGGTAGCCTCCCCTTCATTTCAGATGGCTTCTATAGTCTTGTTTCCTCTATGAGGTCTCTGGAGCCTTTTGTTTGCTGAGTGTAGAGACCTGTGGCTAGTCAATTGCAATCCATCCCAGGATGATGGAATCTGACTCTCTCCTTATATCCCATGAACATTTTCACTAGAGAAGGGTGGTAGCCCCAATTTACTAGAGTAGTTTCCGTGACATTCAACATGCCTTAGTTGATTAAACATGTTGGTAGTATTTTCCTGACAAACAACTTAGCAGTAGCTTCTGAAACATTAATAAGGACATCTTATCTTTTTTCTTTTATTGAGAGGGTTAATGCTTTACAGTGCAGTTGCTGATATCTGAGTAAAATTTCGTTACACACCAGGACCCCACAGCTGTCTTCTCTCTCACTCTCCTCCTCCTTCCCCCTAATCCTTTGCTTTGATCCAAGATACCTTACCTGGTCCACGTTTCATTTCATGTTCTGTTTTCCTGTCCCTATTTATTATATCACTTATATCCCTTTATAAGTGAAATAATTTGGTATATGTTCTTCTCCGGGAGTACTGAACAGAGATAAAATGTGGGGTCCAGATAGTGGGTTACCCAGTAATACACACATTCATGCACAAGGATCCTTGGTTCTCACCGGCAGGGTTGAGCTTCATGAGTGGTGGAGTAGTATTTCAGAAGCCTTTCCTTCTTTTTGTCTATTTCTCTCCCCTATCTCCCCTTCTCTTTCTCCCTGTATCAAAACCAGAAGAAAAAGGAAGAGGAGGTGGGGGTGGAGCAGGAGAAGAAGTAGGAAGAGGAGGAGGAGGAAAGAAAGAAAAAGGAATCTGACTACTGGGAAGGACGGAGCTGTGACGGCACTGTGCCCCAGTAATAAACAAGGTAGGGAGAAAAAGGAAAATAAAAGAGGTAGTATTTTATCCCACAGAAATAGTCAGACATGTGGGCAAAAGATTTACATGAGAATCTTTATCACATCATTATTTACAACATCAAAAATAAAAGATGAAGCCTGGAACAACATAAATAGTCAAGAAGAGGAGAATAATTAAAAAGTTTATGAGACATCCATAAAATGCAATCTTATGCAGTCATTAAAATTATGTTTCTGGAGAATTTTTAATGGTGCAGAGAAATACTCATTACATACTACTCAGTGAAAATTCAGAGGTTTACAGTGTTTCCATTTGGGTAAAAAGAAAAAAAAAGCTAAATATATGTAAGAGGAAATATGTCTCATATCTTTTATAGGTGATAAGATCTTATTTTCTCTTTTACAAATTTTTCTAAAATTAAAAGAAATTAATTTTATTTAATTTTTAAAAATATTTTTATGTTTTATTTGTTAGAGTCAAAGAGAAATCAAGAGAGGGAAGGGGAGAGAGAAAAAGGGAAAGAGAGACGCCTATAGCACTCTTTCACCACTCGTGACACTTCCTCCTGCAGGAGATTGAGCCTGCCTGGCCCCTAAAAAATTAATTTTATTTATTTATTTTTTTTGGATTTTTTTAAAAAAATATTTATTTTATTTATTTATTCCCTTTTGTTGCCCTTGTTGTTTTATTGTTGTAGTTATTATTGTTGTTGTCGTTGTTGGATAGGACAGAGAGAAATGGAGAGAAGAGGGGAAGACAGAGAAGAGGAGAGAAAGACAGATACCGGCAGACCTGCTTCACCGCCTGTGAAGCGACTCCCCTGCAGGTGGGGAGGCGGGGTTCGAACTGGGATCCTTATGCCGGTCCTTGTGCTTTGCGCCACCTGCGCTTAACCCGCTGTGCTACAGCCCGACTCCCAAAAATTAATTTTATAATCAGACAATCAACCAATGAAAGACATAAGCGCCGACCTCAGGCTGGGAACATCAGGTGATTATGAGAAACGTTGACTATTCAGTTTCATTTGAATGAAAGATCTTTAGGGGTAGCAGTAGACAAAAAAAGTGTCCCAATCCTATTCATCTTGGTCCTTGTTCTTTCCAAGTAAGAATTTGAGCCACAAAGACAGAGGGATAAAGGATATGAATTTTGTGTTAATGTTTTCACATATCTTATGCCCTTTTCTCTCACTAAATGGAAACTGGAAGACACACAGAAATACAAGTGTTCAGCAAAAAGGAAAGAAGAATAACTGACGAGTGTTAAATAAGCTTCTAATGCCTTACAAAATCCTGACAGTGTGGGGAGTTGGGTGGTAGCACAGCAGGTTAAGCTCACAAAGCACAGGGACTGGCATAAGGATCCCTGTTCGAGCCCTGGCTCCCCACCTGCAGGCAGGTCGTCGCTTCACAGGAGGTGAAACAGCTCTGCAGGTGTCTTTCTCCTCCCCTCTGTCTTCCCCTCCTCTCTCCATTTCTCTCTGTCCTATCTAACAACGATGACATCAATAACAACAACAATAATAACTATAGTAACAATGAAAAACAACAAGGGCAACAAAAGGAAAAAATACAGAAATATAAAAAAATTTAAAAAAAAATTCTGACATTGTGGAAAGGGGCTAAGTCAGTCTAGTTTTAACCTAAAGAATGCATGACTGAATTGTGGGAATAATTCTCAGGCAGGCTTAAAAAGTGCTCACAAGGGACCGGGCACTAGTACAGTGGGTTAAGCACATGTGCTGTGAAGCGCAGGGACCAGCACAAGGATCCCAGTTCGAGCCCCCGGCTCCCCACCTGAAGGGGTGTTGCCTCACAAGCAGTGAAGCAGGTCTGCAGGTGTCTGCCTTTCTTTCCCCCTCTCTGTCTTCCCCTCCTCTCTTGATTTCTCTCTGTCCTATCCAACAGCAATGGCAACAATAACAATAATGACAAGAACAAGGGCAACAAAATGGAAAAAATAGCCTCCAGGAGCAGAGGATTCCTAGTGCAATAGCCCTGGAGGAAAAAAAAAAGTGCTCACAAATATGGACTGAGATGATTTGATTCTTCTTATGTTTCTATTAGACAGGGATCCCCACCATTAGTGAGGAAGAGCTCCCTAAGATTGGTAATCAAGTCTTATGTGTGTGTATGAACACCCGGTCTCCCCCCATGCATGCAGATACTGAAGACTAGGGAAGCAGAAGTCTAGTGTGTTTGTTTAAAAGTCAACAGCACAGTGGCTGCATCCCAAATACTAAAAGGAAATTAAGATCTGGAAATGATTACAGTGAGAACCTGTGCAGTTTCAGTCTGTGAGTGTGTTTAAAAATAAGAGGTTGAAAATGTACAAGACAGGAGGCTGAACAAGATGAAATCCAGTTGTCAGAATCAGTTATGCTAATGAGATTGGAGGAAAGAAAATAAAGGGCCAGTTTAGGGAGAAAAACATACCAGGAACCCTAAGCAAGCTGCCAGAATTCTGATTCCAGTAAGTAGACATTAACCTTGTCTCCTACCATTCTGCTACTAAGGATGGTGTAAATAAGTGGAAGCTTCCCCTGATCATGTGACATTCCAGGAATGTTAATGCTTAAGCAGTCTGTTATCAAGATGGCATTAAAGTCACCAAGTGACAACACAAAATTCTGTTTTTTAAGAAAATGTAACAATGGAAATTTGTTTTCTGGAAACGGCCAACATCTACAATTAGAATTTTTGGTAATCTTTATATAATGACTTTAACAATGATACTTTCAAATTTTTCACTAAACAAACAAACAAGAAACCAATTTTTTCATGATGGTGGAAAAGGACCCAAGTGGGAGGTGTGTTTTGCAGACAGCTGGCATGAAGAGATGAGAAATTGCTCTCATGTGGCAACAACTGTAATGTAATCCTCTATAAAGTTTTTAAAAAAATAAAACTTATTTATTTTTAGGAGAGACAGAGGAGAGCATCACTCAGGCATATGCAGTGTGTGGAACTGAACCTGGGACTTCATGCATGTAAGCCTCCTTTTGTACCACTGATTTATCTCCTGGACCCTTATCACTAATAATTCCTGAAATGAACAACATGCTTTTATTTTTTAAAGGTTTTTTTTTTTTTTTTTTAACTGTGTGACAAAGGTAGTTACATTCATTTTGGTAGTCAGAATTCCAGGTTCCTGTGGTAAACATTTGGATGTACTTCCTCATTAGCATTTTATTGACTGAACCAATTAGTCCAAGCAAGCCTGAAATTCCCAGGACTTCCTGAATCCAACATCTGTGCCATGTCTTAAGCTACTGGTGACACACATGATGTAAATTGACCAATTACAAGACAGAAGGCAGATGCGCACCAGTAGCAGTGAAGCTTTGGCTTCTGAGACAAAGAATAAAATTGTGTTTGATCTCTGAATCACTCTCAAATATCCCTTTTTACTTTTTGTTCTTTCTTCTCAAATCATAGAACAGAACAAATTAACTGGAAGCTTAACATAATTTGTGTAAGTGTCTTTTCACTCCTTAGTTTTCTGTGTTATCTGTAATCCTTCCATCCCAGGGAAAGTTTGAGTCTATGGATTAAAGGCATACATTTCAGAGTCAAAAACTAGGTTAAAATCCTGGTTATGACAGTTATTATTTTTATAAATAATATTAAGTTTTAGAGCTTCATTTTTTTCTAGCTTGTAAATTAAAAATAGTATCTACTTCACACAAGATTAAGTGAGAAAATAGATCAAAATATTATAACAATTAACTTAATCAACACACAATAAACAAAAGTTGTGTGTGTGTGTTTATTTTACACATTCAGATCATTTGGATATCTACACAGATTTCTGAATATACTTTCTAGATTGAAGAAATTCCATCACTGAAATGACAGAAGCATTCCGAGTCTCATTCCCTATAGCAGTCCTCTATAGGTCCATGTAAAAAATGTTAAGTACATTTTTATGTAAGTATGTCTTCATTTTTGTACAGTTCTAGGGAATGAAGTCAGGACTCTGAACATGTGTCATACCACTGAGAAGCCTCCTCTGCAGCCAAGTTCTATCCTGTTTATTTGACATCAGAGTGAATTGCTGTTACTCTGTTGCCTGCATGACTCCACCATGCTCCTGGTGGCATTTTGTTGTTGTTGTTCGTTTGTATTTGAAAGAGTCAGAAAAATGAAACTTCCCTCTACAGGTGGCTAAGGTCTTTAGCCAGGTTCCTTGTATGTACATGTGACATGTGTTGTCTACCGAGTGAACCACCACCAAGTCAACTGTTGCATAGTTTTCAAAAGGGAGACACATCGTAACACGCCACATTCCATGAAGTTTTCTCTCACTGATGTTTCTAAGCCATGCCTGTGATCAAACCTAGGGGTTCGCCCATGGCAAGGAATAAACTTTACTTGTTTAACTATTTTTCTAGGCTCTTCCTTAAAGATAATTTTAGTATCCTGAAATAAGTGCAGCCTAAAATGTCCCCAGCTGTGACCATGGACTGTGAATTTAAGACTGACAGGGTCTTGGAAGTTACACAGGCTCCTGTGCAAAAAAAAAAAAATTTATGGGCCCTAGTTCAGATTGATGGGATAAGCATTTTAATTGTATTTATGTATTTTCTTCAAGTTTAGGAGCTACCCTTTGCTCTAATCGAGCTTTCTAGCCCTATTCTCAACTCTGACACCATCTTTCTGGAAAACATGGTTAGTCTACCTCTGTGTTAACTATCAAGCTCAAGCAAAAATAACTAAAGTCATGGGTTCCTAGGAACATAACTAAAATGGACTGACACCCTAGCTTCTTTCCACCATAAGAGCACTCCCTTTGGAATATAACTAAAACATTCCTACTAGCTATCTACAAAATGGAGCACCCCCCCCCCAATTCTTCATCTGCATTATTCCAGCATTTAAGTTCATGATTGATCAACAATTTGTTTGGCTTTGTATGTTAAGTCTCTTTTCAGCCACCAGGTTCCAGATGCTAGCAGGATGTTGACCAGACTTCCCTGGACAGACAACCCCACCTCTGTGTCCTGCTTCCCCAGAGCCCCACCTTATTAAGGAAAGAGAGAGACAGGCTGGGAGTATGGATCCACCTGTCAACACCCAGAATAGGAAAGCTATCAGGGGAGGGGGATGGGATATGGAGATCTGGTGGTGGGAACTGTGTGGAGTTGTACCCCTCTTATCCTATGGTTTTGTCAGTGTTTCCTTTTTATAAATAAATAAGTAAATTAATTAATTAATTTAAAAAGCCCTCCCTATTCTCATCTCTTTTATTCCTACATTTTGGTTACTGTTTATTAAACATTTTGTCCTGCTTTATATCTTACTGCTTTTCAGCCACTCAGTTGCAGATGTGTACAGTCCAGGGTTCAAGCCCCAGTACCACATGGGAGCACCATAATACCACTGGGGAGGAGCTCTATGGATGGTGAAGCAGCGCTGAGGTTTCTCCTTGCCCTCTTTCAAATAACATTGAAAAAACATGGGACCTGAGAGAAAGGTCATGATCAGCATCATCACACATATAGAAAGTCCTGAGGCAGGAAGTGTATGAAAGGAGGGGGAGAGATAGAAGGAAAGGGAGAAAGAGAGAAGGAAGGAGGGAGGGAGGGGGAGGGGGAGGAGAAAAGGAGAGAAGGGTCAGACTCTTTTTAATATTTTTAAAGTTTTTATTTATAAAAAGAAAACACTGGTTATAGGATAAGAGGGGTACCAGTCCACACAATCCCACCACCAGAACTCCCTATCCCATCCCCTCCCCTGACAGCTTTCCTATTCTTTATCCCTCTGGGAGTATGGACCCAAGGCCATTGTGGGATGCAGAAGGTGGAAGGTCTGGCTTCTGAAATTGCTTCCCCGCTGAACCTGGGCATTAGCAGACTCTTTAAAAAAAAAAAAAAATCACTGAGCATAAAGCCCAGGAGAGCTCTTGGAGTTCTGGCACTGTCTTTGCTGTGTAAGGAATGGGAGACTCTAAGGAAGTGTCTTTAGGTGATGCTTGGTTTTGTCTTCTGTAGAGCAAATGTAAAAAGCTACCAGTACATTCCTTTCCTGGTCTACAGTTCTCAAGTCAATAGTCTTTGGGAAGGTCGAAAAGTGCTCAGAGTCATGAAGAGACCCACACTGGGAGACTTAGGATCTCCAAGGCACAGATGGAAAGCTTGGGAGATCTGCATTGAACCTGAACTGAATGCTGAGAGGTGATTTCAAAACTGCCTCCTACCACATGATGAGTTATTATAAGGAACATAGTCCTCTGTTCTCTACTTCTCCAGAGAAGAAAACAAAAAGAGAAAGGACAACAGTAGGAAGAATCAACATGCAGTAAGAACTGTTAAATAATTGAATGAATTAGTCTCAGCAGTTAGGGGAATGTCTTTCAGGAAAGTCTTTAGAAACTGTCTGTCCAGGAATTGTGGACAGGGTCACCAGTTATGATTCTAAGCACTTAGATGAGCCAGATGTCATTTCAGCATCCTTCCTACCTTTTGTGTTTTTGCAGTTGTATAATATTATGCATAAATAGAATAACACCAATGGCCTATTTATTCATTTTATGTATCTATTAATATGGACAACAGATTTCTCTCTATTTTATTAGTAAAGTTTCAGATACAAAAAATGTGACTCAGCCTCCCCCCATTACAGCTCTACATTCAGAGCTAATTGCCCCCACAGAACTTAAGGAGTCATTTCTCATGATGATGGTAGCAAGGGGAAAGCAGATGGCACAGTCACGTTATTGATTTGATGTTCCTTGCCTGGCTCGTTGAATAAATGGCACCAAATATAAGGTCACTGCATCCAGACTTCAAGGCCTTCAAGGTTCAGTTCAAATTATGTCAGACAGCAGGTTCACGGGGCCAAAGACTACTTATTCCACCAAGACTTCTAACTGATGATTCCAGAGACCATGTAGGGCTCTTCAAACACCTCCTTGGGTAATCCCATGGATCAGTTAGTGACTCCCATGTTCGGCGGGGAAGCAATTACAGAAGCCAGACCTTCCACCTTCTGCAACTCACAATGACCTTGGGTCCATACTCCCAGAGGGATAGAGAATGGGAAAGCTATCAGGGGAAGGGAGGGGGGTGGGATACGGAGACCTGGTGGTGGGAATTGTATGGAGTTGTACCCCTCCTAGCCTATGGTTTTGTTAATGTCTCCTTATTTAAATAAATAAATAGATTTAAAAAAAGAAAAAAGAAGGTGGATTAAGCTCTCCTTACACTTTTAAAAACCTTTCTATAAAGATGTATTTATTTGTTTATACAAGAGAGGGAAGGAGAACCAGAGCATCACTCTGGTATATGTGACCATAGAGTCCAGACTCAGGACCTCATTCTTGTAGACCCAGCACTCAGCCTGTATACCACCTCCCCGGCTGCTCTGTCTTAAGTTTTGCTACTGTCTTGACTGCATGACACTTGTGTTCAGATGTCCATCATTCAGGAATCCAGGCTCAACTTAATGGGCTATGTTTATTTGCAAATGCTAAGACGCATAAACAGAAGTGAATTATTGACTTTTCAGAAAGCCACTAGCTCTCTCCCTAGAAATTCTTAGTCAGACATCAATCTGGCTATAAGAAAGTGGTATAATTACAATCAAGAATGGCCTTGTAAAGATTATAACCTTTTGTGACCTGGAAGGTGGTACAATAGATAATGTGTTGGACTCTCAAACATGAAGTCTGATCTCTGGCATTATAAATGTCAAAGTGATATTCTCATTCCATTTCTCTCTCCTCGCCCTCTCCCTCTCCTCTCCCCTCCTCTCTCTCCTTCATAAGAAAATTTATTTTATATATAGCGGTGCCACTGGTTGCTTCTGTTCTCCCTGGTCTAGGCTTTTGAGAGAGTCAACATATCAAAGACTCAGCCTATGTATTAAAAAGACTCTGTGTTTTAAAAAGTTCTAGACATATGATCAATTTTCCCCTCATATTAATTGAATAGTGGTGTATATGACTACACTTTAATAAATGTACATAAACACCATTCCCACCACCAAAAGACTGTGTCCCATGCCACCCACCCACCCCCACCCCCCACCAGCCCAGGAAGCAGCATGTCTACCCCTCACCATAGGGTTTTTACTTTGGTGCCCTACTTACAATTTGATCAGGTCCTGCTTTTAGTTTCCCTTTCAGATCTTCTAAGTCAGCTTCTGTTGATGAGTGGGATCATCCCATACTCATCTTTATCTTTCTGACTTAGTTCACTTAACATAATTCCTTCTAGCTCTGTCCAAGATGGGTCAGAGAAGGTGGGTTCATTGTTCTTAATAGCTGCATAGCATTCCATTGTGTATGTATACCACAGCTTTCTCAGCCACTCATCTATTGTTGGGCACCTGGGTTGCTTCCAGGTTTTTGCTATTATGAATTGTGCTGCTATGAACATAGGTGTACACATATCTTTTTGATTGGGCATTATGGAATCCTTGGGGTATATCCCCAGGAGAGGAATTACTGGGTCATATGGAAAGTCTATGCCTAGCCTTGTGAGAGTTCTCCAGACTGCTCTCCACAGAGGCTGGACCAATTTACATTCCCACCAGCAGTGCAGAAGCGTTCCTCTGTCTCCACAGCCTCTCCAACATTTGTTGCTGCTGTCCTTTTTGATATAAGGAGTGAGGTGGTATCTCAATGTTGTCTTTATTTGCATTTCTCTGACAATCAGTGACCTAGAGCAGTTTTTCATATGTTTGTTAGCCTTTTGGATCTCCTTTGAAGTGAATGTCTTCTTCATGTCCTCTGCCCATTTTTGGATGGGGTCATTTGCTTTTTTGGTGCTAAGTTTGCTGAACTCTTTGTATATTTTGGTTATTAGTCTCTTGTCTGATGTATGGCATGTGAAGATCTTCTCCCATTCTGTGAGGGGTCTCTTTGTTTATGTGATAGTTTCTTTGGCTGTGCAGAAGCTTTTCAATTTGATGTAGTCCCATTGTTTTTTTTTTGTTTCTGCTTTAGTCTTCCTTGCAATTGGATTTGTTTCATCAAAAATGCCCTTGAGGTTTAGGTGGGGAAATGTTCCACCGCTATATACAAGATGCTGGGTATTATATAGCAAACCCTAAAACAGGGACTTTTCAAAGTTAACCCAATTAATGTGATGATAACAATAACTATCCACTGTCTTCTCGAACCCTAAGACAGCAGAATCTCACATTTCCACTAGAGAGCCTATATTTCCCCCAGTCCTGGAACCTTAGGGTGGGGCCCACTTTCCTGCATGCTTCTCTCAATTTATATCAAATAATACTGCACCCGCCGATCGCAACCTAATCAATGCAACGAGTGCCACCCCAGCATGCTTCACTTCAGACTGTGTCCAGAGACTTCAGGTGTGGAATGACAACCCTTCAACTTCATCACTCTGGTGAGACCTTTCCTTTCATAGTATTCTTTAATTCCATTCCAGGTGTTCCACTCCCCAATAAAGTTCCCAAACCTAGACATAGTCCAGGTCCCCTGAGATAGAGCATATGTTCACACAGGTCCATAAACCAGAGAAAAATATATACCTGAAAGCAGAAGTACACAAAAGTCCGCAGAGAGTACCCCCCAACACTTCATCTACAATATTCCAGCCTTTAGGTCCATGAATGTTGAACAATTTGGCTTTGTATGTTAACTCTCTTTTTAGCCACCAGGTTCTGGATGCCAGCATGATGCCGACCAGACTTCCCTAGACGGAGGACCCCACCAATGTGTCCAGGAGCTCTGCTTCCTCAGAGCCCCACCCTACTAGGGAAAGAGAGAGGCAGACTGGGAGTATAGATTGACCAGTCAACACCCATGTTCAGTGGGGAAGCAATTACAGAAGCCAGACCTTCCACCTTCTGCAACCCATAAGGACCCTAGGTCCATACTCCCAGAGGGATAGAGAATGGGAAAGCTATCGGGGTAGGGGATGGGATATGGAGACCTGGTGGTGGAAATTGTGTGGAGTTGTACCCCTCCTATCCTACGGTTTTGTTAATGTCTCCTTTCTTAAATAAAGAAATTTAAAAAAAAGAGGATTTCTTTTTAAAAAATTAGAACGGGAGTCCAGCGGTAGTGCAGTGGGTTAAGTGCAAGGACTGGCATAAGGATCCCAGTTCGAGCCCCTGGCTCCCCCACCTGCAGGGAAGTCGCTTCATGGACAGTGAAGCAGGTCTGCAGGTATCTGTCTTTCTCTTCCCTTCTCTGTCTTCCCCTCCTCTCTCCATTTCTCTCTGTCCTGTCCAACAACAACGACATCAATAACAACAATAATAACTACAACAATAAAACAATAAGGGCAACAAAAGGGAATAAATAAATAAATATTAAAAAGAATCAGAACATATATGCTACTGGTACTTATCCTCCTACTGGAGCTTCAACAATGAAAGGATATTGAAATTAAAGACAGCATTTGCTCTGAACTGGGGCACCATGCCATAGTAAAGGTAGAATCTAAAATTATATCAACTACTGGCCTACCATGAAATGTGTACCAAACTTGAATATAACCCCACTACATTTGCTAAGAGACCATCGGTCCCCTAATACTTATCTCAATAAAATGTGTATATTGAGAGGAAGAGATTCCGAGTGTTTTTGACCCATATTTCCTTTAAGCATTTTGTCAGTTTGCTGATAAGGAGTATTTTCTTCCTTTTTTGCCACTTCTGAGTCCAGTAGCAAGAAGTATGCTATTGCTTTCTTGTAGAAAGTGAAATGCTCTTTTTTTTTTTCAGTAACATTTTACAAGCTGGCATAATAAATGCAGTAGAAGGCTTTAGTCCCTCTTTGTGACAGAGACCCAAAGAACTTAGTTCTAGCCCCTTTGCAGCTCCACATACATTGACCACCAGACTAATCTCTCCATCTTTGGTTTGTTTTTTTTGGGGGGGGGCTTGCACTTGTAAATTATGGGGTAGCATTAGATGATTTCTAAAGTCAGTTCTAAATTTCATGAAATTTGAAACTCTTCTGACACTCAGAATTTTTATATAAAGCAAGACTACCTAACTCAAAATATCTTGCTAGTCATCACTTTTATAGAAACTATGATGTTAGCCATAGTAATATAGACTGGAGGAGAAGGAATTGAGTCTTTGCATTTAATTCAACATAAACATTCTTAGTCTGTTGCTCAAAGACAGCTGGCTATTGCAACCAGAAGATTTTCCCCTTTGGCTTTGTAAATTGATTTGTTGAGTTACTTTTTCCTATTTTACTTTTTTGACCACAGTGATTATTTACCAGTCAAGTCTAGAAATACCTGAAAGGGGTAAAAGAGGAAGCAGGTGGGGAGAAGAAGAAAAATGTGTTTGGGACGCTTTCAGGTCTGGTGGTTTCATTTTTCAAGTCCATAAATTCTATTTTTTTTTCTCCAGGGTTATCACAGGGGCTCTATGCCTGTACTACGAATCCACTGCTCCTGGAGGCCATTTCCCCACATTTTTGTTGTTATTATTGCTATTGTTGTTGGACAGGACAGAGAGAAATAGAGAGAGGAGGGGAAGACAGAGGGGGGAAAGAAAGAGACACCCACAGATCTGCTTCACTGCTTATGAAGCGACCCCCCCCCTTGCAGGTGGGGAGCTGGGGGCTCGAACTGAGATTGTTATACCAGTCCTTGTGCTTTGCACCACGTGCACTTAATTGGCTGCAATACTGCCTTGATTTTTTAAAATGTGTTTTTAATGTGTGTTTATTTCTAATTGCTTTATTTGGAAATTCTTTGAGCTAGCGTTTAGGGTATGCCATTCACTAGATGTAGCATGTTCAACTACCCATGATCACACTGTTTCAACTTTCTTGTTCCCCCCCCTTGGCTTCCTTTACACATTAATCAATTCCTCTCAATTAGCAATGGCACAAAAATAAAATTTAAAATCTCATTTGGGAGGACTATGACCATATTACTACATAGTGACAATGGGTGATAAAAGGAAAATCATGTGTTATTTTGACCATAGCTTGTGGCCACATAGCCATTTGGTAGTAGAAAGGCATCTATAACTCAGGACATGGACTAAGTCCAAACACAGCTTACATTCTTTCCCTGTAATTGCACCCCCCTTGTTTCTATTACACACAGAGTGTCATGAACAGATACGCGGTGGTATGTACATTTTACCAAATTGTGGAACTTAAGTCACTAGGATAAAAACTATTCTTTTTGTCTCCTTAAGAACGATACTTAACAGAATCCACTGAGTCCTTCTTCTTTGATATTAGATATAAATAACACATGCTCAGGAAGAAGGGCTATTAGAGAATATCTTAAATCCAGAGAGGTACACTGAGGAGGGAGAATCAGAATCTCATAGACTGAGGACCTAAGTGGCCCTGAGTCTGAATTCTGTGGATTTTTTAAAAGATTTTATTTGCTTATTAATGAGAAAGGTAGGAGAAGAGAGAAATAACCAGACATCACTCTGGCACATGTGCTGCCAGGGATTAAACTCAAGACCTCATGCTTGACAGTCCAGTGCTTTATCCAATGCACCATGTCTTAGACCAGGATTTTTTTCCCCATTGCCAAGCCTTTACCATTTCAAACTGACTATTTTGGATAGAAAGAGATAAAGAGAAAGAAGAGATAATGAAAAACTGACTCTTCTTCCCTGGGTCATGCATAGGACAAAGCAGGTACACTGTCCAGGTGAGTTCTCTTGCTGACCCTGAAAATGAATTCTAATTCACTCACTTACCGCTATACTGACCCTGTACAAGTTATCTAATCTTACCCTGAATTTTAGTTGCTAGTCTGTAGAAATGAGAAAATAGTAGCAACTTCATAGTCATTAAGAAGGTCAAAAAAATGAACGTATTTAAGACATCTAATAAAAGCCCAAAATTACCGGTTCTCTTTCCTCCCCCTCCACTCATCTACTTAAATTCTTGTTTTGGTAACCAATATGAATAGGAAAGGTACCCATTATATTATGGACAGACTAAAGAGAGAGAGACAGACAAAAAGACTTTCTAGCAATCACTTCTTCTGGCAGGGTAAGAGTCAATCAAATGTGAGGGTAAATCAGAAAAAAAAAATTACTTTTAGTCAGAGGATATGGCTCCATTTTGGCAGTGGACATTTGGGCCACTGGGAGTTTTAATCCAGTGAGAACAGTTCATTTGCTTCTTATTAGTAATAATCCAAGAGCTATGAAATTCATACTCCCCTATCACCAAGTGATGACAGTCATTATGTTCCGTTTATGCCTTTGCAGAGCTCTGTGTACTTTGTTCACATTTCATCCTAATGTGACTCTAAAACACTGGAGGCCTTGCTGTCCAAGGTGATCATTTGCCCAAGTTAGTGTCCTGTAACCGTTATTTGAGATACTCTGTTTTCATGGGGGTAGGGGAAGAGTCAGCCTTTCAACCATGTTGAAGTCAGAAGAGACAGAGGCTACACAACATCCATATGTCAATAGCAGAAATATCATATTAGTCTGGTGAGGTTGGCAGTGGTTGCTCACAGAAGTTACAGTAATGAAGCAGCAGGTGTACAGGGCCACAGAGCAGCAAACTTAATTAGTCCAGCTCCAAGAATGCCAAACAGCACCTTTAATAGCTTTTGCTTTTATTCTTGCAAACCACCTAGAGAGACAATTGCTCACAGACACCTAATCTTGTTATATTAAAAAATTATTTGCGTATGGGGTAATCTGAAGGATAAATCTGAGTTTTTCTCTTGACCTATGTTAAAACAACAGAGATAGAAGGGAGATTACATTTCACACAGACGCTAACAGGCCTCTGTTTAATAACTGCTGACTAAATGCTATTGAAAAATTTGCTGGTGGATATAAAAATAAAACTCAGAAACAATGCTATATTTTAAGTTAAACACTAGCTGCTACTGGAAAGAGGTGACCAAAAACAACAACCTGAATATTTCTAAATCACCTTATTGTCACTTTTTTTTTTTTTTTTTACCAGAGCACAGCTCAGCTCTGGCTGATGGTGGTGTGGATGATTGAACCTGGGACTTTGAAGCTTCAGGCATGATAGTATCTGTGCATAACCATTATGCTATCAACCCCCACCCAATCACTTTATTTTTAAACCAGTGCTGAACTTCAGTTTCTGAGAGAACTATGCTTATCGAATGCTTCTGCCTTCTCTCTATTTCCAGATTCATCATTCCCTTAAATGTGTTGCTCTATGACAATGAGGGATATATCATGAAAAGCATCACTCAGCATTTAGAAAGCCACATTTCAAAAAGGGCTTAATAAAAAAAAAAAAGTTTGCTCAAAGTATCGCCAAAGGACTTTTAATCTAATCATTGATGTTTATTGGTCACTAAATAGATGTGCTAGCACTTGGAGGCATAAAGAGTTCAATGGACAAGAGAAGACTATGCTGTCTTGACCTCTACATACTGGAGATGGGGTCAGCTAGTATATCTCTTTCTCGACTTCCTTGATCCTCTCAAACCTCTAACCCTACTTCAATACTAGAGGAGAGGATCCTCAGAACATAGAGATCCTAGGAAAGCAGTGTGACAACTGTGCTGTAAACCATTACAACCCCCCCCCCCCCAGTAAAATGATTTGGGGAGGGGAGAAAGAGGTAAAGAAAAAAGAAATCAATGTGGGATATAGTGAATGAATTCATAGTTCATAGGCGAGTTGTTCAAAGTCCTGTTTCCAAGGTATCTTATCATAACCATCTATAAATAGAAGAATCTATAAACTACTTTCTGTAGCGGAGGGCACTGTTACAAACACTAGCAAATAGACTTCCTGTAAAGAGGTGAGATATAAGTCAAAGCCTGGCAATGAGGTCATCAATGTCAACAATTCCCTTCCAAGAGCCAGTATGGTTTGCAACATATCATTTAAATGCATTTCCTTTCAAATACTGCATGATCAAATTTTAAGTTTTAATGGGATGTATACACACCACATATTTTGGTAAAGAGTAAAGACTAATGACATTCACACTGACGTCAGCATTTACCTTGTTCAGGTTGATGTCTTTTACACAGAGGTCAAGAGATTATTTTCATTTTTTAAATTTCACTGCATCCCTGCATCTTACTATAAACAATTTAAACATACAACCAAGTGGAAAGATTTTTACAATGGACACCACTATACTCAACATCTAGATTATATCATTAACATTTACTTGCTAGGGCTGGGGCTGGTTATACAGAAACACTTGCAGGATTGAGGCAACAAAAAGTCTCATGTTCAGTATCCAACACTACCATAACCTGAGATTAACATTGTTCTGATAATAAATAAATAAATCTATGTGCTATGTGACATATCTATCTTTCTATTTTGATACATTGCAGGGTAGACTGCAGACAGTGAGTAATAATATATTTCTGAAGGAGTCAGATCACAGAGCGTTCCTATTTCTATAAGGACAACTAGAAAAATGATTAGTGTTTTTTAAAAATAAAGAATAAGATCATCCTGAATTATGCACACTATTATTCAACACAGTTCAATTTATAGACTTTGCAAGAAGTCTAGTAAGCAAAGTCAATGATCTTTCAAATGTTTGGCTATTTGACTACATGAATGTAGAATTACAAAGAAATAAGCTCTCTGTTAAGGGATCATTAATATTTTTTACCTGGAACTGAGTAATAAGGATTTATTTTTGTGATCTATATTTTATTATCCAATTATTACTTGACTGTAGAAAAAAGATTTTCTATGCCCCAATTTTCCCATTTATAAAGTGAGTTTTCAATATCAATCACACAGACTTGTCATAAGAAAACACTTTATAAAAAGTATGCACAGCTAAGATAGCACTCTCATTAGTAATCATAATACATCTGCTATAAAACACAGTTGAGATAATGGTGCACAATTCCACTTGGCTTTGTCAAATCAGTCAAAAAGATTTCAAAGGTTAAAGAGATATAGTATTGGCAGTTGCTTCACTTTGCCCTTTAGTACGTCATCTTGTCAAGGATCTAGAAGAACCTTGGTCTATACCACATAGCCTTGTTTTCATTAGTGAAGTGTTTGCTTTGGAAACCATCCCAGTCTTAAAACAATACTTCCATTAGCTGGGCACAGTACCTATAATTATCCATCTTTGCTGACCAGTGCCAAGCTGCTCTACTTACTGCATCACATTTACCTTGGGGACTCTGAAAGGAGAAAAGTGATACATTGACTCAATGTATGAAGAGGGGCATAAGATTTTTATTTCTAGGGGGATTGAGTGGTAGAGCAGCGGGTTAAGCGCATGTGACACAAAGTGCAAGGACCAGAATAAGAATCCCGGTTTGAGCCCCCAGCTCCCTACCTGCAGGGGAGTCACTTCACAAGCGCAGAAGCAGGTCTGCAGGTGTCTATCTCTCTCCTCCTCTCTGTCTTCCCCTCCTCTATCCATTTCTCTTGGTCCTATCCAACAACAATGACATCACCAACAATAATAGTAATAACTACAACAACAATAAAACAAGGGCAACAAAAGGGAAAATAAATAATAAAATTTTTTTTAATCTTTATTTCTTTGAATAAATGCCTACAAATGAACTTTGGATAGAAATTCCTACAAGATATTACCAGACACTACAAATGATAAGTCTAAAGATGCTGTAAACCCTCCACCCAGATATAGCAAAAATCTTTTCCATTTTTATTTTCAGCTTATGTGGTAGTGAGCAGTATGTATACATTTCACTTATGTATGTAGTTTGACACAAATAAAAAAAAAGTGAGAAGAAAGGTCAAAACTAACCAGGGAACCAAGAAAAGATAAAATAAACATGGAGGCAAGTTCATCATCAATTCCCATTATTGAGAACCTGCCAGATCTCTGGCATTTTATACTTAAAGGGAATTAAAAAGAAAGATGGATTTGTGATCACCCTTACCCTCAAAAAAGCATCCATTTCACTACAAGTTGGGCAGAGAAAACAAATGGGCTCAAAAAAATTAGAAATTACAAGTAGCTATATAGGATATGTGAAACAAGAGAAATAAAGCTTATTTTGCAATTTAATTAGATACTACTAATCATATCTGTAATTAGAAGGAAAATATGCATAATATGGATAATAACACAGCCATAAGAAGACCTCTAAAAAGACACACAGAATCATCTACCCGCTCTTTGCTGGCAGCAAGAACACATAATAGGCACATAAGATAGCTATATTAAGCTGTCATCCTCGATTCTACCAAACACACATGTCCCTTCCTTAATTTGCTTCTTCACTTATAAAGCCATCTCTAATCATTCATAATCTGGCATCCTCAACCATAGCCACAAATACTGTGAGAAAAGAAACTAATTCAATTGCTACTGTCATTTCTTATTTAATTATAAAAATCAAACTTGTATGGGGTGTATGTGTGAGCATACATACATACATGTGCATAAAACGCACACACACAGAGTTAAGGTGTATTTTAAGAGAAATATTCACAAGACAAAATTTATCATAAAGCAGACATGTAGATGTCTGGGTAAAGATTACTCATCTTACCTGATTGCCCAGGGGGAGGGGTACCTGATGGTCCTCGTGGTAGACAAAGCAACACAGTGAGGACAGCAGCTTTGTTTCCAGCACATGGCTCAATGGCTATTGGCTTTGGGGTTCCCTAAAAGAAGAAAAAAAACGCCCATTTTATTTGAGAAAGAGAGAGAGTGCACGCAACATATTCAGTGCTCACACATAGGTCTTGTATTCTACCTGCTGAGCTAGCTCTTTGGCTGAGAAAGACCTTTTTCAATCTGCTATTTTATTTGTCTCCTTATCTGTGCTTCATTCAGCTTATCTGTCCATTCTCAGTGGTCGGGAATGCATCATTTGAAAGTGATTCACCTGAATATTTTATTCTTGCTATATGCCACTTTATGTAATATAAGTCATTAATACAAAGGACCGTTTTCCTTGGGAATTATATGTTGGCATATTTTGTCTGATTATTGAAATGTTCACTTTTTGTTCTATTTTGATCTTGCCTTTTCCTTTAATAGATGTTGCTTTTTTAGAGAAGTTTTATGTTCACACACACAAAAAAATTAAGATGGGGGCCGGGTGGTGGTGCACCTGTTTGAGTGTTCATGCTACAGTGCACAAGGACCTGGGTTGGAACAGTTCCCACCTGCAGGGGGAAAGCTTTGCAAGTAGTGAGGCAGTGCTGAAGGTCTCTCTCTCTCTCTCTCTCTCTCTCTCTCTCTCTGCCTTCCCTCTCAATTTCTGGCTTTCTCTATCCAATAAATAAATAAAGATGATTAATTTTTTTAAATTAAGCTGAAAAAAGATCTGTGATATTGTCAACTTCTCACCAAAGTGGGATATTGTCACACTTGGTGAGCCCATAATGAGTCAACATAATAATCCAGATCTACTGTTCACTTTTAGTGTTGTTCACACAGATGTATATTAGCATGCATCTGCCATTACAGTACCATACAGAGTAGAATCATTTCCTAAAACACCCCTGTGCCCCATCCAGCTATCCTTCCGCACCTCCCGCTCCCGGAAGCCACTGATCCCTCTTATCATTTTCACAATTTTGCCTTTTACAGAATATTATGTGATAGGTAGCATTTTTAGATGGGCTTTTATCACTTAAATAATGCATTTAAGTTTTCTTTCTAAAATTCCACGCCTCCATAGTTCAGGTATTTTTACTGTAATATCCCACTGTATGTAGTCAATGAACCACTGAGGTCATCATGGTAGCTTCTATGATTTGGCAGTTAAGAATAAAACTACAATAAACAACTATGTGGAATTTGTGCATTCAGAAAGTTCTCAACTCGTTTGGATGAATGTCAAAGGTTAAGTAATAAATGCATTCCACTAAATTCAATATGTATTCTGTGAGCCACAATGTTATAAAACATAACTTTTTCACAGTCGATCCCCTGATCATCAGTGATGTACTATTAACACAGTTAATCGAATTAAATTCTCATAATCCAAAGTATTTTAATGGAATGTCCTGCTTTAGAAATGTTTTGCACTCTAGGGAGATGGGTGGTGGTGAGCAAATGGTACAATGTTCAAGGACCTGGTTTCAACACCCAGGCCCTAGCTGCATGGAGGAAGCTTCCTGAGTGGTGAAATAGTACAATACTGTACTCTATTTTTCCTACCCCCCTCAATTTCTCTTTGCTTCTATCAAATAAATAACTAAATAAAAATTCACTTCCTTTATGAGAGACTGAGACACACACAGAGGGACACAGAGACAGGCCACACATTTGGGTCTGGGGCTTAAACTCATGGCTTCCTGCACATAAGACATGCATTCTATTCCTAGCAATCCACCTGGCCCCATCTGTTAGCATATTTTTATATCACTTTAGTGAAATACATAATGCCCAGTCACCAATTCATCTGTGTATAAACAATGTCTTCAGAAATAAAATAGAGTAGATGAATATATCCAGTGATCGTAAGAGTAATCGCTAATATTTTATTAAGTGCTTTATATGGATTAGGTGATCAAAGTGCTTGGCATATATTAGCTTATTTAAATCTAGCTACACAGTAAGATAAAAAAGAAACACTGAAGCAAAGTGTTAAAAAGTTGCACAAATTCACTGAACTAGGGAGTAGCAGGGTCATATTGCACAGGTAGGCTGCTTCCTAAAACCATGCTGTTAAACACATAATGCATCTTATTACAATGTGCACATGCAAATGTGCATCCACACATAGTGAATGAGCACACATAATCTCTGTGTGAATGAACACACATAACCTATGGACCTATACCTAGGCACACAAACACAAGGGATTTGCATTAAATATATCAGAGTGATGATGTCATTTCAGCTTGGGGATTTGGGCAGTTTTGACGACTTCACTCATGACATTACACTGTTTCAGTTTTGACAGCTCAAGGCAACCTTCATACATAAAAGCAAAACTAAATTGATTATTGGAATGAAGCATTTCTTTCTTTTCCTTTGCTGATTATATTTGAACTTTTCCAAAGAAATGCAGACATATGCTGTCATTCACCTAGAATATCTAAGACTATGACTAATTCCAGACAGTTTAACGAGGCATTAAAGATAAAATATGTCCCCTTTCATGTAAAACTTGGACTGAAATTTCTAGTGACAGCAGTTTTATGTGGTTATAAAGGATTTCTCCTTTATAGCAACATAAATTTCATGTTTTAAACTTAGCCTCCTATAGATATATTCAGTAGTTTTCAGTATAAAGGTGAAAATGCCTACAGTGGTAGAAGTAAAGGGCATAAATATCTCCCAAGAAAATGCTGTAAGTCATGTTGTAATACTTGCATCAAGTTACACAATCGGTGGTCTTACACTTTAAAGCTTAAATTTAATTTAACAGACTCATTTTTGAAAATGTTAAGCCCAAATCAGCATAAGCACACAGATGTTCTCCAATGATGTAAATATTTAGAGAATAGGCTTGTCATATTCCAAGGCTCAAAAAAAAAAAAAAACCCTCTTCATCTTCTAGTGTTTGCCCTTCTTCCGTAGCCAGTCAACAGCATCAGGTTGAGCCTGATGTAAAGTTTCGAGACTTCCTTTGAATCTGGAGAGATGGCAGTCATTGACTATGTGGGTCATAGTCTGTCTGTAGCCGCAGGGGCAGTTCGGGTCGTCTCTGGCTCCCCAGCGATGGAACATAGCGGCGCACCGGTCATGGCCTGTTCGATAGCGATTGAGGAGGGCCCAATCATAACGTGCTAGGTCAAAGCCGGGTTGACGCTTGCAGGGGTCTGTGATGAGGTGTTTGTTCTTTACCTCAGCTGACTGCCAACTCTGTTTCCAAGAGACTGGAACAGAGAAGTTCAGTGTAGGCGTAGGGGACCAGATTGGGTGACGAGACGTCAAGCGTTGGACAGGGTGGGTGAAGATACCCGCGTATATTGGCAGGTCCGGTCGAGTGTAGACGTGGGAAATGAACTTAGATGATGCCGCATCCCGACAAATATCTGGCGGGGCGATGTTGCTAAGAACTGCGCCAAGATAGACTGTCTAGGCTTCATGCTGGATTTTCGTACCGCCAAGCTGCACATTAAGCTCACTAGAGGCCGAGGCATGGTGTAGATGGAAAACAGATGATACCGTTTTTGCAGTGCTAGGGATTAGTCGCCATTTTTTACAGTAATCAGATATCAGAGACATGTCTTTCGTGAGTGTTTCCTTGAGGATGTCGAACTTGGATGCCTGAGTTGCACAGCAGATGTCATCTGCGTAGATGAACTTCCTGAAGAAGTTACTGGGAGGTCATTGATGTAAATATTAAATAGCGTAGGAGCCAGAACAGAGCCCTGGGGGAGGCCACTTGAGACAAGTCTCCATCTGCTAGACTTGTCACCCAGATGTACCCGGAATCTTCTGTTTTGGAGAAGAAACGATATAGTGTTGGCCACCCATGGAGGCAGGCATCTTGAGATCTTGACTAGGAGACCACAGTGCCAGACCGTGTCATACGCTGCTGTGAGATCAACAAAGACAGCACCCGTCTTTAAATTCTTCTGGAATCCATTTTCAATGTAAGTTGAGAGGGCCAGGGCTTGTTCGCAGGTAGATCTTCCTGGGCGGAAACCAGCCTGGGCGGGTGATAGGAATTTCTCTGTAAGATGAGAAATAAGTGACAGAAGCAGCCTCTCAAGGAGTTTGTAACACACGGAGAGGAGAGAAATTGGTCTATAGCTGGCGGCCAGTGTTGGGTCTTTCTCTGGTTTCAAAACCGCTATAATCTTCGCATGATGCCAAACTTTGGGCATAGACTCAGATTCCAAGATGTGGGACAGGAATGAAGCGAGCCACTTCTTTGCCGCGGGACCCAGGTTAAGAATGAGTTCTGGGGTGATGTTATCATAGCCAACAGCTGTTCCTGGTTTAACCCTCTTCAAAGCGTCTTCCAGTTTAGACAGTGTAAAGTTTAGACAGTGTAAACCCCTCTGAATACTTTGAGCCATGGTTCTAGACTACTAAAATTTATTCTAATTTAATAAATGCAAAGTACATGTAAAGGTCAATTGGTTAAAGTACACTAAGAATAAATGGATGAACTCAGACCTAAATGAGAGTGACACAAAATCCCTTCTAATATACCTAAGAGATAATTTATCATTTCAACAGTCCCGTCCATTAAGGGTTCCATTGTTTTGTTTTAAAGATCTCACTGCATTAACTTGCACTATTCAGAATAGCCCATGTTAAAATACTTAATTATAAAAATGAGATGATTCACATAATTACAACATAACAACTAGTACAGTAGAAATGGCTTTGGCTTGGGGGTTTAGGAAAAACAATAAACAATCTCAGGGTACAAAAGCTGATCATGTTGTCAGGTTAACTTTATGTTGCTTTTAACATGAAAAACAATTATTTTTTCTTACCAGGATTATCACTGGGGCTCAATGCCTGCATGACTCCATTGTTCCTGGTCAGGTCAGTGTCTTTCTTTTGATAGAGACGAGGGAGGGAGAGAGAGAGAAAGAGAGGGAGGGAGGGAGAGAGAAAGAAAGAAAAAAGGGAATTGAAGGGGAGCTACAGAAAGGGAGAGAAAGAGAGAAAAACAGACAACTGCAGCACTCACTGCTCCACTTCTTTCCTGAAAGTGGGAACCAGAGGTTTGAACCTTGGTTCTTGCAATCTATAGGATAGGATTAATCATCACCCAGCTCGCTCCTCAGAAGAAAAGATCTTAAGCATCAAATGCTGATATCAAAAGCACCAAGTGAGAGAAAATTGAGTGTAAAATAACTGTATTGGACACAAGTGAGACACAGAGACAGAGAGGGAGAGGTGAAAGACAGAAACTGAGATATCCACTGCTAAGCCTTTCCTGCTGCAGTTAGGGAGCAGAGGCTTGAATCCAGGTCCTCACATACGGTAATGTGTACACTGTATTGGGTAAGCCACCTACAAACAACTTTAAACAAACTAAAAACATTTCAAAAGTCTATCTGTAGGGTAGGATGTGGTGTGATAGATAGAAGTTTTGGACTCTCAAGTATGACGTTAAAGTTAAATCCCTCATATTACCTGGGCCAAAGTGATAGTCTAGTTCAATCTCTCTCTCTCTCTCTCCCTGTCTCTTTGTCTCTCTCTCACTCCCTTATATCTCTCAATAACAAATAAATATAGATTTTAAAAAGAACTGTGCTATACAGAGAAATGGGTTAATTATTTAATACTCTAAGTTTCAGGGACTCCTCACAGAGTAGTAGGATATCTCTAGTAGACCACAGGAAAGGAGTTATGCTTGCAAATAGGTCAGTTTCATAAAAGCTGCCTTAAAATAGTTCTCTCAATCATATCTATTGCTATTATGCAGAAAATATGTGGAGATTTATTTGTTTATTTATTTTATTTTATTGCCTCCTGGGTTATTGCTGGGAATCACTGTACTACAAATCCACTGCTCCTGGAGGCCATCTGTTTTCCTTTTCTGTTGCCCTTGTTTATCATTGCTATTGCTGTCATTGTTGTTGGATAGAGTAGAGAGAAATCCATAGAGGACAGGAAGATAGAGAGAGGAAGAGAATGATAAGACACCTACAGGCCTGCTTCACCGCCTGTGAAGCGAACCCCCCAACAGGCAGGGAGCCAAGGGTTCCAACCAGGATTCTTATGCCAGTCCTTGTGCTTCACACCATGTGCATTTAACCTGCTGCACGACCACCCATCCCCCCTTTTTTTCTAAGACAGAAACAGAGAGGTAGAGAGAGAGTGAAAGAGACCACAATACCAACACCAAAGCTTCCTCCAATACCCGAGGGTCAGACTCAAACATGAGTTGCATACATGCAAAGAAGCACGCTATCCTAGTGATCTATTTTGCCGGCCCCAGAAATAGACTGACATTTATAAGTTCTACAATAGGAGATGATAATTCTATTTTAAAGTCCAAGTGCCTTACACCTTTGTCTATTTTCAGCTACCATAAGAAGATATTAGCAGGGAGTCGGGCGGTGGCGCAGCAGGTTAGGTCCACGTGGTACGAAGTGCAAGGACCAGCATAAGGATCCCGGTTCAAGCCCCCGGCTCCCCACCTGTAGGGAGTGAAGCAGGTCTGCAGGTGTCTATCTTTCTCTCCCCCTCTCTGTCTTCCTCTCCTCTCTCCATTTCTCTCTGTCCTGTTCAACAACGATGACATCAATAACAACAAAAATAAAAAACAATAAGGGCAACCAAAGGGAATAAATAAATAAATATTAAAAAAAGAAGATATTAGCAAAAATGAATTATTCATTATATTTTCAATACTAGTAGCTAGCACAGCTCTTTGACACTTCTGGCAGGAATTCATCTAATTAAAAAATATATATTTCCAAAGAATTTGTGAAAAATATCACTTTCAATAGAGTTTCAAATAAAATAATATTTAAAGGACTTGCTTTTACAAAAGAAAATAGAAAAACTCCGCAAATAGTATTTCTGAATACTTTGAGCTTCCTCAGTTGTTTAGCGATAAATACGTAACAATGAATCAAAATCATTTCACAATGACATAATGTGTTCACTGAACTGTGCGATTTATCATGCATTTTTCATGGCTGCCTGTGAAAGAGATAAGGCAAGGGTTTCTTTGCCCAAAGCACTCAGCAACTGTGATTTACTTGTACCAATTTTCATATTTGTTGTACTGCAAGAAGCTGGTGTTAGATTGTGCCAGAAAGTATCCCTGACAGTTATGTAATTAGCAGTCCTTGTTCATTAAGCACATAGCACTTTAACAAAAGACTTGTTTTGTTCAGACTAGTGCTTTAGAAACTATTATACTCAAACTTTCAAAATCTGGGTAGAGGTTTTTTTTTCTTTTTTTTTTTTTCTTTTGGAAAGAGGCAACACTTCTGTAAAACTTTTTTTTCTCCATTTTTCACTGTTACACAAACACGTTGCTAGAGAAGCTTTTGAAATTAAGACTATTCTCAAAATGACATCTTCTAAAAGTGAGTTCACTCTTTGAACTCAGGATCTATGCTCCAAATTACCAGATGTTTGGATGTAGCAAGGCACAAAGACAATCCCTTGCTTTTTCTACCACTGACCTTCTTAAAAAGTGAGGAATGAAGAAATGAGTGACTGATTCACATTCAGAAATCTAACTGAGGGAGTCAGGCGGTAGTGCATCGGGTTAAGCGCAGGTGGTGCAAAGTGCAAGGATCAGCATAAGGATCCTGGTTCAAACCCCCGAGTCCCCACCTGCAGGGGAGTCTCTTCACAGGCGGTGAAGCAGGTCTGCAGGTGTCTGTCTTTCTTTGCCCCTCTCTGTCTTCTCCTCCTCTCTCCATTTCTCTCTGTCCTGTCCAACAATGATGACATCAATAATAACTACAACAATGAAACAACATGGGCAATAAAAAAAAAAAAAGAAAAAAGAAATCTAGCTGAACCCCTAACCCTAGGAGGTGAGGAATTATCTGATGTGTTTGGACTGGTCATGACAATTTAAGTTGGTAGGGTTTAACTCAATACTCAAGGACTTCAGAGAGAAATGAGGCTTCAATTGATAGAACACCCACGTTGCCAAGCGTGAGGACTTAGCTTCAAGCCCTTGGCCCCCACCTTTAGGGGGAAAGCTTCATGTGTAGTAGAACAGTGTTGCAGAAATCCCTATAATTCTCTTTCTCCCTCTCTTTCTTTTTCTCTTTCTTTTACCTTCTATCAAAAAAAAAAAAAAAAAGGTAGAGTCATACAAGTGAAAATCCTGGTTTAAAAAAAAAAAAGAATGTCATCTCCTTAAAAAAAAAATTAGTGGTTCTAATGTAGAATGTGAAAACTGAAATTTCTTTAGGGTCCATGTGGGTAATGTGATGCTAGCTAGCAAGTATTACACACTTCAAATTTGCATGAAGCTATGCTACATACTTAAATGGGTTGACAATACTATTCCATCAGGTAGAGACTATTTCCATTTTACACATGGAACTGAAGCTCCGAGCATTCAAGTGAGAGAAGGCTGCACACTTACTTGACTACAACACCGGGATTCAGACCAGCAGTGTCTGTCTTTTGTGCTTATATACCCACTTATTATACAAAATGTCTATTAAAGGGAAGAAAATGGCCTAACTCCCAGAATAGAATTAAAAACTGATGGACACAAGGATTAACTGAAATATAAAAATTTACTTGTAAAAATTATTTATTAAACCTATTTTTTTTACTATCAAAATAACATGTATATGGTACAAAACTGGTTGAGAGTTGTTACTTTGTGATCTCAGTAGCATGGAGTTCAAAATGACATTTCAAGACTGCCAGGCTCATGTACAGACACTCTCATCAAACCACATCTTAATATTCTACACAAGTCCTATTCAGTTTTTTTTTCTATCAATGTATGTATTCACTATACAGCAGTTATGCCCAGGACTTCAGAACTGGTACATCATTCACTCATTGTATTCTTGTTCAAAATATATACTTTTTAAATTTATTTACTTATTTTGTATAGAGACAGATATAATTTTAGAGTGAAAGGAAGATAGAGACAGAGATAGAGATAGAGAGATGGAAATACTTGTAGCACTATTTCAGCACTCATGAAGCTTTCCCCTGCAGGTGAGGACCAGTGACTTGATCCTGGGCCCTTGCACACTGTAATATGTGTGTTCAACCAGATGTGCCTGACCACCCAATCATGATGCCTTGATGCCACCTTTTTGGGACTCATGCTTCCCAATCTTTTATACCAGGTACTGATGGCTCTTATATAGTACTGTGTATCTCTTAGATTCCAATTTACTGTAGTAATGACATTGACTTGAGTCTATTTAGCACGGGGTAAATGAATGAAATGATTGAGTGAAAAGCCAAATAAAATATTCATATGGTGAGTTGACTAGTTAGGCATGACTTGGTTCCTGTCCAAATGATGGATACTAAAGAAATAATAAAAGACTGAAAAATCCAGATGGGCTGATGTATTTTTGGTCCTATTTCTTATCTACTTAATTATTACGAAAGACACAGGGAATGGGAACAGTGGGACCAGAACCCTGCTCAGCACTGGTTAAGGTGGTCCCAGGGATTGAACCTGAGACTTACGGGCCCTCAAGCATGCAAGCTGGTGCTCTAACAGGCTGTGCTATTTCCCAAGTCCTCTGTTATATTTTATTAACTGCAATACTTCAAAGAGAAATGCTTTGTATTTCAGTAAACATTTTATCATCATTGTAATCCAAATTGTGATTAAAAACAAATACTGAGGGAGCTGGGAGGTAGTATAATGGATTAAGCGCACGTGGCGTGAAGCATAAGGACCAGTGTAAGGATCCCAGTTCGAGCCCCTGGCTCCCCACCTGCAGGGGGGGGTCACTTCACAGGTGGAGAAGCAGGTCTGCAGATGTCTGTCTTTCTCTCTCTCTCTCTCTGTCTTCTCCTCCTCTCTTCATTTCTCTCTGTCCTATCCAACAATGACGACGTCAATAAGAACAACAATAAGAAGTTGAAAACCAAGTTCAGAAAACACAAGGAGAACTGGAACTGGAGTTGATGTATTGCACTAAAGTAAAAGACTCTACTGTGTGTGTGTGTGGGGGGGGGGGGTTCCAAAAAGAATGGCAGAGGACCTAGTGGGGGTTGTATTGTTATATAGAAAACTAAGAAATGTGATGTATGTACAAACTATTGTATTTACTGTCGAATATAAAACACTAATTCCCCAATAAAGAAATTAAAAAATAACAACAACAGTAATAACTATAACAATAAAACAAGAGCAACAAAAGGGAATAAATAGATTAATAAAAAAACAAATACTGAAAAAAACAAAAGTAATTTACATTCATTCAATGCTTACTGGATACCAAGTGCTGTGATAAACATTTCATGTACATTATAGAATTATCTCTATTTTAAACAGACAAAAAGACTGAAATTCAGAGAGTTCAGATGGTATTCTCAAGGTAACACAGCAAGTGCAGGGCCGACCCAGGATTGGAACTCAGATTGGTCTGCCTAATATATTTTGGTTCTTCACCACTGTATATCACTGCTAAAATACAATTCAAGAAGCCAAAGAGTCTCTCATGGTCTTGGCTTAACTATTAGGATTGCAAACCCACCAAACAAAACAGTTACTTAAAAAAAAAAAAAAAAAAAAAGCAACATGCTAACCATGTTGCTTGAGCTGTATGTGTATGATCATGGGCATCTTAGAAAGTGGACTCTCTCAACTGAAAATGAAAATATAAGTTGAGAGAATTTTGGAAGTCCATTTCCTCTTTATCACTCTATGCCTGTTATATTTAGACAACTTCTAGAATGTGTGACGTACCAATACCTAACACTTTTTTCTGAGTACATTGAAATTTAAAATTCCCAGTCCTCAGGAACTGTCCTCCCTATAAGGTGCTTTAAATGACACATGCAATTTTTAAAGCACATCATTATGCCATATGATGAATATATCACATAAGAAAGACTAAATGGCCACCATCACATGCCAAAAAAGCAATTAGAAAACTGAATCAAGGAATTATGCATTAATGTGGATATGTTATAGCTGTCAGCATTAATAAGTGTTTTGACAAGGAAAGAATAAAATTTGACAGTGTGCACAAATACTAATCTGATCTATGACTGAAATATTAAAAATGCAAACAATGACACATTAATCACTCTAACATTTCCCTACTTTTAACACTTTTAATGCTATTCTTATCAGAATTCATCTATAAATAAAAATGAGACATTTTCAACAGCTCGTACAACTTGGTATTTGCAGTTTAATGAATGTTTACATTGACATGAAATTTAGTTTTTACTCACATTAGTAAAAGAGAATTAATTTACTAAGTGTCAAATTAAGTCAGCCAGAGAGCGCGTCTCACAGCTAATCAAGAGTGTTGATTCAAGAGAATCAACAAATACTGAGATTACAGATTCCAAAAACATCAATTCTCTCATTTTATTGTCTAGACACAGCAAAAGTGAAAATCATATTTTTTCCTTATTACATTTGCTTTACATAAAATGATAAAAAGGGAAAACACATTCTATTCACTACAAATATAATTCATAATAAATAAGGAAACTAAGCTGATGAACACCTTCAAGACCAGGGCTAGACTGCATTAGAAGCCAATTCAAGTAGAGTAAGTTATTCCATGTGGAGTTAGGTAAAGGAATAAAACATGATATTCATAGAAACAATATACTGCTCCTGGTATTTCAAAGGTATTCTAATGTAAACATTATTTCATATTTTCCCAATTTTAAAGTAAGTTCCCATGTTAAATACCCCATCATATTCAATCTTTGTGCAAAATATCTCACTACACACACGTGTACACACACACATACACACACACACACACACACACACACACACATCCCTGCCTATTTTAGATTTACTTCTATAGCAAAATATTTTTTTAAAACTAAGTTTTGCAAATACTTTAGTTGAGTAGAAGTGACTTAAGGAATAAAGAGGCTGGATAGTGTCAGCAATTCTACTACTGTCTTTTCCCACAAGACTTCAGATCCCAGAAAATGAGAAGCTGATCTCTTTCTGAGATATTATATATCCACGCTTTATATTGAGTTGGTTGTCCGAAGATGGTGGTGCTCAGTAAATAGTCTGTGAAGAAATATCACCTTATTTTCCAAGCCATGCACAAGACAAATTTTGTTACATATGAATGTTAACAAAATGTGACTCTGACCATTTTATCTATAAAAGCTAATTCCTGTGCTGGTGAAATAGCTCACGGAGAGAGTGTGCTGCTCTGACATATATGGGACTCAGATTCGAGTCCAGCCCCCACTGGACTGAAGAAAGTTTCAGTGTCAAGGTTCCTTTCACAACTCTTTCTGCTTCTCTGTCTCTGTCTACAGAATAAATAAAGATAAATGAAAGTTAATTCCTCTTGGCATTTTTCAAATATTTGGAAAGGATTTTCATGTTCAACAAATGGGTTTTCATACTACAGCACTGGGGGAGTTTTGGCGTTGTGGGTTCTCTTCCTCTACCTCCTTCAATCTCTTTCTACCTGAAGAAAACTGTCCCAGAGTAGTGAAGCCATAGTGATATCAAAACACTGAAATAGATTCTCAAATAGTTTATGTAATTATACTTTCAATAACACATGCTTCTCAGCTCAGTGAGACAAACAAACAGTAAAGCTAACCCAGAGGCTAACAGTATTTCCTACACTAGGTATAAAATGGGGACAATTTTTATGACCTCAAAATGTATAGCTTAGCACGTGAGACAAATTGGCCTGCCAAATATATGAACTTCTTTCTTGCATAATCCCAGCTCTGCATTTTGGTTCAGGACATTCCATTCACTTAGGTCCTTTGCCAGCATCCACTACTTATACAAGATACAGCTCAAAACTCCGATTTGCAAGAAGCCATTCCAGTCACTCATCACTCTAAACTATCTCAGTAATTAGGAGTCCATCAGCTTTCCTCTTGTGACTATTGAGAGAGAGGATAATGTAGTGGTTAAGAGAATAATTCTAGGAACCAAATATCTGGGTATAAGGCCCGGGTTCTCCCATCTATCAAAGTTGATCTGGTTCAAATCACCTAGCCTTTGTGCCTTGAGTTTCTCCTCTGAAAATTGACTCTATCAATATCTCACTAAGAATGTTTTGGGGGGGTCTAAGATGCATTCACTTGCCCACTCATTTAGCTACCTACTTACCTACTTATCACAGTAAATACTTGCTTAAGCATGAGCTGTTATTATGATGCCATTCTGCCTAGTACCACTTTGCTTTGGGATTGTTTTCTGTTCCTTCTGAAGGATATATTCAATTCAAAAGCAAGCTATTTGAACGCAAGAACTGTTTTAAATAAGTTTATAGTAATGGCCTGGAGTGAATTAAGAAATTCAGTCTGAAGGAGAGGACTGGGGGAAACCTCATGCTTAATTCCCCACAAGCTTCACATCAACACTGTCACTGAGCATCTATTTTCCTCATTTCTATTAAGTTGTTTTTTTTTAATCAGATGCTGATCTGACAATGAACATTATGTGCTACAGAGAGTAGGTTTGCTCTGGTCCCTAAAATGGTGGTGCTCAGTAAATAGTCTGTGAAGAAATAGCACCTTATTTTCCAAGCCATGCACAAGACAAATTTTGTGGCAAAAACCAAACTAATAAAAGCTACAAATAGAAGTTTGGTCTATGTTAGACAGATATAAATAAGCAAGGAAGTTAGAAAGGTCCTGATATTACTCCCTAGCCTGGTCCACTGCACATTATGCCCTTAATACAAAATATGACCTTGGGGGGTGCAGGAGGTGGCACACTGGGTTAAGTTCACATGATACACGGCGTAAGAATCCCCGCACAAGGATCCCGGTTCTAGCTTCCAACTCCTCACCTGCAGAGGGTTAGCTTCACTAGCAGGTGTTTATCTTTCTCCCTCTCTATCTTCCCCTCCCCTCTCAATTTCTCTCTGTCCTATCCAAAACCAAAAAAAGTTGAAAAAAATGGCCATAGGAGCAGTGGATTGGCAGTGCATGCACCAAGCCCCATTGATGACCCTGGAGGCAAAAAAAAAAAAAATACACATACAAACACACACACGATCTTAGTAATGCAGTAGGTGGATCACTTTAATTTTAAAAGGTCAGTATGTTAGGCCGTTTCTTGGTTATGGGGCAGGGTGTTGGGCACTGTGGAGCCTCCTTCAGGGCAGTCAAGCTTTCTGTAACCAAGACTAACAGCTGTCACAGACTTAAGCACAGAGTTCAGGGGCTAGAAATGGAAGGAGGCTGAGATATAGGAACAGTTCCCTTGAGGAGGGACTTGTATCTTTCACAGAGGCACTAGGAGTACACTAAGGAAGAGGCAGAAAAATGGAGATTCTTGGCAGGAAGGAAAGAATGAGTGCAGAAGCATAAAGGAACAGTTTTCTTGGGAATCTGCTAGAAGTTCTTGTGGGAGCTTTGAGGGAGTGTGTGGTAGACAGGGATGAGAAGATCCGGAGATGAGTCCTGGAACACTCACTCCATCAGACTCCTTCTAGCCAGTACTTGACTCAGCACAACCCTCCTAGCGAGTTGCCCTCAGTTGCTCAAATGGAAAGTGACAAGCCCAGCATATAGTGGGTCTCCATGCCACTTGCTACCAAACCAATCACAAACGAACACCAGATAATGCTTCTACATCAGGAAGTCAGAATTTTCCTTTATCAAGCATTTGGCCAAATCAGTCACATCAAGTGAATATTAAATTAAAACATTTATTTCTGAAACTTCAGTCATAAAACTAAATCACGAAGCAGTGTGAAAACGAACTGTCAGCAGAAAGGAGGAAAGTGCAGATCTGGCAATATTCTTAATGAGGAATCAAATGTTAATAGATCCAGCATAATAAATGGTTTTCTGTGATGATTATTGTACCAGTCCAAGCCTATTACAAGTAACAAAAGCCTGGACAAGATCCTCAGTGAAAGAACTGATTTGATTTGTTACAACACCTTGTCTGGAATCACCATAAGTAAAACGCATCTAGTTCATTTACAGAACTTCTCTTTCTGGGTGACAGTTCCCAGAAATCTGAGCATCATCTCTAAAGGGACGAAGGCTTTGCCACTTGAGAGTATTTTAAAAGACTTTCTTTGGGGGACAAGGCAGTAGTGCACCAGGTTAATTAAGTGCACTTAGTGTAAAGCGCAGGGACCAGCACAAGGATACCAGCTTGAGCCCCGTCTCCCCACCTGCAGGAGGATCGCTTCACAAGCTGAGAAGCACATCTACAGGTGTCTGTCTTTCTCTCCCCCTCTCTGTCTTCCCCTCCTCTCTCCATTTTTCTCTGTCCTATCCAATAACAACAGCAGCAACAACAACAAAAACAACAATGGGAAAAAGATGGCCACCAGGAGTAGTATACTCTTACTTCAGGCACCTAGCCCCAGCGATAACCCTGGAGAAAAAAAAAAAAAAAGGTTTTCTTTTTAGCTTTTATTACTATTTTATTATTATTATTTATTATTATTATTTACAGCTATTGACACATGGGTACAATTTCTCAGCTCCCTGTGATAGGACCTGTGAAACACTCTCACCCCCAACTTAGGTCCATTGTACCAGCATGCACCAGAGCTGCTTAGTTCTGGAGTATCTGGCACAAGGTGTCAAACTCAGAGTTTCAGGCTTTCAAGTCTGGTGTTTTACCTAACACTAAGTTATCTAATCCTTAGCCAACTTACTTTAAATATTTATTTAAGTTTTTTGCTTATATTTAAAGAAAAGAGTGTTTGAGAAAATAGTGTGACCTTTCTTAAAATCAATGCTAATTTCTCTGCTTTTTCAACCAGATTCTATTTTCTAAAAGCTTTACTAACTTATGAGAGAGAGAAAGAGAAGAGGGGACATCAGACTCACTCTGGCGTATCTGGTGCTGGGACTGAAGTCAGGACCTCGTGGTTACAAACCCTGCCCTCTTCTAGGCTGCCAATTATTCGGACTTTGACACATTAAACACAGTTTAAGACTGTGATATAGCCGCCATGAGAACAATTATCAATAGCTTTTGAAAGGGAAAATTAGTTTTTACCATATGATAAAGATTTATGGAGTTACAAATATATGTATTAAATATTTTACAGCTATGGCCCAGGGACTTTCATTCCCCCTCCTCGTTCTCTTGTTTCCTCTCCTCCTTGACTAAGAAGATGTAATTGCCAACTTTCTTTTTGATTATTTGCATGCAGTTGCCAGTGGATAAAATGCCATCAAAGAAACAGAAACTGAAGTGACCTTCCTCACAACGATTTTTCTCCTCCTCTTCAATCTCTTCTTCCCTCATGCTTTCAGTGTGCTGTGACTGGTCAGCATTCCTCAAAATCCTGCCTATTATCTACATCACCAAGCCCAAGACATCAGTCTGTAACAATCCTATGGCCCTTGAAGAATTTACTTAGCAATTTTAAGAGGTTTGGAAATGATACTTTGGAGTAATTTCATTATAAAGTCTTGAAATAATCAGCCCAATATGCAAATAGTCTTGGGTTCCATCTTATGGAATATTGGACTAATTAATGTTTTCCATTCTTCAGTTTCTTTATATAGAAAATTGAGCTTATGGTATATTGCCCCAAAGTAAAAGACTAGGGTGAGGGGGGAGGGTTCAGGTCCTGGAACAAGATGTTGAGGAGGAGCTAGTGGGGGGTGAAATGTTATGCATGTAGACATTACTCTATTTTATGATAAACCATTAATCACCCAATAAAGAAATTACAAAAAACAAAAACAACTGAGTTTAGACTTTTGTTCTTATAAGGGCATTCAGAAGATTATGGAGAACAATAGATGGATAAAGCATTTGGTATAGTACATGGAAAAAATAAGTGTTTACATTTGGAATTAGACAAATTCAATTGCAAATGCATTTTTTTGTTAGCCAAAATAAATTGAGTATCACTATTTTATATCTGGTTCCACCTTAACAGTTTTGTTCCCTTTGTTGTAGTACTCTATCCTGAACCAATAAAGTTTATATCTCCCTATCTCTGTATCTTTCCTAACACTCCATCCTGGGTACCTTCATCACTCTCTTACACAGTTCTAAAGTATGGACCAGTATTCAAGTGTCTGTGCACTTAAGGAGAATCAAGATACAACTTTTGTAGAGAAGATAAAAATTAATAGGTGGAAGCAATAAAAATCTTAGACATGATACCTACTAAGGAAAGATAGAGACAGACTGGGCTAATGAATTCAGTGGCCAATGTTCATGTCCAATGGACAAGTAATAACAGAAGCCAGAACTCCATCCTTCCTCACAGCTTCCCCCACCCCCCCCCAAAAAAAAAGTCTGTTCTTAATTCCAGAGTGAGGGAAAGATGTGAGCAAAGTGACTATTCGGCAAAGGACATTGCTAACAGAATCATGGTTAATGCTGGTTATCTCCAGGCTCTCTGGAACTCTCAGGGCATTCTTGTTGCCCTACCTATGGCTTGAATACTATGGACTTCTAGTGTAACCTACAAAATATCTTTTCACAGTTTTCCTTATGATCTTTCTCCCCATACACTCTGCTTGTATGAACTCATCTACCTCATCAAATGGATTTGCTTGGAGAAATGAAGTATGTTAAAGTGAATTAAATTTTCCTCCTAATGTATTTTTTTTTCTCCCCAAACTCCTTTCAATAGGACTAGAAATTAATGGTCAGAGTCTGTGTAATGATCCTTCCCCTGGTTTTACTCATGCTGCTTCACCAAATCCCTTCTGGTCCAGCTAATTATCAAATTGATTAAGCCTGTGAAGAGCCTTCTGTCAGTGGGTGGGGCCCACTGCACACATCTGCTGCAGTGTGTTTTCTTTAAAGAAGGACAGTTTAGTTAAAAGATGAACGACACGAATAAAGGTGCCCTCACAGATGCATGTCTTTGTTGTTTCTGTACTTTGTCTCCACAGTGGGTTTGTAATAGCTTCCCAAAGTTCATGTCCACTGGAAACTCAAAATATGGTTATATTTGGAAATAGGGAGTCTTCATAGGTGGCATCCCACTAGGTTGGTCCCGGTGTCTTTGAAAAAAATAAGGGAGGGCATACAGAGATGGTACACAGAAGTGAAGGCAGTCAATTTTTAGAGTAAAACAACATTTAAGATCTGTTTAAGCATAGCAGTAGCTTTCGAGGTTAAGGGAGAGATGGGAATATTCTTCCTCAGGGTCCAATCAACCCTGCTAAGGCCTTCATTTCAAGTTTCAGGCTTCCAGAACTATGAGAGAGCATATTTCCTTTTGTTCTAGGTCATCAAATTAGTGGCCAGTTATGACAGCAACCCCAGGAAATGCAGTCATAGACTGCTTTCTAACAGGAGGGTCGGAGAGTATTTATTGATCAGTTGTTATGTTTTTCTGTTATTTAGGGAATGATCATGAAGGATATTGCTGAATCTATGACAAATTCCAATACTTCTGAGCATTTCACTTACTTGGGTATCATTTAAGACACTTCCACTTTAGAAAACAAGTCATATATCACAAAGCATGACAAAATGTCATGGGAAAGTTTGCACAGTTATGAATTTATGATTGTCTTGAAAATGATGATATTGATAGAACTGGACACAGTCACAGTAACTTATTTTTAGAATGTAGACATCATGTATGTTGTTGTGTTAAATTTCCCAGGAAACAGATTCTGACACTTCAAGATACATGCAGCAAGTCTCTAAAGATAAGCCCTTGGGGACAACAGTAAGGTAGAGTGATAGAAGCAAAGATGGACGGAGGGAGAAGCTAATCTGTGATGTAGTTGCCATGAGTTGGGGTTAGTGCGGTGCTTCATTAGAATTCCATTAATCTGTGATAAGTGGTCAAGTTTTTTAAACTTGCCATGAATTTAGGCTGTCCCCAGAGAGCTGGAATAGTGTTGGGTGAGGAAGCTTCTTTCAGTAGAACAATTCCTGGACAGGAATGCAGCTGAGAAAATATAAGACTCACTCCTGAAGGGAAATCTAGGCAACATACTCCAGTGGGCCACCACAGTAGTCACAATTCTAATAAAAATGTCCTTGCTGTAAAGAAAGACACTTTGGCCAGACCCATGTGTAATATGTGATGGTTTAGATACACTTTGTTTCTCACAGGGTTTTTATGGAGCTGATATTTATTGCCATCACTAATCTTTCTAAAAGAATACTTGATTTTTAGGGCCATAACTTTCTACTTTTATTTTCCTGTCCTGGCTGGAAAGTCAGATGATGATTTTTTTTTCCTCAAAAAGGGAAAAAAATATGACCTTAACATTAACTTCATAGGTAGGTCAATAGTCTAAAGAACAGTATAAGCACTGCTTGCATTTCATAGTGATTATTCAAATGATTCAATGTGTCTTACTTTTTGTTAAGTCATGAAGCTCACAGAGAAAGAGGTCATCCTTATTATGAATGCAAGTACAACGGAAGATGAGAAATTCCATATCACTGAGGCTTTATAAGGCATAAAAAGCAATGTCAGAGAAGATAACACTTATGTTTGCCTGATAAGTCATATTCTCTCCCAGTAAACTAAAAATTCACCTGGCTTGTCTCTAATAAAAATAATAACGAAATTGAAACAGTTATCAAAAACCTTCCCAAGAATAAAAGTCCTGGACCAGATGGTTTTACAAATGAATTCTACAAAACCTTTAAAGAAGAACTAATACCTCTACTTTTAAAAGTCTTCCAGAAAATTGAAGACACAGGATTACTCCCTACCAGCTTCTATGAAACCAACACCACTCTGATACCAAAAGCAGACAGGGACACAAACAAAAAAGAAAAGTACAGACCAGAATCTCTGATGAACATAGATGCTAAAATACTGAACAAAATTCTAGCCAACTGGATACAGTAGTATAATAAAACGTTTTGTTTATCAAGACAAAGTGGGGTTTATTGCAGGGATGCAAGATTGGATTAATATACATAAATCAGTCAATGTGATCCATCACATCAATAAAAGCAAGACTAAAAAAACCACAAGATTATCTCAATAGATGCAGAGACTTTGAGAAGATCTAATATACTTTATGATCAAAACACACACACACACACACACACACACACACACACACACAAATGGGGATAGATGGAAAATTTCTCAAGAAAGTAAACTCTATATATAGGAAACATGATACTCAATGGTGAAAAACTGGAAGCATTCCCTCTTAGATCAGATATGAAACAGGGCTGTCCACTATCACCATTACTACTCAACATAGCATTGGACGTTCTTGTCATAGAAATCAGGCAGGAGCAAGGAATTAAAGGTGCTGGGAAACTGTGCCGATGCAGTCACATCTGCCATGTTGTCCCCTCAGGCTACTGCTAGTTCCCACAAGAGTTGGGACATTCTTGGAGTGCCTGTTCAGCCATGTTGTGCCCTCAAGGCATTGTCTATATCCCCGCGATATTTGGAGTGCTTTGGTTACTCCTCCCCCTTCCCATTCTCGCGAAAGCTACTCCTATAAAAGCCCTTCCTTCTTCTTCCGCACCTCACTCTCTTGCCAGCACTTCACTCCAGTGTTCAGACGCAGGAAAGGTTACTGCATGAGGCGGCCATTTTCGCTACCTCCACGTGGCCCAACCTGCCTCTCTAGCACCCAACTCTGAGGTGCCAGCTCAAATAAAGATTTGTGTTTCCTCTTTGCTCCGGACTCCCTCTCTTCTCTGCGGCCCGCGCACAACAACAAAAGGGATACAGATTGGAAGAGAAGAAGTCAAACCGTCACTTTTGCAGATGACAGGATAATACACATAGAAAAACCTAAAGAATCCAGCAAGAAGCTTTTGGAAGTTATCAGACAATATAATATGATGTCAGGCTACAAAATTAACATACAAAAGTCAGTGACTTTCCTCTATACAAATACTAAGATAGCAGAAGAAGGAATTCAGAAGTCAATTAATTTTACTATAACAACAAAAACAATAAAATATGCAGGAATAAACCTAACCAAAGAAGTGAAAGACTAGTATACTGAAAATTATGAGTCACTACTCAAGGAAATAGAAAAAGATACAAAGAATTGGAAACACATTCTATGTTTATGGGTTGGAAGAATTAACATCATCAAAATGAATATACTGCCTACAGCCATATACAAATTTAATGCAATCCCTATCAACATTCCACCCAATTTTTTTTAGGAGAATACAACAAAAGCTACAAATGTTTATCTGGAACCAGAAAGGACCTATAAGTTCCAAAACAAGCTTGAGAAGAATGAATAGAACCGGAGGCATCACACTCCCAGATCTCAAATAGTATTATAGGTCCATTGTAGTCAAAACTGCTTGGTACTGGAACATAAATAGACACACTGACCAGTGGAATAGAATTGAGAGACCAGAAGTATACCCCCATACTTATGGACATCTATTCTTTGACAAAGGTGACAAGACTATTTATGGGGAAAGGAGTCTTCAGCAAATGGTGTTGGAAAAATTAAGTTGAAAGATGCAGAAGAATGAAAGTAAACCACTATATTTCATCAAATACAAAAAAAATTCCAAATGGATCAAGGACTTGAATGTTTGACCAGAAACTATCAAATACTTATAGGAAAATATTGGCAAAACTCTTTTCCATATAAACCTTAAAGACATCTTCAATGATACAAATCCAATTAGAAAGAAGATTAAATAAAAAATAAACTTAGGTACTACATGAAACTAAAAAGATAAAAAAAAAAAAGAAGAAGTTAAAAAGATTTTGTACAACAAAAGAAATCACCATGCAAAGAAACCTCCCACAGAATGGGAGAAGATCTTTACATGCCATATATCAGACAAGAGGCTAAATATATAAAGCACTCAAGATATATAAAGAGCTCAATAAACTCAGCAACAAGAAAACAAATGACTCCATCCAAAAGTGGGGAGAGGATATAAACAGAATATTCTGCATAGAAGAGATCCAAAAGATCAACAAACAGAGGAAAAAAATGCTCTATCATTGATTGTCAGAGAAATGCAAATAAAGACAACAATGAAATATGACTTCACTCCTGTGAGAATGTCATACATCAGAAAAGGTAGCAGCAACAAATACTGGAGAGGTTGTGGGTTCAAAGGAACCCTCAGAAGGCTAGAAGAGGACCCACCTTATGACCCTGCAATTTCTCTCCTGGGCATATATCCTAAGGAACTAAACACACCCAATCAAAAAGATTTGTGTACACCTAAGTTCATAGCAGCACAATTTGTAATAGCCAAAACCTGGAAGCAACCCAGATGTCTAACAGCAGATGAGTGGCTGAGAAAGTTGTAGTATATATACACAATGGAATACTACTCAGCTATTAAAAATAGTGAGTTCACCTTTTCCACCCTATCCTGGATTGAGCTTGAAGAAGTCATGTTAAGTGAGATAAATCAGAAACAGAAGAATGAATATGGGATGACCTCACTCATAAGCAGAAATAGACAAACAAGATCAGAAGGGATAACTCTAAGCAGAACTTGAACTGCAGTTGGTGTATTGCACCAAAGTAAAAGACTCTAGGGTATGGGGGAGGATTCAGGTCCTGGATCATGATGGCCAAGGAGGGGGTTGAATTGTTATGTGGAAAACTGAGAAATGTTATGAATGCACAATCAAACAAACAAAAAAAGTACTGTTACCAAACTGGAGATATATAAGGCTGATAGTGCATCAGATTTGTATGTCTCAGGTCTCAGAACTCCCAGGTTCGATTGGTTGTCACCACTGTGAGCTAGAGCAGCACTGTGCTCTGGTCTCTCCCTTCCTCTCATTGTCTGTATTTCACGTGAAAATACAAAACAAACACATCTTAATAGCATTAAACATCAACTTCCATAAGCAAACCAAATCCTCCTTAGAGAACATCTTAATCAGTATCTTTAAGATAAATACTGGTGGGTTAGAAAACCAGTTTGCTTGGATAGTGTAGTGCTTAGCCATGTATATGACCCCGGTCTGGGTGTGGCTCCCATTACATTGAAGAAACCTGTGGTGCTATGCTATTTTTCTCTTTCATTCTCTCCTTCTGTTTCTTTGTCACTACCTACACACACACACACACACACGCACGCACACACACACACACACACACACAGTAGCAAGTAAAAAATAAAAATTGACTCCCATCACAATAAGGTAAGAAGATACCTGGGCCAAATTCATGAACCTTGAAGATGGCTATCGGATCAAAGGAGGTATGTGGCAACAAAATGGTGTTACATGCAGACTGCTCACTAGAAAAAAGCCTATCATGAAGCTTTTCCAACACAGATTCCAAACTTCATATTAGCTACATGTCTTAGCTACTAGCCAACTCACTGTACTTAAAGTAAATAAAAACTGAGATTACTTGACTTAACTATCTGAGAGCTTCATTTATCAAGCAGAGAGATTAAAGAAGAAGATATCTGGTCTGTTTCCAACCAGCAAAAAACTAAACTGGAATGTATGTGATAAGAAGCTTCAAGAGTGTGGCCATGTTCTTTTATGATTCTGGGTGGATATCACTCATTTCTTATACCAGTGTATATTTTTATCCTATTTTTATATTTGTTTCTTTATTGGGGGGATTATGGTTTACAGTTAACAATACAGTGGTTGGTATATGTGTAACATTTTTTCCCCATATAACACTCTAACCACCCACCTAGGTTCTCCTCCACCATCGTGTTCCAGGACCTGAAAATGCCCCCACCCAGCTCAAGTTCATTAATTTGATGTAATATACTTAATATAATCCAAGATATTTTTCAACTCTGTCTATGAGTGGGAACAACCCACATTCATCCTTCTCTTTCTGTATTATCTCACTTAACATGATTCCTTCAAGTTCCATCCAAGATGAGGTTTAGAAAGAAAATTTACCTTTTTTTTTTCTTTTGGGTGTTCATAATGCTGTATTTTCTTTTCTTTTAGTGATTTAATAATGATTAACAAGACTGTAAGATAACAGGGGTAAAATTCCACACAATTCCCACCACCAGAGTTCCATATCCCATCTCTTTTATTGGATGCTTCCCCATTCTTCATCCCTCTGGGAGTATTTTAATTACTTTATCTGGGGAAATAATAATTTATAATATGATTCTTATGTAATGAGTGCAGTTTCTTATTTCCCCATGATAGGTATCCACAAACCACTCTCACCACCAACTGAAGTCTTCTTCCACCATCCATCTAAACTGCGTCCCCTATGTCTTCTTAACCCCCTTCTAACTTTATCTTTTAGAGTCCTTGGTTCAGATGGACTAAATCACAATTAGTCTAAGCTCTACCCTGTGCTTCTCCCTTTTTTGTTTAAGTTCCAACTTCCAGTGAGACCATTCTACTGACTAGGAGAATATCTTTGTAGAAACCATACAGCAGACAAATAGCCGAAAAATATATAGACTACATCAACAAAAACATCAAACAACCACATCGACAATGGGGAGAGAAAATGAAAATAATCTTCACCAAAGAAGATATTCAGATAGTCAACAGACATGAAAAAAATGTTCACAATCACTTATAATCAGATATCACAAACACATTTTTAAAAAATATTCATTTATTCCCTTTTGTTGCTCTTGTTGTTTTATTGTTGTAGTTATTATTGTTGCCATCATTGTTGGATAGGACAGAGAGAAATGGAGAGAGGAGGAGAAGACAGAGAGGGGGAGAGAAAAATAGACACCTGCAGACCTGCTTCACTGTCTTGTGAAGCAACTCCCCTACAGGTGGAGATCTGGGGGCTCAAACCGGGATCCTTCCACCAGTCCTTGCATTTTGTGCCATGTACGCTTAACCTGTTGCGCTACCGCCTGACTCCCCATAAACACATTTTAAGTACATTCACCATGTACTATTTCAGCCGTAGAGCAGTGAACATAGTGGGCAAGTTAGTTTCCTTTGGAGAAGAGTTTGCTTCAAGTACAAATAACTCTGTAACATACTACCAGTGAATTGTAATAATAGTCTATTAGAGCAAGTAAAGGAAACATGAACTTTTACTTTACAGGAGGCTGTCAGTCATATATGACCTCTATGAAGAAGAGAAATTAAAACACACCCTTAATGAAGGCAGAGGGTGAGGCTATAAAAAGATCTAGAAGACAGGAGAAGTTTAAATAAAAGCAAATAATTGGGGGGGGGGCCAGTAGCGCAGTGGGTTAAGCACAGGTGGCATGAAGTGCAAGGACCAGCACAAGGATATAGGTTTGAGTCCCCAGCTCCCCACCTGCAGGGGGACTGCTTCACAGGCAGTGAAGCAGGTCTGCAGGTATCTATCTGTCTCTCCCCTCCTCTTTCTTCCTCTCTCAATTTCTCTCTGTCCTATCCAACAAAAACAACAATTGCAATAATAACAACAAGGGCAACAAAAATGGGAAGAAATAATAAAAGCAAAGGATTCCAGAGAGATATGTGGATGGTGCATTCCAGCATGAACAAGACCAATGAACTGATCTGGGCAGTATGTGAGTTGTCTAAATTGTTTGAAAAGCAAAAACATAGATTTCTATAGTTGCACTTTGGCTGGTTGGGTATATGATTTGAATTGAAAAGAGAAGACAATTGGGCAAGTTCATGGAAGGGACTAAGGATTTGAAGAAGGAAGGGGTGTGATGGATAGCGTAATTGCTGAGACAGCAATAGTGACTGATGTAACATTAGACAGGAAAAACACTATGACCAGGCACATTATGGTGTAAGAATGAAGTGTTCCAGTACCTGGAGAGAGCAGTCATAAAGAATCATCCCACAAGAAATAATCTTGGGGTGGGGGGGCAGATTATTACCATGAGTAAGAACTTGGATTTCATCTCCGATCCCACATGCAGGGATGAAGTTTCATGAGTAGTGAAGAAGTGGTAAAGTATTGCAGCTCTCTCTCTCCCTCTCTCTCTCTCTCTCTCTCCCTTTCTCTCTCCTTCCCTCCTTCCCTTTCTCTCTATGTCTATCTCTATCTTCCCCTTCCCTCTCAACTTCTCTGTTTCTATAAAAAGAGGAGGAGGAAGGGGAGGAAGAGGAGGTTGTTGGAAGTAGGAGATTTGTGGCTCAGGCGAAGAACCCCAATGATAACGCTGGTGACAATAAAAACAAAACAAAACAAGAAGTACAATAAAGAAAATAATCTGTGCGCCTAGTATTAGCAGAAAGTCACCCAGATAGTAAATACATGGATAAAGAGCAGATCACTGCTACTTATGAGACATACACCATTCCAAAGAGTCATAAAACGTAATATATTTCATATTGAAATACAAGAAAAATTAAATTACACAAGTAAAATCTAGTCAGCAGTTGATCCAGGTTACAAATACGGCAACTCAGATTCCATTATTAATTGTACCACTTCCTGGGAAAAGGTGGAAATGTCTTATTTCTCTGTGCTCAGTTTCTTCATTGTCACAAGGGCAACTTTAAAGGCCCTGAACATACTGCCAAGTATCCAGTATTTTTAACTACCACTAATTTTTTGTCATTTGTTAATGGTCTGTTAAACTTACTATATATTTATGCTTAAGAATAACTTATTCCTTTATTTATTTATTATTTACAAAGAGAAATTGAGACAGAAAAAAACAGAGAGGGAGAAAGAGAAATACATGCAGCATTGCTTCACTGCTTGTGAATCCCCCCTCCCCACAGTCCCCACCTAGGACCTGAACCAGCATCCTTGTGCATGGTAATTTGTGTGATAAAATGGATAACATAATCCTATTCATAAAATCAGGTTAAATAAGTAATAAAATTGAATAAAACTGTAAGCTTTTGGTCATCATGTATATAAAATAGGATTTTTTTAAATGTCTAACTTATTCCTATAACTTAAACCCAAGTCTTCTAATATGGAAGGGCACATGACCTTAGATGTGGCTCTGAAGTGACACAGACTTGAGGAAGCTCTAGCAGGCAGCTTTGAGAGCCAGTAGTGTGGATGAAAAGCAACTGTTTAATATTGTATAAAAACTGCATCTCAAAATTAAGTCTTGGCTCATTCACTTACAAATTATATGATTTTAGTCAACTATATTAGAATTTCTAAATCCAAAACCTAAATAAAAACGTAACTTTGCAATGAGAAACTAAATCACTTATGTAGCCTATGGTACATATGGTTAGTGCTCAGTATATGAAAGATATATATATTTAAGAAGGTTTTCTCTATTTTTGTTTATTTATTTATTTATAAGAAAGATAGAAGGAAAGAAAGAGAGAAAGAACCAGATATTTTTCTGGTACATGTGCTTCTGGGGATTGAACTCAGGACCTCATGCTTAAGATTCCGGTGTTTTATCGACTGTGCCATCTCCCAAACCACATGAAAGTTATATTATTTAGCTTTTGTACTTCTTAATTAGAATTACCTTTAAGTTATATAATTATTATAGTTGTACAACATGTATTATTAGTGTGTAATTTCAATTTCCTTTTCTCTCCTTTCTTACATATCATGAAGAAAAACTTAAAAAAGGAAAACTTCTCTTAAATGAAATACTGTGTCTGAAAACACTTCTGATGGTCATTTTCCATTTAGAAGGCAATTATCTTGTTACTTAACTGCCTCTCTCAACTATAAATCTTTGGATGTTGAAACTATAATTTATGTTATTGTCAGAGCTGAGGCAGGGGCAACCAGGGGTCAGTAGTCAGATGAGAGGCAGAGACAAGACATCCAGGAGGGGCAGGTCAGAAGCAAGCAAGCAAGAATAGCAGGAGTAAAGAGATTTTGAGAGAGGACAGTCAGTTGATAATTCAGAAAAGACATGTATGTATAGTAACAATTGCCAGTTTTTCAGTAGTTGATGTTTTCTCTTGCCTATGTTGGGTAAGCGAACAAGTAAGGTTTTTTTTTTTTTTTTCATTTCTTTACTGGGGAATTAATGTTTTACATTTGATAGTAAATACAATAGTTTGTACATGCCTAGCATTTCTCAGTTTTCCATATAACAATACAACCCCCACTAGGTCCTCTGTCATCATTCTTGGACCTGTATTCCCCCACCCCCACCCCAGAGTCTTTTACTTTGGTGCAATATGCCAATTCCAGTTCAGGTACAAGTAAGGATTTAAAATCAGTCTTCTCTAGTTCTTCTAGAACTAGTATCCAGAAGTGACGAAATGCTACAGACAATAGCTGGATATATGATCATTCCAAAACCGAGGTGCATAAACAGATGCTATGAGAGCTGAGCAAAATGAACGCCAAGTTATGATGAAAAGCACATGGAACCTCCTGGTGAACTGTCCTCTGACTCTTGGTAACAGAAACAAATCTCCCCTAACTGGGTTGATGGAGGCAAAAGATGGCTGGCTGCTGTTCTGTAAGATGAGACACACCGAGAAGAAATCAACATACAGATCAATTGTGAGTCACTCCTATATTCCTCCCTCTTTTACCCTAGTCTTCAAAGTTTTTGACAGGACCTAAAAACTTTGGAAACAGAAATATAGAACTAACAAAATAGCTCACTTGGATAATGCACTGCTTTGCCATGCAGACTTCCAGGATAAAGTCTGACTCCCAACATACCACCTCAATTCTGTGGTTTCTTTTCCTTTCTTTCTGTCTCTATATCTCTAATGGTAAGAAAGAAAGAAAGAAAGAAAGAAAGAAAGAAAGAAAGAAAGAAAGAAAGAAAGAAAGAAAGAAAGAAAGAAAGGGAGAGAAAGAAAGAGGAAGAGAGAGAGAAAGAGAGAAAGGAAGAAAGAAAGATATGAATGTTTGCAAGTCTAGCAGCCAGAAAGTTTTAAATTTTCTATTATTTTAGCTCCCCTTTATTTACCTCATTAAAAGGTACCTCATATTAATCTCTGTAAATAGTTGTCTGTTTTCTGAGCTCACTTCAGAAAAATATTTGAGTAAGATAAAATTTATCAGAGAATGTAATCATATTATTTTTCTTGGTGTTAGTTGTAAAATTGTTTAATGCCTTTCATTAATAGCAGACAGCTATAGTGATTTTAAATGTGTCTCTTTCAGTTATAACAATCTTTCTTTATTGACTTTTTCTTTCTGTCTCCAGGGTTATCACTGGGGCTCATGCCTACACCACGAATCCACTGCTCCTGGAGGCTCCCCCCCCCCTTCATTGTTGTTGTGATGATTATTATTGTTGTTATTGATGTTGTTGTTGTTGTTGGACAGGACAGAGAGAACTGAAAAAGGAAGGGAAGACATGGGGGTGGGGAGAAGAGAAAGACACCTACAGAGCTGCTTCACCACCTGTGAAGAGACCCCCTGCAAATGGGGAGCCTGGAGCTCGAACCAGGATACTTATACCCAGTCCTTGTGCTTTGCGCCATGTGCACGTAACCTGCTGTGCTGCGACCTAGCCCCCATCTTTATTGACTTTTTTTTTAGCACTTAAAGTTGACTAAATTATTTAAAATCTCACTTGAAAAGAAAAATTTTTAAAAATCTCACTCACTCCTTACATCTACTCTGAAGGGTATAGAAATATAAAGGAAGCAAGACAGGGGCAGAGCAAGAGACACAAAAGTGAGAAGGAAGAAACAGGAGTGGCTGGAAAAAACAAGGACCACACACAGCAGTCTTTTCTTCCAACTTCTCTTTCTTTCCCCAGTAGCAGACTGTAATGGTGCAAGAGACACCCCTCCTAGAAACTATTTCACCTTGGTAAGACAAGGAAAACAGACAAGCAAACATCAGCAAACAAATCAATCTGAGTGTGCTTCCTGGTGAACAGAGTAGGTGGGGGTACTTACTCAAGAAAATGGCTTATTGATTGTGGTGCCACGTTGGGCGCCAGATGCCAGGCTAGCATGAGGGTATTTCTTCCCGGGCACATTCTCTCTGGGTTGGAGAGAACTTGACCGGAGCCAGCCTGGGCTACTGCTTGCTCAGCAATGGCAGGAGAGAGACCAGGAACTCGTGGTGGAGCAGGAATGCAATGTGTCTTTATTGGTCAGAGACAAGGCTTTTTATCTATTAGAACTGGAAGCAGCAAGTCACAAGAGGAAATTGCTAGGAAAGGAGGTGGAGAAAAGAAAAGAGCGGCTAAGGCAGAAACTGCCTTAGCAACTGTTGCAAAGGCTTTAACCAGTGGGATTCATTAATACCCTGTAGGCAGGGTGGGTCTCGAGGTAGAAAGAAGATAGATCAAAAGTGGGGATCTTTCAGGCAAAACAATGATTATGTAAATAGACCATAGTATCAGCAATGGAGAAGGGGGAGTTGGCTTAATGCCTGACAGATTTTTTTTTTCATTGAATGAGGGAAACCTGTGAAGATATGGGGTGGGAGCAATGGTCAGGAAGGGTACTATATAGTTAGTTCAAAGCTAAGGAATGAGAAGGTAAAAATACGAACTGATGTTCAGAGTTCCCCATCTGTATATTTTCATATGAATTAGAGAAAAGTCCCTTAAACAGTGAAGATAGATGGACAGAAGTTAGCTGACAATGAAATGGCCATCAGGAAGCCATCACAGCACAACTGGCCTGGAAGTTATGGTTGAGGGAACCCAAAGGAAAAAAGCTCAATTGTTGAAGTTTCTTGAGTCTATTACAAGTACTCTTGGTTCAGCCTGATATCGCCAATATAAAAGAGTTCCACCTCTGCGCCTCTCATTTGAAAAGCGATAGATTTCCAGATACTACATTATTTTTCTGACAGAGGGTCTGCCTCTCTCTGAATTTTAGGAATTTGTGAACACAAATCCAATTTGAACTCTCATCATTACAATTCATCCCACTCAAGCAGATGGTCAGACTAAAACCTCTAAAACTTATGGCTGCAAAGTCTTGGTAACAAGACAGTCATTCAATAAATGTTTATTGAGCATAGCCCAAGTGCAAGACAGTGTAACCACGCCAGGCTTCTTATTACTCAGTGTGCTGTTCCATATAATGAGAAGGTCGGTCCCACTGAATTCCTAATGAAGAAATAGATGCTTTGACTCTTACTTTGATCACTTCCAATGGTGTCAGGAAAAGAGACCGTTTATTCTAGTGGGAACTTTATCTAATCTGGACTCATGTGGTCATGTGGACTTATTTTTACTAAAATTCTTCTTTTTCAGGGGCCAGGTGGTGGCGAACCTGTTTGGGCACACATGTTACAGTGCTCAAGGACCTGGGTTTGAGCCCCTGGTCCCCACCTGCAGGGGGAAGGTTTTGCGAGTGGTGAAGCAGGGCTGCAGGTGTCTCTCTGTCTCTCTCCCTCTTTCTCTCTCTTCCTCTCGATTTCTGACTATCTCTATCCAATAAAGATAATTTCTAAAAAATTTAAAAATCTTTTGTTTGTTCATTTGTACATCCACTCCCCAAATATCTACTGAGAACCTACAATAAACTGCAGATATACAGCTAGAGCTGCAGACCTTCAGCAACATTAAGGCAAAAGAGTTTTGCAGGCTGTTGGGACCGGGTGGAAGCACACTGAGCTGAGTGCACACATTACCATGTACATTACCTGGGTTCAAGCCCCTGCTTCCCACCTGGGAAAGCTTCTCAAGTGGTGAAGCAGGGGTCTTTTTCTCTCTGCTTCTCTGTCTCTCCCTCTCTTCTTGAATTCTTTCTTCTCATATCCAAATAAATAGATTACAAAAGAATTTCACAAATTATCTTGTTGCAGGTCTCATGATGGATTGCAGCTAATACTAATTGCATAGGTCCAGTCCCTATGTTAAGGGTGTTTTTTTCTAACTTAAAAATATTTAAATGTGTTGGGGGCCAGGCGGTAGAGCAGTGGGTTAAGCACACGTGGTACGAAGCACAAGGACCAGAGTAAGGATCCCAGTTCAAACCCCCGGTTCCCCACCTGTAGGGGGGTAGCTTCACAGGTGGTGAAGTATGTCTTCAGGTGTCTATCTTTCTCTCCCCTTCTGTCTTCCCCTCCCCTCCCTGTTTCTCTTTGTCCTATTCAACAACAACAACATCAATGGCAACAATAACAATGACAATAATGACAACAACAAGGGCATCAATAGAGGTAACAAAATGGGAAAATAATGGCCTCCAGAAGCAGTGGATTCATGGTGCAGGCACCAAGCCCCAGCAATAACTCTGGAGGCAAAATAATAATAATAATAAATGTGTTTATTTTCATGAGACACACACACAAGCACCACTCAGCACTCGCATATATGATGCTAGATGGTTAAACCTGAAGCCTCATGTATACATGTGCTGTGCTTTGTCACTGAGGTATCTCCCCAGCCCTATCCTGTTTCCTGTAGCCTAGATCAAGATGAATTCCTATCACATGAATAAGCTCTAGTCAAATCAAGTCCCCAAAATGTGGCACTATCTATTGATAAGTACCCAAGGAAACTATTCCCATGGCAAGTTGACAGGAGGCTGAAAGATTAAGAGTCTACCTTCTAGGGCCATCCTAGCATTGATTTTTTTCTTCAACTTTAGCTCTTAGGGAGTTCCCAAAACCAGAAAGGAAAAATAAATAAGTAAGTAAGTAAATAAATAAAGAAATAAATAAATGCATCTTGCTCTGTGGCTACTGAAGTTGAATTCCTTGGTGGTATAAAATGTATTCCCTTGGGGAAAGGGAAACCTTTTTCTTTTGCCTTAAAACAACATACAAGTTCAGGAAGGGAGAAGCACACTACAGTATAGGCCCAGAGCACTTAGTTCTCCTTGAAAGCAGCAGAACTCAATTAACAAGATATTTTAATGGAAATGTATTTGATTTTTCCCAAGGGAGAGACTTAAAAATTGAAAGCAGTATCAGGTTGATCATACAACTGCAGTATGTCTGATCCTGCATTGCTCTCCCCCCAGGTGCTATGTGGGGCTTCAGTCCTGTACTTGATATGAGTTTATAAATCATCACCTACTTCTTCTGGCCCTCGTGTGATATTTATGGGGAGAGGCCAACAGAAAAGGACAATTAGGAAACAACGTCCATGTGCAAAGTTAGGCCTCCATATTTCATCCAGGGTCCTGTCCCCTAAGACACTGTCAACTTATACATACTTGAGGTTTCAAATACCATCAGGGATTTGGAGAGAACTAATAGTGTGGCAGCATTTCTTTTTTAAACAAGAATTTAGAAACTCCCTTTTACATTTCTTTGAAATCACTTAAGGTGTCTTATCTAGGTTGACAAATGCATATATACTTCACAATGTGCAAAGATTAAACTGAGGTGAAATGTGATAGTCACACATGAAGGCTAGAACAGAAAATAACTCCCCTCCATGAACTGGCTGGTGAGAGTCATAAAGTCTAGGAAAGAAAATACAGTGGCTATCATTTGAGCTTGTCCAGAGAACACAAGAATATAATATATTAATAACATCTTGGAGAATGAGGCAACAACAACAGGAAAGAAACAAAAACCAAACAAAAAACAGACAGACAGAAGCCAGCATGCTATGCAACAGTCTAGTCAACCCTTTTGTAGCAATTGAAATGTCCTTTAGATGAAACTAATTGACAAGCCATGAAGAATCTCCTCATCATTTCCCCGATTTCCATTTTTCCACAGTGACTTTCCACACAGCCTTAACAGCTGCACAAAGTCTGCTGTTCTGAGTCTTACAGCAGACTTGGCATCTCTAGAAGCATTCCTTCCATTCTGCATGTAGTACGGCCTCTGCTAACATCTCTACTGGTCACTGCATGTGGCCTGCTGTAGGTTTCTCTGGTCCACTCATCTTGGGTCCTGAGCAAGCACCAACTCTGGTGGTTACTGCCTTCAGAGACTGCCCCATGGGAACATTCTTTTGCAATGATTTCACTGGGACTACTGCTTGAGGCTACTCTGAGTTCATGTCTGACCACCTGCATGCTCACTGAATCCAGAGCAGTTCCCTTGGGTCAGCATTTGACAACTGTTTTTGCTTTTAGGTCATCTCTTACCTATGCCAACATGTGGCACATGGAAGTCATTCTGTTGACAAGAGAGCTCTCAGCCCTTCCTTGAATGATTATCATGATTATCTACCCAAGGTGGCTGTTCAGTACAGCTGTTAGGAGGCTGTCAGAATTCTTCCATCCATAAGAAAAGTGAAACCCATACCACATTATGCAATCTCTTCCTGGTGTGGTCATTCCTCTAAATCATCAGCAACACTGAACATCAACCCAAACCCAGTTTCTGACCTCAGAGAGCTTCTGCCAATTGCAGTGACATATTGGTAATACAATCTCTGGGACAGCCAGAGGCCTGCCACATTCTTTGTTGAATTGGTATGTGTGTGCTTAGATAAGACACTCATTGGGGGCACTAATAAAAGTATTTGAAACTGGGGTCAGGTGGTGGTGCACCTGGTTGAGCACACATGTCACGGTGCTGAAGGACCCAGATTCAAGTCCCCGGTGCCCAGCTGCAGGGGGAAAGATTTGCGAGTGGTGAAGCAGAACTGCAGGTGTCTCTCTGTCTCCCTCCCGATATCCCCCTCCCCCTCTCAATTTCTGGCTGTCTCTATCCAATAAATAAATAAAGGTAATAAGATTAAAAAATATATATTTGAAACCATGAAGTCCTAGTGCACAGGCCAATGTTACGACTTGTCTCTCTTGCAGCAGTTTGCATGGGTGTTCCTTATTCAGCTGTTATTCAGTAACATTTGGCCTCCTGGGTTCAGTTCTTTGTACTTATAACAAAGCATGTGCTGGAGTCATGCTATCATATTTTTCTTTTCTTTCTTTCTTCTTATTTTTTATTGTCAGCAGGGTTATTGCTGGGGCTCAGTGCCTGCACAATGAAGTCACCACCCCCACCGGCCAGATTTTCCTTTTTTGCTTTCTATTATTATTATTAGATAGGAGGGATGCATTGGGTCGACCTTCCCGTGGTGCATCCCTTGAGTACCCATTCATTGGGGAAACTGACGATCCTTCCTAGCCGACTGAATCCACATGGATCCCAGTCACTTTCAAAGCCATTAACTGGAAGAAGGGCAAATGCTAGAAGAAGAAGATTAGATAGGACAGACAGAAATTGAGATGAGTGGTAGGTAGAGAAGGAAAGAAAAGAGAGACATCTGCTTCACCACTCATGAAACCTTTACCCTGTAGGTGGGGAGTGGGGACTCAAACCCCAATCCATGCACATGGTAACATGTGTGCTTAAAACCAGATATGCCACTTCCCAGCCCCTTCACCCTATTTTTCATTCAGGGCTCTACCTACCTGCAGGGTCATTGTCTTGGGGAGTCCTGACTTTGGGCATGCTATTGTAAGAAGAATGGGGCCGCAAGAATGAGGGAAGTCGAGTGGAGTAAGCCGTGGCATCCATGCAGCTGGCTTTGCAAATGAATCTGTCTGTAGGCATTTTAACTCTGATAACTGCTATTCTGTGATGTATGATATGTGAACAGAGGATGCAATGTCCAGAAATTTGAGAGACATTCCAAAATAAACAGGCCTTAATAAATGGGACTCACACACACACACACACATTAACATGGTGCAGAGGATCAAACTCAGAGCTTCATACATGTACATTATTGCTGAGCACATGCCTGCCCCGATTTCTATCATCCATTGAGTTCCACTCATGTTCATTTTGGGCTTTCTCATAGGGGGCTGAAACGGGACGCACAGAATAAAATACAGAAGACATGTTCTCTATCCACTGAGCCACCTCCACGGCTCCCCAAATGTGATGATCTATTTTGATCAATTTTGGAAAATCTATGGATAAAACTGTGGTTATTGTGACCAAAATGATTTTTTTTTTAGAAAATTCTTTTCAAAGAACCAAGCAGTTTTTACCAGATGTGAAAGTGGCACGTTAGTTTCACTCTGTAAAACCTGTTCTAGCATGAGTAACAGTTTAGTGCCCAACTCTGTATCAGTAAAAGTTAAAAATTAAGCATTGTCTGAGAATCAAGCAAAATGCCATTGATAACAGGCTACAATGTGATGAGAGAGATGTTTCTAAGAGATTTATTAAAGGTGGAGACCAGTTGTCAGCCTATGGCTCCACACTGACAAGTCTGTTGAGATAATTCACCAAGACAAGTTAACAGACAGACCTGGATATACTGATTAATATTAAGAGTTTCTACCCCTTGTGTAGCACATGTGAATACCTACAAGTCCCAGTCACTTTTGAATACAAGTTCAGTGAGAGTGTTCTCACTTTCCCTCCACATTATCTGGGTCTTCATAACATGATCAGCAAGTTTCAGGTGGATTTTACTCTTGGTCCTGAGACTGCCCACCCCTTTCTCACTGTCTGTGAAGGTAGAAAGATGGTTGTGTTTTCTCAAGAAAGAATGGATCCAGACTCCGTTCCCAACCCCAAGGCATTCGCTATCAGCCAGCCGACCTGAGTTCTGAGGGCTTTGATTCTGGCAGACATTTTTGGATGCTTGAAATTATAGGCACAGGTGAGTGGTCCTTAGGTGTGTACAATACCAGAGATGTTCTGATACCAGAGTTCCCAAGTGATACCTTCTGGCATTTACCATAGCATACATGTAGACATTTTTTTTTCTCACCACACACACACAAACTGTTATTTACATTGGTGTCCTCCTGGGATATGACTTAAGAGAGCTTTCATTTTATAATATGTCTGATAGATCCCACTTTGAAACAGTCCTTGATACCTTCACAAAAATACCTGATCCCCTTTTGCACTACTAGGCCTTCATCCTTAACATTAAGCATGAGAACAGTGAAAGAGGTAGTGCAGCAGGTTAAACGCACATGGTGTGAAGCTCAAGGACTGGTGTAAGGATCCCGGTTTGAGTCCCCAGCTCCCCACCTGCAGGGGAGTCACTTCACAGGCTGTGAAGCAGGTCTGCAGATCTGTCTATCTTTCTGTCGCCCTCTCGGTCTTCCCCTCCTCTCTCCATTTCTCTCTGTCCTAACAACGATGACATAACAACAACAATAATAACTACAACAACAAGAGCAACAAAAGGGAAAATAAATAAATATAAAAAATTTTTAAAAAGAGAGAGAAAGATAATAAAGGAGTTGTTTCATTAAAAAAAATAAATAAATGAAAGTTAAAACCTCAGTCTCAGAGTGGCGAATTACTGACAGTGTGTTCAGTAAATGTACATTCAAAGAAAATTTATTATGTACTGAATAATTTTCTAAGCATATTAAATATGTAAACATTTAATATTTTTTAATTCCTTTATTGGGGGTCAATGTTTTAAATTTGACAGTAAATACAATAGTTTGTACATGAATAACATATCTCACTTTTCCACATAACATTTCAACCCCCCACTAAGGTCCTCTGTCATCTGTTTTCGATCTGTACTCTCCCCCCTACCCACCCCAGAGTCTTTTACTTTGGTGCAATACACCAACTCCAGTTCAGGTTCTACTGGTATTTTCTCTACTGATCTTGTTTTTCAACTTCTGCCTGAGAGTGAGATCATCCAATATTCATTCTGTTTCTGCCTATCTCATTTGACACGATTTCTTCAAGCTCCATACAAGACGGGTTGAAAACAGTGAAGTCACCATTTTTTTTTAATACTTGAGTAGTATTTCATTGTGTATATATACCACAACTTACTCAGCCAATCATCTGTTGTTAGACACCTGGGTTGCTTCCAGGTTTTGGCTATTACAAATTGTGCTGCTAAGAACATATGTGTACATAGATCTTTTTAGATGGGTGTGTTGGGTTCCTTAGGATATATTCCCAGGGGAGGAAATGCAGAATTTTAGGGTAAGTCCATTTCTAGCCTTCTGAGAGTTCTCCAGACTGCTCTCCATAGGGGTTGGACCAATTTACATTCCCACCAGCAGTGCAGGAGGGTTCCTTTGAACCCACATCCTTTCTAGCATTTGCTGCTGTTACCTTTTCTGATGTATGACATTCTCACAGGAGTGAAGTCGTATCTCATTGTTGTCTTGATTTGCATTTCTCAGACAATCAAAGACTTGGAGCATTTTTTCATGTGTTTCTCAGCCTTTTGGATCTCTTCTGTGGTGAATATTCTGTCCATGTCCTCCCCCCATTTTTGGATGGGGTTATTTGTTTTCTTGTGGTTGAGTTTGGCAAGCTCTTTAGATATTTTGGTTATTAAACTCTTGTCTGATGTATGGCATGTAAAGATCTACTCCCATTCTGTGAGGGGTCTCTTTGGGTTTTGGTTTCTTTGGCTGTGCAGAAGCTTTTTGATTTGATGTAGTCCCATAGGTTTATGCTTGCCTTAGTCTTCTTTGTAATTGGATTTGTTTCATTGAAGATGTCTATAAAATTTATGCCAATATTTTCTTCTAAGTATCTGATAGTTTCTGGTCTAACACTCAAGTCCATTATCCATGTAGAATTTACTTTTTGTGGTTGGTGAAATATAGTGGTTCAGTTTCATTCTTCTGCATGTTTCAAACCATTTTTTCCAACACTATTTGTTGAAGAGACTCTACTTTCCCCATTTAATAGTCTGGGCACCTTTGTCAAAAATTAGATGTCCATAGGTGTTAGGGCTTACTTCTGGGCTCTCAATTCTATTCCACTGGTCAGTGTGTCTATTCATGTTCCAATACCAAGCAGTTTTGATTACAATTGCCCTATAAGACAATTTCATATTTGGGCATGTGATGCTTCCAGTTCTGTTCTTTTTTCTCAAGACTGTTTTGGCAATTCTAGGTCTTTTCTGATACCAGATAAACATTTGTAGCATTTGTCATATTCTCCTAAAAAATGTGGTTGGGATCTTCAAGAAGATAGCATTATTTTTTTCAATATTTATTTATTCCCTTTTGTTGCCCTTGTTGTTTCATTGTTGTAGTTACTGATGCCGTTGTTGTTGGACAGGGCAGAGAGAAATGAAGAGAGGAGGGGAAGACAGAGAGAGGGAGAGAAAGGTAGATACCTGAAGACTTGCTTCACCACTTATGAAGCAACTCCCCCATATGTGGAAAGCCAGAGACTCGAACTGGGATCCCTACACCGGTCCTTGTACTTTGCGCCCAGTGCGCTTAACCTGCTGCGCTACCACCCAACTTCCACTAGCATTAAATTTGTATATGGCTCTGGGTAATATATTCATTTTGATGATGTTAATTCTTCCAATGCATGAACATGGAATATCTTTCCACTTCTTTGTGTCTATTTCCTTGAATAGTGACTCTTAAATTTCAGTATACAAGTCATTCACTTCTTTGGTTAGGTTTATTCCTAGATAGTTTATTGTTTTTGTTGCTATAGTAAAAGGAATTGATTCTGGATTTCATCTTCTTTGAACTTAGTGTTTGCATCAGGGAATGCCATTGACTTTTTTAAAAAAATTTTTATTTAAGAAAGGATAAATTAACAAAACCATAGGGTAGGAGGGGTACAACTCCACACAATTCCCACCACCCTATCTCCATATCCCATCCCCTCCCCTGATAGCTTTCCCATTCTCTATCCCTCTGGGAGCATGGACCAGGGTCGTTGTGGGTTGCCAAAGGTGGAAGGTCTGGCTTCTGTAATTGCTTCCCCGCTGAACATGGACGTTGACTGGTCGGTCCATACTCCCAGTCTGTCTCTTTCTTTCCTTAGTAGGGTGGGTCTCTGGGGAAGCGGAGCTCCTAGTAAAGTGTAGTCATATAAATCACTAGTTAATTAATATGAGAGGGGGAACATTAATTGTATGTCTCGAAGTTTTTAAAACACAGACTGAGTCTTTTTAATATATAGGCTGTGTATTTGATATGCGGACTCTCTCAAAAGTCTAGACCAAGTAGATCAGAAGCAACCAATGGAACAGCTACATACAAGATACTGGGTACTATACAGCAAACTCTAACAAAAGGACTTTTCAAAGTTAACCCAATTACCAAATAATGTGAAGATAACATTAACTATCCATTGTCTTTTTGAACCCTAAGACAACAGGAACCTCACATCTCCACTATAGAGCCTATATTTCCCCCAGTCCTGGAACGTTAGGATAGGGCCTACTTTCCCGCATGCCTCTCCCAAGCCATTGGCTTTTGAATGTTAACTTTGTAGCCTGACACCTTACTGTACTGCCTGATGATTTCCAAAAGCTTTTTGCTGGATTCCTTAGGTTTTTCCATGTATACTATCATGCCATCTATAAATAGGGAGAGTTTGACTTCTTCTCGTCAAATCTGTATCCCTTTAGTTCCTTGCTCCTGCCTGATTGCTATGGCAAGAACTTCCAACACTATGTTGTACAGTAATGGTAATAGTGGGCAGCCCTGTCTAGTACCTGATCTGAGGGGAAATGCTTCCAGTTTTTCACCACTGAGTATGATGTTGGCTGTAGGTTTGCTATATATAGACCCCACTGTCTTCAGGAATTTTCCAAATATTCCCATTTTTTGTAGCGTTTTGATCATAAAGGGATGCTGGACTTTGTCAAAGGTTTTCTCTGCATCTATTGATATGACCATGTGGTTTTTGGTCTTGCTTTTATTGATGTGGTGGACCACGTTGATTGATTTACATATATTAAGCCAACCTTGCATCCCTAGGATAAACCCCACTTGGTCATGATGAACATTCTTTTTAATAGACTGCTGTATCCCACTGGCTAGAATTTTGTTCATTATTTTAGCATCTATGTTCATCAGAGATATTGGTCTGTAGTTTTCTTTTTTGGTTGTGTCCCTGTTGCTTTTGGTATCATAGTGATGTTGGCTTCACAGAAGCTGGAAGGGAGTATTCCTATGTCTTTAATCTTCTGGAAGACTTTTAAAAGTAGAGGTATTAGTTCCTCTTTGAAGTTTCTGCAGAATTCATTTCTAAAACCATCTGGTCCAAGACTTTTATTCTTGGGAAGGTTTTTGATAACTGTTTCAATTTCGTTGGCTGTGATGGGCCTGTTCACAATATCTAGTTCCTCTTTATTTAATTTTGGAAGTTCATAGATATCTAGGAAATCATCCATTTCTTCTAGGTTTTCTAGCTTGGTGGCATATAGTTGTTCATAGAAGCCTCACATGATAAGTTGAATTTCTCCGGTGTTTGTTTTGATATCTCCTCTTTCATTTATGATCTGATTTATTTGGGTCTTTTCCCTTTTTTGTTTTGTGAATCTGGCTAAAGTTTTGTTGATTTTGTTCACTCTTTCAAAGAGCCAACATTTATTTTCATTGATCTTTTCTACAGTTTTCTTATTTTCAATGTTATTTATCTCTGCCCTAACTTTAGTTATTTCTGTCCTTCTGGTTGCTTTAGGTGTTGGTATGCATGAGACCCCTTCTGTTTCATTTGGTTTAAATCCCCCCTGCTTAACACTATTCTATTTACATAACCACTTCATTCTATTTATATAACCGCTGTTAACAAGCACCTCCCTCCAGGGCATTGGTTCAATCCCCACTGTTTCATGATATGTTTTTGCTCCACCCCCCCTCCTTGTCACACCCTGATCCTCTCCTTGTCACACTCTGATTGTCACCAGTCACTTTTCTCTCCACCCTCTCTATGTCACACCCTGTTTCCACCCTACTTGGCAAGTATATATAAAGACAGCATTGTGAGTTTTAGAGTACTTTACCTTGAGTTTAGCTTAGCTCGTCTTAGATTGTGCTGCGTCCTGCATGAATAAAGAGATACTGCCTACAGCTCAACTATGAGTCCCTGGTCGTCTGTTACCTGCCCATGAAGCCAGCCCAGCGAAAACAACCTAACCCGTCGAAAACGACATTTAGGGTCTTCTTCTTCTTCTCCTTCTCCTTCTCCTCCTTCTTCTTCTTCTCCTTCTCCTCCTTCTTCTCCTCCCCCTCCTCCTCCTCCTCCTCCTTCTTCTTCTTCTCCTTCTTCTCCTCCTCTTCCTCCTCCTCCTCCTCCTCCTTCTCAGTCTTTAAGATGTGCAATCAGGTTGTTTATTTGTGCTTTTTCTTGTTTCCTAATGTGTGCCTTTATGGCTATGAACTTCCCTCTCAGCACTGCCTTAGCTGTGTCTCAAATATTTTGATACCTAGTGCCTTCATTTTCATTGAACTCTCGAAACATTTTGATTTCTTCCTTTATTTCCTCTTTGACTCAGTAGTTATTAAGTAGTGTACTGTTGAGCTTCCACATTTTGGGACTATTACTAATCTTTTGTTGATTGTTAAGTGTTAGTTTAATTCCACTGTGGTCTGAGAAGATGCTTGGGATGATTTCAATGTTCTTAAATTTGCTGATGCTGTCTTTGTGGCCTAACATATGGTCTATCCTTGAGAATGACCCATGTGGACTTGAGTAGAATGTATCTTCCAGTTTCTTGAGGTGAGTGATTCTGAAAATTTCCAATAGTTCTAGTTTATCTATCTCCTCATTTAGCTCCCTCATGTCTTTATTGATTTTCTGCCCGGATGATCTGTCAAGTTGAGAGAGTGCTGTGTTGCTGTTAATATATTGCTGTAGCTCTTTCAGTAGATTTTTTATCTATTTAGATGGCTTCTCGTTGGATGCATAGATGTTAATAATTGTTAAGTCCTCTTGATTGATCCTCTGAGCATTAAGTAATGTCCATCCCTATACTTTTTAATTTTATTTATTTTAAAGTTTATTTTATCAGATATGAAAATGGCTGTTCCTGCCCCTTTTTGTGGGGCATTGGCCCTGCCTCTGGAAGTCTTCCTAAATATTTAATCTTTTTAACTACCTATCAGATGTATTTTCCCACCCTTGGAAAAGGAAACTGAGGCACAGAAAAGTGTAACAGAGGTGATAATGCTCTCAAGTAGCAGAGTCAGGACAGTCTCACTGCATTATGAACATGTTTTTTCATCTTTTGGTAAAATCAAGGTCTCATATACTTTTTCCACTCCAATCACTGTTATCCTTCAGGTCAAGAGACAGGGAGAGGGACAGACACCAAAACACAAAAGATTCCTCCTTTCCAATAACCCATCTCTTGTGGTGCTATGTCTTGAACCTGGAGAGTGTGCATAGCTATGCAGGTGGCCTTCTGACACATGAGTGCATACTCTTTATGATTCCATATTGATTTTGTGATGGTGGTCTAGAAGAGGATCTCTAGAGAGTGTGCAGAGTGGATTGAGAAAACCTTCATTCAGAGCCTTTGGGATCTGACAGCTACTATCACTGGATAGAATAAAGCTCAGGCCCAGCCACCTTATTAAGAAATCACACTTTCAGAGGTTAGTTGCTAACCCACAAGAATTCAAGGCTTTGACAGCCATGAAGAAAGTACTTAGTGAGCTACCTCCATTCTCCAGTTAGCTCCAGCTCCTATCTGTATCCCAGAGGCATTAGAGTTCTGGAGACATAAGTAAAAGAGTCTCCTGTGTTAAACATGGGGGAAAGGCTAGAGGCATCAATCAGTATGTTCTATTATAAAAAAAAGTCAGACTAATCAGTGCTAGTGTGAATATGATGAGCGTGAGGATGGCATTTAGGTACATGTGAAGTGATGAAGAAGTAAATGAGTAACATGTTCTGCTAATTTATGAAATATCTGTCAATGTTTAAACCACGGTGATTTGCAGGATGAGGATCAGAGAAAAAAAGCATGATCTTAAAAGGAGATTTATATCCCTGTCTTTTATTGCTTTATTTATCTTAAAGTCTAGTGTTTCAGATATGAATATAGCTGTTCCTGTTCTCTTTTTTCTCTTTCTTTCTTTCTTTTCTTTTCTTTTTTTTTTTTTTTTTGCCTCCAGGTTTATCACTGGGGCTGAGGCTCAGTGCCTGCATTATGAATCTATCGCTCCTGGAGACCATTTTATTTATTTATTTATTGGATAGGAAGAGAGAAGTTGAGAGAGGAGGGAAGATAGAGAGGCAGAGAGAAAGATAAACACCTGCATACCTGCTTCACTTCCTATGAAGTGACACCCCCTGCAGGTGGGGAGCCGGGGGCTTGAACCAGTTCCTGTTCTTTTTTATGCTGGTTCATTAGCTTGTATATAATCATTTTGTATCCTTTTACTTTGAATATGTTTTTGACTTCTTGAATAAGGTGGGATTCCTGCAGACAAAAAATGGTTAGGTTGTGTTTTCTAAGCCATATTTCCACTCTGTGCCTTTTAGTGGAGGTGTTCAGACCATTGAAATTTATTGATGTTATAGATTGAAGATATTCCATTGCCATTATTCTAAACTTGTCTTGAATGTTCCAATGTATGACATGTTTTTGGTGTTGTTGATAGGAACCCTTTTAGAATTTCTTATAGAGCAGGGTTAGTGAAAACTGATTCCATCAGCTGTTGCTTGTTGAAAAAGTTTTTATCCTTCCATCAAGTCTAAATACCAAGCCCAGCAGAATAGGGTATTCTTTGCATATAATCTTCATCACTGATATCATTGAACAGTTATCTGCTTCTGACTTGTGGATTGTCTGTGGAAAAATCTGTTGATAATCTTAGAAGTTTCCCTTTAGCTTTAGTCTTTGTCATTTTAATTATGATGTGTATATGGATCTGGGTAAATTCTGTTTGGGACTCTCTAGGATTCTTGAATTTTTTGTTCTTCCTGTTAGTGTGGGAAAGTTTTCTGCTATTATCTCATCTAGTATGATTTCTTCCCATTCCTCTCTTCCTCTGGCAAACCAACAATACATATATTATTTCTTTTGAGGTCATTCCACATGTCTCTAGTGTTGTTTTTTGTGTCTCTTAATCTATTTTTTAGTTCTCTTACTTCTGTCTTAGTTTTCTCTAATTCATTTCCAATCTTGCTAAGTCTACATTTTTGTCATGGTTATTCTGCCTTCACATTCCTTAACTTCATTCCTTAGTTCAGCTATTTCACTGCCTTGCTCAGTTACTACAGTAGCTTGTTCCATTAGTTGGGCTCTTACCTCAGCAACTTCCATTTTTAACTCTCTGATTACCTCAAAATAGTCCATGTGATGGAGTAAAGGAATCCACTTACATTGTTGGTGGGGAATTTAAATTGGTCCAACCCCTGTGAAGATCAATATGGAGAACTCTTAGAAAGCTAGAAATGAATCTACCCTATGAGCCTGCAATTCCTTTCCTAGGGATATATCCTAAGGAATCAAACACATCCATCCAAAAATACCTCTCTTTACTTATGTCCACAGCAACACAAATTCTTTTTTATGATTTTTTATTTATTTAATTAATTTGTTTATTGGATAGACACAGCCAGAAATCAAGAGGATGGGGAAGACAGAGAGAGAGGGACAGAGAGGCACCTGCAGCCCTTTTTCACCACTCACAAAACTTTCTCCCTGCAGTGGGGGCTGGGGACTAGAACCTGGGTCCTTATGCATTGTTACATGTACACTCAACCAGCTGTGCCACCACCCAACCCCTCACAATTTCTAACAGTACAAAGTTAGAAGCAACTTAGGTGTCCAACAACAGAAGAGTGGCTGAGAAAGTTGTGGTATATATACACAATGGAATACTACTCAGCTATTAAGAATACGAATTCACCTTCACCTCATCTTGGATGGAGCTTGAAGAAATCATATTAAGTGAGATAAGTAATGATGAATATGGGATATTCTCACTCATGGACAGAAGCTGGGAAATAAGAACAGAAGAGGAATGTCAAAGCAGAGCTTGGACTGGGTTTGATGTATTGCACCAAAGAAAAACAGCTCTGGTATGGTATCAGGATGGCCGAGGGATCTAAGGGGCTGAGTTCAGAAAAAAAAAACTTTGGAACATAATGGCAGATGACCCAGTGTGGGTTGAATTATTATGTGGGAAACTGGGAAATGTTATGCATGCACAAATGATTGTATTTTACTGTCTACTGTAAACCATTAATCCCCCAATAAAAAAATTAAAAGAAAGAAAAAGAGCTCTGGGGCAGGAGGGCAGAAAGGGGTGTGTATGTGTGTGTGGGGAGGGGCGGGAATGCTGTCAGACCCTACTACACAGTGCACCGAATTTGGGAGTGAGAGTATTTTGCAGACACATATCTTGATGAGATGAAAATTATACTAATTCAACAATTTGTTCTGCTTTCTATCTTAACTCTTTTTCAGCCACCAGGTTCCAGATGCTACCATGATGCCAACTGGACTTCTCAGGGCAGATGACCCCACCATGTGTCCTGGAGCCCCACATCCCAAGATCTCATTCCCACAAGGGAAAGAGAGAGTATGGCTTGACCTGCCAAGATCCATGTTCAGCTGGGAAGCAATTACAGAAGCCAGACCTTCCACCTTCTGCACCTCATAATGACCCTGGGTCCATACTCCCAGAGGATTAAAGAATAGGAAAGCTATCAGGAGAGGGAATGTGATCTGGAGTTCCGGTGGTGGGAATTGTGTGGAATTGTACCCCTCTTATCCTATGCTCTTGTCAGTGTTTCCATTTTATAAATAAGAACTTATAAAAGAGAGAGAGAGAGAGAAAGAGTCTTTGCTTTTCCAACATATGGTCTAGCAGTTGGGACTCACTGGATGTTCATGAATTAAATAAATAATTTTTTCACTTTAAAAGAAAATTGTACTAATGCACCAACAACTGTACTATAAACTATTAATCCCCCAATAAAAATAAGAGGAAAATAAGAGGGATTTATATAGTAGATTAGAGAATGTGGCTTTGCACTGGGCTACCTTCTGGATCCATCTCCCTGTGCAAAGAGAAATGAGTCATGCAGAATATTAATTTATTAGAATATTAATTTATCTCATCTCTATTAGTTGAGCTCATTGCCTTGACTCTGACCTAGTCAGATTTTTTCATTTAATTAGATGTTGGGGGTTTTGAAAATGTATTTACTGTAAACAGAATTCTATGAATAAAAAAAAATGAAGGGGAGTAAAAGGGCTCATTGTGAACTGAGGTAATGGTTAGTATTTAGTGTTTAGTGGCCAAGACCAGTGGCTTGGGTGGAAAAAAACATAATACATTGAATGTCTTGAATAAATTTATTTTTATTAGTTTTTTTTAAAAAGGGGGGGCATGTGGTGTTGTAGTTGCTTAAGCATACACATTACAGTGCATAACGACCTGGGTTCAAGCCCCTTATGCCTACCTGCATGGGGAAAGCTTCATGATTGGTGAAGTAGGACTGCAGGTGTCTATCTCCCTCTCTCTTCTCAGTTCCTCTCTGTCTCTATCCAATGACAAATAAATAAAAAACTTAAAAAAAGAAAATTTAAAAAGGAATTAATTGGGTATGTCAAGTGCATGGGTGTCGGATACTGTGCTTAAGACACAGAGTAATACATAGACAAAAACAACTTCCTTCATAAAAGCAGAAAAGAAAGACCCTGAACTAGAGAGAACCTGGTGAAGATTATGAGCAAATGAATTTGAGATAGAGTTTGATGGTATAGTTTACAGGACTAAAGAATCACTTGAGTGGCCCAAGAGGTGGTGGAATGGACAAAACATTGGACTCTCAAGCATGAGGTCCTCAGTTCAATCCCCAGAGACACATGTACTAGAGTGATGTCTGATTCTCCCCCATCCTCCCATCCCTCTTATTAATAAATGAATTAAGTAGTTTTTTAAAGATTCACTTGAACAACATTAATCAATGGTGAGAGAGGCAGTGGAGTCAGGAAATCTTCTTAATTTATCCAACATACATTTTTAAGTGCCTAATTCTCTAAGAAATTTTTAAGAGAGGAAAGTTCTTTATATTCATAGAAAACAGTAGTGAAAATATTCTAGGTAGGTGGGGAGTGTACCAACTAATGAAAACAAGTGCACGTGAAATGGAGGTTGTAAGTTTGAAGACAATTAAAGCTAAATAATGACTTTGAAGCTGCTGAGTTTGAGTTACCAAAAGAGCCCTCAGGTGGAGACATATAACAAACTGTTGGCTAGTGGGGTTGAAGAGAACTGCTATCACAGGCATATTGAAAGTGGTACATATCTGATAAGAAGCTTAACAAGGAATAAGATGGGAGTCCTGGTAATATTCAACATATATGAAAAATATCCAGCAAAACATGTTGTAATAAAAATGGCTGAGAAGGGAGATAAAATACTAAATGAAATCATGAAAATAAGAGGAATAGAATTTGTTCTCTTTAATTGCCCGTTTCCTTTGGCTTCTTTACTGGACAATGACCTTTGTGTGGATAATCACAATGACTATCTTGTTCACCATGAATTCTCAAACAGCTGGCATTCGGCATGGAAGCAATGCGTAATATATAGTTTTGAATTTCTTCACAGAGGAGCAAAGAGCAGTAAGATAAGCTGCAGCCAAGTCAAGCAAGACAAAGAATGAAATGTATCTACTGGGCTTGACAATTAGGAAATTCTTAGAAGTGTTAGAAAACAAGATAAATGGCTTAAGAAGAAACAGGGCAAATATACTGGCTTTAGAAATATTAGAAATATAAAGAACTGCTAGGAAGGATAGAGTAAACACACAGCTTCTAGACAGTAACCCTTTTATTTAATCAGTCTTTTGAATAAATGTTTTCTTTTCTTCCTTTCTTTTATTCTTCTTTCTCTCTCCCTCCCTCTTTTTCATTGCTATGTACCAGTATTTTTTGAAGCTGTTATAAAGAGTGTGATAGAGATGAGGAATACAAGACAACATAGCACTGAAGCTTCCTCTAATGTGTTGGAAGCCTGACCTGAATCTGTGTCACATACATGACAAAATAGGTGCACTACCCAGGTAGTCTATTTTAGTTTTTCTGGCTTGGACAACCATTTATTATTATTATTACTATTATTATTAAAATGGAGTTACAATGTCTGAATTACTTGCTGATTGTGTGAGCAGTATGCAATCATCATACAAAGTGAAATAATCGGGAGTCGGGCGGCAGCGCAGTGGGTTAAGCGCACGTGGCGCAAAGCGCAAGGACCGGCGTAAGGATCCCGGTTCGAGCCCGGGCTCCCCACCTGCAGGGGAATCGCTTCACAGGCCGTGAAGCAGGTCTGCAGGTGTCTATCTTTCTCTCCCCCTCTCTCCATTTCTCTCTGTCCTATCCTTTGAGGCCAAAGTCTATATTTCATTTATTTCTGCCTGATCCCCAATGCTATATATGATTCTTTTCTTTTTTAAATTTTATTTTATTAGTGATATAAACATGGTAAGATTACAAGGGTATAGTTCCACACCTCATCTATCAGTAGCTTTGTGCCTTCCCCCTACCCCCTGGCTCTCCCTCCTTCTTCCCAAAGATAACCACCATAATTTTCACACAGTCTTAGCTACAGTGTGATGTTCTTTTTTAAATGACTTCACGTGTTTCTACTCTTTATATTCCACATGTGAATGAAACCGTGCAGTAGTTGTCTTTCAGGGAAATGCAGGTCATCTGTTCACAGATATAAACTATACCAACAGACGTACTTGAACAGCAATACCAAATTAAAGAACCTCAAGATATTATATATGATAAGAAAAAGGAAGCAAAACAAAACCACAAAAAAAAAAGTCGTAAGAGGGAGTCGGGCTGTAGTGCAGCGGGTTAAGCGCAGGTGGCGCAAAGCACAAGGACCAGCATAAGGATCCCGGTTCGAACCCCTGCTCCCCACCTGCAGGGGAGTCGCTTCACAGGCGGTGAAGCAGGTCTGCAGGTGTCTATCTTTCTCTCCTCCTCTCTGTCTTCCCCTCCTCTCTCCATTTCTCTCTGTCTTATCCAACAACGACAACAACAATAATAACTACAACAATAAAACAAGGGCAACAAAAGGGAATAAATAAATATTTAATTAAAAAAAAGTCGTAAGAAAGATTAAAAAGAGGGGACAAGCGCACCTGGTTGAGCACACATGTTACAGTGAGCAAGGACTCTGGTTAGAGCCCCTGGTCCCAACCTGCAGAGGGAAAGCTTTGCAAGTGGTGAAACAGGGCTGCAGGTGACTCTCTTTCTATCTTCTCTACCCTCTCGATTTCTGGCTGTCTCTATCCAATAAATAAAGCTAATAAAATATTTTAAATAAAATAAAGAATTTAAAAAAGAAAGATTAAAAAGAACTAGAGAGAAAAAATGATATAATTTAATAAGACATACATGATTGTATGCATGTAAACATGTCATACATAAAAGTGGGAGTCGCTTCACAAGTGGTGAAGCGGGTCTGCAAGTGTCTGTCTTTCTCTCCCCCTCTGTCTTCCCCTCCTCTCTCCATTTATCTCTGTCCTGTCCAGCAATGACATCAATAACCACAACAATGTTAAACAACAAGGGCAATAAAAGGGAAAATAAATAAATATTTTAAAAGTATTATAGATATAATTTGTATGTAAATATATATAAACACATCTAAGAGAGTCTTCCTTAAACTGTTCTTATCTCACCACTTTTTTCTTGATGATCTTCTACATTTCTTCTTCCCCTTTCATACTTTAAAAGTTGTCTCATATATATTTTTTTTCCTCCTCCAGGGTTATTGCTGGGCTCGGTGCCCGCACCATGAATCCACCGCTCCTGGAGGCCATTTTTTTTTCCCCCTTTTGTTGCCCTTGTTGTAGCTTCGTTGTGGTTATTATTATTGCCCTTGTTGACGCAATTCATTGTTGGATAGGACAGAGAGAAATGGAGAGAGGAGGGGAAGACAGAGAAGGGGAAAGAAAGACAGACACCTGCAGACCTGCTTCACCGCCTGTGAAGAGACTCCCCTGCAGGTGGGGAGCCGGGGGCTCGAACCGGGATCCTTACTCCGGTCCCTGCGCTTTGCGCCACATGCGCTTAACCCACTGCACCACCGCCCGACCTCGTCTCATATTTTTTATGGCTTGTGTTTCTGAGTTTGTTTTTACTGTGTATCACCTTAGTGAGAATCAAATGTTCTTCCCTCCTTCTCTCTCTCTCTGTCCTCTTTCTTTCTGTCTTTCTTTCTGTCTTTCTTTCTCTTTCTTTCTTTCTTTCTTTTTTTTTGCCTCCAGTATCACTGGGGCTTGGTGTCAGCATGACAAATCCACGGCTTCTGGTAGATATTTTTTCCATTGTATTGGATAGGACAGAGAGAAATTGAGAGGGAAAGGATGATAGAGAGGGAGAGAGAAAGTCATCTGTGACCTGCTTCACTGTTTGTGAAGCAGCCCTCCTGCAGGTGGGAAGCCAGGGGCTCAAACCTAGATCCTTGTGTGGGTCCTTGCACTTAATACTATGTATGTTTAACCTAGTGTGTACCTAGCCTGCACCACCCCCCACCCATTTCCTTTTCTGTGGCACTTCTTTCAGTAACTTTCACAAGACAGTCTGGTAATGGCAAACTACTTTAGTTTCCGTATGTCCAGTTCTGTGTCAACTGCTTCTACATATTGTAATGATAATCTTGCAGGGCAAGTATGCCTGAGTGGCAGTTACTGTCTTTTAAAACCTTGGATATATCACTCCACTTTCTCCTGGCTCCCATGCAGAAAAACCTCATACAAGTCTGGCTATACCACCTTTAGAAGTCACTTTATTCTTTTCCTTGACAGCTTATAAAATTTTTGCTTTGTCCTTGACTTTTGATAGCTCCCCAGTGATATGTCTTGGTGTAGGTCTGTTTGGGAATTCAGGAGTTCTCTCTTCATCTTGACCATCTATATTCTTACCACACCTCAGATTTGGGAAATTAATTTCTTTGAATACGGTTTCTGATCTTTCTCATTTCTCCTTCTGAGACGCCTATAATTTTGATATTTGTTTTTCTTATAGTCTTCAACCTTTTGAAGAGTTGCTTCATTATTCCCAAGTCTTTATTCTCCTACTTTGAAGTCAAAGACTGTGGCCAATTTACCTTCTGTTTCTGATGTTTCTCTTATGCATGGGTAAGTATGCTTCCTTGACTTGCTTTTGAGACCAGGATGCATACAAAATGCATTTCATACCCTGTAACTCTGTTTTCAAGTTTTCCATTTTCCTATCAAGTGATTTTGTAAAGTCATGGTTTTCTTTTTCTCCATATTAAATCGAGAGTTTTGTATTTCTTAAAAATTTCCTGACAATGTACCCCCTTAAACTCTTTCTCTGACAGATCCTCTGGATTTACATCAAGTTTCTGTGCTTCCTCTTAGTTTTGCAGAACCAGTGTTTTTCTAGTTTGACCCATCTGTTTCGGTTTTGGCTGTTGCCCACAGGTGCTGCTGGGTTCTGATTTGTATGTGAGCCGTGGAGGGCGGGGAAGAGCTTTAAATTGACTAGTAGGATTATGGCACCTGATGTCCCATAAACAGAGACCTAGTCTGGGGGCTGGCAAATACCCCAAACCTCTTTATCTTTCCAGACTGATTGCTAAAAGTAGGGACTCTTCTTGTCTGCAGAGCAGTCTAATCCTGCTCACCAGGTTCTCTATAGCAGCCCGCACAGCTTAAGAGTTTGATAAGCTTCCTTGATGCCACAGAGTTCTGTGTTCTTTTCCCCATTTCCTCGGAATAACTCCCTGGAGTTTGTTTAGAACTTGTGGATTCTGTAGCTCAAAAAAAAGCGGTCCAGAACACCTTTTAAGCCTCAATGGCCTTTGACTCTAGCGTGTGTATTTGAGGTGATTATAAATATGGTGCCCGCTGGCAGTGTGTTGCCCTGTTACTGCTTGAGTCCTTCTTTCTCTCTCCTCCTGTTCCCGCTGCTCACAGGCAATCACCAGCCTTCATATAGTGATACTCCTTTCTTGACCAGAAACCCCAGCTGTTCCCTCATGAAATCTGTTGAGTTGTTATGTTGTAAAACTCGTTTTCTGAGAGAGCGCCAATTTTCTGTGATTAGATCACCTTAACTCCACTCTAGAAGTCTATATTATATTCTTTTAAAAATATACTTATTTATTTATTCCTTTTTGTTTCCCTTGTTATTTTATTGTTGTAATTATTATTTTTGTTACTGACGTCGTTGTTGTTGGATAGGACAGAGAGAAATGGAGAGAAGAGGGGAAGGCAGAGAGGGAGAGAGAAAGACACCTGCAGACCTGCTTCACCACTTGTGAAGTGACTCCCCTACAGGTAGGGAGCTGAAGGGGGGGGCTCGAACCTGGATCCTTATGCCAGTCCTTGTGCTTTGTACCACGTGCGTGCGCTTAACCTGCTGCGCTACCGCCCGACTCCTTCTATATTATATTCTTAACAGTCAATAATAAATATTGGTTAAATAAACAAATGATTTTTCAGGTATTTGAAACACTGTTTTTCTTCTGACTAAATCTAAATAACATTTGTAATTAGTTCACAAATTATTCTTTTTTTCCTAACATTAAAAAATGATAACCTATGATTATCATACTTGTCCCTAAATTTAAAAAATACTTAGTAGTTTTGGTTATTTAATGTCACCGGGAGATGAAGCTTAAGTTCCTGCTTTAGAGAAGATGTTCTTAGCAATACCCTTTATGTCACTGGCACCAAATTTGTAAGTAAAAACATGGAGATTCTGACTAGGTAGAACTTTATAGGTAGGGTTTAAAATGGACTATGAGCTTTTAATCTCCACTATGTCCTGGGATTTGTGTTTAGAGAATCAATTTCATTGCCAAAAAAAAAAAGTATTCTACAGTGCAGTAGGAAAAAGCAAAAAGTTAGACAAAGGAAAAGAGTTTCTATTTGACCAGCAGGAAAGTAAAATTTGAGGATTATCTGCAATAAGTCAGATGTTGCAGTAGACATGGCTAGATTCTAGTTGTTGCTAAAAGCGTTGAGAAGGTGATAATTTTCCCCCCTCTACTCTCCACAAGAAGGTATATGGAATAGATGAAAGAGAACAGGCACCTCAGTAAGATAAATCTGGACTTAAAATATTTGAATTTTTAAGTTTACTTACACTTCTAAACCAAAAAACATAAATCTCTAAGGTTTACATAATATACACAATGGTATTGTTTCAGTATTGTATGTGTAAGATAAAAGCACTTAAAACTTGCTCTCTTAGAGAATTCCCATGGGGGCCAGGTGGTAGTGCAGCAGGTTAAATGCAGGTGGCACAAAGCACTAGCATAAGGATCCCGGTTCGAGCCCCCAGCTCCCCACCTATAGGGGAGTCACTTCACAAGTGGTGAAGCAGGCCTGTAGGTGTCTATCTTTCTCTTTCCCTCCTCTCTCGATTTCTTTCTGTCCTATCCAACAACAATAGCAATGACAACAGTAGCAATAAATATAACAAGGGCAACAAACTGGGGGAGGGACAGCCTCCAGGAGCAGTGGATTCATAGTGCAAGCACCAAGCCCCAGTAATAACCTTGGAGGCAAAAAAAAAAAAAAAAAAAAAGATAATTCCCAGTATTCCATGCAGTATTATCTATCGCTGTCATGATTTCTACCAGGTCTCTAAACATGACTTAGCTGTCATATGTCTATATTGCAACTTTATGTCCTTTAACCATCATTATTACCCCATTGTCTCCGTCCTCCCCATTCCTGCTAACCATCATTCTATTTTCTGCTTCTAGAGACTCTAGATAAAAATTCTTACAATGTGTGCCCCCAGCATGTGGCACACGGTTGTTGCTAAGTTTTTGCAGGGTGAATAAATAAATAATTTAGAGTATATCTGGTTTTTTTTATAAACTGCTATTTCCACAGGGCACCAATACATCTTCCTTGAATAGACTTATCCTTGCACTCATGTGGAACCACAGCAAAAAGAAATGAGAGACATACTGCAGCCAGTCAGTCCTCCTTCCACAACAAAGTGACAGACTGTGAGAAACTGTATTTGGCTTAACAGGCTGTGTGACCAGAGACAAAGAAATCCAGCAACCTGGCAGGTACAGCCACATGAGAAGTGATTACAGTTTGCGCTCATTGAATTTTAATGACAGTGTGAGTGCTTCCTATTTCTCTACTGTCAATGAAGAGGGGCTCCTCTATGCTTGAAATTGTTTAGGTTAGCCTCAAGACTGTACTTCACTGACTCTGCTTCTCGAGTGTTCCCTGTACACATCATTAGTCCTACAATGCATGCATATGTGAGACAGAATTGAAGGGTTGTGTGAAAAGCCTGGTGTCCGATTTTCTCTCCTCTTACCTAGCAATTTGAGACTGTAATATGGTCTTAAAAGGAATTAGGGGACAAGAAATCACTGAGAGTATAAGACATACAATGTCCCTTCAGAGTTCTGCCACCTTCTCATTTCTAAACTTTTGGAATGGGTTTGGGTATAGAGACTGCTCTCTTTACTGGCACACATTTCTATTTGTGTACAATACACATTATTTTTTTTGTTAGGTCCTGTCTGATAAGAAGACAAAGAGATAGACTAATGAAAAAAAAAGTTCTATAATTGACCTTCACTTGCTGACAGCTCATTAATACTGGCATAAGATAGTAGGCAAATGAATAATAGGCTACTTTGCAGTTAGGTTTTTTTTTCTTTTCTTTTGGATATTTGTCAAATTTCACATAGTATGATTTAAAAGAAGCACTGAAAGAAAGAAAAATATGCTATCCTGATTTCAGAATATTCTATTAAAAGCGTGCATATCTATGTGTTTGCCTATAGACACACTAAGGAGCATTTGAATCAGTAATAGCACATAATTCAATAGCAACTTCATTTTTCGGTACTTACAACAAAATTCAAATACATACACAGTAATTGTATTACTTTCTTGTAATTAAACTGCATTTCCTTACAGTGCAGGGCTCTTAGGAGTGTTACCTCTCAGTCTGTATCCTATGCAATTCAATGTGAGAATAAGTGTGCCAGGCCTGTAGAAATAGACTAGAGAGCTTATACCACCAGTGGAACACCCAGCAGCTAATCTCCAGTGCTTCATTGTTGGTTGGTCTAGTGTATACCTTCCACTTTGACTAGAATTTTAATTTTGAAAATGTGCTCTTCAGAATTTCTTCTGTGTATGTGAGCTGTGATTAATGTGCATATTGTGCCTATCAATTTGAGGTTTTGAATATGACTATGTAATTTAGGTCACACAGTCTATTTGAGTTAGATGTTACATATTTTTAAAGATTCGTTGTATATATTTTATGAGAGATAAAGGGAATTTCACGTGACGTAAAGGCTAGAGCATCACTCTGGTGTATGCAGAGCTGGGACTGGACCAAGAACCTCAGGAATGAAAGCCTGATACCCTACCAGCTGAAGTATTTGCTCAGACATTTCTTATATTTTTACTAGATGGAGAAACTGAGGCTTAAAGACTTGCATCAGATTTGATAACTAATAGGCATAAGGTTAAAACTTAAACCCAGACGTCTTGACTAATCATTGTTGCTGTATGACTAAGTTGAATAGTAAGATAGGTATTGTGAAAAGAGAGTCTCTCTGTCTAAACATTCATGGGAATGGTTTCTTCCTTTCCTTTCTCCCTTCAGTGAAGGAAATTTAGGAAATCCTAAATTCTGAGGCTCTCTGGTAACTCCCAGGACCTGATAAACACCACTATCCACAACCAAAGTGAAGGAAGAAGAAAACGTTGAGTGAATTACTGGGCTTTTAAGACTTGTATCTCAACATGACCAGCACCACTCATTTCTATATACTTGAAATGCATGCTTCCTGTCACATACGAGTTACTGTTCTCAAAAATCAAAGTTGTTTTTATATTAATTATTTTAAATTTTGAAGTATATTTTAATTTTAGTAAAATATATTGAATGGTTAAATGATTAAAATGAGCATATTTTACTGGAAGGGGAACTCTTAGAACATTTTGATATTTGGCTAATGACAAATTGAGAAAAACCTCTGTGGAAATTGTCGGGAAATTGTGAGGAGCCCCACAAAGCACCCTGCATTCCTGATACTATGCCCTATCTACATAATCATTGTTTTGCCTGAAATATCCCACCTATTTCATTCCTTTGATCTATCTTCTTTCTACAATCAAGACCCTCCCTGCCTCCAGGGTAGTATTAATCCCACCAGTTAAAACCCTCAAAATAATTGCTAAGGAAGTTCCTACCTTTCCAGCCTTTCTCCACCCCTTTCCTAGCCATTTCTGTTTCCGATTTGCCACTTCCAGGTCTGTCCTTTAAAAAGCCATGGCTCTCTGATCAATAAAGACATTGCATTGCCTCACGGCCACGAGCTTGGTTCATGAGTCATCTCTCTCCAGTGTCGCTGAGTGAGTAGCAGCCCAGGCTGGCTCCAGTGGAGTTCTCTCCAACCCAGAGAGTATGCACCTGGGAAGAGGCACCCCCATGCTAGCCTGGCAGAAATATATATACACTTTTTTTTTTAATCTGGGGGATGTATTACCATTGCTGATAAAATCAGCATTGTGGTATCTTACCCAATATGGCTGGTACTATGATGACTCAAGTAGGATATTAATAAGTATTAGCTAATGCACTAAATATACTTTCATATATGCTCCCTAAATCAATGTATGGGACTATTTCGAGGACTGAATTAGACCATTTAATTATATAACTTTACTTTTATGTGATATTAGGCAAGTGATCTGGGTTTTGACTTATTTCATACAGTTGTTTTATTATTTACATGAGTTATCGTTTTTCTTATTCCATAAAACAAACTATAACTATAGCTTCCTACAACCAAGATAATGGAAAGAAGATTCACTGTTATGGGTCAAATGAAAATAAAAACTTATAAAATTTTCTTGCTGTAAGGTTCTTTGTTGTCAAAGAATATTTCTGTAGGCATAAGATGTTCTAAGAATGTCTGATTAAAGTTAATTAAGGGAGAAAGAAAGACTATTCTTGAAAAATGCCTGCTATAATTATGTTTTCTATAAATAGATCAACCACATTTCTCGTCAATACCTATTATGGCAATTCATCTTGTAAGGATTTTTCTTTAAACTGCATATTGCTCTTTGGACATCTATCCATTATTTAGTACCAGTTTACAGTTGCTGCTCTGGATGTATTAGTGGTGATAAATTTTGCTGTGGAAATTTTTTTTTAAATCAATGTAGAAAAGGTTACTTAACTGTTTTTGTGATAATCTAATACAAAAAGAATGTTGCTTCATAAGGGTACAAAGCACAGCCAGCAGTTATCCTACTGCAAAAGCATAAAGTCAGATTTTGGTACCCTGCCACTGATATAATTCAGACTACTATTAGTGAAAAACAAATGCACTGAATTTCCATCAGCTTTCTAAATATATACACATTTCTCTGGGTTGCTAAATTACTAGAGGTTATCTGGAAGTTCAGAACCTTTTTTGGTTACTCATTTTTGGAAAGAAAACACTAAAACAAAAATGCCAAACTACACTGCAGTTAGAGAGACTATCTGTAAGGAACAAATAATCCTGCTGTATGTCAGGAGACTTTCATAGCAAGTTTAACTGAGATGATGTCAGACAGGATGGGCAAAAGGGCTTCATCTATGGACTCCAAGAAGAGATCGAAGAATGTGATGCAATGGTAGACTCTCATGGTGGTTGGGCTAGGAGGCTCTTCCTTTGAAGAAGACGTGGTCATTGAGTTTCTAGCATGCTCCTTCAATACAGAACAGAAATTGAATAAATAAATAAGTACATAAATAAATAAATACTAACAAGACACACCCAAGGATAGGGAAACCAAAAACAGGGAAAGTCACTTAGCCCTAACTTGAAATGAAAAAAAAAATTGTTAGAACAATACAATCTTTATTGGGGTCTGAAGACTGAACAGGAATTAGTTAAGTGAGGCTGAAAAACAGGGCAGTGTATCCTAGGCAGAGAGAATATCCTGTAGAAATGCAGGAGGTTGTGAAAATGCACACCACTAAATTATGCAGACTAAGCTTGTAAGTTATGGTGGCTGCACGTAAAGCAGGATCAATGTTGTGAAACATGTATTAGACTGTGATTGTGTGGAAAGGCCTTATAAGCAAATGATAAGGAAGACATTTCAATCCAACCATATTGGTAATTATATTAATCATGTGCATATAACTATATATAACAAATTAGAATTAATAAATGGAATCATACATATATAGGTAAGTGACCTGCAATAAAGCAACAAAGATAATTCAATGAAAAAAAGGAAAGTGATTGAATAATCATTTAAAAAAAAGAAAAGAACCCGGGCTGGGCAGTGCTGCACCGAGTGCAAGGAACCACGCATGGATCTGGGTTCAAGTCTCCAGATCTCTGCCTGCTGCAAGGTGGACGCTTCAAATGCTGTGAAGCATTTCTCTCTCCCTCTCTGTCTCTCCCTCCTCTCTCAATTTCTCTGTTCTATCAAATAAAAATAAAAAATGGCTACCAGGAACAGTGGATTTAAGAACTTAATCTCTTTTCTCACACATAGTAAGCAAAAGACAAAATGAAACGTTGACTTGCAATAAGGATCTAAATGTAAAAGAAAACATATAAAACTCCTAGAAGGAAATAAAAAAATAAAAAAAACTTTGTGACCTCAGGTTATGCAAGATTTTCTTCATTAAAAAAAAGATATTTACTATATATGACAAAAAAGAAAGTTTTATTTTTATTTTTTAAATATTTATTTATTACCTTTTTTGGCCTTTATTGTTTTATTGTTGTAGTTATTATTGTTGTCCTTGTTGTTGGATAGGACAGAGAGAAATGGAGAGAGGAGGGGAAGACAGAGAGGGGGAGAGAAAGACAGACACCTGCAGATCTGCTTCACCTCTTGTGAAGTGTCTCCCCTGCAGGTGGGGAGCCAGGGGCTCGAACCGGGATCCTTACACCTGTCCTTGTGCTTTGCGCCATCTGCACTTAACCTGCTGTGCTACAGCCCGACTCCTAATAAGGAGTTTTCACCTGAGATAGACTGATAGACAAGGAGAGAGGGAGAAAAAGGAAGAGGGAATGGAGAGGGAGAGGCAAGTCAGAGAATCATTCTGGTACATATTGGGTCAAGCTAGAATCTTCAGGTATACAAGTCTGATGTTCTAACAATGGAACTATTTCCTGTACTGCACAATATTTTAAAAACAGTATACAAACCATGACTCATAACAACAACAACAATAACAAAACCTCAATTAAACAGCATCAAAATTAAAATATGTCTTTTAAAGACACAGTTATGAAAAAAAAGGAAGCTATAAATTAAGAAGAAGCATTTGCAAGATTCTTGTAAAAGAACTGCTATGCATAAGGTATGTTTTAATTTTACAATTCTTTCTACATGACAATAAAAGTACACAAAGGCCTTGACAAGACATTTAAACAAAGAAATTACACAAATGGCTAATAAGCAAATGAAAAGATGACGACCATTAGTAGTCATCAGAGAAATGAAGAAACTCAAATTACAAAAGATTCACAACAGCATGGCAAAAATTAAAATGTGACGATGCAAAATGCTGAGCTATAGAATAACTGGAATTTTCATGAATTTCTAGTGGAGGTGACCCTTTGGAAACTGTTTGAAAATTCTTCATCAAGTTAAAGATATATATTTACTTTTCTATCTACCAGTATAGTCCCACTTCGAGATCAATAACCAAGGGAAATAAAAACATGTATCCATGAAAAAAAAAATTTAGAACCTAAAAGCTCACAGTGGCTGTATTTCTAATAGCTTCAAGCTGAGAACAAGAGTTAATAAGTGACATAAACAAAATATGAAATTGTCATAATAATGGATTCTACTTAGTTATAATTAAAAGGAAAATTTTCTTTTAGGCACCTAAAAAAAGGAATCGTTTGGAATATCTTTCTGCTGTCATTTTCAACATTAAAATGAATGATCAGAAAAAAATTTTCCAAACAATGTCCTTCTCAAGTCTAATCCACTTAAACCAGGATTAGGAAAAAAATTTAAAAGATGAATGAGTTGGCATATATATGTTTTAGTCACTTAACATTTATAATCATTTATTACTTAATAAAGAGTAATAGCTATGTAATTTATATAGCAAAGATAAATCATATAAGATGGAATGATAAATGGTTCACTCCCCTGACTTCCTTACCCGCCCTCCAAAAAGGCCCTCAAAACTGGGGACACTATCAAAGGAGAAACCTTTAATTAACTTAGGAAATTAAAAAGTGACTTTTATAGGGCAATCCTAAGTAACAAGACATGCTCAGATGAGCACATAAGCACATAATAAAAAAGAACAAGAAGCTATTTCAGGTATGTCACTGACTAGGTATTTACATGCAGTTCAAGGGAAGTCCTTTTAACTTTTAACTAGAAAAAAGTACAGTTACGGAAGTATAGGCCCTAACTCTACATCTTATGATGTCTTTTTACTCATATTGCAATATACAGTGATCACCGCGTGAGCATAAGCATAACTAGGAAAATGGAACTCTGCACCCCTTCCCCTCTGAACTACAGAAGTGCTAGTCATTACAGCTCCCAGCAGCTGTATTAATTTGTATATTCTGGTCAACTGCCAATAGTTTTTCAAATCTCTCTTGAAGAATTCCTATAATCTCAGCAAAATGAATTCTACTATGGGAAGAAAAAGTCATTGAATTTATGAAATTGGGTACCCTAGTCATATGCCAGGTTTTCAGTAGGTTTGAGCAACTGTTCAACTCTGTGTCCTCCTGGTTTTCAGGTGAGTCACTTATAAAGCTGTCAAGCTGACGGGGACATGAGGAAAGCAAAATGAAATTTGGGAGTGTTTTCAAGTCTTAAATTTCTCTTTGAAAAGTTTGGGTCCAGTACTATAGGAAGAAATAGCTATATTATATGTTGACTTTAAAATGTTTTTTTTTTAAGCAGATGATTACATATAAACTCACTGGTTTTTGAGTCTTTTTTTTTTTTTTAATTCATGAGGTAGAGAAACAGGTCAGAGCACTGTTCTGGCATATGTATTGTCAGAGATTGAACCAGAATTCACAGGCATGCAGGTGCTATGCTTTACCCAGTAAACCATTTCCCCATTCACCGTATTAGCTTATTTAATCTTCACATCAACTTTATGATATAGGTGTAACCATGATCCTTAGTTTAAGCATAAAAAGGTGCTAGGGAGTCAAAGAAATTGCCTGAATTCTCACTGCTAGGGATGGGTTGAGTCAACATTCAAATTCTGTTTTGCAGAATCTATTCTCTCAACCATTAAGCAACACTAAACTAGTAAATATTTACATCATAAAGACATCATTCAGTGGGGGTGCCGGGTAGGGGCACACATGACTAAATGCACATGTTACAATGTGCAAGGACCTTCGTTCGAGCCCCTGGTCCCCATCTGCAGAGGGAAAGTGGTGAAGCATTGTTGCAGGTGTCTGTCTATCACCCCCTTCCCTCTCAATTTCTGGCTGTCTCTATCAGATAAATAAAAATAAACATAATTTAAAACATTTCAAAAAGGAAAATATTCAATGTCTTTTGCATAAAAGCTGATCATCTTTGGATGTTGCTGTTTCTTACTCAAAATTTCCTAAAAGAAAAGAAAAAAAAAAAGCAAAAGTAAATTCTTGGGGGGGGGAAACATTTGGAGCTTAATTTATTCTGATGAATTTTAGAGACTTGCAACTATAGCATCTATTTATTCTTGCCGGCCACCCCCCCTTCATTTTATTAATTTCCTACAGGAAATTGCAAGTTAATAGAAAAAGCAGCACTGGAACTGTCTCACATCCTATAGTTATTAATTAAAACAAAGTCTGGTTCAGTAACTTTGGATACTAAAAATATAGAGTTAAACAAAGCTGATTGCCTCTCGAAATGAAATTTCAACTTCAATAGTCTGTCTAAAAAATTTATGCATTAAAATCCACATCATCCCTTAAAAGAAATTCTCCACAGAATTTTCAGCGAATAAAGCGACTCAATATCTGACCGTTCCTAAGACTTCAGAAGTGAAAGGGATCCGAGAACCAGTGAAATAAATTACTCAAGTCTAAATAAGTTTCTTTTAAAGGTGGTTAGTCACATCATTCTACTATATTCCCATTTACAGGTTATTACCCACAATCAATAAAGCAAGAAACTGTATAAACTATCTTATTAATTTTATATAATGGTTAGTAAACTTTAAAATACTGTACTGTAAAACTTTTAAATGTTCCTGACGGTTTTAGATCGCACCGGATAATTTATCGTTGTATGTGGCATAAAATGTTAGATAAGTGGATAGCATGCTGGGAAAATGTGCATAATTTCTGGATGTGAAAATCTGTATTGTATTTTTTAAACATGATATAAGGTTATTATTGGGGTGATTTTTAGAATTCTGTTCTGTAAAAGTTCCTAACTGACAAACATGCCAGCTATGTCTTTGAGCCTGTATCACCCACCCACCCTTCTGCCTGTCAACTTGAAGCTGCCTATTATATTAGTTCCATCATGTCACATGGAGTTAAATTCCATGATGGTCTCTCAACATATCTCTGGCAAAACAGAGGCTAGCAGGTGGCATTACAGTGGATTGAAACACATGGGGAAAAAATGGTGTGTGGTAGAGGCCTGTATTAAAGTAGCTAAGACACCAGTGGTGGGAAGTTCTAAATAATTTAGCCAAACTTTTATGTATTTGAGAAATTTATTTTACAGAGTCATAAATGGTTAGCAGAAAAGGAATGGAGCTGTGGATGTACAAAACTCTGAACTGTAAAGAGAGAAAAGGTTTATGATACGGTTAAAAGAAAAAGCAGCTGGGGTCAGGCAGTAGTGCAGTGGGTTAAGTGTATGCACGTGGTGCAAAGCACAAGGACCAGAGTAAGGACCCCGGTTCAAGCCGCTGGCTCCCTACCTGCAGGGGGACCCCTTCACAGGTGGCAAGGCAGGTCTGCAGGTGTCTTTCTCTCTCCCTCTCTGTCTCCCCTCCTGTCTTGATTTCTCTCTGTCCTATTCAACAACAACAACAACAATGACAACAATAACAATAAGAATGACAACAACAAGGGCAACGAAATGGGAAAAAATGGCCTCCAAGAGCAGTGGATTCATAGTGAAGGCACCGAGCTCCAGCAATGACCCTGGAGGCAAAAAAAAAAAAAAAAAATCTTGAAATCAATAATATCCATTTTAATAGGAGAATGAAGAAGCCTAAAACCACCCCATAGTGTCCTCTCCCGGGGCTGGCAGACCTTATAGACAATTATGGTCTGATATATAGTAAGTAGTATTGAAGACTAGGCAAAGTTAGACTGCTGGACTGAATAGCACACAATATGTGTAATATACACAAACATCTTTTTCTACTATTTGTGCTAAGAAGTGGTAATGCTTGGGAGTGGAATGTGGACTCCTTAGAAAAATATTTCCCAGCTTTTTATTTTCCTAGGAAACATAATGAACTGAACTCTATTTTCATCCACCCAACAACACACATACACACACACACACACACACACACACACACACACACTTTGTTAATTATTCTTCATATCTGACCTATACTTCAGTAATAGTTGACTCCCCTACTTGGCGGAGAGATGCAATAGAAGGAGGAAACTTATCCTCACTACATAAATCTCACAAGTCTCTCAAAAATAATGACTTGCATCTCACAAATCCTATGCCTTTTGTTGCTAGTATGCATGGTTTTAAGTATTTTTACATGTCTTGGAGAGGTATTAGTAAAATGGGCAATCATGACAAAGAATTAGGAAGTCAATATATAGTCAAAGAAACTCAAAGTAATCTATAGTTAAGAGCCCTACCTAGGGAATAGCAGAGAAACTTGGATTCCAGTCCCAGATATCTTTAGTTACTCTATGTCCTGGATATGCCATCTCACCTCTCTAACTTTAGTTTAACTCCTTTACAAAGTAATGCTAAGAATGGTTCTCTAAGGATGAAATAAGGACAGTGATGTGAAATGCTACCTGAGTCATTTCAGGTTGTTAAACGGTACTATGGACATAGACGGGACAACTTAAACATCAGACATCTCTTTGTCACAGTTTTGGAGATTGGAAGTTTAATTCAGTGTGCCATAATGGTCATGTTACTGCTGAGAACCTTTTTCTGTTTTGCAGTTGGACAGTTTCTCATTGGATTTTCATATTTCTCTTAAGTTCACTGGCCCCACTCAGGAGGGCTTCACCCTTTATGGCCTAATTACCTCTCTAGGTTTGGCCTTCAAATATCAACAAACTGGGCATTAAGGATTGAAAGTTAAGCTTGGGATGGACATATTCAGTGGATAGCACAGATTCACTACAGTATCTGGCACTAATAAAAGAGAATGACAAAAATTATGCCAGAATAAAGCAAACCCTTATCACATTCCTAGTGGAAAGTTTAAATCAGGGAAAACTAAAAATAGAATGTGAGGGGCTAAGTGGCACACACTTGGTTGAGTGCACATGTTCCAATGGGCAAGGATGTGGTTCAGGCCCCTGGCTCCCACCTGCAAGGGGTTAGCTTTCCAAGTGGTGAAGCAGTGTTGCAGTTGTCTCTGTGTCTCTCTCTCTCTCTTTATCTCCCCCTTGCCTCTCGATTTCTGACTGTCTCTAGCCAATAAATAAATGAATATAATTAAAAAAAATAAAATAAATAAAACGTGATTCTTTTTTATCTCATCCACAGTTTGTATAGTGAAGTTGTATCTGCAAGGCTGCATAAAATGATAAATGGAGTTGACCTACAAGTGTAGTCCTTGCCCCGCTTCTAACAATGGGTTCATTTACTTCTTTCTTTAATGTCAGATTCATCTCATTGCAATATATTATATCCTACAGAAAAAAAAAGACATCTCCATTTGAAAATATTAACATATTTATTTCATTGTAAGGGGATTAGAACCATAGTAATCCTGCCAAATTAATTTAGGTAAGTATGCTAGGTAAATAAATCAGCATCCTTTCACTTCTCAAAAGCACTCCAACTAATTTCAAGTCATTAAAAATACTTTCAGTGGCAACATTTTGCTTTTCAGTGAGTTCTTAATGGTTACATGACAGCATTTCCAACTCTGGCTGCACTGAGCTTTTATGTTCTGATGGCAGCTGCAGAATTTTAGAACACTACAAAGCAAACTAAAATCCAAAGTGATTTTGGAGAAAATCTTCTAAAATTGTCAAATCAGATATGACATACCTGTTGTAAGCTCTTACACATTCTAATTTTATACTTTTTTTTTTTAAATCAAGCATTCACTGGGAGATGAACCTTTCTAAAAAAAGGACATATAAAACAGGTAGCAAATTGCAAAGGAGTGAGGAGTCCCTCGATAGGACTTTGGAAAAGTTTTACCAATTTTTTGACTTGCTGATTTATGAACTAGTCTTACAGGCTTGTTACTTAAGTCTACAAATGTGGCATATAGATGAATGTCATTATATTTCACATCTATTTAGATGAAAAGCCACGTCCCACAAGGGAAGAGACAGTCAATTATTTTCATTTTATAATGTTATTATGAAATATTGCTGTTTTAAAAATGTTCTTCTAGAGAATGTGAACTGTTCACCAACATATTTTAAAGTGAACCTCAGGTATCTGAATGCTGGAAAGAAAATAATGTAATCTCAAAATATAGCTTCCAAGGAATTGTATTTATAATGATTTTCTAATATTTCCCACCGTTTTGTCTGACAAAAAAAAAAAGATTAATCCTTCTTCAATGTCTGTGCTTACTACTGTAAGCTTTCTGACAGAATACTTTGTTTTCAAAGAAAAATAAGACTGAGTTTACAGGTTCTATCAGATAAAGCTGAGAAGCTACTGTTTCCAGGGCAGAATTAGACCTTTGGTCTGAGCCCTTTAATTTTGAAAAACAAAAGGCTTAATTACTTCTACCTTGAATGGTGGTTCCCTCCAGTCACCAACTAAGTAGTCATTTCATAGCCTGATGATTAACCAAAACCCAGTCCATTGTTGAGGTAGACAACTTCCTCCACACAGTTTTAGCTGCTTAAAAAAAAGTTTTTGGGAGTTCAGCAGTAGCGCAGTGGGTTAACCACATATGTCGCAAAGTGCAAGGACCGACATAAGGATTTTGGTTGGAGTCCCTGGCTCCCCACCTGCAGGAGAGTCACTTCACAGGCTGTGAAGCAGGTCTGCAGGTGTCTTTCTTGCCCCCTCTCTATCTTCTCCTCCTCTCTCCATTTCTCTCTGTCCTATCCAACAATGATAACATCAATAACAACAACAATAATAACTACAACAACAAGGGCAACAAAAAAAGGAAAAATAGATAAATAAGTAGATTTAAAAAAATTTTTTTTAAGTTTTCTATTCTATACAGTGATCAAAAACGATGAACCCACCTTCTCTGACCCATCTTGGACAGAGCTAGAAGGAATTATGTTAAGTGAGCTAAGTCAGAAAAATAAAGATGAGTATGGGATGATCCCACTCATCAACAGAAGTTGAGAAAGAAGATCTGAAAGGGAAACTAAAAGCAGGATCTGACTAAATTGAAAGAGTAAAAATCCTGTGGTGAGGGGCAGACATGCTGCTTCCTGGCCGGTGGGGGGTGGGGGTAGGTGGGTGGGATGGGTCACAGTCTTTCGGTGGTGGGAATGGTGTTTATGTACACTCCTAGTAAAGTGTAGTCATATAAATCACTAGTTAATTAATATGAGAGGGGGAAAATTAATTGTATGTCTCAAAGTTTTTAAAACACAGACTGAGTCTTTTTAATATATAGACTGTGTATTTGATATGCAGACTCCCTCAAAAGCCTAGACCAAGTAGATCAGAAGCAACCAGTGGCACAGCTATACACAAGATACTGGGTATTATACAGCAAACCCTAACAAAAGGACTTTTCAAAGTTAGCCCAATTACCAAAAAATGTGATGATAACATTAACTATCCATTGTCTTTTTGAACACCAAGATAGCAGGAACCTCACATCTCCACTATAGACCCTATATTTCCCCCAGTCCTGGAACCTTGGGATAGGGCCCACTTTCCCGCATGCCTCTCCCAATCCATATCAAATAATATTGCATCAGCCGATCACAACAAAAAAACGGGGTCCATACAAAGCAAAGCACGGGCTATTTTCAAATATAGTAAGATCACACAACCAATAGAATTCAACCAGGCAGGGTCGCCACATCCTCCTGCCATTGGCTATGACCACCCATCCGGTAGACAGCACACCACAAAGTCTGTGCAAAGGTCCTGATAAGGCTTGTCCCCATGCAGGGTCCTTCGAACAACTTACAAGACAACGGGTGACCTTCACTGATTAGGTCCTGATAAGGCTTGTCCCCAGGCAGGGTCCTTCGAACATAGGGTGGCCTTCACTGATTAGGTCCTGCTTATTCAAGGGGGAAGGGGCAAGGAATTTTCCACCTCATACTACAAGCAACTCATACTAAAAGCACTTAACAAACAACTGCATAAAAAGGGAATTTCAAGGCTACTGCCTTTTACAACAACCTAATCAACGCAACGATTGCCACCTCAACATGCTTCAGCTCAGATTGTGTCCAGAGACTTCAGGTGTGGAATGACAACCCTTCAGCTTCATTACTCGGGTGAGACCTTTCCTTTCATAGTATTCTTTAATTCCATCCCAGGTGGTTCACTTTCTAACAAAGTCCCAAAACCTAGATATAGACCAGGTTCTGTGTGAGAGAGCATATGTTCACACATATCCATAAACTAGTGCAAAATATATACCTGAAAGCAGAAGTACACTAGAGTTTGCAGTGAGTACCCCCCAACACTTCCTCTCCACTATTCCAACCTTTGGGTTCATGATTGCTCAACAATTTGTTTGGCTTTGTATGTTAACTCTCTTTTCAGCCACCAGGTTCCAGATACCATCAGGATGCCGGCCAGGCTTCCCTGGCATGAAGACTCCAACAATGTGTCCTGGAGCTCTGCTTCCCCAGGGCCCCACCCTACTAGGGAAAGAGAGAGGCAGACTGGGAGTATGGACCGACCAGTCAACGCCCACGTTCAGTGGGGAAGCAATTACAGAAGCCAGACCTCCCACCTTCTGCAACCCACAAGGACCCTGGGGTCCATGCTCCCAGAGGGATAGAGAATGGGAAAGCTATCAGGGGAGGGGATGGAATATGGAGATTAGGTGGTGGGAATTGTGTGGAGTTGTACCCCTCCTATCCTATTGTTTTGTTAATGTCTCCTTTCTTAAATAAAAAATAAATTTTAAAAAAAGTTTTATATTTAGTTAATTTGATAAGACAGAGAGAAATTGAGGGGAGGGGTGAGACCTGTAGCTCTGCTTAACCTCTGTGCTTCTAAATAGACTGGGGAGAGGTTATTAGAGAAAATTTTGGAGTGGATGAGGGATAGGAGTTGAGGTCAGGGCTGTGATTTATGGCAGGGTTTTCCCTGGGGGGGGGGGTTACACTGGGATTAGGTCAGAATTAACATAAACAATTAAGAGAGGGGAGTCTGGAGGTGGCTCACCTAGTAAAGCACTTATGGGGGATTTTTAAATAAGCAGTGGGGTTGTGCTACAATGTCTCTCCTTCTCTCTACCAAAAAAAAAAAAAAAGACAAAAAGTGGCTGCCAGGAACAATAGAGTTCTGCAGGTTCTGAGCCCCCTTAATGAATGATCTTAGTGGGGAGAGAAAAAGTTAGGAGTGGCTGACATTCTGGGGTGAATGTTTCAAAGGGAATGCTGGCCTTTAAACCCTGATTTGTACTCATTGGAAATAAAAAGGTTCAATATTACTTTTAAATAATTGTCTTTTAAAAATCTTCTATTTATTTTCATTTATGATAGGGATACAGAGTTTAAAAGACACAGAAACACCAGAGCACTGCTTCGCTCTGATTTATGGTGGTGCTAGGGATTGGTTGTTTTTGTTAATAGTTTGTTACAAGGCTGTAAGGTTACAATATATAGTTCCACACCACATGTGCTGGAGATTGAACCTAGGACCTTGGAGCCTCAGGCTTGAAAGTCTTTTGCATAGCCATTATGCTATCTCCCTAGCCCTAAGAATATTTTCAAATGATTCTTGAAAAAAACAAGAAAGTCATTTGCAATTTTTACCTTCCAGTATAAAAGTTTCTCAGGAAAATCATGCAGATGAAGACAGCAGAATTGTAAAAGTCACATTAATGGAGACAACTAAAAAGAAAAAATCATGCTAATACAGGTACTAGGCCATGTGGATGGGGATCATTTTGACTCTACCAGTCCAGTCCAGGAACAATAACCCCTATCCACAAGTGAAACAATGACAGAGTTTAGAAAGAGAACAATGACTAGCCACATAATTTACATTTCAAAGAAGATGTTCCCACACCCTGATTGCAAATAAAGGCTAGAATAATTTATTAAACACAATCTGAATTAGAATAATCCACTAATATTTCTGAACTTTCTGTGCCAAAGTTTTATTTCTCCCTTCCTCTTGCAGATATTTACTCTCCTTTCTTGCTAATTTGTTTCCTCCATAGGCAAGATATCTTTCATCATTTTAAAATTTTCCAGGTACCATAAAGCTTGTAGATCCTGGAGAACTCATATTCCTTCAGGGTCAAACCAGGCAATCATTTAAAAGCAGACAAGACAAAGGGTTAACTAACATCGCAAGAGGTAAGGAATGGAAAATACAAGGCATTAAAGCAAAAAGAGGGTGCAATAAGCCTTCCCAGAGTAAGGAACAGACCAGAAAGTAATCTAGTTCAAGAGCTGGACAAAAGAATTGGGAACCTGACACTAGGATCTGGTTCACTCTTTCACTTGCATGGTTAAAGAGAATAAAAATGAACTTTCACAGTGCTGAGATACCAAAAAGGCTTTTGACATGGTTTAAGTTATAGCTAATCCTTTTGGTACTGTTGTAGTTTAAGGCTGTGTGGTATAAACAACAGCCCTTTATTTGGCATGGTCTTGGAAGGTGAGAAGTCTTCAGATTAGGGTGTCAATAATAGTGAGTGGGATTTCAGTAAGAACCTTCACCCTCGCCTGCCACAGACTGCCTTCACGCAGGAATCTCAACTAAGACACTAACTTGGGGAAAACAGAAGATGCAATAGATAAGAGAAATTGGATTAATGATGCAGAATAAGGTGGAGAATAAGGGGGAAAAGGCAAAGAAGACGTCCAGAAAACTGGGTGTTACAAAAGGAATTATTTGTAGTATCTACTCAAGACAGTTCGCATTACTCACCTCTGCCTACAGTGTTCTTGCCCCAGATATTTACACAGCTTCTGGTTCCTTCACAATCAGATCTTCACTTGAGGGTCACCTTCTTGGTGAAGGCTTCCTGAACTTCCTTATCTCATTCACCCCCCACTCCCTCTTTTTCACCACCAGTGTTATTACTGGGACTCAGTGATTACAGGCTTTCATTATTCCTTGTGGCAACCATTTCTTTGAAGACAGAGTAAAAGACAGTGAGGGTAACAGTGAGACAGAGAGAAAGGGAGAGACACTGAAGCACTCCACCACTGGTGAATCTTTTTCCCATTCAGGTATTCAACATGGTGCCTCAGGGCTTGAACCCAGGTCCTTGCGCATGGTAACATGTGCTCTCTACCAGAAGAGCCACTTGTCAGCCCATGTTGTTGTGTCATCTTGTGCTGCATTGCATTGAATTGTATTTATTGTATTTACTTACCTGAAGTATTGGGATCTCACAGATCTCTCATTTGCCAGCCATTTTGAGATGTTCAGGGAGGGAGAAAGAGAGACAGAGACAGAGAGAGACACAGAGAGAGAGACCACAATGTTTCATCATTGTGGAAATTCCCTGGAGTGCCTTGGTGTTTTCATCTAGTGCCAGGGCTGGAACCTAGGGCTTTGCACATACATGCTTTCTGCTGGGTGACCTATCCCCCTGACTCCTCATTTTAACGATACATTAATTTACCTATGTAAGAGAACCAGAGCATCATTCTGGCAATGCAATGCCAAGGACTGAATTTGGTACCTCAGGCTTGCCAGTTCAATGCTTCAGCCTCTGTGCCCCATTTAGGGGAGCTTCCTGGACTTGAAATTGCAACCCACCTCAATCCACTAATGACAACTCCAAATATTACTTTACTGCTTTGTTTATTTATTGACAAATGATTTGTTATTGCCAACAATCACCATTAATACACATACACTACTACACATTATTTGTGTATTCTGCTAGAATGAAAGTTTCATAATGCTTTTAGCTGTTCTATCATCTTATCATCTCTAATGCCAAACCCAGATTTCCAGGAGAAGGAACCCAGGTCATGGTGACTGGGACAAAGGGATCCCCGGACCCCTCCTGTCCCCAGTATGCTTCCCTCCTCTCTTACTGTCCTGGTTGCAACCCCACTCAGATGTCTTTAGGGAAAGACACCTGCTAAATCAGCATCTCAGTGTCCAAGGATGTTTAAAATAAAATAATAAGACAAAGATTCATACAGGTCAAGAGGAAAGCCACAAAGAAAGGGGGGAAAAGTGTTACATTTTAGTACTTGTAAAGGCATCTTTTTCCATTTTTGAACAATGGATCCTACAATTTCATTTTACACTGGTTCCTGAAAATGATGTCATATCAAGTTGAGTTGTTCAATAATTGCATTTTGATGAATAACAAATTTCCCAGGAATGAGAGGAACAAATGAAAGCCTGTTCCTGCCAATAATGGGAAATAAAAGCAAAGGCCTTACACTTCAGAATAGGTCCTGAGATTTTGTTATTCCTATGTAGTACTTCATTCCAAATGTCATTTATTTTGATTCTCTTTCAAGGTATTATGTTTCTGGGAATAGCTATAGATTGAGCATATACAGAAACAAATGCATTTATGTGGATTACAAAACTGCAGGCGGTAAGACACACTTTGAACCACCTTTGAATTTTGATTCTAATTAACATTATTACTAGTAAATTTGTGATTTCAAATCAATCAGTTGATTTGGTCCACACTATCTGCAGGTTTTATACAGGACATAGGAGTTTACTGTACTCTTCTAGAAAACGCTCTTCAGAGGACACCTGACATAATTACCCAAGGCTCACCTTTTGCTGTATGATAATGCTCACATGACTGAGATAATTTCCAATAGCTAAAACTTGGAATTCATTATGTATGTTCTCAGCTTTCAGCCTGGACAAAGATGATTTACCCCGCATATTTTGAGCTTCTGCCTCGAAATGTCAAATAGTTTGATAAGAGCTGAGAGAATTAAAAGATGTGCCTGTGGCTAAGGAGAATGGGTTGTTGCTTCACTTTGAAGATTTGGATTTGGAGTCCTGGTGCACAGTGAGAAGGGAGAGTAGATGTGCAGTGGCCTTAGCAGGTGCTAGGAAATAACTAGGCAGTTCAGTATGAAGCTTATCGTACAAGACCCTGGTTTGAGTTCCAGTACCCCCACTGTGAGCACCACTGTTAGCACTGAAAGAGCTCTACGGATAGTGAAACAATCTTGAATGCTCATTCTGTCTCTCTCTCCTCTTTCTCAAAAAGGTAATGAGTGGACAAATGGGTTAGGGAGGTTGCTCAGTGGGATCAACATGCAGGAGGTACCAGGCTCATTGCACATTGCTATAAATAAGTTAAAATAAAATAAAGGAGACTTAGCAGTGTAAAGAGGGCACCCGAGTGTAAGCAGGGAGATGTTTATCATGGGGGGTTGGAGTGTGAGATGGGGAAGAGGAGAATCAGTGCAGGAGATAGAATTCTGCACAGCTGAAATGGAAAACTGGTTGCGTAAAATGGAACTGTTGGGAGGCCGGGCGGTAGTGCAGAGGGTTAAGCTCACATGGCAGGAAACACAAGGACCAGCATAAGAATCCTGGTCAGAGCCCCCCCCCCCCCCGGGCTCCCCACCTGCAGGATGTTCACTTCACAAGCAGTGCAGCAGGTCTGCAGGTGTCTTTCTCTTTCCCTCTCTTTCTTCCCTTCCTCTTTCAATTTCTCTCTGTCTTATCCAACAACAACAACAGCAACAACAGCAATAGCAATAACAACAACAATGGCAACAAAATGGGGGAAATGGCCTCCAGGAGCAGTGGATTTGGAGCGCAGGCACTGAGCCCCAGCGATAACCCTGGAGGCAATAAATAAATAAATAATAATAGCAACTGTTGGTTTTAAGAGGAAATATTTTAAGGGTAACAGAAATTAGGTTCATCACTGGTTAAATAAAAAACTCACAACAGATATGAACATCATGATAATGAATTGGAATTACAGTTATTAGTATAAATTCAGGACTTTCAAGATAAAGATAGAGTATCCACACATCTTACTTTAGTTCTGTTCACCAACATATCAGAGAACAGCAACACTTCAACAGTCAAAGCCCCGGGGATCTCTCCATTGGGGCAGAGAAAGGCTAAGAGGAGAATCAAACATTTTGTTGTGCCAGAGATCAAAGAAGTGCTCAAAGAATTAGTCTTTAAATTTTTTTTCTCCCCACCTGCTGGTAAGGGCAAGAAACTAGCATATATTAATGACAACTTTTTGGTAAGTACCAGGTCACCACATCCCCTGGGGCCCCTAGTCAGGGAGTGCTGGGATTCCCACACAGACATGATGGGCCTACACCTCTAACAGATCCCTCTCGCCACTATCACTGGTCATTTCCATCAGGAACAACATAACGGACCCCTTTGTCGGCCCCCACAGGACCTTGCCCTCAATGGTAGGGAATGTTTCATTCTCCAAAGGGAGGTTGGACAACATACTCCACCACTCCAGGAAGATGGGTCCTAAACTTAGTGCAGCTTGGAATGTTCCAAGTCATATCCACAGAATGTGAGCTCAGACCTACAGGGTTGCAGAGGTTACATAGGCTCTTGTGCTGAATATGGGCCCCAGATCAAATCAATGAGATATACAGTTAACAATATTTATATACTTTTCCCATATTTGGGAGCTACTCTCTTCCCTGATCCAGTTTTCTAGTCCTTTTTCCAACTATGACACCATCTCCCCAGACAATACCTTGGGTCCACCTGCATGTTAGCTGTCAGATCCAGGCAAAAACTAATGAAGCCATGGACCCCCTTGGAATAGACCTAAAACAGACTAGACCTACTAGCTTTTTCCAAAATGAAGACTCCCAAATCTTCATCTGCAATATTCTTGGCTTTAGGTTCAACACTAGTCAACAATTCGTTCTGCTTTATATCTTAACTCTTTTTCAGCCACCAGATTCCAGATGATACTATGATGTCAACCTGACTTCCCTGTAAAGATGACCCCACCAATGTATCCTTGGAGCCCCACCTCTCCAGACTCCTGGCCCACTAGGAAAAGAGAGAGACAAGCTGGTGTATGGATCATCCTGTCAACACCCATATTCAGCAAGGAAGCAAGTAAAAATTACTCAGTTCCTATGAAAAACATAAGGGAGAGTCCTAAACCAAATGAAGATGGAAATACCTTATGACTTGACAGTATAACTCCTAGGCAACAGTCACAAAGACAAGGAGACATGAATTCAATAAGATAAATATGTCCCTGGGTTCATAGCCTAACTATTAAAAATAACCCAACTAGGGAAGCAAATAAGAGCCCAGCAACAGATAACTGGATAAAGGAGTGATGAGACTGGGCCAGGCAGTGGTGCACTGGGTTAAATGCACATAGTATGAAGCACAAGTACTGGCTAAGGATCCTGGTTCAAGCCCCCAGCTCCCCACCTGCAAGGGGGTTGCTTCACAAACAGTGAAGCAGGTATGCAGGTGTCTATCTTTCTCTCCCCCCGTCTTCCCTTCCTCTTTCTCAATTTCTCTCTGTCCTAACCAGAGAGAGATAGAGAGAGAGAGAGAGAAGTAAAGAAAAGAAAAGAAAAGAAAAGAGAGAGAGAAAAAGAAAAAAAATGGCCACAGGAGCAATGGATTCATAATGCAGGCACCAAGCCCCAGTGATAACCCGGGAGAAAAACAAAAGGAATTACGAGACATACATTCAATGGAATACTACTCTGCAATTTAAAAAGACAAGACTATATCAGCTGGGACAGAATGAATGGACTAAGAAGTGAAAGACACCTACTAGGATGGTTTTGCTGATACGTGGAATACAAATGACGGAAGCTAACAAACTTGACAGAATTGTAACCAATGTCTCTTAGATGGTATTAGAACTACGGTGGTTATCAGAGCATGGGGCCTAAACTTTGGTGGTGGACATGACACACACGGTATCTACAACCTTGAAATCCTATAACTGAGAAATCACTGCTAATAAAAAAAAGTGAATATGCATAATCACTGCTAATAAAAAAAAGTGAATATGCATAGTTCAGCAGTGTCCAGTATATCCCCAGAGTTGTTCAGCCATAATTCTAGTACTTTTAGATTTTTAGACTATTTCTATCACCCATTATTGATTGTACTGGTACTGAAGGTGATATGCACATTCAATAGCAGGTACTCAATAAATATTTTCAGAATGCATGGTCAACTGGCTGACATTAAATATGCCAATATATGTATATTTATATAGATATGAATACATATGTGTATATGCAGATACACATTTTTTTTAAGCCAGGTCCATTGCACTTTTGCATTTTTATCACCACTTTAACATTCAGATAGAGACAGACAGGGAGAGACAGCGCCACATCAGAGATTCTTCCAATGCCATATTACTTCCAAGGGGGGTTGCACACAGGGCAAGGCACCTGCCCTCCCCCTCCCTAGTAAGCTATTCCCCTGGTCTATGGGTATTTCATTTTTTAAATGCCCTTAGGCATCTTATACTAAAATGAGGATGGCTATTGCTTGAAAGTTATTACATAAAATCTGATTTTAAGTAGGAAAAGTTATTATGTAAATTCATGGTAGCATTATCTCTATTGTAGTCTAACAGAATATGGACTATGAGCTACTACGATATTAATCTCTTTGGAAAGTGTTGAGGTCACTCTAACACAGATAATAATAATCAGCCTGCTTGACCTTAACAACCTTTAAACACTGGCAACCTACCATCAATTTCTGTGACGGTAAACTAAACATTTTCTTCAAATGAAGGAAAGTTTTATTATATGATTGAGCTGGAGACAAGCATATAAAAGATGACACATATTCAAACATGTCCTTATGACAATAAGTAGTCAGAACACTATACCTAACTGTACAATTACTTCTTATATAAACTATATTTTATTTTCATTGAAGACCATTGCTAAAACTTCTTTCTGCAAGTAATTCACCACAGAACCCTAGGAAATGGTCTAGTTACTATTTTGTTGTAATGATGAAAAATATCTTTAAGCCTCCTCTTTAAAGTATCTCCTTAAATTTTTAGTACTTATAGATATAATCATTTAGGTAATTATTTTCACCCGAATACTACTTATTCCTAAATGTTGGCAGTAATAAGACTCTCAAATAAATGAGTTAATTTGCCACAGAAAATAGGCACTATCTCTAGAAAGAATAATTTTTGTAAAATAAAATTTTCAAACCGAAAATAGATATCTCAATTACATTTTTTGAAGTAGCATTTTCTTGCTGCATTTTAGCCTACTTAAGCTTCAATTTATTAATCAGAGGGTAGGATATCCTCAGCACTACTTAAATTTTTGTTCTTTAAACAAAGAAGGAAGTACAAAGATACTGACGCTCATAAGAAAAACTAAAGCAAATCTTGCAAAATTCTAAACAGTCCCCCTTTACCAAAGAAACGCCTAGGTACTATCTGAATAATTGATTGCTGCACTAATTATACTTCTAGTACACTGGGTCCTCAAGGAACTGGTTATATTGAACAGAGAAGTAAAAAAAAAAATAGATATCTGCTGTATGAGAGACACCATAGTGGTTATGCAAAAGGACTTTCATGCCCAAGGCTCTGAAGTCCCAAAGTCCCAGGTTCAGTCCCCAGCACCACCATAAACTGGAGCTGATCGGTGCTCTGATCAAGCTCTCTCTCTCTCTCTCTCTCTCTCTCTCTCTCTCCTATTAAATCAATATAATATTCCTGGCCAGGTCACTGTGTGTGGGCTTCATATTTTTCTCATGCCTGTACAGCTCTGTCCAAGTACTCCAATCTCCTCACACATCCCAAATATATGCAGGTATAGTTCATGACCACATTTCAACTATCTCAGTCTTACTGTGTGGGTTACTGCACTCTATGACAGAGGAAGTCCCATCTAAGGGGGGCCCACCTTGCATCCTGAACTGCTAGGATAAACTGTGGTCACCTGTGTTCTAAACAAGAATTGTTGGGGGGGAGGGTGGATGAATTGACACAAAATATTATTTGATACTAGAATTGTTTGGATTTTTTTTTTACATTATCTGTTTGTTCATTTATCTGATAATGAGAAAGAGGGGGAGCGAGAACCAGAACACCACCCTGGCATCTGTGATGTCAGAGATCAAACTTGAGACCTTATGCTCTAGAAACTACCGTTTTGTGCACTGCAGTACCACCCTGGCTGCAAGTCTTTATTTCAAAAATGCATTGCTGGGGGGTACCTTTTGCTCCTGGGCCTTCTTTTTCATTCTTTTATTTGAGATACAGAAAGCGAACTATAGAGGAGAGAAAGAGAGAGATAGGTCAAGGCATCTTGACTGCTCCATCTTCCACGGAGTCTGCCCTGGTGCCATGGTGTTGAGGTTTGAAAGGGGGGGTCTCACACATGGTAGGGTACACATGCTACCAGCTGAGCTATTGCCTATCCCCATGATTTGGGTCTTTAATTAAAAATATGGTGACTTTTTTTTTATAGCCAGAAATATGTGCTAGAAACTTAACTCTTGATTCTATCATTTTAGCCTCTGATAAAGTTGCTTTCATTATATGTTATTTCACTTTAAGTCTCAGTTTCTAACAACCTGTGTTAATTGAGGAGTTTCTGTAAAACATAGCCTATAAGAGTGTGGACAGACCACTGGTAAATGCTACTAGGTGACTTAAATACTGTTACATGTACTGTATACTGTTTTTGGTAGATGGGATACCAATATTTTCCTACTATATGTTGGTAGTGTAGTGAAAGCTAGATCTAAGATTTCATTTCAGGGGCCAGCGACACAGTGATTGCAGTTATTGTAGAACTGGAGTTATAGATGAATGATACACCTAATTCTAACAACATAAAAAGAAAATGAGCCCCTTTCTCTAGATTCTAGTGTACAAAAGAAAGGTGAACATCGTGCAGCTGAAAACTCTGTAGAAGAGAATAAGAGCTAACTTCAACTAGATGAGGATGAAGGATACTTGTAAACAGGCAGAGGTCCCAATGATGACAAAGTTTCATTTGCATCGCCTCTGATTACACATTCTGATTGTATATGGAATGATTGGGCACATTATCAAAACAAAATGAGATCATCTGTGAAGCGGTGTGCTTGCTAGCATCTCTGGAATAAATTGAGCTGGGAACTGTGTCTTGTATATGTGATAACCCAGAGCAGAGCAAAGTCACTCTGAGGATGGGACCAGAGAATAAAGCACATTTGCTTATCAAGACAAGCTTAAACTTTCCTGCTACCAGGATGAGTAACAAATAACAGAATTTCTCTAATCATTTCAGTCAGTTTCAGGAATAACAGAAATCAAAGGTGTCACTTGTCATTTGCCCAACAGGTATTTTGGGATTCAGAGAAATGAATTTTCAGTAAAATAAGATGAACCTGGTCAGCTGATTCTGGCTCAAGCCAAAGGTGAAGATTGTCTTGTTAAGGGAATTAGGGGGAAAAAAAATGGAAAGTATAGCATAGGTAAATACCAGAGGTTGAAATAAATGTCAAAAGGGAATAAGAGTTGGAAGCAAGAGGTTGGAGATGAAATAATTGAGAAAGGTGGGAAAGGAGCACAGTTAGGTTAATAGTGGGCTTGGGAGTATTCTAGAATATATCTAGAAAGTCACTCGTTAAAAGAAAAGTACCAGTTGTCTTAGTAGAACGTTTCAATTATAATAAATGGCTAATTAATGTGTTAGCATTAGTGGATGTATAAATAGGTTATGAAACAGTATGGAAATGTAAGAGAATGGTGATTCCAAGTCAGGAGAGTGGAAAAGTTTGTGAAGATCACATGGGATGCTTCTTCTTTCTTAACGCAGATGATGGTTACACTGGTGTTTGCTCTAGAGTGTGCATCTATGTTTTATTCATTCTGCTACGTGAGCAGTAGCTTTCACAAACAAAAACGAAAGTGAGGCAGGGAAAATAGGAGATCACCGAGTGCATGTGTATGGAAAGGGGGAAATACAAATTATATTTGTAAATATTTTATATGTTTTCTTATGTATTTTGGTTAGAGACAGAGATAAACTAGGAAGGCAAGGGGAGACAGAAAGACATTCACAGCACTGCTTCACAGCTCCAGAATGCTCTCTCTGTATGTGGGGACTGGATGCTTGAACCTGGGTCCTTGAGTACTATAATGTGAGAACTCTAGCAGGAACATCACCAAGGTGCCCCGGAAATACTATTTTAAAGAGGCAGACTCCATAAGCCTCCACTAAACAGATGTGAAACAGGCAAGGAACTAAACTCTGGGGGTGGATCTCTGGGGCATTAGGAGCTGGGGTAAGGGAGGGAAAAGTGCCAAGTAGAGTAAACAGGAAGTTTAAAGATGCTCAGGCAGAAATACATCATAGTATATTTTTCTTTGCCTAAGAGTTATTTTATTTTTACCTTACAATCTTTACAGCACAGCACCCACAGCAATAAAGGATATTTTGGCACTGTAGTATCTTTTTTTCTCTAACACTTTAACGATTACTTGTTTATTTATTAATTGTCTACAGGGTTATCACTGGGGCTACATGCTGGCACTACGAATCCATTGCTTCTGGAGGCTATTTTTTTTCCATTTTTTTATTGGATAGAACAGAGAGAAACTGAGAGAGGAAGGGAAGATAGAGAGGAGAGAAAGCTAGACATTTGTAGACATGCTTCACTGCTTGTGAAACGACTCCTCTGCAGGTGGGGAACCAGGGGCTCAAACCAGGATCCTTGTGCTTCATACTATGTGCACTTAACTCAGTGCACTATCACCCAGCCCCCTTATTACTGACTGATTGATGAGAGAGTAGGGGGGAGAGGGGAGGAGGGAGAGAGAGAGGGGGAGAACCAGAACACCACTGTGGCACAAGTAATTCCAGGGATGGAATGTAGCCAAAGCTTTATCCACTGTGCCACGTTCTGAGCTGTTCGTCTTTCTATCTTTCTATATGAAAAAAGTTGGCCTGGAGTGGTGAAGGCCTAGTGATGACAGAAAAAAAAAATTCATTAAACATGAGGGATAGAGTTTCACATAAGACACAACACACCACACACACACACACACACACACACACACAAAGAGAGAGAGAGAGAAAGATAGATCGAAAGGTAGATTGAAAGGTAGATAGGCAGACAGGCAGACAGACAGACAGAAAGAGAGATGCCAGAGCACTACATTCTGTGCCAGGAATCCAATGGGAACGTCAAGTTTGATCAAACTCGAGTTTGATGCCCTACAAGTTCAACAATTTCTCTGCCTGCATAATATATTTTTCTTCAAATTCCCATGGTTACTCGTGGTTGCCTGGCAAATTCTTAGTTTCAATTGATCTTCTCAGTCTTCTAGCTTACTTCGTGTTAATCACTTTGAAACCTTTGGTTGGGAGATGACAGAGAAAGAAAGAAAATGTATCCAGTTCACCCCGACACCCCACCTACCTTTCTTTAGTGCAAATGAATTTTCTACCTGAAACACAATATATATGTGAGGTAAGAAACAAATATATGCCTTTCATTTTCTTTCTTATATACTTATTGAAACAGAATTGTAGATAATAGGAAAGAGAGCATAGCTAGAAAGGTAAATGAAATAACACCTCAAGAAGGCCATTTCTAAAAATATATTCAGGTTAGGTCCACCTGACAATAACAACAAATTCAGTTAAGTACTTTGTCGAAATTCAAATTTGTTAGATTTTAACAGTGAGATGAAGCAGGATGCTTGACTTTCTTTCTTCTTCTTCCTACCCTCATGCCAACCTCAGTGTACCTTTGGTTGTCTATAAGTTTAATTGAGCTACTATTTTTGTTGGGGCATAAGAACAAACTGTTAAAGTACAACTGTAAGAGGTAGACATGTTGACAGCTTGGGATCAGGAGAAAAGTTCTACCACATGGAGGGTTTTTGAAATCTGGAAGGTCACCATTGTGTAGAGGCCAGACCTTTCCTGTGGCAATTTCAAGAAATATAAAGGGACTCAGTGGGTGGTAGTGAGAAGTGAGTCAGTTCAAAGTGAGGAAAAGCAATCACACAATGTTTTTTTTTTTTTTTTTGGTTGTTGTTGTTGGGAATGAACAGAGCTACTTTCTGAGTTTACTGTGGAGTCTGGTTACCACTGGTCATGTTGTTCTGCCCTGGATGGATGACACATCCATAAGATGCATATGTTGGGGTCCTGAGATGGGTCTGGAAAATAAATGCACACAAAATCCTATATGAACTATGCTCTAGAAAATGAAAGAAAACCAAATGTTTAATAAAAGTATCTTTATGGGAGTTGGGTGGTAGCGCAGTGGGTTAAGCGCACGTGATACAAGTGCAAGGACTGGCGTAAGGATTCCAGTTTGAGCCCCTGGCTCACTACCTGCAGGAGAGTTGCTTCACAGGCGGTGAAGCAGGTCTGCAGGTGTTTATCATTCTCCCCCCTCTCTGTCTTCCCCGCCTCTCTCCATTTCTCTCTGTCCTAACAACAACGACATCAGTAACAACAATAATAACTACAACAACAAGGGCAACAAAAGGGGATAAATAAATTTTAAAAAAGTTTTATCTGGCTAACATTTTTCTTTTGCATCTGAATTCTAAATTTATTAATTCCTACACATTTCCAATCAGGTCTACTCCAATTCAATATTTCTCATGTAACATAATCACACATAAATGTATGATTTGTTTTTTAATTTTTATCGGTGATTTAATATTGATTTACAAAATTATAAGATAATAAGGGTATAATTCCACATCTTTCCCACCACCAGTGTTCACCATTCCCTTCATTCTCCCAAGATCACAGATATAAATTGACTTTTCTTTCTACAACTATCTGTATTTATGTATATTTGTCCATTTTTTCTATGGTCCTGCCTTCCCATCCTTTCTAAGTCACACCTACAACCTCTGAGTGTCCTCCCCACGCCACCCCTTTATTTCCTTCTTTCTCTGGATCCAGATGGAATTGGAGTTCAGAACCCTCTGGTCACCTTCCCCTAACCTTTACCCCTCTGACAGTATAGACCAAATTCTTTCAGGTGTGGGTGGAAGGTCTGGCTTCTGTCATTGCTTCTCCACTGAACATGGGCGTTGGCAGGTTGATCCATACCCCTAGCCTGTTTCTATCTATCCCTAGTGTAACAACATCTTTCTATGCCTCACATTACACTGGTTATCTTACTCTTAATCTGCTGTGTAATCAACGCATTTGTCCATCTTCTGTATCCTTCAGCATCACCAATGTTGAAAAACAATCTCCTGAGCCAGGGAGATAGCTCAATTCTGAACTCAAGTCAAAGCACAGAATTTACATACCTGGGACCCCAGAGATCTAAGGTTCAATACCATAAGGCAGGTGAGTGGTGCTCTGGCCTCTCTGTCTTTCTCATAAAATTGGATATATTTGAAAAATGAAAACAAGAAACCAAGCAACAATTACAAAACAATTTCTTGGTTGTATATTTATTTTGGCTACATTCCCCCCCCCAGATTTTAATCCTCAACTGTGTTGTAGTGTTGAAACTGCTCTATCATCATAGCAGATTTGCATTTGCTTTTGATTTTCACTTGAAATGTGGTGCAGTCCTAATACTTTGCCCTAGTTTATAAGGCAGGGATTACTGATAAGCATAAATGTCTAAGTCCAGGCAAGAGGAAGGAATGGAAAATATAGGGTAGGCCAAAGAAAGTAAAAAAAGAAAAAAATGGAGAAAAATAGCAAAGATGTTTTCCCCAGTTAAAATCATTGAGTCTTCCAGGATATTTGCTCTAACTTGGGAAACCCTGACCCTACCTACCTCAGGTCCAGCCACTCTCTGCAGCACCTACACAGATGAACCTTTCAGCAATGATACACGTATGAGGCGAGCTCACTGTACCCACACCAGCAGGAATAGTACTAGTTGTGCTGTGTTCATCCATTCTGAAATGTGTCAGAAGAGATGGTGATTCAGGCTTTCTCATTTTCTCTTTATGGCAGATCTAACATGTTCAGCTATTTAGGATATCAACTTTCTCAACAGGTTTTCTTTTCTTGTTACTTGATTGCTAAACTGTTTGACTTGCTGTCGGGTGAGCACTTTTCCAGGGGTCACCATACTAGCTCCTGCTTTGTGATGCATCCCACCCAAGAGAGAGACAACACACACAGCAGCTCAGGAAGCTTGAGTGTTGTGGTGTCTTCCAAGCTCCCACCCACTCCCCAGTCTGGAAAGAAGGGGGGGGGGTAAGTAATCTTAGAGCAATGAAGCCCCACAGCAAAAAAAAAAAAAAAAAAGAAATAAAATTAAAAGAAAGAAAGAAAATCCCTATTTCTATTCCCTCTCTTCATACATAGAATAACTACTTTCGACTGGGTAACAAAAAAGAGCACAATCAGATGTATAATAGGGTATAACATCTGCAGGGATCTTAATAACCAACTGTGTTAATCACGGGAATATTTTTGCTAAGGGTGAACTGGGTAAAAAAAATTTTAATAGCATTTTAATAGGGGTGAATAGTTTACAGGACAGTTGTTGACACATGGGCACCTCATTTCTCCATGATAGGTGTCTGCAAAACACTCTCCCAACTTAGATCTTTTTCCACCACCATGTACTAAGTCCCCAAAGTCACTCCTCTGCACCTCTTCTCCCCTACTCCCCCACACACTTCTGGAGCTTGAAGGAATTATGTCAAGTGAGATAAGCCAAAAAAAAAAAAAAAAAAAAAGGATGAATACCAGATGGCCTTACTCGCCTTCTTAAGGAACAAGGAAGGACCTAAAGGCGAAACCCAAAGTAAAAGTGCTTTGAAACTTCTGACTCAAGTTTGGCTACCTGAAGAGCTGAGCAGATCGCACTGAAAAGCAACCACAATTAAAATGGGCTTCGTCTTAAGACTCTTTATTTTCCACCCTTTGGAAAACAGTTGTTGGTGACACATCATCACACATCGCTGCTATGGAATGGATCCTGCAATTTATTATTCCCAGAAATGAGTGAACTTTGGAGATCAGAGTACTCCTGATGTGACACAATTCAGGCATTAGGTCTGGAGTAGGTGAGTATTGGCAACAGAAAAATTACTCCAGTTGTAGTCCTTCGGCAGAGGTAAAAGGACTCTGTCAGTCTCCCTCAAGAAAGGATACTCCTAGAAGCAAGGAGGTCTGGTCGTGGTTTGTTTTACTGCTTCTCATTTTAATATTACCAGATTCATTAAGTCTCCTATCACTTTCCAGAGACTGGTTTTCTGTCCAGTAGACACGGGTCCCATTTTGGTGTGTACCATTTTCATTCTTGTAATTAGTTGTGGGCATTACTAATTGCTATTCTAATTACCTGCTTGAGAATGCCAATTATCTCTTTGTCCCCACACAAGCATGTGCAATTGGCTAATTAGACCTTCAAGTAGGCAACTAGAAATATAATTAGCCATTTGAGAGAACAATTAGTTGTACCATCAATTTTGCACCCATAAAAGAAGGAAGCTTTGGCCTAATTTGTAATTTATAATGTGAAATGAAAACTGAAAAGAAATCAAGGTTTGACAGAGGAATATGAGTGTTTACAGGTTGTGGAAATCTGAAATATACAAGTCAGATAGGGGAGAGGTGCTTCTCTTAAAATGGATAGGCAAACTACAGAATGACTATGTGAAAGACTTTGATGACTGAGGCTCTCAGAGGTCTCAGGTTTTATCACTCACCCCTAACATCCTGTACCATCAGCCAGAGCTGAGCAGTGCTCTGGTTAAGAATTAAAAAAAAAAATAGGGGCGCCCAGTTGAGCACACATGTTGCCATGTGGAGGGACAGGCCAGATTCAACCTTCCATTTCCAAGGTGCAAGGGGGGGAAGCCTTACAAGAGTTGAAGCAGTGCTACAGGCATCTCTCTTTCTCTTTCCCTATCTCCTCCTTTGCTTTTGATTTGTCTGTCTCTATCAAGTAAGCAAATAAATAGAATATTTTTAAATAACAAAGAAAATACATTACTTAAATAGTGTATCAATTGAGAAAAAGAAAAATCTGTAAGGCAGTTCAGTTTAGTTTTTCTTTTCTTTTCTTTTCTTTTCTTTTCTTTTCTTTTCTTTTCTCTTCTTATATTTTCTTTTCTTTTTTTTTACCAGAGCACCACTTATTATTGTGCAGAGGATTGAGCCTGGACCTTGGGTGACTCCAGAATTAAAGTCTATTATCTAAACTGCTATATAGTATCCCTTCCTTTTAAAGGAAGTTCTTCCATAAAACAAAAACAGCTACTGTTTCAAACCAACCTTCCTTCCTTCCTTCCACCAGAGCACTGTTCAGTTCTTGGCTTATGGTGGTGCGGGAGATTGAACCTGGGACTTTTGGAGCCTCAGGCATGAGAGTCTATTTGCATAATAACTATCATGCTATCTACCATTCACCCTGGTTTCAAATGATGAAACAGATTTATTTTCTAGGAGACCAAAGGGTAAAGAATATCACTTATAAAAAAAAAAAAAAAGAATATCACTTATAAAATTAGCTTCATCACATGAAAATAACTAAAGCTCTGAGTATCAGGTTTAGCATCTGAATGAGTACATCTCAGCTCTACACTGATGTTGCAGATCTCTGCTCTCAAGAGCTCAGAGAGTACAGTGAATTTACAGTCTTAGATACCATTCTTTTCTTAAAGAATGGCCTTCAATTACAAACCAGGTACAAGAATATTGACTACAAAGACACATTCAAAATCACCAGCAGCTTACACATTGACTTTGCCATTGATTGACATGTTAAAGTAACAAATCCCAGGCTAGGAACCATGACAGGCCATGTATTAAATATCAATTCACAGATAAGTTAAAGAACCCTTGATATTTTCCACTTGAGCAAGTAATTAACTATGAACAAAAACAAATATTTTATTTAACTGTAGTCAGTAGCAGACATATTAATCCAATGAACTAAAAACAATGTTTTACTGTTTCTGACCTCATTGGCAAAAATCTCATCTCCAGATAAATACAACGTTCAGATTTCTCAAGATTTTACTCTAAGTCTGTCAATTTAAAGGTTTAACATGTTAAGAAACACAGCTTGAAAAGAAACAGATTAGAATCGCAGACAGTGTTGTCAACCAAAAGAGAGAATGAAGGAATCTCGTGGATTTTAAGAACCTGTATAGCATTTAACAGCATCCTTCCAAACTTCAAGAACCTCTGTATGTGCTTTTCTGGGGAAGTGGTCTCTGTGGATGTAATTTGGGATGACTAGGACTGACCCTACTAAATCCATTATCTTCATAAAGCAGGTCGTGTGGAAGCCCAGAGAAGTGATTCAGCTGGTAAAGCTCATTCTTTGCATGTATAAGGGCCCTGCTTTGATCCCCAGCATTGCATATAGGAAAGTGGTGTTCTGGCCTCTCTCTCTCTCTCTTACACAGAGTGAGCAAATCAAGAAATCTAAATAGAGAATCCTATGAAAACACACAGGCAAAAAGGGCATGATAACCAATTCTTCTTATTTCTAGTTCTAGAACAGGAAAACAATACATTTATTATTTTATATTGCCCAGTTGATATTATTTTTGTTGTTGGACGGGACAGAGAGAAATTGAGAGAGGAGGGGAAGACAGGGAGTGGGAGAGAAAGACACCTGCAGACCTGCTTCACCGCTTGTGAAGTGACCCCCCACACACACTTGGGGAGCTGGGGGCTCAGACCAAGATCTTTGTGCTTTGCACTATGTGCTTTAACCGGATGCACTACTGCCTGGCCCCCCTCCCCCCTTTTTGATAGAGGAAAAGAGAAAAGGAGATGGAGAGAGAGGATTAGAGAGCAGAGACAGTTGCAGCACTGCTCCACCACAAGCATCAGTTGGGGTATTCAGAGTTTGAACCTGGGGTATTACTCATAGTTCCTTAAATATCAGTAGGTAGCACTGGGGCTTAAGAGTGAAGTCTAAGGGGATCACACATGAGAGACAGCTTACTCTGTTGAGCCCCTGGTCTCCATATGAAAGTACCATAAAAAGGGGGATGTTTTATGACTGATGGAGTGATTTTTTTTTAAGATTTTATTTTTTAATTCATAAGAAAGATAGGGGAGAGAAAGAACCAGACATCTCTCTGGTACATGTCCTGCCGGGGATTGAACTCAAGACCTCATGCTTGAGAGTCTAATGCTTTATCCACTGTGCCACCTCCCGGACCACATGGAGTGATATTGTTATGTATCTCTTTCTTTCTATTTCTCTCTCCCTTTCTGTTTCTCACCTTGTATCTGAAAAAAAAAAAAAAGTGGAGTCACACAGGTGTAAAATCCTGGCAGAAAAAGTAGAAGGAGAAGGAGAAGAAAGCTGAGGGTTAGCAAAATAGCTGTCTTGGAAGGTGTGGTACTTGCTTTGCCAAACTCACAATAACAGTTCAAGTCCAGTCTCCACTGCACTAATGGAAGCTTCCCTTTCTACTGCTGGTTTTCTATCTGAACAACAACAACAACAAAAAAAATGCAGCCTGGAATAGTGAATCCCTGCCAAGGACAAAAAAAAAAAAAAAAAAAGACAAAAAAGAAGACTGAAGAGGAGGAAGAGGAAGTGGAAGAGGAGATGACAAAGGAGGAGATGGAGGAGGAGATGGAGTAGGAGGGCCAGGTGGTTGGGACTTAGAAGGAGCTTGGGCTGTCAGTGGCTTATGGTGAAGGGAGATGGCACTTGGATAGGTAAGGTATACTGGCACATAATTTGGTGGAGATATGAAATTACATACCTGAGACAACTGTCTTCTAAAACATTTTCTTAATAAAAAAATAAGCTTTGGGAAAAAAGGGACATATCATGTATATCCAATAATGTGTTTAACCCAGGCTTTACAGATTACTTTGGCATTTTCTTTATGTTTTGCACCAACTCTAGAGGAATGTCAAGACAGATCATTATCCTGTGAATCATTGAGAGCACTTTAGGAAGTTAAATTCTAATGTTGTCAATGGAAACTAATCTCTGATATTTAATTTTATTTAGGTACAAATAATCACATTGTAGTGACAGAATTTAGAATAAATGGGATCCATCAATTTTTCTGACACTTAGCTTTCAAATACCAGTGATATTAACTACAATGTTGGCAGGAGTTGAAGAAATGCCTCTCTTGAGATGGAGCTATCTGGAGTGTGGCCTGATAGTACATAGTCTGAGCACTGCATGACTTAAGATCCAAGGGCTCAGAGTCCAAATGTGGATGATATTGTGGGTACTCAGTTAGGAATATCAAGGTTCTCCAAGCTAGAGGAATTCCATTAGTGTTAGCTGTCACTCTGATTTAGTTAGCTCCACTGTAACAACTCAGTTGAATTACATCCCAACCCCTCATTTCCAGTATTGGATAGCGACGGCCATCTCACCAGTAAGTCACATGCAACTGCCACCAACTTGAACTCCTTTCCAGACTCGATCTTATATCTTCCTAATTTCTATTTCTACTAGCACTGACTTGAGCACTCAAGCTTGCTGAGCTTACATCAGAGAGAACTCTTTACTTGTTTCCTTTCCCAAGCAAAGCCCCACAAGGCAGCAGGCACGGGAAGCAATCTGCCTTGGCTGAAGGCAATGAAAAGAGTATTGTCTGTAGAGAATTTAAGAACCATTATAAAAATGATTAAAAATGGTGCATCTTGTTATTAAAGAATGTCAGTTTTTGACCTCCTCTTTGTTATATTCTACTGTTTCCATGTACTTGATTTTATATTATTCACAAGGTTCTGTTCTTTTAGACTTTAAAATACTTCTTTCTAGTGTCTCTGGTTCAGACTCTCATAGCCTTATAATCATTTCATATTATAAAATTATTTTGTAATCAAACTTTTCTTTTACCAGTTCATCCTAAATCAACTACCAGGTTAAAAACAGAGTTAGGAACATTTCATTCATATATATATCATTTTATTTTAGACAGGAAGAGAGATATATAGAGAAAAGACCAGAGCACTGATGAGTTTTGGCTTATGGTGGTGCTGGGCACTAAAATGGAATCCAGAAGCCTCAGGCATGAAAGTCTTTTTGCATCACCAATCATGTCTCCCCAGGCCCTGTAAGTTCATAATTCTTTAAACTCTTCATATTACCAACAGAATAAAGTTTCTAACATTTAGTTTAGTATTGAAGGCTTTGGTGATCTGGTGTAATCTCTTTCTCAAAGGCACTCTTTTAATTTTTTTATTTTTTACCAGAGCACTGCTCAACTCTGGTTTATGGTGGTATGGGGGATTGAACCTGGGACTTCAAATCCTCAGGCATGAATCTTTTTGCATAACCATTATGCTATCTCCCCCCATTCTTTAGTATCTTTCAAACACCATTCTCTCCACACTATTTCCAGCAAGAACCACACACATAACCGCACATACGCTCTGTCTATGTCTGTGACTTGATTAATTCTTAACATTCTTATACTTTGTCACTGTAGCTCTGCCTAGATTTTACTATTTTTTTAAATTTAGTGTAACCACCTATAGGAATAGCTTCCTTATATGACTTTTCTGAAATAATGTATTACTATTATTATGATTACTATTTGATTATTATTATTACTATTATTCAACTTCATTATTACTCTATTGAGGAAATGTTATTTTGTAGAGTTTTTGTTTCCACAGGGGAACAGTTGCTCCACACCCAAGATTCATTTATTATTTTATCTGACTTTTCAAAGACAATTACCATTTTATATTTTTGATACTACAGAATTTTCCATTAAATCTTCTATTACACGGTGAGCTTCAACTAGTCAGGTATATGCTTGACGTATATTAGATAGTTCTAGATACTGTGACTCTTGGATCCCCACTCATAATCACACTCAGCACCTACTCCAATATTATTTATATTAACTTGACACTAAACAAATCCTCTAGAAGTGAAATATAGTTAATAATTTTGTAACGGTTGCTAAATATTCTGTTCATGACTTCCCTCCCGTTCATAATTCCCATGAAAAGGCCAGGCTCTGAATATGACTATTTATTCACTTGTACCACAAATTGCTGCGTTTCCATCAAAACCGCACACTCTCAATAAGTTTCTTTCATGTTCCAAATGGTTTAAATAGGCATAGAATCTCCAAAACTTTGCACTTGAAGACCATAAAGATTTTTTCCCCTTCTGAATTCTCAGCACATATCATCTACATTATTCATCCAGTTCTTAATCATATACTTCTTTGTTACATGTCATATTTTTAACTCACACATTGTTCTCTTTTCCCAAGAGCTCAATATTTCTTCCTAACCACAATGAGAGATTTTTAACTGTGGGTTAGGACATTATATTAAGCTCTATTTTTCACTCCTCTGACATTTAACACTGGGATGTTTTTTGTTGTTTTTGAATGAACTGTTGTGTTGAAAATAATACTTCCAACTAGAATTTTAGCCTAGATGTCTCTTCCTTTGATAAACTATCATTGATTCTGAATTCAGTGAAGCTAATTATAACATACATAAAGTCTCATGGAATTTATTTTCATTAATTTTCTTTAGTGTTATTTCTTAACATTTACTGATTAATTTGATGAACTTGACATCCCTTGATATACTGTCATTTTTTTTTACAAAAATCAAGTTTAGAAAGAACCTTAATTCATTAAGTTGTATACATTTTGATTTATTCAATTAATAGTAGACATGAAATTAGCAAAATCAAAATAATCAATAACTTGTACCTTTTGCTATTTTCTATGTGTTTGTTACCACCTATATTTAATTCTTAAGTCAACTCAGAACAGTAGGTATTATTTTGCTTTTTTTCACAGATGGCAAAATGAGAGTGTAGTGACTAAATTAGTTAGGTCTGAGTTGCTCAGAGAGTACTTAGAGGAATAAGTATTTCGTCTTGTTTCTGTCTATAGTAAATCCTGCATTCAAGCCTGTAGATCAATGCCTTCTGAAATAGAAAAATTATTGTTCTGCTTGTCCGCTGAGAATTCTCTTTCCAAAACTTTATTATGAAAATGTTGAAGAAAAGACTGAAGGAATTCATAACAATTACCATAGACCTGTAATGCTCTAACTCTCAACTTTGGCTGCCTTTGCTTTATTACAATTCTATTCATTTTTCCCACTTAGGAAACTGTTTTTGAAACACTTATGAATATGTTACAGATATCAGTACATTTCATTGCTATTTTCCTTGTCATCTTAGTATGGATTAATAATCTGGGGCCAGGCAGTAGCGCACTGGGTTAAGTGCACATGGCACAAAGTGCAAAGACCAGCATAAGGATCCGGGTTGGAGCCCCTGTCTCCCCACCTGCAGTAGGTGAAGCAGGTCTGCAGGTGTCTATCTTTCTCTCCCCATCTCTGTCTTCCCCTCCTCTCTCCATTTCTCTCTGTCCTATATAACAACAACAGCAATAACAACAATAACAACAACAAGGGCAACAAAATGGGGAAAATGGTCTCCAAGAGCAGTGGATTTGTAGTGCAGGCACTGAGCCCCAGTGATAACCCTGGAGGGAAAAAAAAATCAACATTTAAGCTTTTTTGAAGAGAATTGTCTTGAATTGCAGATAGCACATATCTTGGGAAAAAGGACTTTAAAAACTACTTTAAAAAGTATTTTCTTCTATCTATCTCTATCTAATGCCTCTGTCCTATGAAACATTATATAAAGAGATTGTTCTTGTAGCTTTTTAAAGTGATACAAGAATCCTACTACTTAAGTTAATGTTAAGTTTACAGGCCCATGCCTGAAAATGAGTGAACTGTTGTGCTGTCCAGTTTGTTTGATTCACAAAAGTAGACAAAAAATAGTCAATGATGTCAAGAGTTCAAATAAAGAATCAATCCAAGGGCCAGGTGGTGGTGTATCTGGTTTAGTGCACACTTTACAGTGTCCCAGGACCTGAGTTCAAGCCCCTACTCTGCACTTGCAAGCAGTGAGGCAGGTCTGCAGGTATCTCTCTCCCTCACTATTTTCCTCTTCCCTCTAAATTTCTCTTCTTATCAAATAAAATTGTTTTCTTTTTCTTTTTTTTTAAAAAGTCAATCCATGTGCTTTAAAGCCTTCCTCCTCTTTCACAATATGTACACGGACACTTGTATACCCAGACTACACCATTACGGTAACAGTGAAGTCAAAGGTAAGCTCTTATTGGCCACCTAGTGTCTCTGGAGACTAATGGTGGAATGTGTGATGTTACTTAAAGACAAAGTGAGCGTATAGTCCTAAAGTTTTTCCGCAGTGCTGATTCCTATGACGAACTAGAATTTTGGAAGTGTCTCAGAGAATTGGGAAGATAATAATGGAAGTAGCTATAAGCAACTCGTATTTTTCTAATATGTTGCAATTATTTTATTCAACAGAATTCCCAAACAACTGAATTGCCTCTAGGTCTCTGTTCCATCCTCGCGACCTGCCAGAATGGGGCATTTTCCCATTGCTGTGCTACTTACGGGTTCCAGTGAACAAACCCTCCATTATTTATTCTACAAAATGGGTCACAGAGGACGATCTTGCTAGCAGTAGCTGGATGTTATCAGATGACATAAAAACTGTGTGTCTCATTCATTTTCGGTTCCCAGGTTTTCAAATCTACATTCTGGTTTTTGTTTGTTTGGGTTTTGTTTTGTTTCATTTTCGCTGGGGCTGCGGCTCAATGTCCACATAATGAATCCACCACTCCTGAAGGCCATTTATCCATTTTTTTTATTTGTGTTTTTTTAAATTAGATAGGACCAAAAGAAATTGAGAGGGGGTAGGGGACAATAAAGAGGGAGAGAGAAAGACAGTCACCTGCAGACCTGCTTCACTGCTGGTGAAGCTTTCCCTTTACCTGCAGGTAGGGAACATGGGCTCGAACCTGGGTCTTTATGCAATGGTGATGTGTGCACTCAACCAGGTGCAGCACTGCTCTCCCCACCCCACCCACCTTTTCCACACTATTTTTTATAAATCATTTTATTGTTGGGGGGAGGAGAAGAATAATGGTTTACAGGACAGTTGTTAATACATGAGTGCTATTTCTTATCTCCAGCCTCATCACAGCTCAAGTCTCTCCTACGTTCTTACCATTGTAGTAAAAGTTACAGTAAAAAGTGTCATTTATAGCACTGGATAGTGCATCTGAGAGGAGTTAAAGATTCAACAGACTCAAAAGAAATTCTCACTGAAATGAAGAATTGCTACTGAGATCTGCTAAAAGAAAATCTTAGAAAGGGCCAGGCCTGGTACTCTTCCGTCCTGATGATTCTGATGCTCACTGAAACTTGAGAATCACTGATTTAGAACAAGCTACTTCTGGAGAGACAAAACCTAGAGGGAAAAAAAAATCCATTTTTATAATAAAAATATAACCAATTTAACATTTTGTGGATCAAATCTTATTTGAACAAAATCCATGATTCAGCTGTATGGACATTTTAAGTCTTGTTTCTAATAAAATTTCTACTTTATAAAAGTTGATTATAAATTTTCTTGAAGTATTCTAAAGACAACAGAAGGAAAAAAAGGTTTTAGAGACTAAAGATGGCACTAAATTTGTTTTCTAGATAATCTAGAACTTACTTTTGAACTATCTCACTTATTTTAAAGACCTGCTGCCTCACATTCACAGTTCAGTTTTGTAATGGATTAAATCACATGCTATTTTATCTATACCACCAGGAAAGCACCCATTACATCAGGAAAGCAAAAACATTAGAACACTGCTTAATGTAATTCTTTTAATAATAGTATATTTGACTTTTTTTTTTGGAGATTCACTTTCTCCTTCCTAAATATTTGCTTTAAGGAAATTATTGCTGTCATGCCTCCACACTTCTTATATATTTTGAAGCCAACATACTACATTTATGGTTTTAATTTTCAAGATTATAACTTCCCTATATTGTTTTATATATATAAAGGAAACATTGACAAAACCATAGGATAAGAAGGGTATAATTCCACACAATCCCCACCACCAGAATTCCATATCCCATTCCCTCCCCTGATATCTTTCTTATTCTTTAACCCTCTGGGAGTATGGACCCAAGGTCATTGTGGGATGCAGAAAGTGGAAGGTCTGGCTTTTGTAATTGCTTCCCCGCTGAACATTGGTGTTGACAGGTAGATCCGTACTCCCATCCTGCCTCTCTCTTTCGCTAGTAGGGTGGGGCTGTGGACTTCCCTATATTGTTATAGGGACTCAGCTTCCTGCTTATTTTGCTATATTGAAGTAGAACTGGAAGCTTGTAGAATCTTTCAAAAGGTACAATTCAGAAGAGTAAGCCAACGCCATGAAATGATACTTAGTAGAAGGTAAACATTTTCAGTTGATGAGAACATTTCCCAATGTCAAAGCTATCTATTGAGAATGGTATTTGAGGGTCAGGGTGGTAGCATAATGGTTAAGTAGTAACACTTTCATGCCTGAGGCTATAAGGTCCCAGGTTCAATCCCAGAATCACCATAAGCCAAAGCTGTGCAGTGGTCTGGAAATAAAATAAATAGAAACATACATACATACATACATACATATTTTTAAGAAAGAGATTGTGATGCTTGGCATTTAATATACTGAAAAACAGAAGCAGTATTTTATTTAGTTGTTTGTTTTTAAAGATAAAATAATGATGCTAATTCTAAAATCTAGCCAAGAACTGCAAAAATGATTAATATTTTTAACCACACTACTGAAATTCAGTAAGTTAACAAGTTAAAGTTATATATTTTATTAAAAAAATTGGGAGGTAAATATTTTGAGTATAGTTTTAGAATTACATCATGTATAATGCATTTACTCAGTATATATTGCTTTATCATGTGTTTTTAAATGGCCAATTCTGAACAAATGCAGAATTTATCATTATTTTCTAAAGTGTAGTATGGAAAATTAACAGTTGATTATTAAAGATCTCAATGCAATTTATTCCTCTGCATATATCTTATAACTATCAGTCAACATCATATGCTATTACTTCATTATTTCATTTAACTTTTGTTGACACTTGTAGTATGGAGCTGGGAAATAGAATGGGAGCTTTATATAAAAGAATGGCCTTCAATAAATATGAAAAAATGCTCCAAGTCACTGATTGTCAGAGAAATGCAAATAAAGACAATAATGAGATACCATTTCACCCCTGTGAGAATGTCATACATCAGAAAAAGTAGCAGCAACAAATGCTGGAGAGATTGTGGGGAAAAAAGAACCCTCCTGCACCACTAGTAGGAATGCAAGTTGGTCCAACCCCTGTGGAGAGCAGTCTGGAGAACTTTCAGAAGGCTAGAAATGTACCTACCATTTGACCCTGCAATTCCTCTCCTGGGTATATATCCTAAGGAACCAAACACACCCATCCAAAATGAGTTGTATATACCTATGTTCATAACAGCACAATTTGACATAGCCAAAACCTGGAAGCAACCCAGGTGTCCAACAACAAATGAGTAGCTGAGAACTTTGTGGTATAGATACACAATGGAATACTACTCAGCTATTAAAAATGGTGAATTCAGGACACATTGGTGGGGTTGTCTGTCCAGAGAAGTCTGGTTGGCATCATGCTAGCATCTGGAACCTGGTGGCTGAAAAGAGAGTTAACATATAAAGGCAAACTAATTGTTGACTAATCATGATCCTAAAGGCTGCAAAAGTGCAGATGAAGAGTTGGGGTGGGGAGGTCTCCGTTTTGTACATAGCTAGTAGGCTTATTTTAGTTATATTACAAAGGGCCTGTGGCTATACTAGTTTTTTTTTTTTTTCCCCTGAGCCTGAAATCTGATATGCAGGTGGATCCAAGTTATTGTCTGGGAAGATGATGTCATGGCTGGGAAAAGGACCAGAAAGCTGGATCAGGGAAGAGAGTAGCTCCCAAATATGGGGAAGGGGTATAAATATTGTTGACTGTAAACCCCATCGATTTGATCTGATCTGGGGCCCATATTCAGCTTAGGAGCCTAAGTGACCTCTGCATCCCTGTAGACCTGAGCTCACATTCTGTGGTCATGAGTAGGAACGTTCCAAGCTGCCCCAATATCAGGACCCATCTTCCTCAGGTGCAGCATAGAGTATGTTGTCCAGCCTCCTTTCGGAGGATGGAACATTCTCTACTGTTGTTGACCCAAGTTGAGGGCAATGAGGGCCTACAAAGGGGTCTATTGTGTTGTTCCTGATAGAGATGACTGGCAACAATGGAGAGAGGGATTTATTAGAGGTCTAGGCCATCCTGTCTGTTTGGGAATCTCAGGACTACTGAACTAGGGCCCCAGCTGATGCGGTGGCCTGATAGTGACTAAAGAGTCATCTTTAAAGGATGCCAGTCTCTTGCCCTTTTGCTCAGATTCCCTAGAACCCCACCCCACTAGGTAAAGAGAGAGGCAGGCTGGGAGTATGGATCGACCTGTCAACGCCCATGTTCAGCAGGGAAGCAGTTACAGAAGTCAGACCTTCCACCTTCTGCATCCCACAATGACCTTGGGTCCTTACTTCCAGAGGGCTAAAGAATAGGAAAGCTATCAAGGGAGGGGATTGGATATGGAGTTCTGGTGGTAGGAATTGTGTGGAGTTGTACCCCTCTTATCCTATGGTTTTGTCAGTGTTTCTTTTTTATCAATCAATCAATAAAACATTAAAAATGGTGAATTCACCTTCTTCACCCCAACTTGGATGGAGCTTGAAGAAATCATGTTAAGTGAGATAAGTCAGAAACAGAAGGATGAATATGAGATGATCTCACTTATAGACAGAAGTTGATAAATAAGATCAGAAGGGAAAACACTAAGCAGAACTTGGACTGTAACTGGTGTACTGCACCAAAGTAAAAGACTCTGGGGTTCAAGACCTGGAACATGATGGCAGAGGAGGGCCTAGCGGGAGTTGAACTTTTATGTGAGAAATGTTATGCATGTACAAACCACTGTATTTTACTATCAACTGTAAACCATTAATTCCCCAGTAAAGACATTAAAAAAAAATAAAGACCTGATTTACTTCAAGCAAAACTGAGTCAAGAATGAGAAAGTAGGAAATTGAGTAGATAAAGTGGTTGAGGGAAGTGAAATAGAGAGTAGGGCAAGGGGTTGTACAGGAGGCCTAAGTAGTAAATATTTGATTAGACACTTTGTGGTATCTTCTTTAGTTTTTTCTACTTGTTTGTTGAGCTTATTAAATCTAAATCTAATTCCACTCTCTTGAAGGATGGCTGAGCCAGCCAACTTTGCCACTCGAGGAAGACTGGTTCTCAAATGAATGCAGCCTAGAATGTTCCCATCTGTGACCATGGAATGTGAGCTCAGAGTGACAGGGACTCAGAGGTCTCACAGGCTCCTGTGTTCAATATGAATAGACATGGGCCATAGGTCACATCAATCTGGTTAGTAGCTAATGGCATTTATATACTTTCCTCATATTTGGGAGCTACTCTCTGCCCTAATCCAGCTTTCTAGTTCTATTCTAAACTTTGACACCATCTTCCTAGACAATAATTTTTAGGTCACCTACATGTTAGCTATGACAATCAACCAAAAATTACTAAAGTCATGGGCTCCTTGGAACATAAATAAAATAGACTTCCTAGCTTCTTCCCACATGAAGACCCCTAGTTTCATATGCTTTATTCCTACTGTTGGGTTCCTGTTTATTAAACAATTTGTCCTGCTTTATATCTTACCACCTTCTAACCACTAAATTTCAGATGCTACTGAAATGATTTCAGGTGATTCCATCCTAACTTCCTTGGACAGACAACCTTACCAATGTTTCCCAAAATCTCACCTTTTCAGAGTCCTATTCCACTAGGAAAAGGCAGAAACAGGCTGGGGGGTATGGATTAACCTGCCAACATCCATGCTCAGCAGAGAAACAATTACAGAAGCCAGACCTCCCATCTTTTACAACTCATAACAAATTTTGGTTCATACTCCCAGAGAGGTAAAGAACAGGAAAACTTTCAGTGGAGTGAATGGGACACAGAACTCTGGTGATGGCAACTATATGGGATTATACCCTTGTTATCTTACAAGCTTGTTATTAATTTTTAAATCACTAATAAAGAATTTTAAATAAGAATTAGAAAGTACAAAATCTATCAGCAATACCTGATCCTGAAAAAATAAAATATGAAAAAAATAATAACTGTGGGACATTCTGTCAGCAGTGGATTAATTTACTATCAGTTACAGTGATCTGTTAATAAGAGATGAAGAGAAAGAATAGAGGAAACAAAAGCATCTACTGTCAGACTAGACTATAATCTAAACATACACTAAAAGGGGAATGTACAATAACTTACACAGCAGTCTATTCAAAATTGAATAGGAACATGAAAACTAGTCTACTCAGAGTTGCACTTCATATGTAGTTTATGTATTCAGGACTCTTGTGGACCTAATTTCCCTATAACTCAGAATTTCTGAGAATCTTGTCCTAAATCACATCAACTTTCATTAATCTACTTCTCAAATCTGACACAGCCAGCTACCATTCACATCCATCTAACCTCAAACCCGGGGCTGGCAAAACTGATGTTCTAGGCTGAGTGCCCTTTGAGAGAGAAGATAAAGGATACTTGACTTTTTGCATCTAGTTGACTCATGAGCTTGGAATAGTGTGACCTAGGTTTTTGAACCTCTGGCTTAACGATGAGGGCATGAGGGTCAAACTTTAAATGTTATGGAATTCATAAATCTTACACATTGCCACAGAAGGTCTGGAAACAGGAAAGTAGTGATGGCCATGGAGGAAAGACACATCAGCTTGAAATTCCTCATAACAGTTGAATAAGAGGCTTTATATTTTTATTTTGTACTATGGGTCATGCAGCCAGTCCTGCGTAAAATGCATTATGGCCAGTTTCTATTCTTAACAGCAACAATGAGAGCAGCAAATATTAAGCAAAAATGGGAGGGGGGGGTATGCTCGATAGGTCAAGCCATACAGTCATCTTTCATAAACACCTCACTCTTCCAATGTCCCTTCCTCCCAAAGCAATTTTTCTATGTTCTTTGTGTAGTAAGTCTGGACAGGAATGTATTCTATGTGGGAAGACTTAACTCCTTCAGGCCATGAGTATCTTAAAGGGAATAGAAGAACTCATTGAAGAAATTTTAAAAGACCAAATTTCCAGTGGTGAATATTTAGGAGAAAAGCTTTTAGCTATGAATATTTATTTTTCTTTCTTTTATTGCCTCCAGGGTTTTTGCTCCAGGGGCTCGGTGTCAGTACTACAAATCCAATACTCCTGACGGCCATTTTTTTTGTTTTGTTTTGTTTTATTGAATAGGGCAGAGAGAAATTGATAGAGGTGGAGAATATAGAAAGGGAGAGAGAAGGATAGACACCTGCAGACCTGCTTCACTGCTTGTGAAGCGACACCCCCCCACCCCCGCAAGTGGGGATCTGGGGGCTCCAATCAGGATCCTTGAGTGGGTCATTACACTTTAAACTATGCGCGCTTAACCCGGTACACCAACACCCGACTCCTGTGATGAATTTTTCTCAAGTTTTCTTTTTATACAAAAGAAGCACTTGATTTACTTTTGATGCTTGAGTTGAGACCTTTTAATAAAAACAACCATTGACCCTGCTCAGGCTTTCTACCTTGACTTCACTTGTTATAGAAAAGTCTTTACTTTCCTACTTCCTCACAATTTTAGGTTATTACTATTTTTTTTTTCTCACTAAATCTCTCCTAATGTTCCTTGCTAGCTTTTTGGATAAAGGAGTGATAGGAAAACATTGTCTCCCAATCAAATACCAATTGAAACTGCCTATTGGCTGGTCACTAGCCACAATTTCCAAGACAATTTCCTGTTATTCTCTTTCTACACCACCCCCAAATCACTTCTCTCACAGCATTCTGAATCTCAATGCAGCTGAATCATGCAGGTCTGATTTATCCTGCAAAAATGTCAGTCAAAGCAAGCAAGATGTACTCTTTGGCCATGAGTGCTCTAAGCTGCTATGAATCACAGGTTCAATTTTTTTTTTTTTTTTTTTTGGCAAAATGAAAAGCAATTTCACTTGTAAAAAAAAAATATCTGAAGGGATATTTATGACTTTTAGGTCATAGAGAAATATACTAAAATTGTCCAGGAGAGGAAATTTCATGAAAATACACACATACACACACACACACACACACACACACACACACACACACGTTATGGATTTACTATATTTGCTTTCAATTAAAATCTTTTCATGGCTTAGCTTTATCTAACAGGTGTTAACCATCAGACTAATAAATTGCTTCTCCAAATGGACCATGTCAATCAGTTAGATCCTAATAAGGTTCAGATTTTGTAAGGCAGCGATTGAGTTAGGCTTAGTTAGGGAGAATTTTATAATGAACCACCAACACAGTGAAGAAAACGATTTGGCTTCTAACTTCTACTTAGAAGCACTAGAACAATGTAAAAGATGTCACCGTGAATACTGGATTCCAATATTTTTGGAGGTTTTGCTTTTAGAAAAGAAGAAATTTTACAAAATTTGTTACCCTTCTTTTTCACCTTGGAATCCAATTCCACAGATCACCAGCTTTGTTCTGTTAGTGTGGTACTTCATCTCTAGCCACGGGACATCTATAATGGTCAAAGGAGCTTTTATTTCTTATGAGGACTGTCTATCCTGACTTTTAAAGTGTAACTTAACACACTGCTCAATATATTCAGTCTACACTAGCCATCAGCTGATCCAAGACTCCTCTAAACAATGGCTATCCAGTACTGTGGCAGCCCCATTAAGCTGTCTGAAACATCTCATCTTATTTTTTTTTCCTCCAAGATTGTTCTTGTTATGAACAATTTTCGTAATGTAGAAAAGAATTGTGAAGGAGTAAGCATTTCAGATCACATTTCGGATTAGGCTATTATAGCAAAATTGAGCACCCCAATCAAGTCAGTGAGCTTCTAAACTGATTTACTCCATCTATGATCTTTTATGTTTTTAAGTATTTGGGAGAGGGGTGAGGGAGATTTCTCTCTCAAAGGATTGAAAGCACAGTAAAGGCGGAAGCTGGTCTATTCAATTCACAATCTGCTAAGAACATGATAAAATGAGCATTTTCTAAAAATGCTGAGATGCTTCGACTTGGCAAGATTAAGAGAGAGGCCAGAAGTAAAGATTCTATGCCTGAATGTCCTGGTCACAGTAGCAGCCTAGGGACAGTGATTTAATCATGGGCATTCTTAAATTTATTTCTCTGGGAAATGGGAGTAAAGTTTCTTGCAATAATGCTAAATAAAGTGTCATATTTGATAAGGAATACACATATTTTTAGTTACTCAAGTGTGCTTCTATTCAATATTTCTGATGAAGTGTGTGCTTACCCAGGTGCGCCACTGTCTGGCCCCCCTAGTCAATATTTTTGTAAGATTCTGGCGTCTTATAAAAAGGTAGTATCACATTTAATGAGAAGAAAACTTTCTAATTTCTAGGTGCAATAATTTATAATATACTCTGTTTACCTTGAAGTAGCTATATACAATTAAAAGGTAGAGCACACATTAAACATAAACTTTTCCGAAGTCCTTTACATTATGTTTTTTTTATTTATTTACACCTATTAATCATGTAGGTATATTAAGCAAGTCCACCAGACCAAGATGATCAATATAAAGTATCTGATATTCTTAGTGGTTTCATTAAGGTTTTATTCAAATAGACTAATTGATGTCATCAGAGTCACCTCAAGGCATTTTTTTCCTCAAAGTTTTGAAATTAGCTATATTAAATAGGAATATACTTTCTGTGAGCTATAGTTTATTTTTTTATAGAACTAGAGTTTGTTTTATTGATTTCAAATCTATAATCTTCTCAGACTCAATTATTCCATGTATGCGAAGTAGACATTTTAAGTTATAATTTGCTGGAAGTGCTGTGCTTCCAAATACTCTTGACATAGTAACTTGGAGAAGACTGATATTAATTTTTGAATGATTTAACCACTTAACTTTCTCACTGATATGTTCAAAATCTTTTCCTTTATTTATGAAAACATTAGAAAATACTGAGTATAAAAATTAGACAATTATGTACCATCAATTACAAACCTTATGAGTCTTACTGACATATTTTAATCTTCATTGCTGAATACACCACACTTATCTACAGCAACATTATGAAAATGTACACTAATCTTGTAAACATAAAATAAATTGTGATATTTTGGTTTAATAGAGTATTTTTATATTTATTTATTTTCCCTTTTTACTCTCTCTCTCACACACTTATTCCCATTTCTTTTTTAAATATATATATAAATATTTATTTATTTATTTTCCCTTTTGTTGCCCTTGTTATTTTTTATTGTTGTTGTAGTATTATTGTTGTTGTTACTGATGTCATTGTTGTTGGATAGGACAGAGAGAAATGGAGAGAGGAGGGGAAGATAGAGAGGGGGAGAGAAAGACACCTACAGACCTGCTTCACCACCTGTGAAGCGACTCCCCTACAGGTGGGGAGCCGAGGGCTCGAGCCGGGATCCTTACACCAGTCCTTGCACTTTGCACCATGTATGCTTTAGAAAAGCGTCTATTCAGACCTTTTGTCTATTTTTTCCTTTTGTCTATTTTTAAAGATTTTTTTATATTTATTTTCCCTTTTGTTGCCCTTTTTTATTGTTGTTGTAGTTATTATTGTTGTTATTGATGTCGTCACTGTTGGATAGGACAGAGAGAAATGGAAAGAGGAGGGGAAGACAGAGGCCTGCAGACTTGCTTCATCTCCTGTGAAGCGACTCCCCCGCACGTGGGGAGCCAGGGGCTCGAATACAGTAATTTAATATAAGCATTGCTATGCATGTGTTCATTTGATGGTATAACTTTTTGAACTTCCTTATAAAGTCTTTCCTTTCAATTTTTAGTTACAAATGAAGCTTTAGGCCAGTTATATCTAGATTCAGGCTTCATAGGGCATAAAACTGTTGGAGTTTTTGAGGTGATCTTTAAGAGAAATAATATAAACTTAATAGCCAGGTCTGTCATGCATGTAACACAGGCTTGATCCCAGCCCCCATCTCACTGGAAGAATATTCTGTGCTATGTTTTCCGTCATGCTCCCTTCTCATCCGCCCCATCTGAAAATGTTGGTCAGGAGTGAAAAGGCTCCAGCAATGGCAATTTATATACAATTAAGAATACAATATTAAGTATCATTCCTTGGAAGGGACTTTTTGACTTAAGCTTCATTAAGTTGAGCATTAATCTATTCTGAGACAGATGCTTGATTTTTCCATGTTGTGCAAAGAACTCTAGAAACTTAGATAATTTATCTAGTAGTAAGAATAAGCGTAGTAATCACTACTACAAATTTTGTAAAACTAGTTTTTATTAAATCACTAGTTAAAAAGGGGGAGAAAAAAGTTATAGGTACTATGTTTTGAACATTTCTAATAGAAACCATTAAGTGGAAAGTTCATTTTATGTATAATCCCATCAAACTCTCAGAAACACCATATAAAGTTATTGCTACATTTTAATTTTATTGAGACTGGAACTAAAAGTTCAGAGAAAGTAAGCAGTCTGACATCCTATCAGTCAGCTACCAGATGATAGATCTGAAATACAAAGCAGAGTTATGTGAATAGCTTCAAAACCAATGATATTCAAGCCTGACATAGTGTAAAAGTTCTTTTCTAACTCTTCCAAATCCCATCTTAAATCTACAATATACAGATAGAAAAATAAAAACCGTCAGAGAAGACTTCAATTGGAGTTAGTTCTCTCCCGAGATGCACATCTTCTTAAACAGCATGTTCTATTTCTTCAAAGCACTGCTCTGTGTGCCAGGCCCCATGGCAAGTACATCTAATTCTTTCAATAATTTGATCAAAGGAGTATCAAGACATTCACCTAACAGATGAGATAAGAACTGGACACACATCTGCTGACGCCATATATCCAGTGTAAGAAGGCGGATTGACAAACATTCTCAAGTGCTTTCATTTTAATGGAGTCACCAGTATTTGGACACCAGTATAAATTTCATCTACAAATATTTTGGGAACTGAAAATGTGCACTGTAGGGCAATGCTGTCTCTTTGGTTTTGACTAATTTATGGGAACAACTTTCATGATGAAAAGGCATTTCAAAGAAACCAATACCATTTTTACTTCTAGTGCAGAAGGGGACAGTCATATACTACATCTACAACTTTGAAACTAAACTACTGGGTGAAAGTTCTGGGTGAAGAAATAGTCTCTTTCCCTTAATATTCCTAGATATTTCTATTTTTGTCTTATGGCTGACAGTGTGCCACTTTGGTTAGTTTATTATTATTTTTTTTGTTACTCTTTTCATCTGTTTTAGTGAAGATAAGTCACTAACTAGCATTTAGTTTTTCACATCCATAAGGTTAAAAAATTCTTTATTGAGGGATTAATGGTTTACAGTTGACAGTAAAATACAATAGTCTGTACATGCCTAACATTTCCCAGTTTTGTACACGCATAAGAATTCCACCCCTACTAGGTCCTCCTCTGACCTGTCTATAATTTTACATAAAATGAAACTGCATTTTTTTTGTCATAGTGAGAAACAATGATGTGATCCATTTTAGACACAGAACTTCCTAATGTCAATTTACACAATAAATTCCTTGTGCAGAAAACAAAGAACTTTATGTTATATTGTGGATACGCCCATGAACAAAATAAATGTGATACATCTAAACATAATAGCATAACGCTATTATTCTCTTAATTTCAGAACTAAATGGAATGACTATAAAGAGAAAAATAAAAGTGATATCGATCACAAAATAACAAGCCTACTTTACACTACAATTGGGAGTTAAAAACAGGGGCAGGTGGTGATGTATCATGTAGAGCATTCAAATTACTGTTTGAGGATCAACGGGAACCTGGGTTCAGGTCCCTGGTCCATACCTGTAGGAAAGGAAGCTTCATGAGTGGTAGTGCAGTGCTGCAGTTGCTTCTTCTCCCTCTCTGTTTCTCTATCAAAATTTTAAAAAATAAAATAAGAGAAGAAAATAAAAAAAAATAAAACTAATGGGTCAAAACAGTCACTTGACAATGCCAGGTGAACTGTAAATTGTGCACATAAATTTACACTATCTCCAGATTAGAATCACTATTGTCAAGTAAAACCTGCAAAGGTTCATATTCTCTTATTAACAAGGGACTTGTCAGTAGATGATGCTGGAAACATTAACACTCGTTTATTCCTTGGTATAAAAATTATAAATAGAGGTAAGACATTAATATGATACAATGATTTGACAGGGTCTTGAAATTCTGTTTTTCTCTAATAATGACATAAATAAATAAATTTAACAAATTAAAAATTAATAAGTCCTAGAAGCAAAAAGGAACAAGTGATTCCTACCATCTCCGGGAAAGCAGAGAAGACACAGCACATAAATATTTACATAAGTGACCAATTTTTAGTTATAATCAATATAAATATTAGTTCTAATTCTTATAGCACTTAGAAACATATAGATTAGTCTCATTTTGTAGACATGATGCTTAAAGTGAATAAGTAATTTTTACAAAACCATGGAGGCTAGGAGTCAGGTGGTAGCGCAAAGCGCAAGGACCCATGTAAGGATCCCGGTTCAAGCCCCCAGCTCCCCATCTGTAGGGGGGTCGCTTCATGGGTGGTGAAGCAGGTCTTCCAGTGTCTGTCTTTCTTTACCCCTCTCTGTCTTCCCCTCCTCTCTCCATGTCTCTCTGTCCTATCAACAATGGCATCAATAACAACAATAATAACCACAACAACAATAAAATAACAAGGGCAATAAAGGAGAACAAAATAGCCTCCAGGAGCAGTGGCTTTGTGGTGCAGGCACTGAGCCCCAGCAATAACACTGGAGGCAAACAAACAAACAAAGAAACATCAAAACCATGGAGGCAGAAATTGAAACAAACATGGTACTAATCACAGATTTCTGCAGAAAACCAGTAAGAAACTCAAACTAAAGTGACCAATTATCCACTATGTATGTTCAGCACTGTTACCACTCAAGTACTGAACGATCCTTAGTTAGGAAGGGAAAAATAAAATTATTAAACTATCCATGAGAATCTTCATATCACTCAGCATGAAAACTAGAATGACTAAGTCCCATATACTATTAGAGTTTTATGGTGGTCCTGATATTTTGCATCAAGACAACAAGCAAAACCCTTCTAAGGCAATTCCCAACCAGCACTGAGATTCACTATGCTGTACTTAGTAAGACTGCCCTATAGAATAAGAGAGAAATGATATAGGAGATCAGCTCACTCTGATATTCTATATGGTGAAAAGGAGAATAGTGGAGGTCTTTGAAGATGGCAGTGGTGGACAGTGAGAAGAGCAGAAAACCATTCCAGAACAGAGACTATAACAGACAAAGACACTGGTGTGAAAATGAGCCTGCTGCAAAGTGAAGAGAGGAATTAGGTGACTGACTTTGATGGGAGTGAAAAAGAATGCTAGTAAAGATAATTTGGATTAAATGTAGCAGCCAACAATGGATTCTCATAATCCCATAATCAAAGGCAGTAAACTGAGGAAGGTGGTCTCCAGTAAATTCCGGTCCTGGCATGCAGGGTCAGTACACAGAGAACACAAGCAAGGCACATGATTACAAAGTTTTTCTCTTTAACGACAAGACTAATAATGACATTGACCAAAACAAAACTATTGGGATGAAAAAACAGTTTGGGGGAAGATAATGGGGCTCATTTAATGTGCATCGAATAAATGAATAATGAGTCTGTTTGGGTCTTATTCTGCTATGAGAAAACTTGTGTCACCATGATTTATGACAGTGGAAATGGAGGGAAATCTGGGATAAGTACAGAATGCTTACGTTAATAAGTTAATGAGTGAAAACTGCTGAAGGGATTACTGAAGCACTAAGAAGAGATAAACTCTCAGAACACTATGAGTCACACATAAAGCAATGGGTCATAAAAGCCTTCATAATAATTATCACAAGGTCTTGCAAATGTGGAAGTTTTCACAGTCTAAAAAAACATAATTATTCTTAAAGGGATACAGACTGAAAAAGAAGTCAAACTGTCACTACTGGCAGATGATTTGATAGTATATATAGAAATTCTAAAGAATCCAGCAGGAAGCTCCAGGAAATTATTAGGCAAAACAGTAAGGTGTCAGGCTGCAAAATTTACATTAAAAAGTCAGTGGGGGGGGGGGAGTTCCCAGAAGATGGCTGACTGAGAAGCTGCTAGTGGCTTGAGCTCTGACCACATCTTCTGGAAACAGTAGGATTTTCTGCCTTTAGTAGGCCAGTCAATAAGGGGTCCTAGCGGTGACACCAAGGAGGTGACTATAACTTAATTTGGGTTAAGAAATAGAGTAGAAAAAAAGGGGGAAATTTGTTTTTCCGTTTAATTATAAAGGACACCTCCTCCCCCTCCCTACCCCCCCATAACCAGTCCCTGGGGACCAGCTCCTAGCAGGCTCCCCTGCTGAGCCTCTTTCTTTCTTTACCAAATTCCTGTCCCACCAGGGAGTATCATTCATTCTAAGTCTATACACTTCTGAAACCTCTGGCCTTTTTTTCTTTCTAAGTAGCAAACCCCCCCCCACCTCACCCCGCATAGCTAATTAAATAATTAAAAATAAATTTAAAAAAATCTTTCCTTTCACTGCTCTTTTTTGACTGTTCTTTGTTTTATCTTTTTCTTTTATCTCTCTTTTTTTTCTTTTTCTCATTCTTGTCATCCTTTCTTCCTTAATCCTACAGCTTCCAAAGCCACAGGCCCCAGCCCCCACACCACCAGTGTGCTTTTTTGAATTCACTGATACACATTTGGGAATTATTTGGGGGAAGAATTCTGACTTAGTGTGGACTCTCACTGCGAGTGTCTCTGCTCAACTTCCCTTCCTCCTTTAGCCACCCCTAGAATATACAGTGAATGAAGACAAGAGCCCAGAAGAAACTACAAATCAGCCAGAAGTAACCATAGATAAGAAAAGTATGCAAGCAATAATAAACTTATTAATCACAGAAATGAAAACAACATTGGAGGAAAGGAATGGCAGTATTAGGGAAACAACAGTTGAGACCCCCAAGGAAAATACTGATTATCTTGAGGCAATTAGAGAACTGAAAGCTGAAATAGCTGTAATGAAGAAAGAAGCTGAGGCAAGGGAAAGCAGACTAACAGAAGCAGAAAACAGAATTAGTCAGACAGAGGATGAGTTAGAGAAAACAAAGAAAGAGGTGAAAGAGCTTAAAAAGAGATTGAGAGACACTGAAAACAACAACAGAGACATATGGGATGATCTCAAAAGAAGTAACATTCGCATAATTGGCCTGCCAGAGGAAGAAAGAGAGGAAGGGGAAGCAAACATTCTAGAGGAAATAATACAAGAAAACTTCCCAGACCTGAATAACAGAAAGGATATCAAGATCCAAGAGGCCCAGAGAGTACCAGACAGAATTAACCCAGACCTGAAGACACCAAGACACATCATAGTCACAATGAGAAGAAGTAAGGATAAAGAAAGGATCAACAAAGCAGAGAACCAACAAAGATACAAGAGAATTGAATGAAGAGATTGACAGACTAGACCTCTTGGACATTTTCAGAGTCCTTCACCCCCCAAAAACTGGAATACACCTTCTTTTCAAATCCACATAACACATACTCAAGGATAGACCACATGTTAGGTCACAAAGACAACAGTAATAAATTCAAGAACATTGAAATCATCCCAAGTATCTTCTAAGACCACAGTGGAGTAAAACTAACATTTAACAACAAACAATTATTAAAAGTCACAGAATTTGGAAACTAAACAACATACTCCTTAAGAACCACTGGGTCAGAGATTCACTCAAGCAGGAAAATCAAATGTTCCTGGAAACAAATGAAAATGAAGACACAACCTATCAAAATATTTGGGACACAGCTAAAGCAGTACTGAGAGGGACACTTATAGCCATACAATCACATATTAAACACCAAGAAGCTCAAATGAATGACCTTACTGCACACCTCAAGGACTTAGGGGAATAGGAACAAAGGAACCCTAAAGCATCCAGAAGGACAGAAATCACTAAAGTTAGAGCAGAAATAAACAACATCGAAAATAAAAGAACCATACAAAAGATCAATGAAGCCAAATGTTAGTTCTTTGAAAGATTAAACAAAATTGACAAACCCCTAGCCAGACTTACCAAACAAAAAAGAGAGAAGACTCAAATTAATAGAATTGTAAACAATGGAGGAGATATCACAACTGACACCACAGACATCCAGAGAATCCTGCAAACTTCTATAAAGAACTATACGCCACCAAGCTAGAGAATCTGGAAGAAATGGAACAATTCCTAGAAGCATATGCCCTTCCAAAACTTAACCAAGAAGAACTACAAAATCTATATGCACCAATCACAGACAAAGAAATTGAAACTGTTATTAAGAACCTCCCCAGCAACAAAAGTCCTGGACCAGATGGCTTCACAAATGAATTCTACAAAACTTTCAGGAAACAGTTATCACCATACTTCTTAAGCTTTTCCATAAGATTGAAGAAACAGGAATACTCCCTTCCACCTTCTATGAAGCCAACATCACCCTGATACCAAAAGCTGATAGGGACAGAACAAAAAAGGAAAACTACAGACCAATATCTCTGATGAACATAGATGCCAAAATATTAAACAAGATCTTGGCCAACCAGATACAGCAACATATCAAAAAGATTGTTCATCACGACCAAGTGGGATTCATCCCAGGAATGCAAGGCTGGTTCAACATCCGTAAGTCAATCAATGTCATTCACCACATCAATAAAAGCAAAGCCAAAAACCACATGATTATCTCAATAGATGCAGATAAAGCCTTTGACAAAATCCAACACCCATTCATGCTCAAAACTCTACAAAAAATGGGAACAGATGGGAAATTCCTCAAGATAGTGGAGTCTATATATAGCAAACCTACAGCCAACATCATACTCAATGGACAGAAGCTGAAAGCATTCCCCCTCAGATCGGGGACTAGACAGGGCTGTCCACTGTCACCATTACTCTTCAACATAGTATTGGAAGTTCTTGCCATAGCAATCAGGCAAGAGAAAGAAATCAAAGGAATACAGATTGGAAGGGAAGAAGTCAAGCTCTCACTATTTGCAGATGATATGACAGTATACATAGAAAAACCTAAAGAATCCAGCAGAAAACTACTGGAAGTTATTAGGCAATATAGCAAGGTATCAGGCTACAAAATCAATGTACAAAAATCAGCGGCATTTCTTTATGCAAACACTAAATCTGAAGAAGAAGACATTAAGAAATCACTCCCATTTACTGTTTCAGCAAAATCAATCAAATACCTAGGAATAAAGTTGACCAAAGAAGTGAAAGACTTATATACTGAAAACTATGAGTCACTACTCAAGGAAATAGAAACTGATACCAAGAAATGGAAAGATATCTCATGCTCATGAATTGGAAGAATAAATATCATCAAAATGAATATTCTCCCCAGAGCCATATACATTAAAAAGTCAGTGGCCTTCCTTTATGCAAACACTAAGTCAGAAGAAGAAATCCAGAAATCAGTCCCTTTTATAACAGCAAAAACAATGAAATATCTAGGGATAAATCTAACAGAAATTAAGAACTTGTATACTAAAAACTATGTCACTATTCAAAGAAATAGAAAAAGATACAAAGAAGTATATTCCATATTCATAAATTAGAAAAATTAATATAATAAAAATGAATATTCTACACGGAACCATATACAAATTTAATGCAATCCCCATCAAGATCCCATCAATTCCTTCAAGCTAAGCACTTAAAATTTCAAATTGGTAATCAGATTGTATTTTAACAGTGGTCTCAAATTGTTAATGACTTGTTCGTCGAAATAGTAAATAATCTATACGCTTAGACCAGGGAGGACAGAAGCAGCTGGTGGCACCACTTTATAAGATATTAGCTATATGTAAATAACATAATAGGACATAAATTATGGTAAGATCTTGTATGATCCAGCAAATCCCAACAAAGGGATTTTCAAAATTAATCCAATTCCCTAATAATTTGGTTATAGTTCTTCTTCTAGTGTTTCTAGCGTAATAACTATCTATTGTCTTCTTAAACCCTAGGACTCTAGGAACCTTCCCCTTGCTCCAGTCCTGGAACCCCTGGGGTGAGACTCACTTTCCTGCATGCTTCTCTCAATTTACACCAACCGATACTGCATCTGCTGATCCCAACCCAATCAATGCAACCAGTACCACTTCGGCATGCTTCACTTCAGACTGTGTCCAGAGACATCACGTGTGGAATGTCAACCCTTCAGCTTCATTACTCCGGTGAGACCTTTCCTAGCTCATAGGACTCCTTAATTCCAGTTTGGGTGGTACACCTCTTAACAAACATTCAAACCTAGATATAGACCAGGGCTCAGAGGTAGGTTATCTGTACATGTATCCATAAGTTAAGGCAAAGCATATACTTAAAGCAAAAGTGCACAATAGTTTGCAATGAGTCAATAAATATAGCAATCCAAGTAGAAAGACCCTAAATGACACCATAACATACCTAATGAAACAGTTTCTACTTAGACCTAGATACCCTCCTCATCTACCTCCTATTACATGTTCTCAATTACCCCAAAGCTAAACTTGTCAGACAAAGTAAGGACTAAAAAAGCTGAGTAAGGGCAAGAGACTGGCATACTTTAATGATGACTCTTTAGTCACTACCAGGCCACCCCAATCACCTGGGGCCCTACTCAGGGAGTCCTGGGAGTCATACACAAACATGATGGGCCTAGACCTGTAACAGATCCCTCTTGCCACCGGCACTGGTCATCTCTATCAGGAACAATATAATGGACTCCTTTGTGGGCCCATGTAGGGCCTTCCCCTCAATGTGGATCAACACTGGTAGGGAATGTTCCATTCTCAAAAGGGAGGTTGGATAACATACTCTACCTACTATCCAAAATTAGTAGGTAGCAGCCTGGAATGTTCCTAGCAGTGACCACAGAAGGTGATCTCAGACCTACAGGGATGCAGAGATTACATAGGCTCTTGTGCTGAATATGGGCCCCAGATCAAATCAATGAGATATACAGTTAACAATATTTACATACTTTCCCCATATTTAGGAGCTACTCTCTTCCCTGATCCAGCTTTCTAGTCCTTTTTCCAACTATGACACCATCTCCCCAGATAATACCTTGGGTCCACCTGCATACTAGATGTCAGACTCAAGCAAAAACTAGTAAAGCCATGGCCCCTTGGAATATACCTGAAATAGACCTACTAGCTTTTTCCAAAATGGAGACCCCAAATCTTCATCTGCAATATTCTTGGCTTTAAGTTCACGATTAGTCAAAAATTTGTTTTGCTTTGTATCTTAACTCTTTTTACAGCCACAAGGTTCCAGATACTACCATGATGCCAACCTGAGTTTCCTGGGCAGAGGACCCCACCAATGTGTCCTTGGAGCCCCCTTCCTAGAGCCCTGCCCTATGAGGGAAAGAGAATGTCAAGGCTAGGAGTATGGATTGAACTGTCAACACTCATGTTCAGTGGGGAAGCAATTACAGAAATCAGACCTTCCACCTCCTGAACTCCATAATGACCCTGGGAGCCCATACTCCCAAAGGGATAAAGAATAGGATAGCTATCAAGGAAGGGGATTAGATGCGGAATTCTGGTAGTGGGAATTGTGTGGAACTGTACCCCTCTCATCCTATAGTCTTGTCAATATTTCTAATTTTATAAATAAACATTTAAATATATTTTTAAAAATATATATTTATTTACTTATTCACTTTTGTTGCCCTTGTTGTATTATTGTAGTTATTATTGTTGTTGTTATTGATGTCGTCATTGTTGGATAGGACAGAGAGAAATGGAGAGAGGAGGGGAAGACAGAGGGGGGGAGAAAGACACCTGCAGACCTGCTTCACTGCCTGTGAAGTGACCCCCTGCAGGTGGGGAGCCGGGGACTTGAACTGGGATCCCTACACCAGTCCCTGTGCTTCATGCCATGTGCGTTTAACCTGCTGCATGACCACCCGACTCCCTAAACATTTTTTTTAAAAGAAAGTAACCTACCTATAACCCTGCAATTCCTCTCCTGGAAAATATATGCTAAGGAACCAAACACATCCATTCTAAATGACCTGTGTATGCCTATGTTCATAGCAGCACCATTTGTAATAGCCAAGTCCTAGAAGCAACCTAAGTTCCCAAAAACAGATGAGTGGCTGAGTAAGTTGTGGTCTATAATAGAATACAACTCAGCTACTAAAAATAGTGACTTCATCTTCTTCACCTCATCTTGGATGGAGCTTACAGGAATCATGTTAAAAGAGATAAGCCAGAAAGATAATGATGAATATGGGGTGATTCCACTAATGGGAAGAAGTTACAAAATAAGAACATAAGGGAAAACACAAAGCAGAACTTGGACTAGCTTTGGTGTACTGCACCAAAGTAAAGGACTTTGGGGTGAGGGGAGCAGGTTGGGGTGTGTGGTCTTTCTGGTCCTGGGACATGATGGTGAAGGAGGATCTGTGGGGTGGGGGCGCTTAGAATGTTATGCAGAAACTGAGAAACATTACACCTGTAGGGTTGCATAACAGGAGAGAGGAGAGACCAGGAACTTGTGACTGAGCGGGAAAGCAATGCAATGCCTTTATTGATCAGAGACAATGCCTTTCTATCTTTTGAAATGGAAGTGGCAGGTCAGAAAAGGAAATGGCTAGGAGAGTGGGTGGAGAGAAGAAAAGAGCGGGAAGGTAAAAAGCTTCCATAGCAGCTGTTGCGAAGGTTCTAACCAATGGGATAAACCAATACCCTGCAGGCAGGCCCTGGGTCTCAGGCAAAACAATGATTATGATCATCCTCTCTGGCATTATGCTATTCCACTGCAGAATACTGTGCCCCAGGATGGTTCCGTAGCCCCCATGTCCACTTGGTCGATTCCAAATTATATTCCTCCATGAGGATCATTTCTGGAACCATCCGTTCCACCCCGGTTCCATGGCTGCCAGTTCTTAGCAACATCGCCCCGCCAGATATTCGTCGGGATGCGGCATCATCTAAGTTCATTTCCCACGTCTGTGCTCGACCGGACCTGCCAATATACGCGGATATCTTTGCCCACCCTGTTCAACACTTGACGTCTCGTCGCCCAATCTGGTCCCCTATGCCTACACTGAACTTCTCTGTTCCAGACACTTGGAAACAGAGCTGGCAGTCAGCTGAGGTAAAGAACAAACACCTCATCACGGACCCCTGCAAGCGTCAACCCGGCTTTGACCTAGCACGTCATGATTGGGCCCTCCTCAATCGCTATGGAACAGGCCATGGCCGGTGCACCGCTATGTTCCATCGCTGGGGAGCCAGAGTCGACCCGAACTGCCCCTGCGGCTCCAGACAGACTATGACCCACATAGTCAACGACTGCCACCTCTCCAGATTCAAAGGAGGTCTCGAAACTTTACATCAGGCTCAACCTGACGCTGTTGACTGGCTACGGAAGAAGGGCAAACGATAGAAGAAGAATGATTATGTAAATAGACCACAGCATCAAGCTATGCAGGGGACCTGGCGTAATGAACAACAACACCTATACTAGTTACTGTATTTTGCTGTTGACTGTAAACCATTAATCCCAACAATGAGGAAAATTAACACAGTGATTCAGAAAACAAATGCTAATATCCACAATTTTCATGTAAGTATATGGTAGCTCTGAGTTTAAGTGATCTTGCCAAGTTAACACAACCAGTAAACCTGCATTTAAATCCAAAGACTAAACCCAAAATTCTATTTATTAAGGCCAATGATTTAATTCTAGACAGGATATCATCGAAAATAAATCTGTAAAACTGAAGTAGGTAAACATAGGAAAAATCAAATAGCATTTTTCCAGATGAGACTAGATTATATATCCACTTTATCTTTTTATCTCTACAATACGAAAATAAAACTCTAAAGCTGTTGATTCAGAATTCAAAACGGACATTATTTACTGAAGCTTTATCTTGGTCAGGCTGTTGGAAACAGTCATTCTCAGAATGGTGAACTGGCAGGAGGCAAAGGTGATCTATCTTCAGCAGTGCACCTTAACAAGACATATATTATGTCTCAGGGTACTTCTGGCTGTCACTACTTGAGGATATTAGGAGCATCCAGTGGTTAGAATCAGACATGCTACTAACCAGCCTACAATTCACAGCCTTCCACTGTGAAAGATTATAAGGCTGCAAATACCCAGAGGGGCAAGATTCTATTCTATATTCTATTCATTATAGTGATCAGTTTGGCAATACTTGTCCAAATTACAAATGCATGTTTATCTTACACTAGTAGCTCTGCATCTACTTCATTATCTTCCTATAAGCCAAACATGAACAAAATTCATTCAACACATAATCATTAAATATTCAAGGAGCCAGAAATATAGCAACCCCCAAGATTCTGTTCAAACACCAACTTTTCATTGAAACAATTACTCCAGCTCTCTCTCTCTCTTTTCCTTTCTTCTCTCAGTTTCTCTCTATCCCTATCAAAAATAATATAAAAAAATTATTAAGGGTAAAAATAATTAAGGAATTATAACCCCCATGTGAAAAACAATTTTGTAAAAGGATGAACAAAATGAAGAGTTCTGTAACAGACATTTATTATCAATTATAATTTAGTATTTTTCCCAAATGTATCTTCATGCTTACAGAAGTTTGAAAGAAACAATAATGAGCTGGCAAGAACTCACATAGCAATGCAGCTGCTTTACCATGTGCTAGACCCAGGTTCTAGCCCTGGCCCCTGTAACATAGTTCCAGTACTATGCTCTTGTTCTCTCTCTCTCTCTCTCTATTGTATCTGAAAAAGATGACCTGAAGCAGTGAAGTCAATGTGATGATCAAACAATACCAAGTCAAATAAAGACACAGATGATACCCTATAAAATATCTAAATAAAAATATATAAACATATACATATATATGTTTATCTATTTTATGGGCATATGCATAATTTATCTTTTTAAAAAAATTTCTTATTATCTTTATTTATTAGATACAGTCAGAAATCAAGAGGGAAGGGGGAGAGAAAGAGAGACAGAGACAGAGAGACACCTGCAGCCCTGCTTCACCATTTTGAAAGCTTTCCCCCTGCAGGTGGGGACCAGAAGCTCGAACCCGGGTCCTTGAGCACTGTAACATGATGTGCACTCAGCCAGGTCTGCCATCACCGGTCCTTAATTTATCTTTCTGTCTAATAGCTCTACCTACCTACATTTATATGCACACATATACATTTTTTGATTTTTTGGAAATGTAACAAGAAATCTCAGATTATGTTATATAGACATCATCTCTGTCCTGATTAAATAATTATAATATTGCTGAGAAGAGTCTTGGGTCAAAAAAAAAAGGAAAACATTATTGTAGATAAAATATTTGCTGAACTAGTAAATAGGTGAAAGAAAAAAATAACCTCAGTTTACTCCTAAGTATTTTCTACTCTGAAAGTCTCCTAACATCTTTATCTGTCTTCAGGCTTTCTCTTTCAATTTATTCTCCATAATACCATCAGAAGGATCTATCCAGAATACAAAGTGAATGTGCTTTAAAACCTTCTTCAGTGTCCCACTGCTGAAAACATTCAGAATTTTTATAACCTTCCACTGTTCCTCCCTTGAATCTTCTCATTTTCCTTAGACTCCATTTACAGCAAGAACAACACTCTTTCTTGACTGCCTTCCTGGAATAAAACCCTCATACCTCTTGGAACAGCCTCATAAGGCCCCCTACTTCTGTTCAAACCCCAAGATTCTGTTCAAATACCAACTTTTCATTGAAACAATTACTCCAGCTCTTTCCTCTGTCCATAATTATTTCCTTCCTTCTCAGAATAAAAAAAAGCATGTATTCCAGTGTCTGCATCTTTTTCTCCTTTCTTCTTTCTTTCTTTCCTTTCCTTTTCTTTCTTTTTTTGCCCCCAGGGTTGTCGTTGGGGCTTGGTGCCAGCACTTTGAATACACTGCTTCTGGTAGCCATTTTCTTCCTTTATTTTTTTTCTTTTTTGGATAGGACAGAGAGAAAATGAGAGAGATGGGGAAGACAGAGAGGGAGAGAAGGCATCTGCAGACCTGCTTCACCACTTGTGAAATGACCCCTCTGCAGGTGGGGATCCACGGGCTAGAACTGGTATCCCTGAACAGGTCCTGTGCTTTATACTATTTGTGCTTAACCCAGTGTGTTACGGCCAGGCCCTCTCTGCATCTTCTTGTTTTTTTTTTAATTTTTTATATTTATCTATTCCCTTTTGTTGTCCTTGTTGTTTTATTGTTGTAGTTATCATTGATTTCAGGAGTCGGGTGGTGGTGCAGTGGGTTAAGCTCACAGTGGTGCAAAGTGCAAGGACCGCCTTAAGGATCCCGGTTTGAGCCTCTGCTCCCCACCTGCAGGGTGGTCGCTTCACAAGCGGTGAAGCAGGTCTGCAGGTATCAATCTTTCTCTCCCCCTCTCTGTCTTCCCCTCCTCTCTTCATTTCTCTCTGTCCTATCCAACAACGACGACATCAGTAACAACAATAATAACTACAACAATAAAACAACAAGGGCAACAAAAGGAAATAAATAGATAAGTTTTTTAAAAAGTTATTATTGATGTTGTTGTTGGATAGGACAGAGAAATGGAGAGAGGAGGGGAAGACAGAGGGGGAGAGACAGATAGACACCTGCAGACCTGCTTCACCACCTGTGAAGCAACTCCTTTGCAGGTGGGGAGCCAGGATCCTTATGCTAGTCCTTGCGCTTCGTGCCATGTGCGCTTAACCCGCTGTGCTATCGCCCAACTCCCTGCATCTTCTTCTTAATAAACAGAAACCACCTAAGGAATGGGGCCTGAGTTAAATTCATGTTTTCACATGCATCTTTAGCTTATGCCAGTCCTCTGAGCATTGCTCAAGAAATATTTTTGAATAATGAATAAATACATGAATGAATGTCTAAATCCTAATCTTTGATCTCATAGAGTAATAAAAATTAAATGTATATATAAAACAATAGCCCTTATTGACAAAATTTGAGTGCATTAAACTTACTGCATTGTGATCTCATGATAACCTACACAAACTGTTTAAGTTTGTACAATTTTCCTGGCATTTTGTCCTGTTTTATACAAGTACCATACAATTAAAATGAATATTTTAATATAATATTTTATATCTCAACTAGAAATACAGATCTAATTTTTTTAAATAACTTGAGAAGTAATACTTCAGCATTTTAAACAAAAGGGCACAAAGATGGTGAAGCAAATATTTAATGACATATATTTTAAACACATTATTTATTGGAGACATTTTGATTCACAAATAATAGTTATCTCAAAGATACAAGTTCACATTCCCCCAAATTATGTGACGGCATCAAAGTATTGTCTCCAACCACCTTAGTGCCCCCAATCCTCTCTGGATCTACTCTGCCCTTCCTCAGGAGTGCCCTCAAATCTGCTGAGATAGACTGTGATCTATCCCACCAACCTATTCCCTCGATTGGTTTCTTAATAAATCTCACATATTATGAGGTCATTTGGCATTTGTCTTTCTTCTTCTGGCTTACTTCACTCTGTAGAATCCCTTCCAGGTCCATCCAGGTTTTAGCAAAAGACAAGATCACAGCTCTTGTTTTAGACAAGCAGGGCAGACAACAGGTGTTGCTTATCCATCCATCCATCCTGGAGCACTTGGGTGAGCTATCTCTGGCCCTCCAAACTATGATTTTGTTGTTCCTATCCCCTTCATAGTGAGTTACCTCAAATCCTTTTTCTAAACAGGAGAAAGTATGAAGATAATTTAGGAAATCATTGCTTTCAATAAGAATACTAGTTTTTAAGTATACTTGTCCAAATGGAGTATTTAATCAATGGAAATGTTTTAGAGGACTATTTTAGGGAAAAAAATAGCTTTTGTGATATATATCCCCAGATATACATATATATATATATATATATATATATATCACCTCTTTTTATGTAATCATGTCAAATACTGTTAACGAATATAAAATTTTGCTTAACTTGCCCAAGTTTGTTTTCTTTACCACCCCCACCAAAAAAAAAAAATGTTCAAAACAGAGACCTACTACATGACAAAGATTACTGACAAATAGACAAATTAGAGTGATTACTGTCACTCTAATCTGTTTCAATATTATCAGAGATCAATGCCAAGCACTTCAAACCATGTGCTATAGTAAAAGAAAAGTTTTTCTAATAAAAACAGCCCTTTGCTATCATTTTCAGCTTTCTTTTGATAATGTGAATTGATTTTTTTTTAAAGAGCTCCAACAGCACAGTCTTTGAAACTCTACCTCAAATAGGCCAGAGTCTTACTTACCTAGTTGTGCTGTGCAGTATGAAAGGCTGCCTGTGTTTTCTCATGACTTTACTCCTCAGGGGACCTCCCATGGATCATTTCTCTTAGTGAAAAAAGAATCCATTGACTGAGCCTATCCTAAAGCTAACACACTGAGATTTCCATGGGGAAATAGCTGCAAATTGAGTACCTCTATTGACCAGCCTTCTGTAGTTAAAAATACAACAAACTGCATATTGTCTGACTTATTTTTCAATTGTTGGTCATTTTCATGCTCTGCTGACATTACTTACTTGATAATCTTTCAGATAAGGAGAACTAAAAGTTCAGCTTTTATCTTCTGTCTTTATTACCTTGTTTAACTGCATAAATGTTTTCTTTTTACTCATACTTAATAAGAAAGCATAAATCCATATATATTAAACATGTTTCATACCAAAAGTACTTAAAATTAAATGACTTACATTAAAGGAAACTAACATCTATATTTATCTTTTTTCATTCAAGTAGAAATGAGTTCAGGAAGTGATATGCCCTGATAAATAGTGATTAAGGGACACATTGTTTTATTCAATACCTTAACATCTTCTATGTGCATCATTTAGCAATGTGTGAAATTGTTTATGAGTTATTTTAAAGAAAACTTAACAGCACTGAAAATATTTAAAACAAATTGTTTTAGTCATCTGCTGTCTTAGGGAGTGGACAATGCCATGCAATCATAGAAAACATCTATAGGGTCATATACACCTTAAAGTTATAAAGCAAAAGTGAACTTCTTTACCCCAAAATCTGACTGGCATCTGTAGAATCAAAGCTAAAAATGAAACCCCCAAAACATATGGTTACTTAATACAAATTTATTTAAGTTCTTTTATAAATGGAATTTGGGTAGTGAATGTCTAATGTTTTATGGGGCAGTATTAGCTGAATAAATAATATGTAATAAGATATATGGAAACAATTGTATATGTATCTGTTCTTATGACTAAAATTCATATGTGTATTTCTATAATTTTTATCAGAATAATTTCATATGTTCACAATTAGACCAACTTCTTGTTCATGTCTTGCATCAGTATATTCTAATATACATTGATATCATCATCTTTACATTTTCAGTGTAATATAAATCATAACCTAAGTAAATATTTACTGTACTAGTGTTTAAAGAAGAGGTTTTTACTTGATCTCACTTGTTCCCACAAATTCCCTCTGCTCCCTACTAGGGGACATTTGACAATTTATGTAGATATTTTTTACTGTTATAACTAGAGCAGGGGTATAACATTATGGTGTCTACAATTTCTTCCCCTCTCTCCTTCCCCTTACTTTCTTCTCATAGATGTTGGTAAATAGCTACAGTTCACAGAACCATACGCTATGGCAAAAACGCACCAGTCCAGAATGTCTATAGCAAACTATATATATATATATATATATATATATAAAACATCTTCTTTTAAATATATATGTATGTTTTAGGGGGTCAGGCAGTAGTGCACCTGGTTAAACAAACACAGTATGAAGTGCAAGGATCCCGGTTCGAGCCCCAGCTGCCCACCTGCACGGGAATCGCTTCACAAGCAGTGAAGCAGGTCTGCATGTGTCTAGCTTTCTCTTCCCCATTCTGTCTTCTCCTCCTCTCTCAATCTCTCTCTGTTCTTTCCAAGAACAACAGCAGCAACAATAATAACAGCAACACCAACACCACCGATAACAATGGAAAAAAGATGGCCACCAGGAACAGAGGATTCTTACTGCCTGCACCAAGCCCCATCGATAACCCTCGAGGAAAAAAAGTAAACAAACAAAAAAAAAACTTTAAAAAATTTTACTTATTAATAAGAGAGATGGGAGAAGAGAGAAAGGACCAGACATCACTCTGGTGTAGATTTGCTGCCGGGGAAGGAACTCAGGACCTCATGTTTGAGAGTCCAACCCTCTATCTATTGTGGCACTGCCGGGCCACCTCTCTTTAGTTTTTTAAAATTTATTTGTATTAGTGATTTAGTAATGACTTACAAGATCATAAGACTAGAGGGCTATAGTTCCACACTGTACCCACAGCCACCTCACCCTGGCTCTCCCCACTCCTCTCAAGGATAAACATTATAGTTTTCGCAAAGTCTCAGTACCAGTTTGATTATTCCCCATCACCCCCCAACACACACACACAGATTTATGTGTTTTGACTCTTTGTGCCTCCAGAGTTGTTGCTGGGGCTCTGTGCCTGCACTACGAATCCACTGCCATCAGCAGCCATTTTTTTTTCTCATTGTTGCTGTTATTGTTTCTGTTGTTGCTGCTGCTGTTGTTGGATAGGACAGAGAAATGGAGAGAAGAAGGGAAGACAGAGAAGGGGAGAGAAAGATAGACACTTGCAGACCTGTTTCACCGCTTGTGAAGTGACTTTCCTGCCTTGGGTCTCAAGCCAAGATCCTTGAGATGGTCCTTGCATTTTGCACTAAGTGCATTTAACCTGATGCGCTGGCTAACAACTGGCCCCAGTGTTCTGATTCTTTATATTGCACATATAAGCAAAGTCATCCCTCGGCAAGCAGAGAAATGCAGTCCACTCACCAACAAATATAAACTATAGCAGTAAGACACCTTGAACACACAAAAAAATCAAGGACAAAACCCCTTGACATTAATTCTTCCTACACCCCTGCTTTTTTTTTTTTAATGACTTAGGGGTTGCAAGTTAACACCATCATTATGCAAATGACTTTTCACTCTGGAGACTCCAAGTGTTATCTCTGGAACCACCACAAGCCAGAGGTGAAAAGTCCTCCAATGAGAAGAAGAAGAAAAGAGAAAAAAGAAATAGAGAGAGAAACAATCCCAGAGTCAGGGGATGGACCCAAGGCCTCTTAGAAGCTCCCTGGACCCTGGGCCAGGTGGTGGTGCACCTGGTTGAGCGCATATATTACGGTGCACAAGGACCTAGGTTCGAGGCCCCAGTCCCCACCTGCAGGGGGAAAGCTTTGCAAGTGGTAAAGCAGTGTTGCAGGTGTCTCTGTCTTTCACCCTCTCTATCCCTCCCTTCCCTCTCAATTTATGACTGTCTCTATCCAATAAATAAATAAAAAATAAAAGATAAAAAAAGAAGCTCCCTGGGCTCTTCCCATGTTATTCACTTGTAAAGCCAGGCTCAACCTGGCAATCTCACATGTGTCTACCTACTTTTAGTAATAGTTACAAACATTTCTGATGCTGCAAAGTATGAGTGAGTAGAAAATAACTATTAACATTGATTTGTGTAAATATATATATTTACTTATTTATTTCACTTTTAAAATTTTTATTGTTGACTAGAAGGTGGTAGGATTTATAGGATATAATTCCACACTATATCCGTGGCCAGAGTTCTGTGTCCCTACCCTCTCACCTCCCAAACTTGATAAACAGTATAGTTTTCATAAGTCTGAGAAACAGTTTTTGCTTGCTTCTGGCTGTTATTTGGTTGGGTTTTTTGTTTGTTTTGTTTTGTTTCTTGCCTCTAGGGTTATCTCTGGGGTTCAGTGCCTGTACCATTAATCCACTGCTCCTGGAGACCATTTCTTCTCATTTTGTTGCCCCTGTTGTAATTATTGTTATTGTTGCCATTGCTGTTGTTGTTGGAAAGAAATGGAGAGAGGAGAGGAAGACAAAGAGGGGGAGAGAAAGACAGACACCTGCAGACCTGCTTCACCTCTATGAAGTGATCCCCCCTGCAGGTGGGGAGCTCAGGGCTCAAACTCAGATGTTTACTACAGTCTGTGTGCTTTGTCATGTGTACTTAACCCGCTGCACTATGTCCCGGCTCCCTGGTTGGGTTTTTTTTTCCTTTTGTTTGTTTGGGTTTTTTTTGTGTGTGTGTGCAAGTTCATTTGTATCAAAGCACTTTAAAAAAAATTTTTTTTTAAACTTTTTCCCCTTTTGTTGCCCTTGTAGTTATTGTTGTTGTAGTGTTGTAGTTACTGTTGTTGTTATTGCTGTCATCGTTGTTTGATAGGACAGAGAGAAATCAAGAGAGGAGTGGAAGACGGGGTGGGGGAGAAAGACACCTGCAGACTTGTTTCACCACCTGTGAAGCGGCTCCCCACCTGCAGGGGCTGGAAGCGGGATCATTACCCTCCCCCCTGCCCCCCCCCCGTCCTTGGTCCTTGTGCTTGGCGCCATGTACACTTAACCCACTGCACTAGTGCCTGATTCCCTCAAAGCACTTTTTTGTAAGCTCATGTATAATTTGCATAAATAGACTCCCAGAAGTCTATTTATGCAAATAATAAATAGTCATTGAGTACTCACTGTCTATTACAATCCTAATATAATGTGAATTCTTGATAGTTGGTTTTTTTTTTTTTTAAGTTGCCAGGTTATAGCCAGGGTAGACAGCTTAAGCAGGTAGAAAGCTCCAGGTTCAAACCCATCACTTCATATGAACGAGATCTAAGAGGCTGGTGTCTCTTCCAGAATTTCTCTACAAGACAGTTTTCCTTGTCTTTTCCTTTTCAAGAGAATGCCTGCTTTCCCTGGCTTTTGCTCTTCTCCTTCAAGTCAGTAGCCACATCCATCTGAAATTGGCTTCTGTGGTTTTATCTCTGTGACTGACTCTTTCATGTGTCTGCTTTCGCATCATGCGGACCTTTGCAATTATATTGATCGTATGCAAATAATCTGGCAGAATCTCCATATTCATACATCTTAATGCTATCCTCAAATTCCCCTTTCCTTTGTGAAATTCTGGAGATAAGGATGTGGATTTCTTCAGGGGTCATTATGTTTTGGGTTTTTGACAATTCTATTGATAAACACTGATAATCTCATTAACTGTAATTACTACTACTGCTGAGGCTACATTTATTATTATTATTATTATTAAAGATAAATAGAGAGAAGGTAGAGAGGCTGAAAAAGAGAGTGGAAAAGAGACCACAGTACGGAAACTTCCTTCAGTGTGGTGGGGCCTGGCTCAAACCTGGGAAGTACACAGGACAAGACAAATTAGCTATTTCATTAGAATTTTATTTATTTAACCCTGAACGAATCTGAACATATTTTCCTAAGTCCTATACCCTTTTTGCACTTTTTTTTTTCCTGTTAACTATGTGTTTGTTTCTCTTGCATGTTTTTTATTTTTCATGCCTGAGGCTCCGAGGTTTCAGGTTCAATCTATGCACCACTTTGAACCAGAGATGAGCAGTGCTCAGAGAAAGTGGGGTTGGGATGGTGGGAGATGCAGTTGGGCAGGTAGGCACATAGCAGACAGGCAGGCTGGAGGGGAAGGAGGGAATCTGGACCTGCGAAAGAGCTGATTTGGATAGTGTATTGCGTTACCATGCTGGTTATCCAGGTTCAAACCTGGCTTCCACTGCATTGAGGGGACTGTTAGTGCTGTGATCTCTTTCACTTTCCCTCTGTATCTCTGTCTATAACAACAACAACAACAACAAAGAATGAAATCCCTATTTTCAGGATATTAATTTTAGTTCATGGTATACACTGAAAATATTTTCTACTTCTTAATCTAACTCTTTTTAAAAAAAAAATCTGGCCCTGGGAGTATGAATCGACCAGTCAATGCCCATGTTCAGCGGGGAAGCAATTACAGAAGCCAGACCTTGCACCCTCTGCAACCCACAACGACCCTGGATCCATACTCCCAGAGATAGAGAATGGGAAGGCTATCAGGGGAGGGGGTGGGATATGGAGATCAGGTTATGGGAATTGTACAGAATTGTTCCCCTCTCATTCTATGGTTTTGTTAATGTCTCCTTTCTTAAATTAAAAAAAAAAGTCTGGTCATGGAAAGTTTAAATTTTATTTATTTATTTTTTTATTTTAATTTCATATATATATATACATATATATTTACTTATTTGTACATATGAATATATATTTAATTATTTTCCCTTTTACATATATATATATATATATATTTACTTATTTTCCCTTTTGTTGCCCTTGTTGTTTAACATTGTAGGGGATATTGATGTTGTTGTTGTTGGATAGGACAGAGAGAAATGGAGAGAGGGAGGGGAAGACAGAGAGGGGGAGAAAAAGATAGACACCTGCAGACCTGCTTCACCACCTGTGAAACAACTCCCCTGCAGGTGGGGAGCCGGGGACAGAGAGAGACAGAGAGACATCAGAGCACGGCTGAGTTTTGCTTTATGGTGGTGCAGTGGATTAGACTTGGGACCTCTGAGTTTCAGGCATCAAAGTCTTTTGCATAATCATTATTCTATCTCCCTGGCCTTTGACTCTAGATCTTTTATTATAGTAAGGAAACTTTTGATCATTGAGGCTATAGAGAAAATTTCCTTTAAAAATTATGTATGTGTATATTTGTTTGACAGAATAAACCAAAGCATAACTCTGACACTTGCAATGCTGGGGATCAAACATGAAACCATACACGTGACAAATCTGATACTCTAATTGCTGTTCAACCTCCCAGTCCTTGAGAAATTAACCTTTCTTTTCCTAGTGACTCAGTGCTTTTTTTTTTTTAATTTCTTTATTAGGGAATTAATGTTTTACATTCAACAGTAAATACAATAGTTTGTACATGCATAACATTCCCCAGTTTCCCATATAACAATACAACCCCCACCAGGTCCTCTGTCATCCTTCTTGGACCTGTATTCTCTCCACCCACCCACCCCAGAGTCTTTTACTTTGGTGCGATACGCCAATTCCATTACAGGTTCTACTTTTGTTTTCTTTTCTGATCTTATTTTTCAGCTTCTGCCTGAGAGTGAGATCATCCCATATTCATCCTTCTGTTTCTGACTTATTTCACTTAACATGAATTTTTCAAGGTCCATCCAAGATCGGCTGAAAACGGTGAAGTCACCATTTTTAGTAGTTGAGTAGTATTCCTTTGTGTATACATACCACAACTTGCTCAGCCACTCATCTGTTGTTGGACACCTGGGTTGCTTCCAGGTTTTGGCTATTAAAATTGTGCTGCCAAGAACATATGTGTACACAGACCTTTTTGGATGGATGTGTTGGGTTCCTTAGGATATATCCCCAGGAGAGGAATTGCAGGGTCATAGGGTAGGTCCATTTCTAGCCTTCTGAGAGTTCTCCAGACTGTTCTCCACAGAGGTTGGACCAATTGACATTCCCACCAGCAGTGTAGGAGGGTTCCTTTGACCCCACACCCTCTCCAGCATTTGCTGCTGTGACCTTTTCTGATGTATGACATCCTCACAGGAGTGAAGTGATATCTCATTGTTGTCTTGATTTGCATTTCTCTGACAATCAAAGACTCGGAGCATTTTTTCATGTGTTTCTCGGCCTTTTGGATTTCTTCTGTGGTGAATATTCTGTCCATGTCCTCCTCCCATTTTTGAATGGGGTTATTTGTTGTCTTGTTGTTGAGTTTGGAAAGCTCTTTATATATGTTGGTTATTAAACTCTTGTCTGATGTATGGCATGTAAAGATCTTCTCCCATTCTGTGAGGGGTCTCTTGGTTTGGGTAGTGGTTTCTTTTGCTGTGAAGAAGCTTTTTAATTTGATGTAGTACCATAGGTTTATACTTGCCGTAGTCTTCTTTGTAATTGGATTCGTTTCATTGAAGATGTCTTTAAAATGTATGCGGAAAAGAGTTCTGCCAATATTTTCCTCTAAGTATCTGATAGTTTCTGGTCTAATATCCAAGTCATTGATCCACTTTGAATTTACTTTTGTATTTGATGAAATACAGTGGTTCAGTTTCATTCTTCTGCATGTTTCAACACATTTTTACCAACACCATTTGTTGAAGAGACTCTGCTTTCCCCATTTAATAGTTTGGGCACCTTTGTCAAAGATTAGATGTCCAGAGGTGCAGGGGCTCACTTCTGGGCTTTCAATTCTATTCCACTGTTCAGTGTGTCTATTCATGTTCCAGTACCAAGCAATTTTGATGACAATGGCCCTATAATACAATTTAAGATCTGGGAGTGTGATACTTCCAGTTTTGTTCTTTTTTCTCAAGATTGTTTTGGCAATTCTAGGTCTTTTCTGGTTCCAGATAAACATTTGTAGCATTTGTTCTATTCTCCTAAAAAATGTGCTTGGGATCTTGATGGGGATAGCATTAAGTTAGTATATGGCTCTAGGTAGTATATTCATTTTGATGATAATTCAAAATGAATTAATTAATTCTTAGTTAATTCTTCCAACCCATGAACATGGAATATCTTTCCACTTCTTTGTGTCTTTTTCAATTTCCTTGAGTAGTGACTCATAATTTTCAGTATACAAGTCTTTCACTTCTTTGGTTAGGTTTACTCCTAGATATTTTATTGTTTTTGTTGCTATAGTAAAAGCAATTGATTTCTGGATTTCAATTTCTTCTAACTTAGTGTTTGCATAGAGGAATGACACTGACTTTTGAATGTTAATTTTATAGCCTGACAATTTACTGTATTGCCTGATGATTTCCAAAAGCTTCTTGCTGGACTCCTTAGGTTTTTCTGTATATACTATCATGCCATCTGCAAATAGGGAGAGTTTGACTTCTTCTCTTCCAATCTGTATCCCTTTAATTCCTTGCGCCTGCCTGATTGCTATGGCAAGAACTTCCAACACTATGTTGAATGATAATAGTGGGCAGCCCTCTCTAGTACCTGATCTGAGTGAAAATGCTTCCAGTTTTTCACCATTGAGTATGATACTGGCTGTAGGTTTGCTATATATAGTCTCCACTATCTTCAAGAATTTTCCATCTATTCCCATTTTTTGTAGAGTTTTGATCATAAAGGGATGCTGGACTTTGTCAAAGGCTTTTTCTGCATCTATTGATATGACCATGTGGTTTTTGGTCTTGCTTTTGTTGATGTGGTGGATCACAATGATTGATTTACATATATTAAACCAACCTTGCATGCCTGGGATAAACCCCACTTGGTCATGATGAACAATCTTTTTAATATACTGCTGTATCTGTTTGGCTAGAATTTTGTTCAATATTTTAGCATCTATGTTCATCAGAGATATTGGTCTGTAGTTTTCTTTTTTGGTTTTGTCCCTGTCTGCTTTTGGTATCAGAGTGATATATTAGTGATATTATAGTAAGGAAACTTTTGGGCATTGAGGTTATAGAGAAAATTTCCTTTAAATAATTATGTTTGAATATATGTGTATATTTGTTTGAAAGAATAAACCAAAGCATAACTATGACACTTGCAATGCTGGGGATCAAACATGGAACCATACACGTGACAAATCTGATACTCTAATTGCTGTTCAACCTCCCAGTCCTTGAGAAATTAACTTTTCTTTTCCTTGCGACTCAGTGGTTTCTTTCTTTTTTTAATTATTTAAAGATTTTATTTATTTTTAATGAGAAAGACTGGAGGAGAGAGAGCAAGAACCAGACATCACTCTGGTACGTATACTTCCGGGGATAGAACTCAGGACCTCATGCTTGAGAGTCCAATCCTTTATCCACTGCGCCACCTTCTGGACCACGACTCAGTGGTTTCTACATTTAAAATTTGGTTCTGACTAGTCTGGGAGGTGTAAAATGTTTGAGCAAAGGATTCCAAGTATTAAGTTTCTGAGTTTAATCCTTGGCACAGTAATTCTAGTCTAGAGAGCTGCTCTAGTTCTACCTTCAAATAAATAGACACATGTTTAAAAACATAAAAATTAAAGCATGACAAGGTCAAGTATAGTGAGGTAAATCCTAACCATGGGATTTTCAAAGAAAACCAAGTCCCCCCTCAGGTATTTTGGTTAAAATAATAATAATCTATTGCCTTTTTAACTCTAAGAATGCAAGGTATCTTCCAGATTCTTTTCAAAATCTGTATTTCTCTCAGTCCTTGTTCCTCTGGGACTTTGCTTGTATTTCTTGATCCCTCTCTTCTCAATCCTTTACCCTGTGAAACTGCCTCTGCTGACGAAAAATTAATCAACACAACCAGTGTCACCATGCCTCATTATATACTACCCCTGCCTTTTCACTTCGGATTATATCCAGAGATGGCAAACCCAAAATGTCAACCTTCCAACTCCAATAATCTGGTGACACCTTTCCTAACACATAGGACTATGAGCTCCATTTCAGATGGGGCACTCTCTCAGGGTTACAGACCCTAGATATAGGGACTAGGGACTAGGATACTAGGTACATGTATACACATATCCATGTTAGGGATAACTATATATCTCAAAGAAAAAGTGCTCAATAGTCCACTGTGACTAGATGTAGACCTAATAAGTTCAGCAGTCAAGTAAAAGGCCAAAGAAGGCACCATGAATTGTCTAATCAAATATTTAATACTTAGGCCTAGACATCCTCTTCTACTACCTACTTCACTTAACCTCGATCACTCTAGCTACTCAACTACACAAAAGAAAGTAACACGTGTCTCTTAATCTCTTTTGACAACATCAGCATTATTGCCAACCCTTGATACTCCTTAGAAGAACCACTGTATACAATCGGCCAAGAGATATACTGGTAGCAGATATTTATCAAATAAAGGACAATTATTGTCCCTACGGCAAGCTTTATTAGAATCATCAAACAAGTAACTGCAGTAAACTTGGAGGTGAACTTACACCCCCACTTAAATCCCAGTCGTATTTTCTCTATAACTTGAGGCCAGAATACATAAAGGAGACCTAATACTGGTTTGGGTACACCAAATGACAATCAACACTTTTAATAACTAGGAGAAAGCCTAAGCTCCTTAGGTAAAGAAGAGACTACAGAGCTGGAAAAACGTAAAAGACTGGCTCATTTAATGATGGCATTTTGGGTCACTACTAGGTCACCCCAATACCTGGAGCCCTAGTTATGGAATCCTTGGATTTCTACATAGACAATATGGGCCTAGACTTCTAATGGATCCCTCTCTCCATCACTGGTCACTCCCATCAAGAATATCATCATAAACTCTCTAGTGGGCTTCTTCAGGATAGCACCTTCACTATGAATTAGCAATGGTAGACTGCCCCACTCTCTGAAGGGAGACTAGCTCATCCTACCCTGTGACTAGAGAAAGACTGGTCCCCAATGAGTGCAGCCTAGAATGTTCCCAGCTGTGACTTTTTTTTTAAATTATATTTGGATAGATTCTGCTTTCTCTTTTTTCCAGGTAGTTCTTCAATTAGACCAATGTTATCAACATTAGAAGCTCATCTTACATAAAAGTGTGCCACTTTTTCATATAACATATATATACATATATATGTATATATGATTTTAATTATATTTTATTTAAGATCTTCATTTGAAACTTATATAATATCTATTATTAAGGTAATCACTACTTATACCTGGCAAACATTCAACCAGCAAGAATTCAATCAGTGCTAATGATTAAAATCATTTTATTTTGTATTTCTATGCTTCGCCATGTATACTCTGAGGTAGTTGGGCATTATCATATTCACTTTTATTTCCCTAGTATCGGTCAGTGTTCTTTGCACAAGGAGAATAATCAACAAATCATTATTAAAAAGTATAAATAAAAATATTGGACAGTAAATCTGTGATAGAATGTTTTATGTTTTGCTAGCAAATGTCAAATTTTTCATCTAAATGCAGCAAACCTTATTTGACACAACAAGTATTCAGTGATAAACACAGAAGGTAATTTCCACCTCTACTTTTACAAAATGAGAATTACACAAAAATGTGTCAGTTGTCACAGGGGTACATAAACAAAAAGTTGAACTGATTTCGAATTTAATGTGCCTTATGTTAGAAGTCAAGATGGCTGTACTCTTGGTCTTTAGTTCTAGTTTATTTTTCTTTAAGTTACAAAATAACATTTATTGAAGAGACATGATTAAGATCTAAACTTAATAAATAATGAGATGGATGGGTTGTTCTCCATCAAAATAAGTTCATAAAATTTTACATTTACAAAAGATGAGTGGGGGGGCAGCATAGTGGTTATGCAAACAGACTTGCATGCCTGAGGCTCCAAAGTCCCAGGTTTAATCCCCAGCAGCACCACATAGGACAGAGCTAAGCAGTGCACTGGTGGAAAAAAGAAAGAGAGAGAGAGAGAGAGAGAGAGAGAGAGAGAAAGAAAGAGGAAAAGATTAGTTTTACACATTATTCGGAGTGTAACAAAATTATTTCCATGCCTGATGTTGATATTCAGTAAAAAAAAAAAAAGAAACATCTAGTATGATTTCTATTCAATAAACCTTTTCTTCTAGTTTATTTACTCAATAACATATAATGAAGAGTTACAAAGACTATGTATGCTCAGATACAAGTAACAGGCTAAACACGAAGCAAGTCCAGGAAATAATAATGTGCTCTTAAGCCTGATAAGCAGGACAAAAGAAGAAGCAAGAAGAGAAAAAATATTTGAGTAACTGAGTTTTCCTTATTTTTGAATTCTAAATTCATAGTTTCCAATAATAAGTGAGAAAAGGAAATAAAACTGATACTGTAAAGGCATATATGAAATCTAAAGGCATATGAGATTGACTATGTTCTTATATTTAAAAACCACAAGGTCTGTTAAGAATATTGCTCCATTAATAAGGTATTGCATTCCAGTTTTCTATACAAGATATTGGCTATCTGATTATTTCAAGAATATTAACTGTACATTAGAGTTCTGTGGTTTATCTTGAAGGATTTACTACAATATCCATAATATATATCAGTTTCATTTGATTATGTTTAAAATAATCATAGATGCTAATAAAATATTCTCTACATTTTATTACTAGCCTATAGATCTAACATGTAAATGTGTATTATGTAAGCCAAAATAAACTTGCATCTAAATAAATGAACATTCGGAATCTAGATGGAAAACTCATTTCCAGAATTTAGGTTCCTGTGGGAGACTGCTGTAGAAGCTAAGCACAGTGCTGTGTAATCAATCGGTTCACTTAAAGGCATCACCCATGCTCCCTTTGATGATAGATTAAGTCAATATCAGAGTAGACAGCACAAACATTATGGGTACTCTACAGCATACTGTAGTCAAGACTATGAGAATGCTTTATTAGACATGTATTTATAAAGACATTGAAGAAAATGCTTAAGTTAATTATACAAGTGATGAATAAATAGTGATATATAGAGAAAAGTAAAATCAGAACAGCCTGTAGGCATCTCCAGAGGCAGAAAAGAGTTTTGGACCTTTAAGAGTAGCAAAGATTATATGTAAAGGTTTATCAATCACATAAAGAAAAAGCACCATTTGCTTTTTTTGAGGCGGAAACATCCTGGCAAACAAAAAGAATCTACAATCACAGACAATTCACAATAAGGAGGCAAGACTGATGCCCTTGGGTTACTAATAGCATGATTCACAGGTCCGAGCAGCATGGCCTCCTAGACATCTTAGTTGTGTAAAACGGCCTTGAAGCTTCAGGACTGATGAGGCTATGTTTCAACACTGCCATCTTCCTAAGGGGTATGTTTCTGTGCTTAACCACATCAGGAGGATAATGACTACACTTTACTGCACAACACAAGTCTTGACGCAGTTTAAGGCAAGAGGAACAACTACTGTAAGTATTAAAAAGACTACCATAAGTGCAAAAAGACCGGGTTCGAACCCCCGGCTCCCCACTGCAGGGGGGACACTTCACGAGCAGTGAAGCAGGTCTGCAGGTGTCTATCTTTCTCTCCGTCTCCCCATTTCTCTCAATTTCTGTCTGTCTTATCCAATAAAAATGGGGAAAAAAAATCACCACCAGGAGCAGTGGATTCATAGTGCTGGCACCAAGCCCCAGCAATAACCCCGGAGGCAAAATAAGTAAATAAATAAATAGATACATAGAAAAAGAAGAGAAAGAAAGAAAAAAAAGAGACAAAAAGAGGGAAAGTCACCATTGCTTCTCTCAATGTGGTGGAATCTGGGCTTGAACCTGGCGAAGCACATGGTAAGCCTTCCAAGGTGAGTCATCTCAGTGACTCTGCCCTCTCTCCTTGTTTACTAAAATATTACCAGAGCAAATAAGACAGAATTCTCCCAGCCATTTGGAAAAATGAACCTCTACAGAAATTGAAGATGCCCTAGCTGCTACTGAAAGATTAACCAAATCATCATCCTCGCATCAGTTTTGAGGGAATGAATAGAAGTGAATTTGAACTCAAGGCAGTTATCAGGAGGGGATGGGGATGGCATGACACAATAGGGAAAGGCTTCAGGCTGAATTTAGTTTCCTTTCTATCTGTGAAAACTGTCTGTTCCTTATCAAAGTGAATACCAACTCCTACTGCTCATTAAGGCTGTCATGTTTTTCATAGTCTCATCTGCCTTATAATTGAAATTCTTATTTTAACGGCATTATCTTAATGTTATTGCTAGCTACGGAATGTCTTGTGAAGAGTGCAACATTAAAGTTAATTTGGCCCTTCATCTTTGGTAATGGATACTGTCTGGAATATAATAAACTGTAGATACTCACACATGAACTGAATTATGTCAAGGTTACTTCCTACTTATTGTAGTTTGTCACAGGTTTCCTCTAACTGGTTAGTTATCATTTTTCACATCTGACTAATCTCCTATTGCTTATGGTCATTTTTGTTAGATGGGCAAAAAAGAATTTCTAATGAAGTAGGTTTTTTCCTCCCTATTCTTAATTAAAACTAGCTATGTATTCCACTTGAGTTTCTCAGTGAGAAAAATTAGAGCCGTATGATAATAAGAATTAAGAAAGTACCTCTAGAATTACAGTCAGTGTGTAATTTTAAAAGTACAGTAAATAAAATGATAAATCAAATGACCTACATTGTTAACTTAAGTAGCACCTTAAATTAATTTAATGTCTATACAATGCTCTGTAGAAACTGTACACATAATATGATAATAAAGTAAATCAATGTCGCTTAATGAGTTTTTATTCCCATTTAGGTATGATGATTTTCCACTGCTTGTTAAATAAATGCTTAGAATTACACACCAAACAAAATACTTTGCACATTACCTATAAATAGTATAAACAGATCCAGCCAAAAGATCAATAAAAACTTAGACAAAAATATCTTGTGAAAACAAACTCTTGTGCTTAAAAACACTCCTATAAATCAAGATGCCCTCAACAAAGTTATACTGAAGTTAAAAAAATAAATCAGAAATTTGTTTTCAATATTTAAATGTTCTAAAAAGCTATTTTTAAAAATGTTTGTATAATCTTTATTTATACTGGATAGAGACAGTCAGAAATTGAAAGGATAGGGGGCATAGAGAGGGAGAGAGACAGAGAGACACCTGCAGCCCAGCCTCAGCACTTGAACATCTTTTTCCCCACAGGTGGGGACCAGGGGCTCGAACTTGGGTCCTTGAGCACTGTAATATGTACGCTCAATCAGGTGTACCACCACTTGGCACCCCCAAATTGTTTTCAGTACTAGGGTGATAAGCGAAGAACTTAGCGAATCAAACTCAGATTCAATTAAACTATAATCGTTGATGTCTGTGATTATGTTAAAATGGTCACTGGTATTAGTGGGAGTTGGAAAAGAAAGAAACCAAGAAACAAAGCACAAGGACCAGGCCTGGTTGGAGCCCCCGGCTCCCCACCTGCAGGGGAGTCACTTCACAGGGGGTGAAGCAGGTCTGCGGGTGTCTTTCTCACCCCGTCTGTCTGTCTTCATCTCCTCACTCCATTTCCCTCTGTCCTATCCAACAAGACAACATCAAGAACAACAACAATGAGTACAACAACAATAAAAAAACAAACACAACAAAAGGGAAAATAAATAAATAAAGTAAAAAGTTAAAAAAAATCAGTATTAAAGAGGAAAGATGCATCCCATAATTGACCTTCTTGTAAGCTATCTTTACTGGGGCCAGCAGGTGGTTCCCCTGGTAGAGTGCACATGTTACATGCATAAGGACTTGGGGTCAAGTCCTGGGTCACCACATGGCGGAGTTTGCAGGGGTAAATCTTCACAAGCAATGGAGTGGCATTGTGGTGCGTCTCTTTCTCTCTCTGTCTCTTTGCTCTACCTTTGTCTCTCACCTTCTATCTAGAAGGAAGAAAACAAATGGCTGCCCGGAATGGTGAAGGCATGCAGTTACTGAGCACCAGCACATCCCTGGTGGCAACAAATAGAAAAACAAATAAATGTATAATAAAATATGTTTATTACTCCAATACCAATGTTAACGTTTTTCCATTGATCAGATGTATCTGGGGACCTTATAGGCCTTCAGGTTTATCATTCCACACATCTGCTTTGTGATGTATGGTGTAACAGAGCTGGACTGAAAAACAGAAGTAACAGAGTAACAGAGCTGGACTGAAGACAGAAGCAGAGGAGTAACAGAGCTGGAGTAACAGAGTAACAGAGCTGGACTGAAACAGAGAAGTAACAGAGCTGGACTGAAAGACAGAAGCAGCAGGAGAGGGGGATAATTAAAGGGACAAGGTAATTAGTGTCACTTTTCCACAGCAGGTTCTAAGATATTCTAGGACACTGACTTTATCCATATGTTGTCTGGCACATCCTGTATTATATAACGTACCTTCTCTGGTTATTATTTGTTTTGTCTTGTGGACTGAAAGAGGCCATCAGAATTTAATGTCCTTTTATACAATCTTACATGGAACTTGCTCAAAAATCAGTTTATGTAAGATACAATTAATCTATTTTGTACTTGCTAAAAATTCCCCCTAATATTCACACAGAGGTCACAGTGTATCTTTTAAGAGTTTTAATGGTTACATCTATGATACAGCCATCAAATATTCATATAATCTTGAAAGAGTGAATATTTGAACAAGAAACTCTAAGTAAAAAGAACTTCTGTGGAGCTAAGGGACCACTTCACACCAAGGTTCAGAGGCCCACGGCTCCATCTCTGACACCACAATATGCCAGAGCTGAGTGGTGTGCTCAGCTTCTTCGATCTTATAAAAATAATTTAATCTTGAAAAAATCTTTAGACAGCATTTATTTTAATGTATGCAAGACATTAGTTGTGGCATGAGGAGATGGGAAATTTCCACCTTTTTCTAAATTTTGCTTCCAACCTGAAACTGCTCTTAAAGCAATAAAGCCTTTGACACTAAACTATGTAGGTTTAATCATGTTCAGTATTTACTCACATAAAGTACATAATACTTTTCACTTCATTTTCCCCTGGGATAAAGATATGTGTGTATGATACAGTGGCTAAATAATATTTTCCAATATGGTGAAGATTTCTCCTAGAGATTTAAAATCATCATCTTTTCTAAGTTAAAGTTATTTATTAGTTTCTAAATCTGGTAGATTATCTGTGTGGTTTAGACAGGAAAGTTTCAAGTTGAGTGACTGTAACACAGGCTCTAATTGAAAATAGTAAATAAGGCAACTTAGGAAATCCTAACATCTTTTAAAATATATATATATATTAATAAATTTATTAAAGAGAGAGAAAAAAGGGGCCAGGTGGTGGTGCACCTGGTTGAGCACGCTTGTTACAATGCTCAAGGACCCGGGTTCAAGCCTCTAGTCCCCACCTGCAGGGGAATGCTTTGCAAGTAATGAAGCAGTGTTGCAGGTCTCTCTGTCTCTCTCTCTCTCTCTCTCTCTTTCTGTCACCCCCTTCCCTCTCGATATCTGGCTGTCTCTATCCAGTAAATAAAATAAAGATAATTCAAGAGAGGAAGGGAAGGAGGGTGGGAGAGTAGAAAGGGAGGGTGGGAAAGAGAGAGAGAGAGACAGAGGGAGAGAGAATGAATGAACCATAGCATTATTGTGGCATATGCAGTGTCAGAAACACAACCCCAGGATCTCAAACATACAAGTCTTATGTTCTATTATGATGCCACTTCCTGGGCCACCAAACTTCTTTGTAACTTGAATCTTTTTAAAGATACTGTTATTATTACTGGGTGAGAAAGGCAAAATTTTACACATCCATTTCATCTCACCATTTCCAGGTCACTTTTTTTCATCCAGGTAAAAGGGACACAATAAAAGAGAAAAAAAAAATAGGAAGGATCACCCGATCTTCCCCTGGTACAACGGTACTCCCATGTGCCTCTGGGGTTTGAACTTCCTGCTCTGAACAATAGCTAGGAAGCAATCCAATGGCCAAGTCCTGATTTTCTCCCTCCATCTAAATTAAACTGTTCTTCACAAGAGCAGGGCCTGTACTCACGTTTTCAGAGCTTGATATACAAGAGGTACACATTAAATGCTAGAAAGTAAGCATGGATTCATTAACTAGTTAATTAATATCAACTGTCTAGCCCTTGAACTACGTACACTGTCAATCACAGATACTTGCCTTTGCCGTCAGCCATTTGTTCCCACCCCCACCCCACCCCCCAGTAATTTAAAGGAGGTTGTCATCTTGCTTTCCTAGAATCTCTCATTAACTGGACTCAATCCTTATTCACCTTGCCGATATATGTAATCCCCAGCCAACCTCACCATCTGCTTTCCTGTCAACTCTAGCTTTAATGTCATTATGAGACAATCAATGTCTCTACTGAATTCATGCTAAGTTCCTTTGAGATTTCAATGTTGTGCTATCATTCTATTTTCCACCCTAAGACAATAGCTTTCTATTCATTTTTCCCTTGATTCATGTAGTTTTTCTTTTTTTACTTTCAGACTTCAAGGGAGAGCTGAGTTCTACCAGATAGGCAAATTCTCTCAGAAAAACGAAGTATCAGAAACTAACATAACAGATGCAAGTTCATTAGTATTCAGGTTATTTGGGGCAGGATGGCATAGGATGTCTGGAGAAGAGGAAGGGCTGGACCTTATAAGGCATGGTTCATTTTACAGGGGAGTCTGAATTTTTATTATAAAAAATGAGCAGAGACTGAAAAAAATTTCACAATATGATGCAGTCCATTTTCACCTTAGAAACCATTTCCCTCCTTTAGTAGTAGCTTGGAAGACAGTAGTATACAGGGACAGGGAGATGATTAAGAAGGGCCATGTATCAAGTTCAGGGAACAAACATCCTGAAGGCTTGAAACAAAGAAGTAGGTGAGTTGAAGCGATAGATTTAAAATATATTTAAGTTGCGTAACTGACAGGATGTGATCAACAGTACTGGAAAATGAACACGAGAGCAGAAAGAGAAAGCTTAGATAACTCCACTTTCTGTCTTGACCAACTAACACACCCTATCCAACAAGCCTTCTATGTCTCTTCTTGAAAAGTCACTCAAATAATTATATTACCCAACTCCTTGTTCTCAGTTTAAATCTTCTTTGAATACTTAAAATAAAGGATGAGATCTTTGGCCATTTTTCCTTTGTGTTATACTTACTGGTTTTGCCTACCAAATCCAAATTTTGCCTTAAATCCGAATCCACCACTTCTGAAGGCCATTTCTTTTCATTTCTATTTTATTTGATAGGACACAGAGAAATTGAGAGAGGAAGGGGAGGCCGAGACAAAGGTAGACACCTGGAAACCTGCTTGATCATTCATGGGCATCCCGCCTGCATGTGGGGAGCTAGGGTTTGAACCTCAGTCCTTGTGCATGGTAATACGTACGCTCAACCAGGTGTGCCTCCATGTGGCTCCACCTTCTTTTGTTTGTTTGTTTGTTTGTTTTTCCAGAGCACTGTTCAGCTCTGGCTTATGGCAGTGATGGAGATTAGACTTGGGAACTGGGGGTGTCAGTACCTCTGGCATGAAAAGCTTTCTGCATAACCATTATGCTGTCTCTCCTGACCAGCATCTATTGTTTTTTAATCTAAGAGTCTTAAATTTATTATTTTGATTTTTTTCTGCATGAGTCTTTTGATTCTTTTAAAAATACTTTATTTATTTATTGGGTAGTGATAGAAGTTGAGCAGGAAGAAGGAGAGAGCATGAGAGAGAGAGTGATCCCTGAAGCACTGTTTCACTACTTGTGAAGCTTCCCCCTGCAGGTGAAACCCAGGAACTAGAACCATTGAGCATTTAACACATGTACTCAATTGGGTGCACCGCCACCCAGCCCCAATCAGTAGATTCTTTATGTAATCTAATATTCTTGCAATACTTTTATTGTAGCAATTTGCCTAGATTCCTTTTTTTTTCTTTTAATTCATCATTCCCATGACTTCAACTATGTATGAAACTCACTAACAGTCTGATTCTTTGACTGAGACTCCATATCCAGTTAGATGCATAACTCTTTTTTTTTAACGCATAACTCTTTAAGACATACATCTTCTACTTTCTTTTTTTTTTTTTTTTTTTACATCTTCTACTTTCAATGTCTGTTCTTTCAAATGTTGACAGGGGTCAGTAGAGAACTCACCTACACAGCACTTTATTAAGGAAGGGCCAGGACCCAGTTTGAGCCCCCAGTGACAGCATGAGAGCATCACATGAAGAGGAAGGTTCACGAGTGTGTTTGTGAAAATTATGGCTGTTTCTCTTTGGGAGGTGCGAGTGTGGGGACATGGAACCTTGGTGGTGGGTGTGCTATGGAACTATATCCTGTAATCCTATAGTCTTGTAATCCACTATAAGTACAAATTTTAACAAGGCATAAAGCGGTGCCAGCAAATAGTTCATCTGGATAGTGAACCTCCATTGCTCTGCACACTACCCAGGTTCCAGTCTGACAATAGCCTCCTCCCAACAACCCTACACACATTGATGGAAACTTCAGTGCTATGCACTCTTATCTTTTTCAATATGAAAAATGTCATCCCAGCGTGTCAAGCCATTGAGATGACAAAAAAGGAAGGGGAAAAAAAATCGGGGGGAGTGGGTGGTAGTACAGCAGCTTAAGCTCACATGGTGCAAAGCACAAAGACTGGTGCAAGGATCCCCGTTTGAGCCCCCAGATCCCCACCTGCAGGGGGGTCCCTTCATAAATGGTGAAGCAGATTTGCAGGTGTCTGTCTTTTTCTCCCCCTCTCTGTCTTCCCCTCCTCTCTCCATTTCTCTCTGGCCTATCCAACAATGACGATATCAATAACAACAACAACAATAACCACAGCAATGATAAAAAGAAACAACAAAGGCAACAATAGGGAAAAATAGCCTCCAGGAGCAGTGGATTCGTGGTGCAGGCACTGAGTCCCAGCAATAACCCTGGTGGCAAAAAAAAAAAAAAAAAGGAAAAATTGAAAGTTTTAGGGTGTAGCTTCCCAACTTATTTCTCCCCTAGAGTTGTTCTTCAAACAATAGATCCAACAAAATGAGGCCAGCCTTATCTTCCTATAGTCAACAGTAAAACTTTTCTGTTAGAAACTCTTCTCAACATATCACTACATTCAGTTTCTTACATATTCTAATTTGATTTCCACAGCTCTTTCTTAGTCAGCTAATTCTGCCTTTTTGTCGCTGGCTTTGCTCATATTCTAACCCTTCTAATCATTCCTCCATCTGAGCATAACTATGCCTGTTACAAACTGCCAGGTCTGTAAAAGTCAAGATAAACCATGATGAGCACTTGTGAAATATTAAACAACATCCCATGTTTTAGACATCTGATTTCTTCTTTTTATAAAAAAATATTTTGTTAGTTTTCATATCTCTTTCTTTTTTATATTTATTTATTTTCCCTTTTATTGCCCTTTTTATTGTTGTTATAGTTATTATTGTTGTTGCTATTGGTGATGTCGTTGTTGGGCAGGACAGAGAGACATGGAGAGAGGAGGGGAAGACAGAGAGGGGGAGAGAAAGACAGACACTGGCAGACCTGCTTGACCGCCTGTGAAGTGACCCCCCTGCAGGTGGGGAGCTGGGGGGTCGAACTGGGATCCTTACGCCGGTCCTTGCGCTTCGCTCCATGTGCACTTAACTCACTGCGCTGCCGCCCGACTCCCTGATTTCTTTTTCTTTATGCTTATTGTTCTTTTGACATTAATCACATATCTCACGGAAGTGATTTTACAGCTCATATTTTTCCTATTAGTTTACAGGTTGCTAGAAGACAGAAATAATGTCTTTCCCATATCCATCTCCTTTTCTGTTATGCATATTTTAAACCTGATAAATGTTCACTGAACACATTTTCATAGTACAATGAGTTTCTTTATAAAGTAGATTTTACACTAGAATTTTTTTTTTTTGGAAAATAACATTGGGTTATTTTTGCTTTTGTTTGTTAATTTACAATGAAGATGAGAAAGGCTTTAAGAAATAATGACTCACTTTGGGTTTGTGTTGCATGATTATGTAAAGGGGTCTAAATGGTGGATGAGAGTGTTTTGCAAAGAACTTCTAGGGGGAGACGAGATACTACCCATGTGTCAATAATTGCACTGTATAACATTAACCATCCCCTCATAAGAATAAAAAAAAAGTCATACTCTTCCATGAAAAAAATACATAAATTTTATTTAGCTTGCCCAATTTTTCTATGAGAGACATACCATTTGCTGCCATTTCTGATGTTCTGTCTGTCTTTTTTGTTTATAAACTCAGGGTCCTCTGAATATAAGATGTGCTTTCTACTCTGCTTCATCTGCACCATTTGTACAATCCATAATGATCAATCCAGAATCTTTCTTCATGAAACAAAAAATGAAATAAGGTTTGCAACAATTATGGAGAAAATGATAAGGTATAAATATGAACAACTGCCCTCTGCTATACAAAATTAGAACATCTGAATATATTTGCTTAGCTACAGAAGAACAGTATTATTGGTTTCTATATTCCACATATAAACTGTGAGGATGCATATAAAATGGAGCTGGGTGAGACCTGTGTCCCAGCAGAGAGAGAGAGAAAGAGAGAAAGAGAGAGAGAGAGAGACAGAGATAGAGAGAGAGATCAGAAAGGCGATGTCTTATGAAAACTCCAAAACATCACATCAAGCACTGCTGAAAAGTTAGGTCCCTGATCCTGAGTCTCCCTCCTGCCATGTAGCATTGGCCAGCCCCACCGCCTGTTGCCAGCCACAACTCATCAGGCAGGAGAAGGTGAGTACAAGACTGATGAGCCTAAGCAAAACAGCTATCGTTCTCAAGGACACGTGAAGGACCTGCATCAGGAAGCTCAGAGAACGAGGAACTAAGAAGGCCTGTTCTTCCCTACATGGATGTGCTTTTCAACAGGAAGCCTTCCCCCCTCCCTTATTCTCGCCTGGTCCCTAAGACTAGCTTATAGCATCTTACATCCAGGTCTTTTATTTATAGGAAAATGTATATTCCGGCTTGAAGTAAAGTTTTAGATTCCAATTTTGACCCTAAAATTTGACCTGTTTGCTAGTTTATTTTCTAGGGAAAAAAAGTGAAGTAAGAAAATAATTACATAGCTAAAGTGTAGGTTCTACATCAAAAATATCAAGTACTATGCTCCTAGTATCTGGGATGTCACTTATAATAATTCTGTTTGATGTAATGGCATTTTATAGAGATCATACAGTCAGTAATTCTATTGAGGATATAAGCCTGATCAGATTATCTACTATGTTTGTAATGAAGAGAAGGAAGAAATACACTTTAAATTAGTAATTGGTTCTACATGAAATGTCAGCAAAAAGACATTTAAAAGAAACACAAAATTAGAATAACAGTAACTGTCACAGGGAACTATGGCCGAATTAAATATTTAAACAGAACTCAGAAAAATAACTATTGTAAACTACCAGACACACAAATGCTTCAAGACCAGTAGTTTGGAAAGGAGCCCAAAATAACTTTTTCTTATTGCTAAGCTACCACAATTAAGATATTATTATTAGCTTTGTTTGAACATATTATACATGAATATCGGTGATATAAACTAAACTAACAAGCACTGAAAATGCTTGGCCAGGGATCAGATAGTGACTTAGCAGGTAGAGAGCTGGGCTTGCATGCCTGAGGCCTAAGTTCAATTTCTAATAGTGTATCTGCCAACACAGAACTCTGCTCTCTCTACCTCATAAAAATAAATAAATCTTATGAAAAGTGTTTGACTATACTAAAAAAATACCCTGAAGTTAGTCTAAGATTGGACAATATTCTTAGTTACATCAGATAAAATGTGACCATACTACTGAGCACAGTGCTTATACTCACTATATTTTTAAGTGGGTAACTTTACAAGATAAGGTTCAAATAAATTATAGAAACGTGACAAAAAATAAATATGTAATGTTAATGGGTCCAATGTATCATCATCTTTATCTTAGAGAAGGTCAAGGATAGAGAGTGCGTTTGAACTGCAGTCATTATTTACTCAGAGCTGGAAACTGCCATAAAAACAGCTAAACTATACTTGTAAATTTCCAATAAATTATATGATAACCTTATTCAAAGTATTCTTATATTTAAGAATAGTGCAGACTATTATATGTTAATATAGCTTTACTACAATATGACACTGTCCTTAATGTTCTGTTGAGGGGTAGCCAATACAAATACTGGTGGTGAAGCAGGTCTGCAGGTGTCTTTCTCTTCCCCTCTGTCTTCCCCTCCTCTCTCCACTTCTCTCTGTCTTATCCAACAAGGATGACATCAATAACAACAAGAATAATTATAACAATAAAACAACAAGGGCAACAAAAGGGAATAAATAAATAAATAAATAAATAAATATTTTTAAAAACTCAAATACTGGTGGTAAGGGCAGAGCAAAGACTTCTGCTCACCATAGCAAACACTGTGAGAGCAAACTAATGAATTCTTCTTGTTGTTGTTCATTTTTAGCTTTTGTTCTCTACGTAATATATCATTTTAAATGACCTAATAGGGGCAGGGAGATAGCTAAGCAATTTGTGAACTAGATTTTCATGCCAGAGGTCCAAGGTCCCTTGTTCAATCCCCACACCATTAAAATGCACAGCTGAACATACTCTAGTCGTTTTCGTCTCTCATTCACTAAAATAAAATAAATAAATCTCTAAATGAATAAATTATTTGATTTCATTAAAATATGATTAAACATAAGATAATTACAGTAGCTCTTGAAAGCTTTCATTTTTAAATTTTAATTCTGAATGTATATAAGAAATATAAATATATGCATATGTATGTATACTAACTAGTATGTATATTAAATTGTGTATTAAAAATACTAGCAGTTTCATTTTTAACAATAATTTACCTATGACATTTAGACAGATATTCATTTAAAGTGTAAACAGACTACTTTTTTCATCAGTTAGGCATGCTATGACTTCTGATTACATTAATTTAGGATTATGCAGGTTTCAGTAATTTAAGGCACATATTATAGTCTAGCATGTTAATTGTTTCTATTCACATTACATTAATAATGAAGAACAACCTTTAGTCCTTAATTCATGTTCCATTCAATCTTGAATTTTTTGAAAATTTTGAACAATTTCAAATCCTTTATTAAAATAATTTTTAAAAGTAGTTTCTGTTAAGTATTAGCAAGCAAGTTATTTGATATTTTATAATCTTAGGAGATTAAGAGAATTCTTAAAATGCAGGTAGAAATCTGATCACTCTTTATATCAGGAAACAAATATGTGACTAGAAAAGTCTCTGATTTATTCTAAATAAGTTTCTTCAAACAAGAAAGCCTTTACCTTCTCAACCAGTATTATAAGGAGCATGAGAAGATATGGCCTAGACACAGTTTCTTGCTCTCTGTTACCGACTGAGATGAATAACTCCTGGGCCCAATGGATGACTCCATTTTTCAGTTTGGGTGCAATGCAAGTTTTAGCTGAAAGAGCATGTAGACAGCATTGCTTTCTTTGGGCTGATCAAGCACATACCCAGTTAAAACTGGAAAGGAAGCAAAATGCCAAGACTAAATAGGAAAGCTGAACAGCCTGAAGCCAGAAGTTGACAGAAGTAAGTTACAAGCAGGATCTGAGGTTGAACTCTATGCCAGTGTCCCTAGAAAATATGGTTAAAAGAAAAAGAGCAAGTTATTGGGTTCTGGCAAAAAGCAATCCTTATTTTAGGGGAAGTGTTCTGCATGTAGGCTGCTAAAACTACAGATTAAGATCAAATAAATAGGAATTCACAAAGGTCACCAAACATACAAGATAATAAACAGAATGAATGAGAGTCAACTGAAGTAAATGATAGATTTTGGTTTGTAAGAATTTCAGAGACTGAAATAAGCAGACATAAAAATACTTATGTTTGGAATTAAATATAAGGCAAGGAAAGAGACTTTTGGGGTGGTATGCTTTCAGTGAATGAGAACCTGGTTTTGATCTCTAGCACTGCATTTAAAAAAAAAAAAAAAAGAGGAACCAGGCAGTGGCATACTTGGTTAATCACACATAGTACATACACAAGGACCTGGGTTCAAGCCCTGGTCCCAATCTGCAGGGGGAAAGCAGGGCTGCTAGTGACTCTTTGTCTCTTTAGCTCTCTATCTCTCTGTCCCCTCTCAATTTCTCTCTGTCTCAATTCAATATAAATCAATTAAAAGATTTTTAAAAACTAATAAAATAGCCTGTTTGAAAAATATCCTATAGTACAGGAGAAAACTTTCATTCAACATACTTCAAAGAAACGACCCAAAACCAAAACACATAAAGAACTCAGTTAACTTTGCAACAACAACAGCAAACTCTTCATAAAATGAAAATAGGACATGGATAGAAACATCATTGAGGGGGCCGGGTGGTAGCACAGCGGGTTAAACGCACATGGTACAAAGTGCAATGACCGGTGTAAGGATCCCAGTTCGAGCCCCCGGCTCCCCACCTGCAGGGGGTCGCTTCACAGGTGGTGAAGCAGGTTTTCAGGTGTCTGTCTTTCTCCCCCTCTCTCTGTCTTCCCCTCCTTTCTCCATTTCTCTCTGTCCTATCCAACAACAACGACAGCAAGAACAACAATAATAATGACGATGATAAACAACAAGGGCAACAAAAGGAAAAAAAAACCCTGCAAAAGCAGTGAATTCATAGTGCACGCACTGTGCCCTGCACTAACCCTGGAGGCAAAAAAAAGAAAAAGAAATAAATAAATGAAAGAAATATCACTGAGAAAGATCCAATGGGTCAACAGACATGAGAAAGTGCTCAAAGTCACTAATGATCAAAGAAATACAAATAAAGATAATACTGAGATACTGCTCTATACCCATGAGAACATTACACATCAGAAAGGACATTAACAACAAATGTTGGATGGATGCAAAGAGAAAGGGACACTTTTGAATTTCTGGTTGGAATGTCAATTCATCCAACCCTTATGGAAGATAGTCTGAAGATTTCTCAGAACGAGACATGGATCTACTGAATGAACTAGCAATTTCTCTCCTGTAGATTTACCCAAAGAAACAAAATACCTATCAGAAGATCTCTTTTTCTCATCAGCCTATAATGTTAATAAATAAAAAGATTTTTAAAAACCCAGTGGAGGAATTTGTAAATTGATTTGACTTTTAGATATAAGTAAAATCCTTAAATGTGCTTTCAGAGTAGGACTAGGTTTCAGAATTCACTGTGTAAGCAAATCAATAAACCACATTGTATAAATTATGTCCATTAAAAAAGAAAGATTTGGAGTAGTTTCCAGTGAACTATAACCACTGAGAATGAATGTGTGCATGTATATGTGTGCAGTATATGTATAAATATATAACACTTTACTTAGCTATTATAAATTGCTAAGCCAAGGAGAAATGCAGTATCTTTTAAATACCCTGCTTCTACTTCTTGTTTTCTAAAGTATATCAAATACATGAATTACTAGTTAGCTGCTGAGATCTATTTCTAAAGTTTATTTTTATAGGAAGAAGCAAGCAATCTAAGCTCTAAATAATCTACAGAGAAATATTCATTTCAACTTGAATTTTAAAAGCCTAAGTTGTTGATTTTCTGTGATCATTAGATGGGTAAGGCTACAGGGAATTTTAAGCATAAGAAAACACAGTTATTTATTAAGATGCAGGAAATATAGTAATGAATTTAGGGGTTTGAATAGGGAGCATGAAAGTACTTAGTTACCATTGCTTTAATAAAGTGAATGTTAATACCCTATCAGCCTACAGATTCAATACAATCCCTATGAAAGTGCTGTAGGGATATTTTTCTGAAGCAAAAGATTCATCTGAAAATTCTAAGAACCCTAGAAAACAATCTTTAAAAACAACAAAGCTAGAGGTCTCACATTCCCAATTCCCAAGCTCACTAAAAGCTTTACTTATTAAGACAGTGCAGTACTGTCATATAATCAATCAACAGCATGGTAATGAAAGTCCAGAAATATATCTTTATATTTATGGTCAAATGATTTTCAACAAGGGTCCTAAGATCATCCATTAAGGAAAAGCAGTCTTTTCAACATGTAATGCAAAATTACCACATGGCCCAGTAAGTCTTTTCTAAATTATATAACCAAAAGAAACAAAAGCATATGCCCACAACGAAACATATAAAAACATTCATGAGAGCCTTGCACGGAATATCCAAAAAGTAGAAACAGGCCAGATGTCCGTCAACATGCGACTGTATTTAAAAACTGCATCTATACAACAGAATATGACTTTAGAATAAAAAGGAGTTAAGTACTGATAAGTTCTGTAGCATGGATAAACTTTGAAAATAGTATGCTAAGGAAGAGAAGCGCATCACAAACCACTGTATACCACACATCATGTATGCTATAAAGATATAGACAAGATATGTAAATATAAAAAGAAGTTGACTAGTGTTTACTTAGGGGAAGGGAGAGCATTGGAGGAAAAATTGGCAAGAATGAATTGCTAAGAAGTAGGCTATGTGTTGAAGAGGGTTGTTGATGAAACATTTTAATATTTACTTTGATGATTGTTACACAGCTCTGGATATACTAAAAGTCAAACAGTATACTAAACTGTATGATGGTAAAGGATATCCTAGAAAATGAGAAATATTATACATTGATAAGTAGAGTATGGTTTACCAATAGAAAAGGACCTTTTGATAGGAGTATGCAGATTAATTTTTACTATGACAATTGACTGAATGCAAGTGGAAACACATGAAATTAGAAAGATCCCAGTTATTTATACCACTCAGTAATAAAAGTGAGAAGAATCACAAGAATAGCATTATTAACATAACGGTTTATGGACTAGAAAGCACTTGTAGACCACAGTCGTGCCACCAACAAATGACAAACCAGAATGAGTCACTTGTCACTTCCAGAGTTCAAAAACAGGAAGTTTGATGATTCTTAGCATTCATATAGAATCTAAAAGAAACACTTGAAAAGTAGTGAGTAGGTGATTAGGACACTTGTAGGAAGTGACCTGTAACAGCAGAGGGCCAAAGTCTCGATTGACTGGCTGAATTGATGCCTTGTTTGCCTGTAGTGGGGCAGAAAAGGAGCAGGACCAGCACAGTGCCAAACCTCATCTGAAAACTAATGAAGGAGTAGTTCCAGAGCTCAGCTGGACTAAGGGTCCTAGAGACATACCTGCAGGAAGCCAGTCAGCCCCTAAGCATTTACTTCTTCACACCAGAACTGTTGACCTGGCAGTTATACCAAGGGGAGGCTACACTTGGCTAAGAATACTGTTTGGTCATTTTATATTTATTTATTTTCCCTTTTGTTGCCCCCCTTTTTTTTAATTGTTGTTGTAGTTATTGTTGTTATTGATGTTGTTGTTGTTGTTAGATAGGACACAGAGAAATGGAGAGAGGAGGGGAAGACAGAGAGGGGGAAAGAAAGATAGATACCTGCAGACCTGCTTCACCGCCTGTGAAGCGACTCCCCTCCAGGTGGGGAGCCAGGGCTCGAACCGGGATCCTTATGCCGGTCCTTGTGCTTTGCGCCACGTGCGCTTAACCCGCTGTGCTAGTGCCCGACTCCACCTTCTGCAACCCACAACGACCCTGGGTCCATGCTCCCAGAGGGATAGAGAATGGGAAAGCTAACAGGGGAGGGGGTGGGATATGGAGATTGGGTGCTGGGAACTGTGTGGAGTTGTATCCCTCCTACCCTATGGATTTGTTAATTTATCATTTCTTAAATAAAAAATAAATTAAAAAAAAGAATACTGTTTGGGAAGGGGGTACTAGATAGCTCTCTGTAGTAAGAGGGACACCTGTGGTAAATGATCAGTAGTGACGAGTCTATATTATATTCCACTCAGTTGGCCAACTTCCCAATTTCTAACAATTATCTGTGAGAGCACAATCTACAATTAGGGCTTTTATCCCTCTTCTTAAGTGTAGACTAGTAGCTATGATTAAACACATATACAGAAAAATATAAAGGAAGTCTTTGATGAATGTAAACACTAAAGAAACAGAAAAATAAAACAATCTTTATAGCCAATAAAGTAGAATATAATGGTATATATGGAACAACACTGAATTTCAATATCATAAATGGTCTCAGAAAGATAAGGGGTTTAGAAATATGAACTAACCATAATGGCTGTGAAGAAAAACCGACAGCATGTATTAGCTGTAGTTAACACACCATCATTAAAGTCAATGGATGGTTTCAATAGCAGGAAGGACACATGCAAGACAAAATTAGTATGCTTCCAGTTCAGAAATATTCACAGAGGCATCAGGAAGAGGAAAAAAATAGAAGGAAAAGAAGAAAAAATAAGAAAGGCAGATGCTAAAAGAAATGTCAAGAATATCAATAGGAAATGCAGGAGAGAGAAGCACTAGAAATATTTAAAGAAACTGTCCACAAAGATTAACCAGAAACATACAGTGATGAAGCTGCCCATAAAGATTAACCAGAAGTATACAGCGATGAAGCTGCCCATATTTGAAGACTGCATAGATTGTCAAGTAGGAGAGAATTTATACACTGCACAGCTCTGGCTTATGGTGGTGCGGGGGATTGAACATGGAACTTTGGAGCCTCAGGCATGAGAGTCTCTTTGCATAACCATTATGCTATTTACCCACCGCACCTAAAATTTTATTCTAAAGTTACTTGAAACCAGGAGTCAAAATGAAACTGGAGTACAAACTGTAATTTTTCACTTAATTATTCTGTCTTTTTTTTTTTTCTAATTTCTCCCCAAGTAATGCATGATTTACACAGACTTCCTAATGTTCTAAGCTTCCATGGCAACCTGTGATCTAGAGGAGTTAAAGATTCAGGTACAAAAGTACTTAAAATAAACATTAACAGGGCAATATGTTCTCAAAACTTGTCCTTTATTTAGTATCTCTATGGTCTGATTTAGAATTTATCCTCAAATAAATTTTTAAAAAATCTATAAGCAGAAGCATTTATATTTGTACCTAAGTTCTAAAGGAATCTGCTTTATATTCCTTGCTTTCATTGAAAAAAATCAAAATCTGAAGCAAGAAAGATAAAACTAGTCATAGAAGGACTCTTCTTTTTTTCTAAAAAAAGGAAATCATAAATTTCAAGACTACAGCATATCTTAATTATCTAACCTTTTATAGCATCTAAAGTGTAAATATATACAAGAAGCATACAATTAAATTGTTGTCCCTCAAAATGCTTTGATTAGTCATTAATCACAATCTGTGACTTTTTCCTCGTTGGGGTTTTTATTTTCAGCAACCATTTCATGCATTATTTCAGGCCCCTAATACCACATTTATTTGCACATAATGATGTGTTCAACATATTCTATTTTTACATTTGCAGTAAAAGAATATAGTAGCACAGCCATTACCCAGAGAGAGAAATATTCACAATCCTCTACACTTCTCACCCTTCAAAAATGAAACGATGCCATTAAAATGCAACTCATTTCCACCCACTTTTTTTATAATCAACTTTGTTAATAAAGATAGATGTGAATCATTAATTTATGGGCACTGCAAAGACTAAATATAGGTACTTTCTTTCTTCCATCATATTTCTGTCTTAAATTCTTTCAACTCCTATCTGTCAGGGAAAGGCTGCCAGGTGAGCGGTGTGTCACTCTTGCCTAGGCTAATAGATTCTCTAGTGGCTTTTGTTGTAGCTCATGCCATACTATTAAAACCATGTGCCTTGAAAATGGCATCACATACGTAGCTGAATCTTGTCAACTCCAGATAATCAGGACTCTGGCTTCACAAGCAGATGCAGATTAGAGAAGTGAAATAAATATGCAAATCACAGTGGTCCCCTTTCAGTACCACTGTTCCTACCTCTAATGGCCCTTGCAGAAAGTCTGTTTGTTCAGCTCTTACTTGCAGTGCCACATCAACAGAAGCAAAGGGACGGCTGGCCATCTGCTGTCGTTCTCGAAGCAGTTGCTGCAGGGGGTTAAAAATGACTAGTTTTAAAATCAGCTTCAAACACATTAAATAAAAAAAAATAATACATGTCTAATTCCACTTTTGGAGCCTTTAGCACTTGGAAATTGGGAGTCATTTAATATGCATATCCATATCTAGAACACAAAACAATGCAAACTTATTTTCTCCCCTTGGTCTGTGTTACATTTCAAAAGAAGCTTTAGAAGTACGATTCAGGCCGGGGCCAGTGGCGCAATGGATAACGCGTCTGATTACGGATCAGAAGTACGATTGCCACTCAGACCAACAGGGATGCAGAGGTTATGCAGGCTCCTGTGCTAAATATGAATAGATATGGGCTCTAGGTCAGATGGATAGATTTTTATAGTTAACGGTATTTATATATTTTTCCCATTTTGGGGAGCTACTCTCTGCCCTGATCAGATTTCTAGTTCTATTCTCAATTCTGTCACCATCTTCCCAGACAATACTTTTAGCCCACCTGCATGTTAGCTGTGGGGCTCGGGCAAAAATTAGTAATGTCATAGGCTACTTGGAATATACCTAAATTAGACTTCCTAGCTTCTTCCAACATGAAGACCATAAACTTCATCTGCTATATTCTTACCTTTAGATTCCTAGTTATTAAACATTTTTTTTCTGGTTTATATCTTAATGCTTTTCAGCCACCAAGTTGCAGATGCTGCCATGACACCAAACTGACATCCCGGGACAGATTACCTCACCAATGTGTCCTAGAACCCCACCTCCCTAAAGCCCTACCCTTTAGGAAAGCTAGAAACAGGCTGGGAGTATGGTTCAATCTGTCAATGCCCATCTGCAGCAGAGAAACAATTACAGGAGCCAAAACTCCCACCTTCTGCACTCCCTAGAGATCTTTGGTCCATAGTCCCAGAGAGATAAAGGATAGGAAAACTTCCAATGAAGGGGATGGGATATGGAACTCTGGTGGTGGGACTTGTATAGAATTGTACCCTGTACCTCTCTTATCCCACAATCTTGTCGATCATTATTAAATCACAAATAAAATAAAAAATAAATAAAAATAAAGAAGTACCATCGCCAACAAAGAACACCCCCCTGACCTTTATCCCACAAGCCTAATGAGAGGTACTCAAATGCACTTTGGAACACTGAGTTGTGAATTCAGTACAAAAGACTATTATCATGATAGCTGTGTCACATTTTACCACTCAAAATGCTTATGAACTTATCTTCATTGAGAGCAAATAGCAGTAAAAAATGTTTAAGAAAAGATAATGAAAAGTTGTCAAAAGCATTAATGGGGATTAAAAGAACATATACCAGCCAAGAGTAAGTTTGGTAAGTTGTCAAGATCTCTTTTCAATTGCTATAGAACCAGCAGGAATTGCTAGTGGCAGTGTGTATAACTTTATTCAGTCTTTGTGTTCATTATTTTAACTGAGGCATGATAGCAGGTTGCAAAGGTTTTTGCGAGGGTTTCTCAAACACCTCTAGATATTTCTTTATTGTTCCCTGTGCCAATCCCGAGATTTGCCCCAGCTAAAACCAATAAATTAGCAAGCTTCAACCTACAACCAACTTAAGTTCTATTTCTGCCTCTCCTTGTAATTATAATATTCATTAAGTCACGATAAGAAAATTGATGACCAGCACAAGATATTGCAAGTCATGCCCTTCTCATTCTGTCCTGATAATAAAATTATTATTAAATATTAAAAAGTGGATGAGTAATGCAATTAAATATTCTTTAAAAAAAAAGACAATCATATCGCTGAAGAAAGGCAAAATTCCTAGACACCGTGAATGGCTTCATTATTCACAGGAACTTCTAAAGACTGACTGCCACTCAAAATGTTAACAACTGGCCTCTGAATGCAAATGCATGTAGTGATGTAATACACCATAAAATCCCCTTTTCAGATCATGAAGGCAACAAACCGACACCTGATGGTAGTTTGTTAACACTGTGGTTTGGGAATTTATATGACATGGCAGTGATAATATTCATGAAATGAGCATGTAGGATATTTTTTAAGGACTTGTTTTATTATTATTTAAAAAGAACAACTATGGGGACCAGGTGATAGCCCTGGAAGCTGACAAGGGTCCCTATTCAAATCTTCCGCCTCTCTACCTGCAGGGGGGAAACATCAAAAGCAGTGGAGCAGGTCTGCAGGTGTCTATCTTTCTCTCCTTCTCTCTGTCTTCCCCATCTCTCTCAATTTCTCTGTGTTCTATCCAACAACATCAACAGCAGCAACACACCAACAGTAACAACAATAACAGCAGCAACAACAATGGAAAAAATGGCCACCAGGAGCAGTGGATTCATAGTGCAGGCACCAAGCTCCAGCAATAACTCTGGAGGCACAAACAAACTAATAAAAAAAGGAACAACTGCATGTGAACACTGGACAGTAGTCATTACCAAGTCACAGTTCCAGTCCTTAGTTTATATACAAGAAAATATATTAATATATTCAAAATAGAAATGACTGTGATCTAAGCAATCAAATAATTCACTTTAAGATAAACTTATGTTATTAAAAGTACAGAGTCAGGGACCAGGTGGTAGCACACCTGGTTGACCACACACATTACAGAACTCAAAGACCAGGGTCCATGCCCCTGGTCCCCACCCGCAGGGGGGAAGCATTATAAGTGGTGAAGCAGGATTGCAGGTATCTACTTCTTTCTCTCTATCTTTCTCTCTCCTCTCTATTTCTCTCTGTCTCTATCCCAAGCAAATAAAATATTAAAGAAATAAAGTTACAGATACTGGCAAATAGACTCTTGTTTGTATCTCTCCTGTTGGAAGAAACCAAGTGATGTGAATATTGTGTCTATGCAAAGTGCAAACATCATGTTATTTAAAGCGCCAAGGGATTCTAAGTGTAGAACATACCATGCCCTACCTATGCCAAACACACACATACACACACACTCACTCACAAAATCCAAATATAAATTTCCTTTCCTACAGTAAAACAGTTTTGAGAAAACCATAAATTTGGATCTAGGCAGTGGTACAACTGGCTGAGTGCACGTTACAATGCACAGGACTGGGGTTCGAACCCCCATCCCACCTGCAGGGGAAAAATTTTACTCCCACCACCTACTCTGCAATAACCTACATAGTTCTTCCTAATTAAAACAAAATGAACATTTCCCATTTCTTCATCGTATTCTTCTCTTGCTTAAAAAGTAAGGGAACTACAAAATAGATTCAATGTATACTCAGCACCACAATGTATTATTAATAAACTCTGACTTTGATAAAGAATAGACTTCTTAGGAATAAAATAAATCTCTCCAGCACATATGATAAAGAAAAAAAGCTACTATCTGATACATTGACTCATTTATTTTAGTTTATTAGTGGAAAACAAAGGCATTTTAAAAGACTTCAGTTTATCACCAAGCCATTAGATTCAGCAGTACCATCTTGATCATTTATCTGAAGACTATAAAGCTAATTCAAAAGGATATATACAACCCTCTGTTCATAGCACTGTTATTCAATGAAAGCCTAAACATGAAATCAACCTAAATGTCCATGGGCAGTTGACTTCTTTTTCTAAAGGAGATGGGCATATATATTCAACACAATACTATTTAACTATTAAAAATAATGAAATCAGGTGGGGCTGGGTGGTGGTACACCCAGTAGAATACACATTATCATATACAAGGACCCGGGTTCAAGTTCCCAGTTCCCACCTACAGGGAGGAAGTTTCGCAAGTGGTGGAACGATGCTGCATGTGTTTCTTTTTCTCTTTCTTCACTTTCAACTTTTATCTGTTGTGATCAAAAAAGAAAAAAAAAAGTCCACCTGAATTAGTGGGTTTGTTGTGCAGGCACAGGGCCTCAACTATAAACCAGGTGGCAGAGAGAGAAAGAGAGGGAGAGAAAAAGATGAAATATTGTCTTTTGTGACACGAATGAAAGTTGAGGTGATTATACTAAGTGAAATAAGTCAAAATGGGAAAGATTATTACCAGATGTTCTCATTTGAATGTGGAGTATAATTTACAACAATAATAAAAAAGAACTGGCAAAACACAATAAAAAACCTTTATGGTCTGAAAAATATGGTGATTCTTTTGGAGCATGGCTTGCTTTTCTTCATGCCTCTCCTGATCCACACCATCTGATACTGTATCTGATGAGCTCAACCAGATCAACGTAACCAGTACCACCTTGACACGTTTCACTTAAGATTGTGTCCAGAGCCACGAGGCATGGGGTGTCAATCCCTCAGCTCCACTACTCGGCCACCAACTTGCGGATGCTACCATGACGCCAACTTGACTTCTTTGGGTGGACGACCTCACCAATGTTGTTCTGGAATTCACCTCTTTATATCTGAACTCTTTTTCAGCCACTGGGTTCCAGATGCTACCATGATGCCAACCGGATTTCCCTAGGCAGATGACTACACCAATGTGTCCTGGAGCCTCACCTCCCCAGATCCCTGCCCCACAGAGAGAGAGAGGCTGGGAGAATGGATCGACCTGTCAAGGCTCATGTTTGGAGGGGAAAAAATTACAGAAGCCAGACCTTCCACCTTCTGCACCCCATAATGACCCTGGGTCCATACTCCCAGAGAGGAAAAGAATAGGAAAGCTATCAAGGGATGGGATAGGATGGGATATAGAACTCTGGTGGGGACAATTGTGTAGAATTGTACCCCTCTTATCCTATGTTCTTGTCAATTATTATTACGCTAATAAAAACACATATAAAAATGAAAATATGGTGGATCCCATAGAGGTAGAGTCCTCCACGTGGACCAGGAGGAATGAGTAAAAGGGGTCAAACTGATTTGTGGTGATAATAAAATTTTGGAGGTGGTTTCAGTGAGGTTTATATATGAACAGAGGTGAGAAATTGAACTCATGAAATTATGCAGTACTTTAAACCAATGCTAAATACATTTTTTAAAAAGTGCTTCATAAAGGAAGATGATAGTGTGTCCTTTGGGGTAAGATGGGTGGAATTAGAGCTAAGATTATGTTCAGTGATGCAAGTGAGGAGGCAAAGGACAACTACAGAATGGTTTCACTTAATATGCATAATATAGAGAACTGAGCATATGAATATTAAAACAAATGTCAACTTCTATCTAAGACTGTGGGAGATGTGGGTGGGCATAGGGACACAACTTTTGGTGAGGGGAGTGGTGAGTAAAAAAAGAGACTACACTGCAAACCATTAACCCCTCAATAAAAAAAAAATAAGAAAGAAAAAAGGTGCTTCTAGTTAATCTTTTGAGCTCTGTGTTTCCTTCAATTAAAAAAAAAAATTAACACATACTATATAGCACACTCATTCATTCATTTACTCATTCACTGCCTCCAGGGTTATTGCTGGGGTCAGTCAGCGCCTGCACTACAAATCTACTGCTCCTGGCAGCCACTGTTCCCATTTTATTGAATAGGACAGAGAAACTGAGAGGAAAGGGGGAGACAGAAAAGGAGAGATGCAGACAGACAGCTGCAGACCTGCTTCAATTCTTGTGAAGCAACCACCCTGCAGGAAGGGGGCTGAGGCTTGAACCAGGATCCTTGTGCAGCTCTTTGAGCTTCATACTATGTGCATTTTAACCAGCCCTCTTTTAGAAAGAACAAAAAAAGTGTTCTTTCTCAGGACCATAAATAACACTTTCAGTTTGTAAAATAAAACACAGTAAAAACAAAATTAAGGCACAAGACAGGGTAACCCAAAAGACACAAAGAAGAAATCAGTCAAAAGAATTTACTCTGGGTTACTTAGCAAAGAACTAGGGCAAGGATTCTACCTGATTTTGGAAAAGTAATTCAAATATTCTTACAAGGAAACTGAGTAAGGGAGAAATGCTTCTTCCCTGAAACACCCTTGCTTTGATGTGATGGCTCTAAAATAATAAAATGGCATTATGAAATTTTCTTTGCTATTCCATTCTGGCTCTCAGCCATATCCTTAGCAAAGTGTCCTCCCTCTGCCAGTTACTATCTAAGGCATTGCTGCCCCAATTTTGCCCCCTTTATGTCAGAACAAAGGAAGCATAAATAGCATGCTTACAATTTGAATACTGTCAAAATTGAGTATAAATACTGACAGGCAATATAGCAATACACTGCCACTAAAGGGATCCATATCTAAATACCAGTTTTTCTACTTCCTGACTATTCTAACAAACCAAATTATGTAGCACTCTCTTGGCCTCAGTGGTTCTTCACAGTGCTTACTTGTGCACTTACTCTCAGGGGACTGCTTCGGAATTCTAGCTTCTCCACTATTTGCTGTTAAACTGTATTCAAACTGCACAGACCTTTCTGAGGCTTATTATTTCTCTACATAAAGTGGGAATAACACTAATCTTTGTATTTATTTATTTACTGGATAGAGTTAGAAATCAATAGGGGAGGAGGAGATAGAGGCGGGGAAAAAGGACACAGACACACAGCACTGCTTCATGACTCACAAAACTTTCCCCCTGCAGGTGGGGACCAAGGGCTTGAACCCAAGTTGCTTGACATTGCTCTAATGGGTACGCCACCACTCGGCTTCAACAATACTGTAAGGCTGGTACCCAATATCTAATGCACTTGGACTATCCCACAAATAGGCCAGCACATTGCAAGCACTCAATAACTTCTTTGGTGTAATTATTACGTTAAATTTCAAGCACCAATTTTATCGTTGACAGTGGCACAGTAATTACCACAGGACCATTTTCTTCAGCACTAGTGACACATTTTGCTTTACTAGTCTCCCTTGTAACAAATGTTACAAATTTATGAGACAGTTGGAAAATGTCATGATTGTGGTACAACGAACTGAGAGTTGGAAATGTATTCTGCCATTTGTGACTAATAATGAGAAAAAAAAAACTTTGACGAGAAAGTATAGAATAATTTCATAAGAACTTTAAAAATAACGTATTCTGTGCTTGCAGCTTTTATACGAAATGAATTTTAACAATTTGTACATCCATAAGAAGCCTGTGTAACAAACAGATGATCTGTTTTATAACTAATCTACTATTGCCAATTATTCAGTAGAAAGATCAAGCCAAGAGAACAAATTGATCATAACACAATAGACTATAATCATGCTGCCATAAACACTGTTGTGAAGAAAATATAAAAATTAAAGAGATGTTCTCAGTATCTAGTTTGTTGTCCATCACAACAGTTTCACTACCCAAAAACTCTTATGAAACAAACCATAAAATTAAGAGTATGAAAATGCTTAAATCTGACAATCTGGAATGATCACTGATTTCTATAAAGAGTACAAAGATAATTTTTCCTGTCAATACTACTACTTCAAATACTCTATCACTTTCTAAAGTTCCTACGAGTTAGCCTTCTAGCTATATGAAAAGTATACAACACTCTACTCGATTTTAGGATAATAATCTTTAAGAAAACACACACCTAAAATAATACAGCAATGAATTTGTCCCCAAGTGTCTTCATATCTCCTTTCTGTTTCCAAGACATATTTAACTCCCACATTCAAAAGCTCTTGTACCCCAGGGTGGAGAGATAGTATAATGTTTATGTAAAGAGACTCTTATGTCTGAGGCTCTGAGGTCCCAGGTTCAATCCCCTGTACCACCATAAGCCAGAGCTGAGCAGTGCTCTGAAAATAAAAAAGTACTTGTACCCCACACAAGCTCTGAAGTCATTATCTCTCTCTGTATATTTTATTATATCAACATGAACTATCTTTTAAAGTACATATATATTCATGTTAATAGGAATTCTTCTTTAAGACAAAAATATATTTTTGTTTAATTCCCTGTAACATACAGTTCATAGTCAATAAACATGATGAACAATGGGTGAATATTAAAGTAGACTATCTAAATCCATATGTGAATGAAAATACATTATGGGACAACTGGTTTTAATTATGACAAACTTTAAGACTATTATATGTCCCTTGATATTCTAGAATTTATATCTTGACTTTCAATGTAAGTAATAGATATTCCACCTCTGGGTATTTACCAAAAAATATACAGAAACACTAGTTTAAAAATATATATGTATCCCTATGTTAAGTGCAATATTAGTCACAATAACTATGGTTTGGAAACAGCCTGCCAGTGATAGATGAATGAATTAAACTGTGGTGGACATACACAATGGAATGGGACTCAGCTATAAAAAGATGAAATTTTCTCATCTGCCAGAGCATGGATGATCCTTGAGAGCATTATGTTAAGTAAATAAGTCCGAGAGAGAAATACAAGTGCCTGCCTTCTGACACCACTTCTATGTGGAATGTAAAGAAATAAAGCAAGTGGGTGGCGCACAGTGCAAGGACCTGTGTAACAATCCCAGTTCAAGCCCCCAACTCCCCACCTGCAGGGGAGTCGCTTCACAAGCGGTGAAGCAGATCTGCAGGTGTCTATCTTTCTCTCCCCCTCTCTGTCTTTCCCTCCTCTCTCTATATCTCTCTGTCCTATCCAACAAGAACAACCACAACTACCACAAAAAAACAACAAGGGCAACAAAAGGAAATAAATAAATAAATATTAAAAAAAGAAATAAAGCAAGTGAACAAAGAAACGAAGATACACCATTAAAATGTATGACAACTAAAGAATGGTTATCAGAGGTCAAGGGAAATGAGCATTTGGGCAGACTGGGCAAAGGAGATCAAGTCTCTGATGGTGAAACATAAGCAGATTTTCAGTGGACAGCAACAAGTAGTACCTATACATGTCAAACTGTAATACTAAACATTACAAGGTACTCAAAGCAGAAGTGAAACATTTTCTAAAAAGAAGGTTATTAAAATTAGCAAATACATTTAGCAGATTAATAAGAAGAAGATGATCACAACTGTTCTTTAGGTATTAGAAAATAATGCATGAAATCTACAAATGTTATACATTTCAAACTGGAATGTTACACTCATGAAATCTCGATGTTATAAACCAATGCTATCTCAATATAAATTTAAAATTCAAAGAAAGTAAATGTTTATATTTCAGACTTTGGCCATTTTGTGGCTCTTTATCTGAAATCAATACCATGCCTCATATCAGTCCTTATTTATTGAATTATAACACTGCAACATTTATGAAAACCCTTGCAAAACATCACTATAATGAACTCATTTTCAGTAGCAATTATAGTACAAAAATTCTAGAAAATTAGAAAGGAACAATAAAAATGATTTAGTCAATGCTCCTGAGCTTACATGGCAAACTGGAAAAGGAGCCTGAAGTAGAAATATAGCTATATTTTCTAAAAAAAAAAAAGTGTTATTAACACATTAACAAATAATTTAACAGAGTAATATAAGTAGAAAATCATTTTTTGTTCTTTTGGCATTGGAATGATGCAAAAAAAAAATGAAGGGGGTCGGGTGGTGGCACTTCCATTTAAGTAAGGGCACTGTATAAAGTGCAAAGGACCCATGCAAGGATCTGGGTTCCTGTTCCTGGCTCCCCACCCTTAGGGGATCTGTTTCACAAATGAATCAAATAATTCAACTTACTGTCTTGATGAGAGAAATTAATTTTCTCTCATCTAGAACCAATTGTAGCTTGTTTCCTCAAATTATCTCAACAAATTAATGCTTAAAAATAAAGCAAATTCAATAAAGGCAACAAAAGGAAATAAAGAAATAAAAAGAAAAAAAAATAAAGCAAATGTAGATGCAGAGGTCACACAGGCTCCTAAGCTGAATATGGGCCCCAGATCACATCAAATCGATGGGGTTTACATCAACAATATTTATACACCTTTCCCACATTAGGGAGCTACTCTCTTCCCTAACCCAGCTTCTGGTCCTTTTTCCAGCCATGACATCATCTCCCCAGACAATAACTTGGATCCACTTGCATATCAGATTTCAGGCTCAGGGGGAAAAAGAAAAAGAAAAACACAAAAACCAAAACACTAGTATAGCCACAGGCCCTTTGGAATAGAACTAAAATATGCCTACTAGCTATCTACAAAACAGAGGACTCCCCAAATCTTCATCTGCACTATTCCAGCCTTTAGGTCCATGATTGATCAATAATTTTTTTTGGCTTTGTATGTTAACTCTCTTTTCAACCACCAGGTTCCAGATACCAGTGTGGTGCCGACCAGAAATCCCTGGACAGACAACCCCACCATGTATCCTGGAGCTCTGCTTCCCCAGAGCCCTTCCCCACTAGGGAAAGAGAGAGACAGGCTGGGAGTATGGATCGACCTGTCAATGCCCATGTTCAGTGGGGAAGCAATCACAGAAGCCAGACCTTCCACCTTCTGCATCCCACAAAGACCCTGGGTCCATACTCCCAGATGGATAAAGAATAGGAAAGCTGTCAGGGGAGGGGATGGGATATAGAATTGTGGTGGTGGGAATTGTGTGGAGTTGTACCCCTCTTATCCTATGGCTTAATCAATGTTTCCTTTTTATAAGTAAAAAGTTAAAATAAAATAAAGCAGAATGGAGTAAATGCTATAAATAAGCAAAGCAACTGCAGAATTCCCCACACAGTCCTGTTTGCTATGCAGAGTTTGCAAATATCTTAAGGGCAAAATGGATTCAAAGTATAAATATGTTTCTAAAAAAGTCTTGGTACTTTGTTTTTGTCTACAGGGTTATCACTGGGGCTCAGGGCTAGCACTATGAATCCACTGCTCCTGGTGGCTGCCCCCCCCCAACACCCCCGCACTGGATAGCACAGAGAGAAATTGAGAGGGGGAGAGAAAGACACCTGCAGACCTGCTTCACTGCTTATGAAGCAACTCCCCTTCAGATGGGGAGCCCTTGCACTTCACACTATGTGCACTTAACCTGGAGTGCCACTGTCTGGCCCCCAAGATTCCTGGTACTTCATTTGTCTAGCTCACTGGCTCTCAAAGTTTGGTGTTTATGAGGTTGTATGTGCAATGTCATCTACATTCTATGCTGATGACTTTGGTCTCTATAGTATATCAGGCTTATAATAATGACTTTCGATCATAACTCCCATATTACATATGTCCTATGGAATCCTGAAAGCCATCCATATTATCAAGAGCAGAGTTGCATATGGCCAGATAAAATCATCAGTTCTATGTAATAACATATTAAAAGCTGTAGCCTGAGAGTAACTGAAGAAAATATATCCTTTTATGAATATGGGCATTTTACAATTGGGTTATTTTTAAATTACTTTAGGCATTTTCAAAGAAATTAAAATACGTAGAACTTCCTTATCTTAGTTAAACATGGGGGGGGTCAAAATCATACTACTTACATGGCACAAATAACCCCAACTAAAGTTTTAACCAAGGAAATGAAAGGACAATTCAAAAAATTTCCACATATATCAATTAGTATAACTCCTCCCAGAAACCATGTTGGATTTTCAAAAGGTACTATATTTCTTTTTCTTTTTTTTTGCTTCCAGGATTATTGCCGGGGCTTGGTGCCTACACCATGAATCTGCTGCTCCTGGAGGCCATTTTTTTCCTTTTGTTACCCTGGTTGTTTTACCATTGTTGTGGTTATTATTATCATTGTTACTGATGTTGTCATTGTTGGAAAGGACAGAGAGAAATGGAGAGAGGAAGGGAAAACAGAGAGGGGGAGAGAAAGACACCTGCAGACCTGCTTCATTGCCTGTGAAGCAACTCCCCTGCAGGTGGGGAGCTGGGGGCTCGAACCAGGATCCTTCCTACAGTCCTTGCGCTTAGTGCCACATATGCTTAACCCACTGTGCTACCACCCGACCCCCAAAAGGTACTGTGTTTCACCAAAATAAGAATTTTTCTTAATATAGAAAGTTGTATCTTAAGGTAGTCTACATAGTTTATCAAATCTGTTTAATTTTCTTCTTCTTATTAGGTCTTGCTTAATTTTTTTTTTTTGAAAGATTGAGATGGGTTGTGACACAAAGAAAATAAAAAGTGGAGTCAGTGCCACCCCAGCATGCTTCACTTCAGACTGTGTCCAGAGACTTCAGGTGTGGAATGACAACCCTTCAGCTTCATCACTCGGGTGAGACCTTTCCTTTCATAGTATTCTCTAATTCCATCCCAGGTGGTTCACTTCCTAACAAAGTCCCAAAACCTAGATATAGACCAGGTTCCAAGAGATAGAGCATATGTTCACACGTATCCATAAACTAGGGCAAATATATACCTGAAAGCAGTAGTACACTAGAGTTTGCAGTGAGTACCCCCCAACACTTCCACTCCACTATTCCAACCTTTGGGTGCATGATGCCATCAGGATGCCGGCCAGGCTTCCCTGGACTGAAGACCCCCACCAATGCATGCTGGGGCTCAGCTTCCCCAGAGACCCACCCTACTAGGGAAAGAGAGAGCCAGACTGGGAGTATGGATCGACCATTCAACGCCCATATTCAGCGGGGATGCATTGGATCGACCTTCTCGTGGTGCATCCCGTGAGTACCCATTCATTGGGGAAACTGACGATCCTTCCTAGCCGACTGAATCCACATGAATCCCAGTCACTTTCAAAGCCAGCAACAAGCAGCTCCTGACAGCTTTCAACCTGACGCTGTTGACTGGCTACGGAAGAAGGGCAAACTCTAGAAGAAGAAGAAGCGGGGAAGCAATTACAGAAGCCAGACCTCCCACCTTCTGCAACCCACAAGGACCCTGGGTCCATGTTTCCAGAGGGATAGAGAATGGGAAAGCTATCAGGGGAGGGGGTGGGATATGGAGATTGGGTGGCAGGAACTGTGTGGAGTTGTACCCCCCCATCCTATGATTTTGTTAATGTCTCCTTTCTTAAATAAACAAATAAATTAAAAAAAAAAGAAAAAAAAAGTGGAATCGGGTGATGGTGCACCTAGCTGAGCGTGAATGTTACATGCGCAAGGACCTGGGTTTGAATACTCGGTTCCCAGTTGCAGAGGGACAACTTCACGAGTGGTGAAACAGGGCTACTGGTGTCTCTCTATCTCTTTTCCTCTCTATCTTCCCATTCCTCACAATTTCTGACTATCTGCAAATATTTAAGTTTCTACTAACACTTTCAAGTAAATCTAGCAAGAATTCATAGTTTTATCATTAACCCCCTTTCATTGCTGCCAGGGTTATAGCTGGGGTTCAGTGCTTGGCACTATGAATCCACTGCTCCTGACCAGCTTTTCCTTTTTTTTTTTTTTCCCTTTTAATTTTTACTAGATAGAACAAAGAGAAATTGAGAGAGGAAGGGAAGATAAAGAGAGGGAGAGAAAATTAGAAACCTGCAGGGCCGCTTCACCGCTTGTGAAGTGGACCTCCTGTAAGAGGGGGGCAGGGGCTCAAACTCAGGTCCTTGCACTTGGTAATATGTGCACTTAACCAGGTATTCCACTGCCAAGCCCCCTCATTTATATTTATCTAAATACTAACATGTTTCTACTTAGCCAATACCAATTGTGTTGACTGAATTAAACATTTCATTCTGTGAATACTTTGTCCAAATAAAATAATTTGCATCTTAATTGCAAACATTTTTCTATGAAAACAATTAGTGCAGATGACATATACTTGTGCATACTTGTTTTTATCTTTTTAAAAATTTTTTTTTCATATTTACTTATTTGCTTTCCCTTTTGTTGCCCTTGTTTTTTATTGTTGTTATTGATGTCATCGTTGTTAGATAAGGCAGAGAGAAATGGAGAGAGGATGGGAAGACAGCAAGGGAGAGAGAAAGATAGACACCTGCAGACCTGATTCACCACCTGTGAAGCAACTCCCCTGCAGGTGGGGAGCTGGGGGCTCCAAGCAGGATCCTTATGCTGGTCCTTGCACTTAGTGCCACATGCGCTTAACCTGTTGAGCTACTGCCCGACTCCCTTGTTTTTATCTTCTGTCAGTAAGGTATGCAATTTAGTTCACTAACTAGAAAATTCTGACTCTCTGTCATGTGGTTCATTTCCTCACATATTAGTGACAAGAAAATATTATCAGTAAATTAACTGCCTCATCGAGAAAATTTTTTAAGAACTGTGGTGGCGCCCCGGGTTGACTGTACAATGCATAAGGACCAGAGTTCAAGCTTTAGGCCCCACCTGCAGGGGTCACATTTCACAAGTGATGAAGCAGGGCTTCAGGTGTCTTTGTGTCTCTCTCCCCCATCCTCTTAATTTCTGGCTGTCTCTATGTGATAAATAAATAAAGACAAAAAATTACAAGAGAAAACTGAAGGAGATTCTGAAATTCCTTACATGGTATGTCAAAAGATAAAGTAGAAGAGTTTATACTAAATTTCGGAACAAAATTTTCTTCAATAAATAAAAAATCAATTTCTTTGGATTTTTTTGAGTTCTTTCATGCATTGATTTACATGATGGATAAGTTTCACTGTCACAATTCAAGGAAAAAATTATTAAATTTTCTGTTTCAGACACTTTTCTAAAAAGTGATACAAGAGATGACTTGACTCTATTCAACAAGCTTTCCTAAATTATTTTTTTTTAAAAATCTTGATACAACTATGATGAAACTAGACCATTCTGATGTTGAATGAATTCCTTTTTTTTTTTTTTTCCTTTTTAAGTCTGGATTTGGAAGTAACATACCTTTATGTCATAGTGGCCAAAATCCTAAAATATGTAGATATATTGCGGATTCTATAAAGGTTACTTCAGATGGTTTTTAAGTTAAACTTTGGATTCTTAATCCTTCCTTTTCTGACTAGATGACATCACTGATTTTGACTTTGCCAAATGATCTCATCCCCAGGTAGAAGAAATGCTCAACAGATTCAACTAGAGTAAAAATTTTGGCTGTTGCTTTACATAAGACAATCTTTTCTGATGAGTATTCGGAAACATGCTGGAACTGCAAAACAATATTTTGTTATGTCTATACTTACCAACATAAAAGCAAAAGGTCAAGGAATTAAATGCATATTACTAGTGGTAGAGTTATTCGTGGTTTCAGGAATTGCTGGACTTTTAAGTTTGCACATTTAGCATGGTTTCTGTTGTTGACAGGTAGTGCTATGGTTGCTGTGTTGGAAATTTTCTGATTATATATTGTGGTGGAAAAGGGGAAAAGAGAGATTCTATCAAGAGTCACTGGCTGAATGCCTACAAGTCTCAATATCGGGTCTTGCTATGGTGTTTTCAGCCTCTGGGAAGTAATAACATGGTAGAATTGCTTTCTCCTATGTGCTCAAAGAACACAGAGGATGACTTTCCTTCCCAGGTGTTGGGGCCTGAGTAGCTACATCACCATTTTTTCCATCCACTGACGACAAACACTTGCACCTACTTGTGGCTGAGTTTTATCAGATATTCTAGTTGTAATTGGTGAGTCTTTGGGTGACTTTTCATTATTTAAGTAGTTAGTTAGGGCAGTGAAACACATCAGCTGCTAATCCCTGGCCATGCTTCCAGAAATTGGTAGAGATTTATTTTCCTAATGGGCTGTAGAAGCCTGAACTGATCACAGGATTTTAGTTCTTAGGCAGACTTTCTCCATAAACAGTGGAGTCCTTGTGGGCAGTTCAATATCCATTTGTTCCTGAATTAAGCACCTAGATCCAACTTCCTGTCACTGACAATTTGCTCTGCTATGTAATTTCCAAAATGGTGCCAGCTACCAGTAAGCATGGCAGAAGCCCTGAGAATCTCCACCTTGGTCCTTTGATAGCCACTGACCATTGTGACTGCACCTATTTGTGACTACACAAGTGTTTGAAGAAGTCGCAGGTATAATTTGATAAGTTTTCATTGTTTTAACTAGTTGATCATAGAGCAACATGAGACAGCTGATATTCCATGGCCAGGACTCTCGTGGTCTCCTGTACACTGCTATTTTTAAAGATTACTCCAGGCAACTAAAATCATAATTACCGATATATGGAATGTTGTTTGCTTAGTAACTTATATAAACCAAGTAATAAAATAATTATACAAAAATGTAACATTATTGCAGATATATCAAAGGGTCAGGAGAGTCAAAGGAGAAAGTGCTTTATAGAAAATCATTACAAGAGGACTCTTAAGAAATGATATTTGACACAAACATTGAATATTCAATAAGCATTGGTATGTAAAGCTTAATAGTTTAACACGGAAAACCATATGTCTTGCTTATACAAAATATTTTGTCATCCTGACAACTCAGTAATGTGGATTGCTTCAGTCTTGTGACTTTGTCATCTCAACTCAAGGATTCCTAAGAGCAGAAAAGAGACTTGAGAACCCTACGTGGAACTTTTCATTACCTTAGATTAAAATGATGTAGTTCATTTCTTACAAATAGTCACAAGGTCCACCCTAATTCACAGAGACTTAAAAAGGAAAGGGAAAAAAAAGTAGTGCAGTAAATTACTGGAACAAAAGAAGTCTGAAACGACGACTTGAGACAGAGAAACAGCAAATGCAAAGTGCCTGGGGGCAAGTCTGAGCTCAAAGGAAAGAAGAAAGGAAGGAAGGAAGGAAGGAAGGAAGGAAGGAAGGAAGGAAGGAAGGAAGGAAGGAAGGAAGGAAAGAAGCAGGAAGAGAAAACAGGAGCAGAGAAAGAAAAGGAAAGAAGAGTGAATTTTAATAAGGTAATATATAGCAGAATGGCTAAAGAAAATACCAGATTTATCGAGGTTGAAAGAAATTGAAATAGTATAGACTTCATCAATCACTATAGGATTTAAGTAAATCAGATTTATTTTTTAAAAAACATAATTTATTTTTCTGTCACTCAGAATCCATTCATCTGATACTTGAAGTAGTTTGGGACAAACAGGAAAATGTACTTCAACATCTGTAAAGAAAGTTATTTAAGCATAACACAGAAAACAGCAATAGTGGTAAAATCTCAAATACAATGAACCTAGCTCTTCCAATAAGTATCAAAAGGTCAATTTTGTATGTAACCTTCTTTAATACAAAAGGCCAGGTGGTTGTAATTTATCTGAGCAAATCAAAATGAGCAAAAGGATGAGAACTGAAAAGGTCATTCAAAAGCTAGATCCCCAGAATGGATATTTAATTCATATTACTCCTTAAAGAGAAAAAATGGGCAACTAGACAATTTCAAATTTTGAAAGATGCATTTAAAAAACATCCCCACACACAACTAGGATCACAGTGATATTGTGAAATGTAGTATTTCCTCAAGTTAAGGGTCCAAGTATTTCTTTAAGAGAATACTTTCCCTGCTCTCAAGAAGAACAAATGAATGGCTCTGGCATGTAAAATGTATATAATATGATCAAATTAACCTCGATGAGTGGAAAGAGATGCCAGCATGATGCCCTGGACAGACAACCCCACCAATGTGTCCTGGAGCTTCGCTTCCCCAGAGCCCCACCCCACTAGGGAAAGAGAGAGACAGGCTGGGAGTATGGATCGACCTGCCAACGCCCATGTTCAGCAGGGAAGCAATTACAGAAGCCAGACCTTCCATCTTCTGCATCCCACAATGACCTTGGGCCCATACTCCCAGAGGGATAAAGAATAGGAAAGCTATCAGGGGAGGGGGTAGGATACGGAGTTCTGCTGGTGGGAATTGTGTGGAGTTGTACCCCTCTTATCCTATAGTTTTGTTAGTCTCATTTTTTAAATAAATAAAAAAATTAAAAATAAAGAAAGCAACTGATTTCAACTGAAATGACACACTGACTCCTTCTTGTGTGCCAGTAATTTGTGATTAGAGGCTTTTGCTATAATGAAGTTCATCTTAATCCTTTAGTAGACACACACACACACCACCAATATTATGAATAAATTTATTATAGAAAGATTTTTTCACCCTAATTCTAGGAATCAATACAAAGCTCAAGATTCAATTTGAAGCCACATGCTAGCTCCTACATAACAAAATTCTAAATGCAACATAATCCAGTTAGTTTATTTTTCATCTGGTGAATAAGAAGTTCATGTTGAAGTTCATATTACAGTAATTTTGAAGTCCTTCAAGAGGTACTGAAATCTTTCTGGGGACATAAGTGACTCAAACTCTGTCATTTTGCTCTTAATCAATATTTTGTTTAAAAAAATTCTTTAAGGAAAATGCCATTATTTGCTATTAGCTAATGGAGTCATTTTCAGTTCAATATTGAGCAACTTTCTAAAGGCAGTTCTTTTGGAGTGTTTCTTTGTGAAATGGAAAAGCTACTCTCTCTCTCTCTCCATATATCTTTATTTATTGAATAGAGAGCCGCAAATCAAGAGGGAAAGGGTTGGTAGAGAGGGAGAGAGACAGAGAGAGACCTGAAGCATTGCTTTACCATTTGCAAAGCTTTCCCCCTGCAGGTGGGGACTGTGGGCTTGAACCTGGGACACTGAACATTGTAACATGTGTGCACAACCAGGTGTGCCGCCACCCCGTCCCTTTCTTATTTATTTATATTTTTTGCTACTATGCTACTAGTTATATTATTTTAAAGTCTGTATTGGACGATACCTATGATATTCATTGAGTAATCAGGATGATAAATTAACAAGCCATTCATTTTTCATCTTTTTAAAAAGGAGATAAAACACAAAGTTTAAACCTACTAATATTAATCATTTAAATTTTTAAATGTGAAGGCCAATTTCATGCACGTATAGATTACTCCTGAATGGTATAAATTGAATTTCTTTTTTTTTTTCTTGGAACAGTTTGCTAATCTAAAAAAATAATAAAGATAAGAAAAATCAATGTTTATAAGAGATTCATTGGAATAACTCATTGCTACAGTTGGAAATAATCCTACAGGTCACCTCCTTAAAATTTTCCATTAAGGTAAGGTCAAGAGTGCTATGATTTTCTGACAGACGGTCATATAGTGCCCTCAATTGCATCAGCCCCCAAACACTTTTGAGCTAGGCTGTGTTTATCCTAAATTAATAGGATTGCCAAAAAGTTCAGTATATGAAACAAATTCTTATTTTCTTATACTGTTTTTGGATAATTAAGATTAAAAAGAAAACTTCTAATCTCACTTTACTAAATCTCTCAGGTGTATTAGATATTTGAAATACTATTAAAATAATCATTCACTACTTAGGCCTCAAACATGGAGTGTTAAAGAGTGCTCCAATGGTGTGAAATAGTCCTTTTCTCAAGTAATTTACTCATAGTCTCAAGAAGAAGGATACAGCTCATAACACAGCCTACAAGATTTACTTTTCAATGCAACTTTTAAAATGTAAAATGAACACCATATTCTAGATATTGTGATCTGACTAGTGTTGAATGTGGTACAATTATTTTTCCTGAGGGAAGGGAGACAGCTCGTTCAGTGGTGTAGATACTAAAAAAGAGTTGTTTGCCTGTTTATTTGTTGATGAAAGAGAGAACCAGAGCATCACTTTGGCAATATGATGCTGGAGCTTAAACCTGGGACCTGATGTCTGACAGTCTAATGCTTTATCCACTGTACCACCTGCTAGGTCACCAAAGTGCACACTCCACCATGCACGAGGAAGCAGGTTTGAGCCCCTGGCCACCATCTGTGTACATATGAGAGCATCTGCATGGAGTAAGTTCATGAGAGGTGGAAGGATGCTTTGGAATTTCTCCTACTTTCTCTCTCACTTCCTTGCTGCCTCTCACCCTCTAAAATAGACAAGTATATTAAAATTTTACAAACAGTATTTCTGGATAGTATATATATACAACATGTATATATACACTATATATATACATGTTGTATATATAGTTGTAGTATATATACACAATGGAATACTACTCAACTATAAAAATGGTGACTTCACCATTTTCAGCGGATCTTGGATGGAGCTTGAAAAATTCATGTTAAGTGAAATAAGTCAGAAACAGAAGGATGAATATGGGATGATCTCACTCTCAGGCAGAAGTTGAAAAACAAGATCAGAAGATCACTGGAGTTGGTGAATTGCACCAAAGTAAAAGACTCGGGTGGGTGGGTGGGTAGGGGCAGAATACAGGCCCAAGAAGGATGACTGAGGACCTAGTCGTGGTTGTATTGGTTTTTGTTATTTTAAAATTTTTATATTTATTTATTTATTTTCCCTTTTGTTGCCTTTGTTGTTTTATTGTTGTTGTAGTTATTATTATTGTTGTTATTGACGTCACTGTTGGATAGGACAGAGAGAAATGGAGAGAGGAGGGGAAGACAGAGAGGGGGAGAGAAAGACAGACACCTGCAGACCTGCTTCACCACTTGTGAAGTGACTCCCCTGCAGGTGCCCGGGGTTGTATCGTTAGATGGAAAACTGAGAAATGTTATGCATGTACAAACTACTGTATTTACTGTCAAATGTAAAACATTAATTCCCCAATAAAGAAATTAAAAGAACAAAGAAAAGAAAAAAAGAATCAGTACATCTGGAATGTAGGAATTGTACAGGCACAGAGCCCTGGCAATAACCTCTGGTGAGAAAAAAAAAAAAATGATGACAAAGAAGGTATCCTTCCAGCTGAGCTCTCTTACCTGCCCCTTACCACATACATCCTGTATACTTAGTAACATTAATTGCTTAACCTACATAATCATATTAGACTATTTCAACATAAAATATTTCCCTTCTGCTCATTTTCCTAAAAACCTCTAAATTTCATAATCATGCCACTCAGTTTCCTGATAGATAAAAACTACCGAATGGATTAGGAAAAATAAATAAACCCTTTATGACTACACTAGAAATCTTTCTTTAGAAATGGACACTTTTTTATTAATATTCACCAATGGCTGTTCAGTTGTTGATGTTTCTCATACAGTTCACAATAAGCAATTCCTTCTTATCTACTTGAGAATTTTTATCAAGTTGAAAAAACTAATGAAATTAAAGCACCAAATGATATATTTATTAATTCTAATATTTATCTCACTTAAAATTTCAATACAAATAAGCCATTTCACTTTCTGAAAGGCAGAATGAATAATAAGACAACTGAACAAAAAAGATGCAGAACATCAGATGTCATTTTAGGTAATCTTAAGAAGCAACTTTTCCTCAGCAGGTAAGCTGAGGCCATGATTTCACTGTATATAAAAGGCAAGTTGGTAGAAACTGATTAAGCTAATTAAAGTAAAATTCTATGTTTATAATATGGCTACATAATTCTATGTTTATAATATGGCTACGTACATACGTACCAACCTACCTACCAACCTAGCATCTATTGATAGGCAGTAGTTCCTTTGACTGAAATTCCATGCCTTGCTTCCTTCCCACCCAACGTGAGTCAACATTTTCCCCAACCTATCACCCACAGACGGCATCTCTCTTCAGTGGTCTATTATTTTCTATAGCATTCTCCACCACCTTGGAGTGAATGGAAGGAAATACAGAAATTTGAATACACAGACAGGAGGAAAAAGGCATCTGAATAAAATATGCCTGGGGCTTATACAATGACAAGTTTCTAAGATTTGCTAAAAGACAACAGTCTCTCTAAGAGAGAAGTATGCTTAAATATCAAATTAACCTTTTACTTTTTTCTCTTATGTAGACTTCAATTCATATGTCATAGTTTTGAACAACTGGTATAGACCCTCCTCTGCATACCACAGAATCTCTGCTACAGTAGCAACACAATGACCTAGGATTCAGCAACATGATTTTGCTTGAGATAACTAAAAACTAGTGTGTGTATATATATTTAATTTGGTGATTTAATTTTGGTGTTTATTCATTAAAATAAATAAACATTTTTAAAAGAAAAGTAAATAAATAGACAAATAAATAAATAAGTGGCATATACCTCTGAGCCTGTCATTGAAGATACTGACTAAACAGACCCAAGCATATCGATTAGCACTGTTCCACACAAAACTTCAAAGGACCCAAACTTAATAAAAAAAATTCATTGGTGCTAATAATAATGGAGATTCTATAGTAATAACTGGGTATCTTTGATGCTTAAATATGGAATATGTGTACAGGGAAAAGAAACATGCCACTTGATAAGCACTACATTGTAAGGGCAAAATGCAATGGCCTGTGTATTGCATCAAAGCAAGGAACTCTGGGGGCAGGGGAGGTAAGGAGGATGGGAAAGAATTGTGGGGCTTGGGTGCCTAGTGAAATTATATACATGTGAGAATGCTTCATAAAGCATTAACCTCCTCAATAAACAAGTTAAAAATAAAGAAATCTGTATTTGAATTCAGCCAAGAAGAAAATAGCAAGGAGGCCTATGAAAAAGACTTAGCACTAAACTAATGCAAAGACTGACCTTGCTGGAATATGTATCTTTTCAGAGATGTATTGTGGCGCACCCGGTTGGGTGAGTGCATAGATCACAGTGCACAGTGATCCCAGCTCAAGTCCCTGGTCCCTATCTGCAGGGGGAGAAGCTTCATAAGTGAAGTGATGAAGCAATACTGTAGGTCTCTCTCTCTCTCTCTCTCTCTCTCTCTCTCTCTCTTCTCAGTATCTCTCTGATTCTATCCAAAAATAAATAATTAAATAAAAACATTTTTTCTTACCTAAGAATGTTATTCTTTTGCATTCTGTGAGTGGAGAATGCTTCTAACGGAAGTGAAATAATAGAATAAAAAATTTGTTTGCAAAGCTAGAGTCTCACTGCTATGGGTCTTTTCCACCTATTAACAGAGAGAGAGAGAGAGGGAGAGGGAGAGGGAGAGGGGGAGGGACAGGGGGAGGGAGAGAGAGGAGAAGGAAGAGAGAGAAGAGAAGAAGGAGGAGGAGGAGGAAAGGAGGAAGGAGGAGGAGGGCAGGGGAGAGGAGTAAGAGGGCAGGGGAGAGAAGAGGAAAGGAGTGGAGATGATCTGAAGAGAGGGGAGGGGAGGGGAAGAGAGGAAAGGGGAGAGGAGATCAAGGCAGCAGAATATCCTCCAGTGTGATAGCACATGGTGCTTGAACCTAGGCTGGGAATGCATGTCAAGGTACACACCCTACCTGTCTCTCCAGTTTTAGAACAAGAAACAGTACAAACAATTCTTGAAATTTCATTGAAATATTTTAGTTCACAAAGGCAAAATATTTTTATTTGGGACCATATGCTTTTAGTCAGAAAATAAAGATACTCTTTTAAAATTTAATAACTCCTCTCTGGAGTCTTGATAAAGATATCTTTCAAAGTAAGACATTCCTACATTGTTGTATTTTTTTCTTCATCAATTTTCATGCAGTTTAAGTTTTAATACAACTTAATATCTAGATATTTAATGATGTAATATAAATATACATTAGTTAAGACGTGAAGTATGTTGGGTAATGATTTCCATGTTTAAGTCCAGAGTGTCATTGAAGTTAATTCTATATATGCATTATTCTAATTCATTTTAAGGCTTGCTGAAGGCAAAATTCAAAATGACCATCATGGGTACCAGAAAAACACTCAAGTAAGCAATGAATTAGCACCATCTCTCTGAAAGTGGAAAGTTGAATTGTCCAGACAAATTATTGTCTAGTCCCCCAGGGTTTGTTAATCATTCCCAGGTTCATCCCAACCTTATGGTTGGTCAGTGAATTGAGAGCAGACATTGGAACTAAGTGAGAAAGGAAATCTTAAGCACTTGTATTATCCTTCAGGAAGTATTTTCCATGAAAAAACCACCCTAGGAGTTGGCGAAATCATTTATTTGATGGATGAATTAGGTTGTGTTCCACTCTGGTTTGCTAATCTGCCTACAGATAATGTGAATTCCTTGCTCTTCTATTTCATAAACTTCTTATCTGGGGAGGTTCCCACAGGGGAAATCATGCCTTGGTCTGGCATTACCCCTAGCAGCTGACTAAATCTGCCTAATTCTGGAGTTCAGAATTGCCAAGCGCATCTGGCCAAAACCATTTAATTGTTTAGCTCATATTTGTTTAGAACTTGGGCAGAAAAGAGAAGATAAACCACCAGGTTCCCAGGAAAACCCCTCAGGATACCTACTCTGATACCCATTATTCATTTTTCTATCTATTTCAAGAGAGCACCCACAACTGTCAACCCCTTTTCTGAAGTCAAGAAACTCTGTATCTGTACCCTGTTCTCAATGTATCAGCCAAGTTATCCTAACAAAAGAAAGAAAGAAAGAAAGAAAGAAAGAAAGAAAGAAAGAAAGAAAGAAAGAAAGAAAGAAAGAAAGAAATAGAAAGAAATCAGGGGGCTCGGCAATAGCACAGTGGGTTAAGATCACAGCACATGGCACAAGGACTAGCGTACCGATCCCAGTTCAAGCCCGCAGTTCCCCACCTGCAGGGGGGTCGCTTCACAAGCAGTGAAGCAGGTCTGCAGGTGTCTATCTTTCTCTTCCCCTTCTGTCTTCCCTTCCTCTTTCTATTTCTCTCTATCCTATCCAGTAATAACAATAGCAATAACAACAATAATAAAGACAACAACATTAAACAACAAGGGCAACAAAAGGTAAAAAATAGCCTCCAGAAGCAGTGGATTCATAGTGCAGACACTACACCCCAGCAATAAACCTGGAGGCAAAAAAAAAAAAAAAGAAATCAGTTCTGAAGTTTTAAAATGTCTGTAGCTTTAGTTTTCTGAACATTGTTGCTTTTACTTACAAATGAATAAGTGAATGGAAGATTAATTTATTAAACTAATTTTGTTTTAGTATCTATTACCTTGTGATTAAACACAGCTTTTCTGTAGACATTTTGAAATCTAGTTTGCTAAAATTTGGGTTATGTATTTGTCTCCCTCATATATATGCTCTCTTTCCTTCCCTAAGACGTCACCCCTCTGACCTGGTTGGTTTCTCTTACTATTCTCTCTGCTTTCTGAAAGCTAGGTTTTCAGCAAAGCAAGTGCAGAGCTGATCCCATCTGCAGCTTTCAGTAGAGTGTGTCTTCTGGATGTCCGGACAATCCCCATTCCCCTACAGTGACTCTATCTTGACTCAGTGCCAGGTTTGTCATCTGTCTCAGGACAAAGACAATCTATCACTGGTCAGTCATGCAATTATGACTACACACACTTTTCACTCAAGGGATGTATTTTGGAATTAATTCAAGTGCAGTGCTCATTAGACCAGTATCTCTAAAGCATAAACAATTTTATTCATATGCCCCTTTTTACATTTGCCACACATCTTCTATCCACAACCCTTTGACTCAAAAGCACAGTCCTCCACTTAGGACTGTCACTTGGTTGAAATAAATAACTTTCTGATGAACTACTTGTCTTAAAAAGCTTCTAAATTCCACCTAAGTTTCCACATCCTTTCACTACTACTTTATCTGTTTCTCTTAACATAGGGTGAGTGGGAAATGATGTATCAATCACTATTGAACTCTACACAATGCAAGATGCTTTGCTAAGGCTGTGGGCAACTGGCAAGAAATGGGCCAGAGTGCTTGTCTTCCTGACTCAAATGCCACCCAGGGAACTGAAATGTAAGGCATGGAATGTTAAGCTACAATACAGGATTTTAATGACACAACAAGTCAAAAATGCAAATGTGTGATAAGCTGTCAAGTGAGTAGCATTAAACAAGTGCTATGATGTCTGTAAAAGAAAAAGATCTCCATGGACTGGAGTGACACTGAGGCCTTGGCAAGTCTGAGACACAGAACTGGCAGGATGTATAGCATATGGATGAACCATATTATGATAATTAAGTAACAATGTAGGGCAGAGTAATTATTTGATTTCACAATGCTGTTTTATAGAGAATACATGGAGTCCTTTATCCTTTATACTAACTTTACTACCTTGCCTATGTGGCTCCTTCTCATAAGTGAAATATTCAAAGGAGGTCTCGAAATTTTACATCAGGCTCAACCTGACGCTGTTGACTGGCTACGGAAGAAGGGCAAACGCTAGAAGAAGAAGAAGTGAAATATACATTGTTTGCTTGTCTTCTCTCTCTTCTGATAAAATTTCCTGATAAAAATATTTTTCAACTTTACTTCTCTATTCCCAGTAGATATAATAACCTCAAGAAAGACATTTCAACCATTCGAGCACAGTGGAATCAGATTGTGAAGCTGGAATTGAAAAACAACTACATTTGCCATCAGTAGCTTTGGACATAGATTTTGTTCACAAAACACTGTAACATAGAGTTGTTGGCATGCATGGAGTCCAAATATATGACAAAATAATTTGGAAGAAATTATACTGAATGTTTTAAGTCTTACTAAGAAGCTACCCATTAGCAATTGGAAAGACAATGAGGTCAAAATTTAGGATTTTAAAAATACTGAGATCTGGGAGTCGGGCGGTAGTGCAGCGGGTTTAGTGCATGTGTCACAAAGCACAAGGGCCAGCTTAAGGATCCCAGTTCGAGCCCCCAGCTCCCCACCTACAGGGGAGTCGCTTCACAGGCGGTGAAGCAGATCTGCAGGTGTCTATCTTTCTCTCCCCCTCTCTGTCTTCCCCTCCTCTCTCCATTTTCTCTCTGTCCTGTCCAACAACAATGACATCAATAACCACAACAATGTTAAACAAGGGCAACAAAAGGGAAAATAAATATAAAAAAATTTTAAAATATTGAGATCTGAAAAGCCAATCAGTTTCTGCTACCTCTCAATCAGCTCTCCTATCTATCAGCAAGAAAAGTAATCTATATAACGTAAATTAATTTTCAACCTAGTGAGTGCCATGGTTTTAAGCCAAACAACATGCATGTTTCTTTCTGAGAAACTTAAGTAAAGAATTATTATTTATAATGTTTCCTAAGTCATTGCTAGCTTCAAACACAAGACAAGATGACTATCTAAGCAAATATTACTCTAATTTAAATGTTGTCTTGACCTAAAAGAGACCTGAAGCAAATTTTAATTCAAGTTAGAAGCTAATCTAAGCTCATCAGTCTACTACAGACATTAGCCACTACAAAGAGACAATAAGAGTTTAAATGCTACACTTTAGCAGTTCTCTTGCTAACATTTCAGTTTAAACTCACAATAACATTTATGGTAATTCACCTTACACTGCTGACTTAAAGCATCTAATTGGAAATGATGCAAAGATACCTTGGCAGAAAAATGTATCAAATTTGACAAGATATTCTTCAGTGGAAACAAAAGAAGAAGAAAATCAAGTCTAATGTCATTAAAAACAGTATGCTCTTTCTATAAAAAGGTCTTTTCAAACAGAACAGTGTTAAATAAGTTTTATTTTATTGAGAGATACAGAGAGAAAGGGCAAGGAAAGAGAGAGAGAGAGAACATACTCTGGTCAACTCTGGCTTAGTACAGTGGTGCAGGGGACTGAATCTTGGACTTTGAAGCCTCAGGCATAAAAGTTGTGATAACTATTTGGCTAAATCCCATCCTCACAAACAGTATTGAAAACAGAGGAAGACGGGGCTGGATAGTTGGTGCAGCTAGTTGAGTGTTCATGTAACAATGCACAAGGACTGGGGTTGGAGTCCCTAGTCCCCAACTACAGGAGGAAAATTTCACAAGGTGTCTATCTCTCTCCCTCTCTATCACCCCCTTCCCTTTTGATTTCTGGCTGTCTCTATACAATAAATAAATAAAGATAATAGGCAGGGCAGATGTTCCAGGTTCCCTGGTACTACCATACACTCGAACTCTCTCAATAAAATAAATCTTTTAAAAATCTTTGTAAAATCTACTCTATTGGGGGTAAAAATAATGATCTGGAAGGCAGTAGTCACATGAGTAGTTTCTTATCTTCCCTTGACAGAAACACTAAACACACCAACAACTGATATGGTCCTCCACCATTATGAACTAAGGCCCAGTGCCCTCTCAACCCCATCTTCACCCTTGCCTGACTCCCCTAAGAGTCTTTGGATCTTTTCTACTCAGTACTTCCTTTCTCCCTTTCTTTCTCCCTTTCTTTCTTTCTTTCTTTCTTTCTTTCTTTCTTTCTTTCTCTCTTTTTCTCTCTCTCTCTCTCTTTCTTTCTTTCTTCCTTCCTTCTTTCCTTCCTTCCTTCTTTCTTTCTTTTCTTTACTCCTCCTCCATCTTCTTCTTTAGTAAATACATCAATGAACTCTCTTTTTTAAAAAGAATTATTACCTTTATTTATTTATTGGATATTGACAGCCAGAAATTGCCAAGGAGGGGGTGTGTGACAAGGAGAGAAACAGAGAGACACCTGCAGCCCTGCTTCACCACTTGCAAAGCTTTCCCCCTGCAGGTGGGGACTGGGGCTCGAACATGGGTCCTTGCACATTGTAACATGTGTGCTCAACTGGGTGTGCCACCACCTGGCCCCCCACTCTGTATTTTCCATTTAATGGTTCATCACGGCGCCCTCTATGAGGGAGGCCATCTAGTGTTCATTCTGATCAGCACGATTCCCTTGTGGTACATCTCTGATGTAGCAACAAAGAAGCTGTCATCATTTCTTACAGCTGAGACATATCTCATTGATTTTATATACCACAGCACACTTACTTAACCATTTATGTCATTAGACACTTGGGGTTGTTGTTAGACATAAGTTTGAGCTACTACAGATAGTGTAGTCTTAAGTGAACTTATAAATGCCTACTGATATACTCTCTTATTAAAACAGGAATTACCTTAAGTAATGTTCCATATTGAAAGTGACTTCACCTTCACAGGAATGTTGTAGGGTCAGACTTCAATTTTCTCAGCAAGTATTGTGTCTTCTTTGATAGAATATATTCCTGAGACTTGGTAAAGGGCACAGAACAACTCTAGTTGAGAGCTCCACTTTTGTTCCCACTGTCTTCACACTACAGTACTTGACAATTCTGATCACTCAAAATAAGTTGGAGAATCCTTGGCTAATAGTTAAAGAGTATCTTCAATTCAACCCTTTAAAAATTACCATCCTTAGATTCCGCTCCATCTAGAGAAGGTATATCTAGCACCTAAATGTCTATTTTCCTTCCCAGTATCAGGATAGCATGTTTGATGATGATTCATATCAACTTGATTCTATGTGTAATTTTAATACTTTTAAAAGGAAGATTCATACAGTGAAGTGACAGCAACAAACATGAAGAGAAAATTTTAACTAATTAGCAAAACTTAAATTGATAAGGAACTTCAGTAATCGTACTGAAAAAACATCACCGATTTGCCATTTCTGACTAGATAACAAAAACACCAAAAGTGAACAGGCACTTTAACTCAGTAATTACACTTATCAGTGAAATAATCACATACATAAACAAGGTTTGTGAGTTCCTGACTAAGTGCAGTTTGTATTAGTGAAAAACTGAAGGTGATTTAAATAAACAACCTATTAAAGGATTAAACAAAAAGATAAAATATCACCTGACCATTGAGATAAGTTTCTAAAAAAATTTTTTTGCAAAATGTCAACAGTATAACGTTTAATTTAATGGAATACATACACATATTAAATGTATTTATTCATTCATTTATAGGATAAAAAGATTAGTAAAAATATTTAGGGTAGGGAAAGAAAGCAGACGGGAGGTAGAGGCCAATAAAATCAATGTGGTATTTTGTATAAAATACACAAGAAAAAACATCACTGTAAAGAATGATTCTTCCAGCTGTGGAAATGAATGAGATCTATATTCCTGAAGACTTGGATTCAACCCTGGAATCTATATGCCTGAGATTAGCTCTTTTTTTTCTCTTTCTCTCTTGCTCATTAAATAATAATAATAAAAATAATAAATGATTCTTAGTATACAATGATGATTTCAAATATCTATGTCTAGAGTACTGACATCTATATCAATTCCTGTATCCTTTTTCTTAAGAGAAAAATATCTTTTATTTTTGTTTTCTGCTACCAGGGTTATTTGTGGGGTATCTACTGCTCCTGCGTGGTGAATCTATTGTTTCCGGCAGCAATATTTGCCCTTTCCCATTTGGTAGGACGGAAAGAAATGGAAGGGTGGGGGACTACAAGTAGAGAGAGAGATACAGATACCAGTAGTACTTCTTCACAGCTTATGAAGAAGCTTCTCCCCTGCAGAGAGTGCGGCAGGGACTTGAACCTGAGTCCTTGCACATGGTAGCATGTGCACTCAACCAGGTGCACGACCTCCCAGCCTCATTTAGAAAGAAATTTAAGAATTATTGCTGCTCAATTCATAATAGCTAAAACCTGGAAACAACCCAGGTGCCCAACAACAGATGAGTGGCTGAGAAAGCTGTGGTATATATACACAATGGAATACTATGCAGCTATCAAAAACAATGAACCCACCTTCTCTGACCCATCTTGGACAGAGCTAGAAGGAATTATGTTAAGTGAACTAAGTCAGAAAGATAAAGATGAGTATGGGATGATCCCACTCATCAACAGAAGCTGACTAAGAAGATCTGTAAGGGAAACTAAAAGCAGGACCTGATCAAATTGTAAGTAGGGCACCAAAGTAAAAACCCAGTGGTGAGGGGTAGACATGTAGCTTCCTGGGCCAGTGGGGGGTGGGAGTGGGCGGGAGGGATGGGTCACAGTCCTTTGGTGGTGGGAATGGTGTTTATGTACACTCCTAGCAAAATGTAGACATATAAATCAGTAGTTAATTAATATGAGAGGGGGAAATCAATTGTATGTCTCAAAGTTTCTCAAAAGACAAACTGAATCTTTTTAATATATAGGCTATGTATTTGATATGCGGACTCTCTCAAAAGCCTAGACCAAGTAGAATAGAAGCATCCAATAGCACAGCTATATACAAGATACTGGGTACTGTACAGCAAACCATAACAAAGGGACTTTTCAAAGTTAACCCAATTAACAAATAATGTGATGATAATATTAACTATCGATTGTCTTTTTGAACCCTAAGACAGCAGGAACCTCACATCTTCACTAGAGAGCCCCTACTTCCCCTAGTCCTGGAACCCTTGGATAGGGCCCACTTTCCCGTATGCATCTCCCAATCCAAACCAAATAATATTGCATCCGCCGATCAAAACCTAACCAAAGCAACGATTGCCACCTCAACATGCTTCACCTCAGACTGTATCCAGAGACTTCACGTGTGAAATGACAACCCTTCAACTTCATTACTCGGGTGAGACCTTTCCTTTTATAGTACACTCTAATTTCATCTCAGGTAGTTCACTTTCTAACAAAGTCCCATAATCTAGATATACACCAGTTTCTGTGAGAGAGAGCTTATGTGCACACGTATCCATAAACTACTGCAAAATATATACCTGAAAGCAGAAGTACACTAGAGTTTGCAGTGAGTACCTCCCTAACACTTCCTCTCCACTATTCCAAGCTTGGGATCCATGATTGCTCAACAAATTGTTTGCCTTCATATGCTAACTCTCTTTTCAATCACCAGGTTCCAGATGCCACCAGGATGCTGGCTAGGCTTCCCTGGATTGAAGACCCCACCAATGTGTCCTGGAGCTCAGCTTCCCCAGAGACACACCTTACTAGGGAAAGAGAGAGGCAGACTGGGAGTATGGACCGACCAGTCAACGCCCATGTTCAGCAGGGAAGCAATTACAGAAGCCAGACCTTCTACCTTCTGCAACCCTCAACGACCCTGGGTCCATGCTCCCAGAGGGCTAGAGAATGGGAAAGCTACCATGGGAGGGGATGGGTTATGGGGATTGGGTGGTGGGAATTGTGTGGAGTTGTACCCCTCCTACCTTATGTTTTTGTTCATTAATCCTTTCTTAAATAAAACATTAAAAAAAAAGAATTATTGCTGCTGCTGTTTTTGTTGTCATTATTATTATTATTATTATTATTATTATTATTGAACTAGGCCTCTCACACATGGAATTTCACTACTCCTGACTCCTGAACGGTTCTTTACTTTAGATATAAAAAGGAAAGGAGAGACAGCATAGCATCAGAGCTTCGCCCAGTGCTGTGACACTCTCATATGGTGCCAGGGCTTTAACCTGGCTCACATGTGCGCTTACCAAGGCAGGTTCCCTACCCAGGGAGCTGTCTCTCTGACCTTCAAATTTTTATTTTCAGAACACAAAATCCAATTTATTGATTGATATTTTTAATATTTATTCTACTAACGTCAGGGGAAGAAAGAGAGGGAGAAAGAGGAAATGCATGCCAGAGCATCACTCTGGTGTGGACCTCACACTTGTAAGCTTAGCACACCAGGCACTGTGAAACCTCCAGGACCTACCAATATTCTATAGAAGAGAAATAAAGGGTTGGGGTAGATAGCATAATGGCTATACAAACAGACTCTTATGCCCAAGGTTCTGAAATCCCAGGTTCAATCCCCTGCACCACCATAAGCCAGAAATGAGCAGTGCTTTGGTTTTAAAAAGGGGGAGGGCAGCAGTGCAGCAGGTTAAGCGCACATGGTATGAAGTGCAAAGACTGGTGTAAAGATCCTGGTTCGAGCCCCTGGCTCCCCAACTACAGGGGGTCGCTTCACAAGCGCTGAAACAGGTCTGCAGGGGTCTATCTTTCTCTCCCCCTCTGTCTTTCCTGCCTCTCTCAGTTTCTCTCTGTCCTATCCAACAAACAACAATAGCAATGGCAAAATAACAACAACAGGGGCACCAAAAATGGGAAAAATGGCCTCTAGGAGCAGTAGATTTGTAGTGCAGACACAGAGCCCCAGCAATATCTCTGGAGGCAAGAGAGAGAGAGAGAGAGGGAAAAATACTTGTCAATATTCTGATGTCCCTGAGTTGTTTGAATTATAGCAATAAAACATATGATTTGAGGAAACAAAAAAAAGTAAGTAAAGTAATAACCTTTAAAATTTTTCCAAAAGTGGTATATTTTGTACCTTTTATTTATTTATTTATATAATTTGATACGTGATAGGTCAATGATAGAAGTGATAATAAGGATTAATGCGTTACTAGGATAAAAGCATTGATCAAATATTTTTTAATTCTACTTATAAATAATTAAAATTTTGCCACTTAATCACTTTTATATAGACTCTCAGTAAAACTTAGTAAATCTGTAAGTAATTTCTGGAAAAATAAGCAAACTCCAATAGAAGAATGGCTTGTATACTTGTACATAAAAATTGGCTTAAGGATAGTGTAAAGAGTTTGGTGAAGTGGTTACTTATTTCAGAGGTCACCAGAGTCGCTAAGAGGTTTGAAAGATGTGTGGGGAGGAAAGCAAAGGACATTCCAAGTCTGATTCCTGAGTCTGAGCTCTCTCTGTCTCCTTAGTAAATGAAAGAAACTTTTTTAAGGAGACTCAGAGGCCAGTTCTTAAAATCTGCATAGTACATTTTTTATCAGAAATAATCTGGTGTGACAAAAGTCCAATTAATACAAAATTATATGCCATTACAACTGACTTCACTTTGTTAAAAGATTTAATTGCTTTATGACAGTGAAGCTAATCCGTTAATTGATGAACTGGGGATCAAACCCAGGGCCTCATGAATGCAAGGCATGCACTCTATCTGCCATTACCCTAGCCACTGTAACTGTTTTAAATTGCTCTAACTACGATATAAAATTAGACTCAGAATAAGGATAAAGGGCTAAAGTTTGCCATCTTGTGGTCAGTGTCACACACAATGTATGTCTTCACTTAATATTTTCCTTTTATGACAGCATTTTGAGCAAGGTCTCAAAATGCAAAGACAGTCATGCTAAAATAACTTGATAGGTGAAATGAAAGCCAGGGTAGGGACATGTACATTGTGGGATTTTGTCAGATAACAGCTATGATAGTCTGAATAATGGTCCCCAGAGATATCCAGGTCTTGATTTCTGGAGCCTTTGGAAGTTATTTTATATAATAAAAGGTAGGAGGAGAGAAAGAAGAGGGGGGGGGGAGAAAGAAATCTATATAAATGTGGACAGATAGTTGTAGAGAAGATGGTTGGCCCATGTCTACAACCTTAAGGGAACTGTGGTGGATTGCAGAACTCTGGTGGTAAGAATAGTGTGTATTCAAACCCCTGTTGACATGTAATTCTGTAATATAAAAATAAATTTAGGGTCTGGGCAGTAGCGCAGCAGGTTAAGCGAACATGGCACAAAGCTTAAGGACACCAGTTTGAGACCCCAGCTCCCCACCTGCAGGGGGGTGCCTCACATATGATGAAGCAACTCTGCTGGTGTCTGTCTTTCTCTCCCCTTCTCTGTCTTCCCCTCCTCTCTCCATTTCTTTCTATCCTATCCAGCAACAATGATAGCAATAACAATAATAATAACAACAATGATAAACAACAGGGCAACAAAAGGGAAAAAATAGCCTCCAGGAGAAGGGGATCTATAGTGCAGGCACCGAGCACCAGCAATAAGTCTGGAGACAAATATAAGATAAATTTTAAAAATTGAAATAAGGAAAGGAAGGAAGAAAGAAAACTGTTTATAAGACCTTGTAAGAACTATGGAGGTTATCTGTTCTCTTTGGGAGGTGGGAGGGAAGAGACAAAGAAACTTGGTAGTGGAATGACTATACCCAGTAATCTTACAATCTTATTTATGTGTTTGTTACTATTATGATTATTGTTAATTAACATCAGAGTTATTGCTGGGCTCAATGTCTGTTTGATGAATCCACCACTCCTGGTAGACACTTCTCCTGTTTTCTTTTTTCTTTCTTTTTTTAATTTCTTTAATGGGGAATTAATGTCTTACATTCTACAGTAAATACAATAGTTTGTACATGCATAACATTTCCCAGTTTTCCATATAACACTACAACCCCCACCAGGTCCTCTGTCATCCTTCTTGGACCTGTATTCTCCCCACCCACCCACCTCAGAGTCTTTCACTTTGGTGCAATATGTCAATTCCAGTTCAGGTTCTACTAGTGTTTTCTCTTCTGATCTTATTTTTCAACTTCTGCCTAAGAGTGAGATCATCCCATATTCATCCTTCTTTTTCTGACTTAGTTCACTTAACATGAATTTTTCAAGGTCCATCCAATATCGGCTGAAAACGGTGAAGTCACCCTTTTTAAATAGCTGAGTAGTATTCTATTGTGTATATATAAAACAACTTACTCAGCCACTCATCTGTTGTTGGACACCTGGGTTGCTTCCAGGTTTTGGCTATTACAAATTGTGCTGCCAAGAACATATATGTACACAGATCTTTTTGGACAGATGTCTTAGGTGACTTAGGATATATCCCCAGGAGAGGAATTGCAGGATCATAGGGTAGGTCCATTTCTAGCCTTCTGAGAGTTCTCCAGACTCTTCTCCACAAAGGCTGGACCAACTGACATTCCCACCAGCAGTGTAGGAGGGTTCCTTTGACCTCAAACCCTCTCCAGCATTGGCTGCTGTTACCTTTTCTGATGTATGACATTCTCACAGGAGTGATGTTTTTATTTGCATTTCTCTGACACTGAGAGACTTGGAGCATTTTTTCATGTGTTTCTCAGTCTTTTGGATCTCTTCTGTGGTGAATAGTCTGTCCACGTCCTCCCCCCATTTTTGGATGGGGTTGTTTTCTTGTTGTTGAGATTTGCAAGTTCTTTATATATTCTGGTTATTCATTCATAAAATCATCTGGTCCAGGACTTTTATTTTGGGGAAGATTTTTGATAACTGTTTCAATTCATTAGCTGTGATTGGCCTGTTCACGTTATCTATTTCCTCTTTACTTAGTTTTGGAAATGGGTAGGTATCTAGGAAATCGTCTATTTCTTTCAGGTTTTCTAGCTTGGTGGCATATAGTTGTTCATAGAAGCCTCGCATGATATTTTGAATTTCTGCAGTGTCTGTTGTGGTATCTCTTCTTTCATTTCCTATCTGATTTATTTGGGTCTTCTCCCTTTTTTGTTTTGTGACTCTGGCTAACGGTTTGTTGATTTTGTTCACTCTTGAAAAACCAACATTTACTTTTGTTGATCTTTTGTATGGCTTTCTTATTTTCAATGTTATTTTATTTCTGCCCTAACTTCAGTGATTTCTGTCCTTCTGTTTGCTTTAGGGTTCCTTTGTTCTTCTTCTTCTAGGTCTTTAAGATGTTAATCAGGCTGTTTATTTAATTTTTTTTCTTGTTTCCTAATGTGTGTTTTTATGGCTATGAACTTCCCTCTCAGTACTGCCTTAGTTGTGTCCCAAATATTTTGATAGCTTGTGCCTTCATTTTCATTGAACTCTTGAAAGATTTGATTTCTTCCTTTATTTCCTCTTTGACCCAGTAGTTGTTAAGGAGTGTACTGTTGAGCTTCCATATTTTGGGAATATTACTAATCTTTTGTTGATTGTTAAGTGCTAGTTTAATTCCACTGTGGTCTGAGAAGATGCTTTCAATGCTCTTGAATTTGCTAATGCTGTCTTTGTGGCTTAACATATGGCCTATCCTTGAGAATGACCCATGTAGACTTGAGTAGAATATGTATTCCAGTTTCTTGGGATGAATGACTCTGAAAATATCCAATAGTTCTAGTTTATCTATCTCTTCATTAAGCTCCCTTATGTCTTTATTGATTTTCTGCCTGGATGATCTGCCAAGATGAGAGAGTGGTGTGTTGAAGTCCCCTACTATTACTGTGTTGCTGTTAATATATTGCTGTAGCCCTTTCAGTAGACATTTGATGTATTTAGATGGCTTCTCACAGGGTGCATAGATGTTAATAATTGTTAAGTCCTCTTGATTGACTGATCCTCTGAGCATTAAATAGTGTCCATTCCTATCTTTTTAAATTTTATCTATTTTAATGTCTATCATGTCAGATATGAGAATAGCTGTTCATGCCCTTTTTTTGTGGATCATTGGCCTGTATGATAGTTTTCCATCCTTTCACTTTGAGTCTGTGTTTGTCTTGTTGAGTTAGGTGAGTTTCCTGTAAACAGCATATTGTTGGGTTGTGTTTTCTGATCCATCTTCCTACTCTGTCTTTTAATAGGTGAATTCAGGCCATTGACATTTATTGATATCAAAGACTGAAGATATTTTAATGCCAATCTTGTAGAGTTTTAGAGTGTTCTGATATATGGCCTATTTATGGTGGTCTGACTGTTTATAGGAGAACTTTCAGAACGTCTTTCAGGGAAGACTTGGTGATAGTTGATTCCTTCAACTGTTGCTTGTCTGAGAAGGCTTTTATGCCTCCATCTAATCTGAATGACAGTCTAGCAGGATACAGTAGTGTTGGTTGAAACCCTTTCTCACTGAGCACTTGATAGATATCTTGCCATTCTCTTATGGCCTGTAGTGTTTGTGTGGAGAAGTCTGCTGCTAATCTTATGGGTTTTCCTCTGTAGGTGACTCTTTGTTTTTCTCTTACAGTCTTCAGGATCCTTTCTTTATCCTTACTCCTTTCCATTCTAAATATGATGTGTCTTGATGTCTTTAAGTCTGGGTTAATTCTGTTTGGGACCCTATGGGCTTCTTGAACCTTTATGTCTTTGATGTTGTCTAGACTAGAGAAGTTTTCAGCTATTATGGCCTGAAGAATGCTTTCTTCCTCTCCCACTCTTTCCTCCTCTGGTAAGCCAATAATGTGTATATTGTTTCTTCTGAAGTCATCCCATAGGTCTCTGTTGTTGTTTTCAGTATCTCTTGATATCTTTTTGAGATCTCTTCTTTTTTATTTGTCTCTAATTCATCCTCAATCTTGCTAATTCTATCTTCAGCCTCATTGATTCTATTCTCTTTCCCCTCTACTGTTTTCTAGAGTTAATCTATTTTGTTACCCTGTTCTGGTACTGTTTTAGCTTGTTCAGCTAGTTATGTTCTTAGCTCAACTATTTCAGCTTTCAGTTCTCTAATAACCTTGAGATAATTAGCATTTTCTTCCAGAGTTCCATTTGTTGTTTCTGTATTTCTGATGAAAATTCTTTCAAACTCTCTACTCACTCCTGAGATTATTTCCTTAACTAGTGTTTGGATGTATAGCTCATTATTTTGTGCTTCAACCTTTGGGGGGCTTTTAGCTGGACTCTTGTCCTGGTTCATCTCTCCAATATTTCTTGTTGTTGGTTTAACCACTTTATATAGTATGTTATGAGGTCCTTCTCTCAGTACTTTTCAAATTACTGATAACTCTTGCCTGGATTGACTTGTGCCTAAGTAAGGTAATTAAAGGGTTCACAGTTGTGGAAGTTGACAGTTGTTTCAATAGTATTTTAATCCCTGAGTTGAAGCACAGTGCCTTAAAAGCCTCATTTGTTCTTTTTCTTCCCTGTAGGCTATGGGAGCCTGAGGGCTTTTAAACTATAAGTAGGATTCTTAGATTAATCACTGACTCCTTACTAAGAGATAAAGCAGAGTGTGGCAGATATAATCCAGTGGTTATGCAAAGAGACTTTCACAGCCCCACAGTTATGCCACTGAGGTACAGACCTTCTCCTGAGTCTCCTGGTTAGTTCTCTATCCCCTGGTGTCAGCACAGGGCCTCCCTGCTGCTGCTCTAGATTCTGAGGGCAACAGCAATGGAGACTCAGAGTTGCACTTGGTGAGTCTCAGGGGAGTCCTCTCCTCCCTTCAGCTGTCCCCTTGTTGGTGAAACGGACTGGAGGTGGTGTCTCAACTGATAAACTGCCACACTGTTACCAAACACTTAATCTCTCCCTAGGTTCCTCTCTGTCCACCGGCCACAGGTGTTTGCACTCACCAGTGATTTGGTGGGTTCCTGCAGTTGTTCTTGTCCTATCTTGTTTCAGTCCCAGGTGGTCTCCTTTGCTGTTCCTAGTTGATCCAGGAGAGGGGAGGGGAGGGGAGGAGAGGGGAGGAGAGAAACACATCTGCTGCTGTTTGTACCCCTGCCTCCAATATGTTCCGCATTCTTTCTTTTTTTTTTTAACCAGAGCACTGCTCAGCTCCAACATATGGTGGTGCAAGGGATTGAACCTGGGACTTTGGAGCCTCAAGCATGAGAGTTTTTGCATAACTATTACGCTACCACTGCCCCTATCCTATTTTCTCTTTTCCCTTCCCTTCCCTTCTCTTCCTTTCCCTTCTCTTTTTTTTTCCCTCTCTCCCTCCCTCTCCCCCCCCTCTCTCACACACACACACACACACACACACACACACACACACACACACACTTTTATTTGATAGGACAGATAGAAATAGAGGAGAGGAGAAGACAGAGCAGATAAAAAGAAAGACACCTGCAGCCCTGCACTTCACTGTTCATAAAGCTTCTCCCAATTTTACAATTTTGTAACCTACTATTAATCACAAGTAAATAAATGGAAAAAAATAAAGTATTTGTATGCGGAGGAGGAGGAGAAAGAAGAGGAAGCTAAGGAAATGTGACCAGTCAGCAAAACATGAGGGGTCAGGACCCAAGGAAAAGAACTTTAGACAATAAGAAAATCAAAAAAGTAGGATTTCTCCTAGAACTGTTGGAGAAGGGGTGTCCTTCATTTTGTCCAATAAGTTGCCTTTGGCCTTTTGCCAACCAAAGAGGGGCTAAATGTGTGTTGTTTTAAGTAAGTTGTACAAATTTGATACCAAAGTCTAGGAAATGAATTCAACAGCTAAGTGGAAGAGGCTTGAGTGACATAATTGCTATCTAAAGCAGTGTGAAAATTAACTGTACTAACTGATCCTAAATATGACCAAGTCTGTTAACAAACAACGCATTATTTCTCATACTATTTTTTTCAATTCTGTAAAAGTTGTCAAAATTGTTCAGACAGAAACAAACAATGCACACACAAACCTTTTCTGTTACAATCACTATGATTTGCCTAGGTAATTTAGAGAAACAGAAGATTGGATGTATTTTATTCTCCAAAGAAGCATGACAGAAGTTTTCAACTACATGCATAGCTCACTAACCAATAGAATGCCGTATATTTTAAAATGTTAAATAGTAAGCAGGGCTAGGAGCTAGCCTGTGGAAGAAGATAAAGTCATAGTAAAATGAAGCTTGAGATAAAATTCATTAAATTTTACAAAATGAAAAGATAGCACCACTCTGAAAAGTAATATGCAGCATTTTCTGCATATTATTTTTACCAAATCCTCTCTGCTATTTGACCAATCCTGTTTTCTGGGAAGAGGAGAATTTCTGCATGTAATATGAAAAACGTTTATTAGTATTTCATCACCATAAAGTGTGCTTATGCTTGAAAAGTAGAATTGTGCAAACTGTTTTTTCAGCTTTCCCGTTTCAGAGTGAAAGAGACACTGTAAAGATCAAGGTCATGGTCAGTTGTAAGGGAATGAAAATATAAATCTTTCATTAAGCTCAAATATATTTACTAAGGACTGACAAGATACTGGGGACTGTGTTAAGCACTCAGAATGAAACAGCATGGTTCTTTATCTTCACAACATACAATTTAAATATACTATGAAAGAGAACTCTATAATCACGAACAGCAAAAGCGAAAGACCATTTAACTCAGAATGGAAGTAAGTTGATGGTGAGCAAGGAAGGTTTTTTTTCTTGAAGAAGCAGCAGTTAACTAGGAGTAGAAAACAAAAATGGAGGGCACTGAAGGAGAAAGAAGGGTGAAAAAAATGAAAATATAGTAACCGGAAGAATGAGAGTAGAAAATGCACAGATAAAGAATTACAAAATACCATGGAATTATTATTATTTTGCTTTCCTTAGAACATGAGGGGATCTAGTGGAAAGGATAGGTAGGCAAGGTCTTCACAGCCTCTACTATCTATCTGTCTGTCTGCCTATCATCTATCTATCTATCTATCTATCTATCTATCTACCTACCTACCTATCTACCCTATCTATCTACAAACCTATGTATCTAACTACATACCTATCCATCTCTTTCTCTCTCTCTACTTTCTCACTCTCTCTCTCGCACACACACACACTTTCATAGACTCACAGATATACACACAGACACACACAAATATTTCACAGGAGATGGAGAAACTAGGTATATTAGCACACCCTTGTCCCTCATAAATTATATTTGATTGAAATTATTTTAGCTAATATTATTTCTTAAAAATCTAAGCTACAAATGTATCTTGAAAATAGATGTTATTACTCATATACACAATATGAAAAATAATTATAATTATGGGTTGTGCTCTCCCTCCTAGCCAAACACACGTGGGAGTATTATCCCAGTTTCTCAGAATGTGACCTTGTTAGGAACAGAGTTGATGCAAATGTAAACACTTAAGGTGAGGTCGTACTAGAGCAAAGTGAGTCTCCTAATCCAATATTACTAGTCTCCTTATCAAAAGAATGTAGTACAGAAAAACAGAGACAAAGGGAAACCGCAGTGTCAGGGTAAAGACAGAGAACCAGGTGACTCCCAAGCCCAGAAAATGCCAAAGATTACCAGGAAACCACCAGAAGCCTGGAGAGCAGCCTGGGACAGATTGGCCCTCAGTCTTAGAAGGAACCAACAGTTATATAAGTAAATCTCTCACCCTCTAAGTTAAACCTATATTCTGAGTAGTATGTTAATTGTTCTCTTAATTTTAAAGATTCCATGTAGGCAAAAACAATATATGGCTTTGACATCACTGTTTTCTTTCTTTGCCTGCTATGTATACTTGCAATTTATTCCTTTGGCAAACTTGCATTTTTTTTTAAGGTTGATTCATGGTGATCTCTATATTTAGAGTTAAATCTTATTTTTAATGTCAGTATTCTGCAGCATAAATGTTGTGCAGTTTACTTACAAATGGACATCTACAAATGCCTTTGCTTTACTGAGTTCAAGCATGAATGCTTTTGAACATAGTTGGGCCACAGGTTTCCATTTAAAGATTTATTTTACTCCATAATTCATTTTCACTTTATTGGCCCTTTAATTTTCTTGGCCTTGAATTGCTCACGTACTCCTGGTAACTTAGAAATTTAATAAGGAGACCTTGGCTCTCTTATCCTGGTAATAATTTTTCACAAACAGGAAACTGAAATTTTAGCAGGGTGTAGCTGACTATAGCGTACAAGATTCACCTCTGAGTCTGTCCATAATACTAGGTGACCCTTATTCTTTTTTAAAAAAATAATATATTTATAAAATAAAAAAATATTAATAAGACCATAGGATAAGAGGGCTAAAATTCCACATAATTCCCATCAGCAGAGTCCCATTCCCTTCCTTGAAAGCTTTCCTAGTCTTTATCCCTCTGGGAACATGGACTCAGGTGACCCTTATTCTTTTTTGTTAGTAATTCTAATTTCTTCATAGCTTTTTTAAAAATTTATTTTATTTATTTATTTAAATTCAGGGAGAGAGACACACACAGAGAAACCCCAGAGCATTGCTCAGCTCTGGTTTATGGTGGTGCGGGTGATTAAACCTGGGACTTCAGAGCCTCAGGCATGAGAGTCTCTGCATAACCATTATGCTATCTCCCCCGCCCAGCTTTTTTTTTTTTAAACTATTATTACTTTCTTATTACCTGGATATCTGGATATGACCAACAATTATTGTGTTTTCCCATCAATGTGCCATATGTTAGCAAGGTTCATCATGTGGAGATGCCTGCATAATCTGTTTTATAAACTCTGGCATGTATCCTACTTCAAGGGCACTCAGATTCGCCAAAATTCATTAAAACTATGGTGACACAAGTCTGATATTTCAGTTGGACTTGTGGTCTTGATTTTCCTCTTTTGAAACAGGTCTCTTAAAGTTTACTTAATTCAATTTACTTTTTATGAGACAGAGAGACCCGGGTACTGTTCCATCATATGTGCAGCCAGGGATTAAGTTAAGGGTCTCATAAGGCCAAGCATATACTCTACCACTGAGCCGCTTCCCAGCCCTCCTCAAGATTACTTTTTGCTTGTTTGCGTAGTATTTAACTAATTGCGCTGGTATTAGGTAACTGTTTTTTTCTTAAATGACTGCTCTAGTAATATTTTTAAATTATTTTTACTTGTTTATTTTTATTACTGGATAGAGAAGTTGAAAGAAGAGGAGGAGATAGAGAAAAGGAAAGAGGGGGACAGGCTGTGACACACCTGGTTCAGCTCACACATTACAGTGTGCAAGGACCCGGCCTCAAGTCTCTGGTCCCTGCCTTCAGGAAGGAAATTTCATGAGCAGTGAAGTAGAGCTGCAGGTGTCTCTCTGTCTCTTTCCCTCTCTCAATCTTCCCCTCTCTTATCAGTTTCTGTCTCTATCCAATAATAAATAAATAAAAAGATTAAAGAGGGACAGAGAGAAGTAAAGAGACAGAGAGATCCCTACAGCTCTGCTTTAACACTTGTGAAGTTTTCCTCTTGCAGGTGGGGACGAAGGGCTTACACTCAGGTCCTGCAATGTATGTGCTTAACCAGGTGTGTCAACGCTTGGCCCCTCTAGTAATATTTAAGACAAAAAATAAGTAAGTCAATATTTAGATGGTGGTATATTTAATTGCGGCCATTTGTTTTTGTTGTTGCTGCCACTGTACAATCAGAAATCATAGAATGTAACCATGAAGAATTAATTTCTATTTATCTATCATTACAATGGGTTGTTTAATGTCAGTGGGACAAAAAAAAAATACATCAAAATACTCAGAATTTAAGGTTAACTCTGTGTGTTTCCAAAAAGTGGAACAAGTTAGAGATCATCAATTATACCACACATTAAATTAGCCTCCACCATTGTTTTGACAGCCTTCATCTGTTTTAATTTGCAACCAAAAGGATAGCCAAGCATAGGATCATAACAATGACAGGGTCAAAGGTAGATTTTTTTTTAGTGACAGAAAAAATTTTGCTTTGGTATCATAAAGGTATCATTAGAGAATACTAACTCAAAGGAAATTTTCAAAATAGCTTATAGTATAATATTCCCTATATTTGAACTCATGAAATTGATTGCAGCCAAATTCTAAATCTTCCACACTATATTTTTATAAACTCAGAAAAACATGACATACCTACATAAAGTAAAATATTCCAACTATCAGAATAAAATCTGCTCTTATATGTTAACAATTCTATTTCTTTATAGGTACGTATTACTCAGATAAAATAAGTTTCTTTATGCTATTAAGGAAATATTAATTAAACTTAAACCATACTGCATAATGTCTTTTATCTCCATGCCATCTTGTGAATGGACAGAGATCTGTGGGATTTTATGTGTGACATTTTATAGATTTGCAAATAATTGGAAAAGTAAAATGTTCTCGGGAGTTGGGCTGTAGCGCAGCGGGTTAAGCGCAGGTGGCGCAAAGCACAAGGACCGGCATAAGGATCCTGGTTCGAACCCCGGCTCCCCACCTGCAGGGGAGTCGTTTCACAGGCAGTGAAGCAGGTCTGCAGGTGTCTATCTTTCTCTCCTCCTCTCTGTCTTCCCCTCCTCTCTCCATTTCTCTCTGTCCTATTCAACAACAACAACAACAATAATAACTACAAAAAGAAAACAACAAGGGCAACAAAAGGGAATAAATAAAATAAATTTAAAAAAGGTAAAATGTTCTCAGTCAGTGAAAATTGCATTTCTACCACCACCACCCTCCCAAAATTAAAGAAAAGAAATCTGAATCAATTATTTAGTCGAGTCATAACAAATGTTTTACGCACAGGTAAGGGAATTCTTTTACAGATGCAACCCCCTCTTTTTTAAATAGTATGTTTATAATTCACTTGTAACTCTGTTGTTGTTTTGAAAATCAAATCACACTGAGGAATATCAGTCCCAGAACATAATTTCTTTAAGCTGAAGGATATTTTAAAATCTCAAAAATAGGATTAAGTATACAGAAAATTGATACAACAGTATCAATTTCTTTAGAACAGCCTTACATATTTTTTTTTAATTCAGAAGTCTAGATACTTTATACAACAATGCTTCCTACACTTTAAGCAACACATATGCTGAATATTTTCTGATTAAAGACAACTACAAATAATTTCCACAATTCCAAAAACTGCATATTGCTAATAAAATAATGAATCTTACTTTAGCAGAGCTTTGTCAAAATGGGATAAGACTTAGTTTTACAGAGAACAAGCTATGTAGAAAGGTGAATGTATATACATAGAACCCAGAGAGAGGTAATGATCAAAAAACAGATTATTGGTTGTATAGAATAATGAAGGAATAATCATCCTTGACCTGATCTTCAGTGATTATACAGTGTGTTTAAGAAGCTGGCAGTTTTCGGGAGTCGGGCGGTAGCGCGGTGGGTTTAGCGCAGGTGGCGCAAAGCTCAAGGACCGGCGTAAGGATCCGGGTTCCAGCCCCCCCCGCTCCCCACCTGCAGGGGAGTCGCTTCACAGGCGGTGAAGCAGGTCTGCAGGTGTCTTTCTCTCCCCCTCTCAGTCTTCCCCTCCTCTCTCCATTTCTCTCTGTCCTATCCAATAACAACCACATCAACAACAACAACAACTACAACAACAATAAAAAGACAACAAGGGCAACAAAAGGGAAAATAAATAAAATTTTTTTAAAAATTAAAAAAAAAGAAGCTGGCAGTTTTCATCTGTGTAGACTGGGAGTGAGGACTGGAAGTAAGAAACCAGAAAGTGATATCTAGGGAAGGAAAACAAAAACAGAAGAAAGAGTATGGACCTGAAACCAGCATGATATCTCCCTATGAATTTATTATTTATTTATTACTAATGTCAACAGTGTGTCAGAATGTAGTTCACTCAGTGGACGACTCACTCATGCTGTGCATGAGATCCTGAGTTCAAGATTCAGGCAGTACATAGGAGGACCATAGAGAGAGTGGGGGGGGGGAGTGTGTGTGTGTGTGTGTGTGTGTGTGTGTGTGTGTGTGTAGGGGGGACACTGACACATCCACAGATGAAGCAGAGTGTGTGTGTGTGTGTGTGTGTAGGCGGGACATTGCCACACTCCACAGATGAAACAGAGAGAGAGAGAATGTGTGTGTGTGTGTGTGTGTGTGTGTGTGTGTGTGTGTGTGTGTGTGTGTGTGTGAGTAGGCGGGACATTGCCACGCTCCACAGATGAAACAGTAATGCTGTCATCTCTCCTCCTTCCCAAGGAAGAGAAGAAAGTGGGCAGAAGAAGTCACTCTCAGTGATAGTATTACACAGACTCAAGCCCCTGGATTCACTTCATAGCATCAGATTAAAGCAAAGAAAATAACAATAATCATTAAATTTTTCATGTTTTATTTTTCATTCTAGTATCCTTCTTTGAAATGTACTTTGGTGGTAAAGATATGGGTCTGGGGAAATAAAATAAAAGCTGTTAAGTTGCTAGACCTTCTGCTCACCTCTCCATCAAAGAGAGCAACTTTTCATATGTGTATATACATTCATATAAATATAGATGCATATATATACCAAATGGATAATTTTTCATTCAGACCACTGAGTTATTTGGTACAGACAGACACTACTGAAGTGAACAAAAGTGTGAAAAATCAATGTTCTACAGAGAAAAGCTGTAAACCAGTGATTGGATAAATAGCTTTTCCTGGTCCAATAGTTTTGCTTAATCTAAGCTAATGTTTGTGCACATGAAATATTAATGCATTTGTAGCTTTTAAAGGACTGGAAATAACCTGAATTTAACTTCATTTCTGCCTATAATAGGGTATTAAAAAGAAGTGTAAAAAACACTTTAAGTTAAGTAGTTACCTCTCCTCTACTTTAATAGTTACAAAATACTGCCATGATCATAAAAACAAAGGTTGGTAGTATACTCTCATTTGAGTAACATCTCCTTTTATTCTATTACATATAAAAATTCCAAATAATCTAGGGAAGAATTTTCCACATAAATCACTCCTCAGCAAATGAAAGTATCAAATTCCAGTGGTTTTGCTAAGTGGCTTTTTAAGAATATGGCAACTTGGGGATAATAAAGTCCCTATATAAACAGGCACATTGTATTTAAGAGCCTGTGGGAAAACAAGGTCTCTGCCTTCTTCAGAGATTATAATCACAGTTGTAGGATAATGACCTCAGTGATTGATACACCATAAGCAATAAATCAAAAGTTTTTATTCTAAAACATCAATTTTTTCTATGGCAATTATCTGGATTTAGAGCTATTTTCGACATACTTTCATATTAGGTATCAGTAGGTAAAAGAATCGATTCTATGGAAATCTTAAGGGGGTATTTTCAAAAAGCACTTTACAATCTAGCATCTGTTGTCAAGTAAAGCTTTCCAGGGCTCACTGGTTTATGAACTTAACAGAGAGACCTGCACCTGTAACATAACTAATACAACATGTATCCAGGATTCATGGCTCCTAACTGAAACTTTATACACTGCCAGCACCATATGGCAACTTATACTGCAAGATCATGTACTCTCTTGCTTTTGAGCAATTATTTCCAGCCTCCTGCTTCAAGAATCTAAGAGGAGAAGAACAATTATGGTTGCAGTGTGATGCTTAGAGCAATAGAGTCCCATCAGACACCTCCCAGCGTCACACATTGTTAACAAGAGTGCAGCTATTTCCTAATAGCCAAAACTCTGCTTTACTAAAATTGAAGTGGAATAGTGATGTTTCCTTAATTATTCAGAAGTTAGAAATCTAAATGATATTATTTTATTTCACTCTAGGAAAGAATCTCAGGATATAGTGATTCAAAAAGTGCTTTCTTGCTGAAGTTTATCACCCTAAGGTGCTTGGCCGATTTGTATGTCAAATATAATCATCAAGACATCTGTAATAATTCCAGGTAAGAACATTAGAAAATAACTTGGATTCCAAACTTAGGAGTGTTAAACCTGAAATTAAAGTATTCATTTCTAAATGACTTTTGAATGTAATCACATATTAGACTTATACTGATGGGGCCAGTTGGTTTGAACTCAATTTGTTCTACAAATGCTCACTGAGAACTTTTTTTCTTAAACAGCTTTTTATTAGTGATTGAATACTGATTTTCAAGATTATAAGATACAGTTCTATTCTGAACTTAACTGTTTCAAACCAGTCAGCTTGATACGCCAGGTACTAGCGATAGAAGATAAATATGGTAGAGATCCTGCTGTTGAGCATTTACATCCCAGGGAGAGAATTGTCACTGCTACAAAAATACAGATTAGAGAGGATACATGACCAAGCCTGCCAACCCTCCCATTCTCTTGAGAAGGCAAATGACAAGCTTTCAAATTTAGGGGAAGCATTACCAGGTTCTAAATGGATACATCTCAAGAAAAGGTCAGACTAGAACACTAAACAAAGTCTGGGGAGGAGCAAAGCCTTTCGCTGTAGAGCAACTATGTCAGCACCATTCTGTTTTTCAGCTCAAAAAGCAGCTCTTCATCTGCCACCACCGATACATGTGATAGTAGGTTTCCACCCAAGGTATGGTATGGCACTAATAATTAAAACCAACACAATAGCACCTCCTCCTGAGAAAATAGAAAAAATGCTATTCAAATTGGAAATCCTACACATTGAAGAAACATTATCTAGTCACTGTTTTTCCTCCTTATGATGTCTTATGAGTGGGAAGAGTAACCTGTAAATGTCAAATGAACTTTTCTGAATTTATGGAAACAAGTTATGTGAAAAACTAAATGTGAACAAATGAAAAACTATCCCTTGTATATGACAGTTACTTGTTATTTGCAGTAAAAGTCAGTAGGCCTTTATCAAGGGGGGAGGCAGCTTGTATCCAGAAACCCTTGCAGTAAGAAATGTTGACAAAACAAGGAAGAAAAACTGTTGATAATTAAATAAATATATAATTATAGTAAAAAAATTAGTTTCCTGGATTTAATAAAAGCATAAAAAAATCTAACCGAAAATAAAATTGAAGATAGGGCTGTAAAAAAAATCAAATAGGGGGTTGGGCGGTGGCGCAGTGGGTTAAGCGCATGTGGCGCAAAGTGCAAGGACCAGCGTAAGGATTCCGGTTCGAGTCCCTGGCTCTCCACCTGCAGGGGAGTCGGTAACAGGCGGTGAAGCAGGTCTGCAGGTGACTATCTTTCTCTCCCCCTCTCTGTCTTCCCCTCCTCTCTCCATTTCTCTCTGTCCTGTCCAACAACGAACAACATCAACAATGGTAATAATAATAACCACAACGAGGCTACAACAACAAGGGCAACAAAAGGGGGAAAAATGGCCTCCAGGAGCGGTGAATTCATGGTGCAGGCACCGAGCCCAGGAGTAACCCTGGAGGGAAAAAAAAAAAATCAAATAGTCTAAGAGAGAGGTCACTTGTTAGAATGCACTTTTTAATTTTTATTTATTTGCCTCCAGGGCTATCACTGGGGCATGATGCCTGAACTATAAATTCACTGCTGCTGGCGGTCATTTTAAGAGGGGGCAGTGGGAGGAGACACACCCTTGTGAAGTGACGCCCCTACAGGTGAGGAACCGGGGGTTTGAACCCGGATCCTTGAACAGGTCCTTGTGCTTCAGACTATGCGCACTGAACCCAGTATGCTAGCCCCAAATGCACTCTTTTATCATGGGTGAATACTTGAGTTTGAGCCTTTCACCACCACATGAGTTGGGGAAAACTTGCACTTCGTGAGTGGTGGAACAATACTTTTCTATCTCTGTCTCTGTATCTCATCCTCCACTGAAAAGCATACATATATATATTATTTGCCAAGAATGGTGGAATAATGTAACTACAGAGCTCCAGTGATAAAACTGGTGACATAAGGAAAAAAAAATCACCAAATAATCTGTGAATTATGTTCAGTGATGATTTTCAATTTAATGCAAAAAACAGAAACATTGCATATTATATATTATATAATAATTCATTTGTCTTCAAAGACTGTAAGTGACTAGAAGGTATTATATCATCCACAGACTGAACTTCCCTTGCTTTAAAGCATGAATTTAGTGGGAGGTGAATCATCCAGATGTACGATTCCAAACAGTTTAGAGTCACAGCCCAGCACTGATATTAGTAGCTTTAATCATTGATGGAATGCTCACTGTTGAATTGTTCTAGAACATTTTTTTTTAGTTTTTAAAAACTATTTATTTATTTATTCCCTTTTGTTTCCCTTGTTTTATTGTTGTAGTTATTAGTGCTGTTGTCATTGCTGTCATTGTTGTTAGATAGGACAGAGAGAAATGGATGGAGGAGGGGAAGACAGAGAGAGGGAGAGAAAGATAGACACCTGCAGACCTGCTTCACCGCCTGTGAAACGACTCCCCCTGCAGGTTTGCGCCACCTACGCTACCACCCGACTCCCAGAACTTTTTTTATAATATAAACCCTTGTGATGGTCACCACTGATCATGTAAAATGATGTTCCCATTTTACATGGGGCCCGGGGGATGTGCACCTAGCTCAGTGCACATAGTACTATGTACATGGAATAAGAAAATGATGCATAGAAAGGGAACATTACTTGCCCTCACTCTCAAAGATAGTAACCAACAGGGTTGATATTTAATGTGAATGTTGGGCTAGGCCGTGGCACACCCAGTTGAGTGCACACTTTATCATGTGCAACGACCCAGGTTCAAGCCCCCATCTCCCACCTAGGTAGTGCTTCAAAAGCAGAGAAGCAGGCCTGCACGTCTTTATCTTTCTTCACCTCTATCTCCCCCTCACTTCTCAATTTCTCTCTGTCTTATCAACTAAAAAAAATAAAATAAAAAGGCAAGCTGGGGCCAGGTGGTGGCGCACCTGCGCACCTGCACACCTGGTTGAGCACACGTTACAACGTGCAAGGACACAGGTTTGAGTCCCCGGTCCCCACCTGAAGGGAGAAAGCTTCGAGTGGTGAAGCAATGCTGTAGGTGTCTCTCTTTCCAGCTCTGTCCTCTCAATTTCTGGCTGTCTCCATCCACTAAATAAATAAAGATGATTTAAAAATAAATAAATAAATAAATAAATAAATAAATAAATAAATAAATAAATAAATAAGGCAAGCTTCAGGGTAAGAGATAGCTCACAAGGTAGGCTACATGCCTGGTCATACACACAGACCTGCTTTAGTGCAGGAGCATTCTGGAAATGGCAGAACTCCAGTGGAGTTCTGGAGGCTGTGGTATCTGTTCATCTCTCTCCTCTCTGAATGAAAACTTGCTCAGTGAGTTGTAAAATTACCATGTGGGCCCTCAGCTGAGAAAAATGAAATTTAAAGATGTAAAAATAATCTTTAAACTTAAAAAAAAACTGGATCTCAGACTGAGACTTATTTTACTTTGCCATGAATGAATATTGTTATAACCCTAGGATAAGGTTATTTTACTCGAATTTTTACAGAAGCTACCCAAGTCTTAACACCAATGGAAATAAATGATATCTCACTGAAGTTCATTTATTTTTTTTAATAACTTCCTTTAATATATGATTTTCACTTTTCTAGTTATTGAGTGAAAAATGTGTGTACAGACCCATCCATGGATTTACACCTGGGAATCACTGACATACTGAGTGGTCAGTTCTATCTACTGATAGCTGCCTGTCCCCCCTAAAAAAGTAAAAACTTAGTTTAGAATACACTGTATTCTGTAGTTGTATTGATAAATCCGGTAAATTATTTAAGCTCAGTTGGGAAGATTACCATTCATTAGTAACATATTATATGAGCTTCTTGACAGTATGTTATCTTAAGTTACTAAACAACTCTAAAGTGAATATGGTGCTATTGCAATGTTTATAAAATGAGGTAACTCAGATTTAGGGGGATTAGTTATTTAGCCCAAGGTCATTTAGTGAACACAACACAGTGCCATTTTTCTCATGGACTTTACGCAGAAGCTCATATTTTACTTTTAAATCATATTTTAGTGTGGACAAATTAAACTCTATTTGAAAGAAGGTCCAGTAATATTACTTTCTTGTATAAAAATCCTGTCCCAAAAGATTTTCTTAAATACTGGAGATAGAAAGTTGTTTCAGAAAGAGCAAAACAGAATCTGAAAATAGCTTTAAACATAATAACATTACATACATACACATAGGTGGCACACATTTCTTACAGTTGGAAATTTTAAAAACAGAGTAAAAGGCGTTTTACTGTGTTTCATATTCAAGTTTTCATGAATACTTAAAATGATCTCATTTGGAAGGCTCAAGATAAATTACTTTTGTATTAGTATCTTATTAATTGAACATATAATATATACAACATATTAAGGGCATAGTAAGTTGTCAAGTTTAGGAAGCATAAATTACCTTAATTACAGGGACACCTCATTTAATTGCACTTAATTTTTATAGTACTTTGCGATATAGTATTTCTAACAAATGACTAGTTTGTGGCAGCTGTGTGCTGAACTATCATCATTGACGTCCAAAACATCATGTGTTCATTCCATGCCTCTTTGGGTGATTCTCAAAATATTTCAAGTCGTGATTATTTTGTCACTTATGGTGGTCTGTGATCAGGGATCATTGATGTTACTAGTGCAAGCATTTGAGGGCAATACAAGCCACATCCATAGTGGCATATCAAAGTTAATAAATGTTATGAGAGTTCTCCCTGCTCCATTGAATAGTCCTTACCCTACTTTCCTCCTTCATCTTGGGTCTCCTGTTCTATGAGGTACAGCAATATTGAAATATTGAAATATTGAAAGTATTCAAGGGAAGGGAAGTGTCACCTGTTTCACTTTAACTGAAAAGCTAGAAAGTAAGAAAAAAAGAGAAAAGAAAGTAAGAAAAAAAGTAAGAAAAAAAGAGAAAAGAAAAGAAAAGGCATGTGAAAATCAAGACCTGTCCAGAGCTAGGATTATTGTATCAGTTAGCCAAGTTATGGAAGTAAAGCACTAGTTCTCAAAGGAAATTAAAAGCTCTACTTCAATGAACACATAGATTATTAAAAAGCAAAGCATACTTATTAGTGGTAGGGTAAAGTGCTTGTGGCCTAAATAGAATATCAAAAAAGGCACAGTATTCCTTTAAAATCTAAGCCTATGGGATGGCAAGGTCCTAATTTTCCTTAATTCTTTGAAGCTGCAGAAGAAAAAAAAAAACAAAGTTCAATGCTAGAAGAGATGAATTCATTCGGTTTGAGAAGTCCAGATACAAACGTGCAGTATGAGACAGATAGCGCTGACGTAGAAGACACAGCCAAGCTGTCCAGAAGATGGAGGTAAGTTCATTCATAAAGATGGCTACACTCAATGACAGATCTTCAAGTAGACAAAGTAGTCCTACTCTGTAAGAACTTGGCCTCTAGAGATTTCATAGTTAAAGAAAGTCCATTGCCTGGCTTCAAGGTTAGGCTGGTTCTATGCAGCTGGTGATTTTTTTTTTTCTTCCCCTCCAGGGTTACTGCTGGGTTCGGTGCCTGCACCATGAATCCACCGCTCCTGGAGGCCATTTCCCCCCCCCCTTTTTTTGTTGTAGCCTCATTGTGGTTATTATTATTACCATTGTTGATGTTGTTCGTTGTTGGATAGGACAGAGAGAAATGGAGAGAGGAGGGGGAGACAGAGAGGGGGTGAGAAAGATAGACACCTGCAGACCTGCTCCACCGCTTGTGAAGCGACTCCCCTGCAGGTTGGGAGCCGGGGGCTCAAACTGGGATCCTTACTCTGGTCCCTGCACTTTGCGCCACATGCACTTAACCCACTGCACCACCGCCCGACCCCCCCCCCCCCCCCAGCTGGTGATTTCTTATGGAAGTTAACTTCATATACCATTCCTAAAACCCAAAGGCCATCAAGAATTTGTTATAATTGTTCCACCTGTGCTCTATAACTGGCACAGTGGCACAACAAAACTAATTTATGTTCCAGATCTGTTTGCAACATAGTATTATAAACATTTTGAGCACAATGTTGACACCTACCCCTGAGAATGAACACTTTCGAAATATTACTGCCTGCTGAGAGTGCACTGGTAACCCGAGAGTTGTCGCAAGGGTATTCACCTTATGTTCATGCCTGCTAATGCGACACCCACTCGGAAGTTCATGGGTCAGTTGGATCAATACGCAAGTCTTGGCTTAAGAAATATACTTTATGGGGTCGGGTGGCGGCACACCCAGTTAAGCTCACGTATCACCAAGCACAAGGACCTGAGTTCAAGTCCCCACTTGTACCTGCAGGGGAGACACTTCACAAGTGGTGAAGCAGGTTTGTAGATGTTTACTTTGCTCTCTCTCTCTACCTCCCCTCTCAAATTCTCTTTGTCCTGTCAAATAAAACAGAAAGGGAAAAAATGGCCATTACGAATGGTGGATTTGTAGTGCTGGCACTGAGCCCCACTGATAACCCTTGTGGCAGGAAGGAAGGAAGGAAGGAAGGGAGGGAGGGAGGGAGGGAAAGGAAGGAAGGAAAGAAAGAAAGAAGGATATGGATGGAGGGAGGGAGGGACCTAGAGAGGGAGGGGAGTGAAGGGAGTAAGGAAGGAAAGAAAGAAGGATATGGATGGAAGGAAGTAAGAAAAACAGAGTGAGAGAGGTGAGAAAGACGTTTTATAAGGCTATAGCTGCCATATATAGTGATTCCTCTGATAAGCCTTGGCAAAGCAAATAGAAAATGTTCAGGAAATGATGATCTATTTAGACTTCATGAGTAAATTCAAGAAAAAGCTGAAGAGATAACTTACCAGGTAGGTGTGTATCTTCCTATGGGCACAGTTCGGGTTCTAGCCTCGGCACCACATGGGAATGCTATGGCAACAGGAATGAAAGTGCTATGGTGTTTCTCCCTCCCTCTCCTTCTCCCTCCTCCTCCATATATAAATATTTATATATAATATCTTGGCCAGGAATGGTGAAATCATGTCTGAACAGTGCCCCTACTCTGAAAAAAAATTAATTTAGAAAAGGACCAAATGATTTGGTGCAGTGACAACATGTAAGACTTGTATGTGTTTTAAGTAAGAGGGTCTAGGTCTTATCCCCAGTACCAACAATAGCCAGGACCAAGTGATGTTCTGGTAAAAAAAAAACAACACAAAGAAATTTATTAGATGAAATCAACATTAACAGGATTTTGGAAGAAGTTAAGTCCAACCTCAACTACCCTATCAGATGATACCAAGGGTTCTAGACTTCAGAGAAAGTAGCTGTAGACATCATTTAAAAAAAAAAAAAAAAGCCAATGGGGCCAGGTGGTTGCACACCTGGTTGAGCGCATATGTTACAGTGTGTAAGGACCCAGGTTCGAGCCCCTCGCCCCCACCTGCAGGGGGAAAGCTTCACAAGTGATGAAGCAGTGCTGCAGGTGTCTCTGTCTCTCTCCCTCTCTGTCACCCCATTCCCTCTCAATTTCTGACGGTCTCTATCCAGAAAATAAATAAAGATTTAAAAATAGCCAAGATAACAAGAATTAAAAATGGAACCTGAAGATATGACTGCATTGTTGCAGTCTTAAGATAAAATATAAGCCGATGAAGAAAGATGAGCAAGAAAAGTGGCTTCTTCAGATGGTATTCACTCCAGATGAAGGTGCTTTTAAAACTATGCCAAAACTATGGAGAAATCTGTCATGAAAAGTCTATTGATGTGGCAATTTCTTTTCCTTTTTCTTTTTTTTTTTTCCACATTGCAGGGGTTTTTACTTCAGGATGACTCCCTACCCACCTCACCCCCACCTCAATAAATTGGGAGAGAGAGAGAGAGACTGTCCATAGCATTGAAGTTTCCTCTCATGTGGTGGAGGCTTAGGGTCAGGCTTGAATTGGATCTTGCACAGAGAAGGAAGTGCACTATTCAAGTGATTTATTTTGCCAGCCCACTTCATTGTCATATTGTAAGAAATTGCCAGGGCCAGCCAGCCCCTCTCTTGGCAACCACCACCTGATCAGTCAGTATTCAGCAATAAGATGCTCAACCAGTACAAATTATCACAACCTGTTGAGGGCTCATGGATAGCATTTTTTTAATAATAGTATTTTATTACTGTAGCTATTTAGTGGACTCTGAAGTCAAGGAAAGGACAGAAATCGAGAGGGAAAATGTAAACAGAGACAAAGAGGTTCCTGCAGTATTGCTTCATTGCTAGTCAATCTTTCCCTCTGCAGGTAGGGACTGGGGACTTGAAACTGAATCCATGGAGAGCATTTTAAAAAATACATTTAATTAATTAATTTTCAAGTGAAAGATACACACAGAGAAAGAACAGAACACTGCTCAGCTCAGATTTATGGTGGTGATGGGGATCGAAGACGGAACCTCAGAACTTCAGGCATGAAAGTCTTCTACATAAACATTATGCTGTCTCCCTAGCCCATGGATAGCGATTTTAAAGTCTTAGAGCATTTTAACTAAAAATAAGCTCATTTACGGGCCAGACAGTGGCTACCAGGTACATATTGTCTTGAACAAGGACCCAGATTCAAATCCTTGCCCCCACCTGCAGGAAAGAAGCTTCAGAAATGGTGAATCAGTGATGCAAGTGTCTCTCTCCTTCTCTATCTCTTCCGTATCACTCATTTTTCTATGTTTCTATTTTTAAAAAAAGAAGAAGAAAAGAAAGCAAGCAAGAAAGCATGGGGCAGGGTAGATAGCATAATGGTTATGCAAGAGGCTCTCATGCCTGAGGCTCCAAAGTCCCAGATTCAGTACCATGCACCAACAGAAACCAAAGCTGAGAAGTGCTCTGGCAAAAAAAAAAAAAAAAAAAAAAAAAAAAAAAGAAAGAAAGAAAGAAAAGAAAAGAAAAAAGAAAGATCTCACCCGAGTAATGATGCTGAAGGGTTGACATTCCATGCCTGACATCTCTGGACATATTCTGAAGTGAAGCATGCCGAGGTGGTACTCATTGCATTGAATAGGTTTGGATCATACCATATCAGTTGGTATGAATTGAGAGAAGCATGCTGGAAAGTGAGCCCCACCCTAGAGGTTCTAGGACTAGAGGAAATATGGGCTTTATAGAAGAAGTGGGAGGTTTCTGCTGTCTTAGGGTTTAAGAAGGCAATAGAGAAGAAAAAAAAAGAAAAGAAGGCAATAGATAGTTATTGCTATAATCACATTATTTGGCAACTGGGTTGACTTTGAAAATCCCCTTGTTAGGATTTTCTGTATCATACACGACCTCACCATAATTTGTCTTTTGATGTTATTTATATGTATATATATATATATATATATATATATATATATATATATATATATATTTTATAAAGTAATACCACTGGTTGCTTCTGCTCTCCTGGTCTAAGCTTTTAGGCATCATTACTCGGGTGAAACCTTTCCTTTCTCAAAGGACTCCTTAATTCCATTTCGGGTGGTTCACTTTCTAACAAAGCCTCAAAACATAGCTATAGACTAGGTCCCATGAGATAGGGCAGATGTACACATGTATCCATACATTACGGTAAAATTTATCCCTTAAAGCAAGAGTACGCAATAGTTTGCAGTGAGTCAATAAATAGCAAGCAAGTAGAAGGACCTAAAAGACACCTTAAAATACGTAATGAAATAGTATCTACTTAGACCTAGATACCCTCCTCTCCTACTTTCTGTTGCACTTTCCTTTGGTCACTCCAAAGCTAACCTTATCAAAGCAAGGACTGCAAAAGGTGAATAAGGGTAAGAGACTGGCATACTTTAATGATGATATATAGTGCATGCATTTTTCCTAGGAAGGAAAAATGTATGATTTATCACCATATGTATTTTATTGTAGTGGTCTGCAACCAAATTCACACATTTCTAAGGTGCATCTGCAAAAATGTGTAAAGCTTATAATTATCTAGTTTCTGATAAAAGCTCATTTTCATTCTCCTACTATGGAGTAATTAACATGGGTTAAAATATGGGCATTACAGACATGATTAACATGAATAATACTAATGAACACTACTTATAATATACCCCTCAAATTATTATACATTATTAGACAAAATCATGTATATCAAGCATCTAGATCACCATTGTTGAATCTAATTGGGCTACAATACAGGGATCAATACAATTTTTCTTCAGCAGGGCTTACTTATATGCCATGTCTATGCTTTTAAGTTTCTTCAGTACTTATAGAATTTATGGTCAGCGTGATGTTTCTAAAAATCTCAACCTATTGGTGTACTGCACCAAGTAAAAGACTCTGGGGGTGGCGGGAAGGGTTTAGGTCCTGGTAGAGGAGGACCTGGGGGGGGTGAATTATTATGTAGAAAACCAAGAATTGTTACACATGTACAAAATACTGTATTCTACTGTTGACTGTAATCCATTAATCCCCCCAATGAAGTTAGAAAAAATATCTCAACCAAGTAATGTTATTTTATTATTTCCCTTAATTTCAATTATATTACTCTTTGGAGTTGGAAAGTAAATATGAGTTGAATTTTCCAAAACCATATAGTATTAATTGCATGATCTTTATAAAGTGCTTTCATTGGCAAAATATTTAGTTTATGGTTTTCTTCTGAAGTTCAGTTGTTGAAAACATCTTTTTTTTTTTTTTAATAGGTCACTAGGCAGTTGTGCACCAAGTTGAGCGCTCATAGTACTAAGCACGAGGACCTGTGCAAGGATCCTGGTTCGAACCCCTTGTCACCCGCCTGCAGGAGGGTCGCTTCTACCTTCCCCTCCTCTCTCTGTCTTATCCAAGAACAACAGCAGCAACAGAAACAACAACAAAAGCAACAAAAAGGGGGGGGGGAGATGGTAGCCAGGAGCAGTGGATTTTTGTGGAACAGGTGGCGATAACCCTGGAGGCAAAGAAATAAAATAAAATAAAATATGTAAGCAAAATATTGCTAGTCCTATTCTTTCCTATGCCGTTTTATAATTTATTTATTTACATATTCCCTTTTGTTGCCCTTGTTGTTTTATCATTGTAGTTATTATTGTTGTTATTGATGCTGTCATTGTTGGATAGGACATAGAGAAATGGAGAGAGGAGGGGAAGATAGAGAGGGGGAGCGAAAGATAGACACCTGCAGACCTGCTTTACTGTCAAGTGACTCCCCTGCAGGTGGAGAACCGGGGCTCTAACTGGAATCCTTATGCCAGTCCTTGTGCTTTGCGCCACATGCGCTTAACCCACTGTGCTATCGTCTGACTCCCTTATACGCTGTTTTCTTGTTTGCTTTACTTTCAATAAAGTAAGTATATTTACATTCATCATGTCAGAAGCTTCAAAGAAACTTTGTAGATACAATTTAGATTTAGAAATGATCATTTCCTTAAAGATAATGAAAGTTTCCAGTTAAATGACAATGCATTCGATACAAGGAATAGCTTTCGTTATCATCGCCATAGAAATGATAGAATTTCTCTTTTTGCTTTGTCTTCTAACTCAAAGATAAATCTAGAGCTTAATATTTTTACTACTGCTGAAACAGAATCCCATGGAATAAGACAAATATAATTAGTTACTAAACTGTGTTTGCCTGCTGGAGCCTTTTATTTGTGTGATACCACTGCTTTTGATGGACTTTCTCTTTCAAATTTTTTATATAGGAACAGAGAGATGGAAAGATCTTAAAAAAAAAAAAAAGGATAAAAAAAATCCCACAGAACTGTTCCCATGTGGTGCTTGAGGTTCTATGTGGAGTCCAATAACATGGTAAGCTGTGTGCTTTACTGAGAGACCTATCCCTTCAGGTCCCTAGAAAATATATTTTAATATCGAATAAGGTATGTCTCTGTAGATTATGTTTAAAATTCTGTTCATTTTACAAATATTTAAGTGATTCTAAAATATACTTTAATAACTGTATGAAAAAAAACCAATGTTTGCTCTCTCAATCCTTTTTCATATAAGAGGAAATTCTGTCTCTTGAGAGGATAAATATCTTAAATTTGTTACATAGTAAAGGACAAAGCCAGGACTCAAATCGAAGTGTTCTCATTCTAGATTCTGTGCCTTTCATTTACTTTTTACTTTGGCTTGTTCTGTGATACTTAAGACAAAATGTAGTTTCTGCCCTTCAGATTTTTTTTTTTTTTTTAAGGAACAGTGAAACAATGTGACTTAGAAGTCTAAAGCTTCTTAGAATCATTAGCTGACAACTATTTTGCTCTGCCTGTGGGATATTCTTACTGGCAGGAGCAAAAGAACATAACTATGGTGAGGTAGCAGGTTCCTCTCACATAATAATCTTCATCATATCCAGGAGGAGTGCTTACTATATAAAGGTATTTTTTTTCCTAAGCAGTTGACAAGTAGTGATTTGTTTGTTTCTCATTAACACCATACATAGCATTCTTCTTTTTCTATCTATTGTGCTAGAAAATAGAGGCAAACAAAATCATGAAGTACATGCCTAAGTTCATAAAATGATTTAAACTGTGGAAGTAATATATAAGCTCTGAATTTTTACTTATCTATCTAGACATCAGAGAGTAAAGAAAGAAAACTCCAGAGATATTCAGTTTTATAACTGGAGCAAAAGTTGCTGTTGGTATCATCTTACAAAGTCTAATATATAATAACACCAGGAAAGAATACAAACTTCATAATATCTTATGACCATGAACTTCATAATATCTTATGACCATGAACCTTCACTGTCAACCACTGCATTATAAATTCAGGGCCTATTTGTAGTGAGTTCATCTAAGATCAAAAGTACCTGCACTTTTTATACATGCTACTTTTTCACTAGCACAGGGAAAAAGAGACAGAAAAAAAAAAAAGGCTTCCACTGTAAGCTACACAAGTGGCTCTCAAAAAAAGGTGGGTGGGAAGGTGACCTAAGACAACATGGTAGTGCTTTAAAAGATAATACTCATCTAGGTCAACAAGGAAGTGGGTGACAGTGAAGTAGGGAAGAGTAAGAAAAAGAGCTGGACAACTAAAAAGTCCCCTTTAGCTAACTTTGTCATGGTAACTGTTAAGCTGAAGTCTAAAAACACACACAGTAATAATGGTTCAACTCAGAGACGCAATATCAACACAACCCACAGATTTATGATACACAGAGTCAGATTGTATATGACAGTAATTATGAATATAGCTCTGGTCCAAAATATGCAGCTTGAATACCTACCCTGCTACTTAACATTACCTCAGGTCAATAGTGGAACCATACTACATCATAGAATTATTGAGAGAAATAAATGAGATAATGCATTTAAAATCCTTATTATGATACATCAGTAAAAAATATATTTTTTTACTTATTTGGTCTGCCCAATATATAATTTGCATTACTTTTCATCTATTAACTCTTAACCTATAGACTTAACCTATAGCCAAAAGGTAGCATGCAAGTCCAGAAAAATCTATTACCTATAGTCATTCTACTGATCAACCCTCAAAGTATATATTAAACATTTAGATTTTATTTGTTAGAAAGGTAGATTCATTATTACCTTCCTTTGCATTTGTAGAGTCTCATTACATGTCTGGAAACAGGTTTGTAATGCCAGTGTTGACAATTCACAAAGGTGTAACAGTCTAGATTACAACTAAAACAGAGTCACATTTGTCTACAAATTCATATAAACTGCAAGTCATTTCTTCTGAAACACCAACTTGGGGTTGCTTTAGGTCAGAGAAGTCCAGCACACAGTTTAATATATACCCCTAGAGTCTGCAAGTTTGAGTAGGAAATTCATGTGATTATCTTTCTAAACTCGAAACACACTTCAAATATCAGTTGCTTCCTTCAAATTACATGTTATAGCAAACCTGTTGTTTTAAATATATCTTACTCTTGAAATTGCTTTATAATTTTTGTCTGTATCATTCCATAAAGAATTTAATAAGCATGATTTATAAACCTACAGGAAGTAAAATTAATTTTATTTATCTGAAAAATCCATTGGTAAGTCTAGAGTGAAAATCTGAGTTTGGCAAATATGAAAAATCCTTTTATTAATCTACACTTTCATAAGCATATGCAAGACTTCTTTTTTTCTATAAGACAGAATGCAATGCTCACCAAACAGTTAATATGATTTTCTTTATTTCGGAGGCATCTTACAAAACATGATTAATTCTGCCTAATAGTAATGTCTAATGAGCTGAAATGAAACTGGCATCTGTTATCTCTGAGACATGATGGGGGAGAAAATATAAAACCTTTTCTGTTTAAAGCTTGAGATATCAAGGTTAATTACTCTTTTTTTTTTTCCATTTTGTTGGGTTAGTGACTTGCAGTACAGTTGTTGTGATAATGGGCACATCAATAACCCATGGTTTTTTTTCTCATTTTCTCAAACTCTCCCTCCCCACAGTCTTTTGCTTTGGTGTAGAACACCCTGCCCAATCCAAGATTCACTTTGTGTTTTCCTTTCTAGATTTTTTCTTAAGTTCCATCCATAAGTGAGACCATGTGGTACTGTCCTTCTTTTAAACTTATAGCACTTAACAAATGCCTTCAAGTTCCATCTGTGGAGCCAAAGAGATGACTGCATCATTTGTAATGGCTGAGTAGTAGTCTATTATGTATATATACCACACATTTTAGCCACTCACCTGAAATGAATATAAGCAGTTGGGTGTATTTGTTTCCTGTGGATATATCCCCAGTAGAGAAATTGCTGGACCATAGGATAAGACCATTTCTAGTGTTCTGAGAAGTCTCCAGACTGTTTTCTCAGTAGAACAGAACTGGGAGTAGGAAAGCACACGGGCCAGCTGGAGGTTAAGTGACAGGTGCTGGGGCTATGTGGCAGCTAGGACAGGTTAGTCCCAGGGCCGGGTGGTGGTAGAAGTGTGATGGGGCCTTGGGCAAGAAAGTGATAGGGAGTGGGTCTGTCTGTACAAGTCACACTGGGTGCAGGTATCGTATCGTGCGGTACAGGGAACTGTGGAGGTCATATTAAGACATTGATGATAAAAGGGGAAAAGGTAAGTATCTTTCTCTGTTTCTTCATGTGCTGAACTTACTACATATGCATATGTGTAGTGGTGTGTTGAACATAAAGCAGAGAACATACACTTTATATTTTTCTCATGGTCAGGATAATGAAGATCATGTTTGAATTTCAGATAGAAGAAAATTTGCTCTTACTGCTACAATGGAAATCTGCCTTATTAAACCATCAACAGGAATTTGAAATTATTTTGTCTAACATGAGAAATCTCTAACAAGTATATCAAAGGATGTATAAACCAATTGTGTGTGTGTGTGTGTGTGATGACTAATCAATGGTATCACTTATTTTTTGCCAATTTTAGGAGTTGTGATTATTTTCATTCTCAAATTCTGGGTTTTTAAAATTACTACCTTCTATCACTATGCTAGCTACTTTGATTACTTGGGTAATTAAGCTTGTGAATTCACAATTCACTTAGAATTGTACTTGGTCATCTCTGCATCCACATACAGACAAATGAACACAGTTTGACTTATCTGTAATACAGATCAGGAAAGTAAAATGAATAAGTCATCAATACTCATTTCTTTGAAAATTCACTAGTACAGTACAGTACAGTACACATACACACACACACTAATGAGTTATATGAAATCAAGGGGGGAAAAGAAGTATCTTTTATTACAACTTAAAACTTGAAAGAAGCATGTTGAAGGTCAAGGATATGGATCAACCTGTCAATGTGCATGTCTAGTGGAGAAGCAATTACAGAAGCCAGAACTCCCATCTTCAGCACCCCTTCTGGTCCATACTCCCAGTGGGGGGGAAATGATAGGAGATGACCAGAGAACTCTGAACTCCAACTCTATCACAACCCAGAGAGAGAAGAGGTCAAAAGGAAAGAGATTCACAAGTAGTAATAGGTGTAGGAAGGAAGGCAGGACTATAGGGTGGACAAATATATATGGTTTTCAATGACTATTTCTGCATCCTATAGTTCATAGAATTTTCACAGCTAAAGTTATTATTGTTACAGTATCACAAAATAAATTCCCTGAACTGTTATATGGTTGCAATCTTCAATCCCTCCTCAATATTGATATCTTACTGTGTTATACCAAATTTCATCTCAGTTAGTCCAGAGTACCAGGAGTAGGGTTCTAGTGAAGGAAAAACCTAAACTATGTATTGATTTTGTAGTCAGTATCAGAAAATTTACATGGAAACCTGAAGAGATAGCAACATATACTATGAGTAGAAAACATTTGGTTAAGTGTTATTTTTGATAACTTGGGAAACATCCTATACCTAAAGGGTTAAAACTTTAGAGAAAGATCATAGAAAACAATAATAGAGTGTGATAACTTCATTTGATGAGACATTAAGGAAATATTTTACTAAATAAGAGAATAGCTTAGAAAAAAGACATGAAATGAAATAGACTAAACTCTGGATATCTTATTTATTAATTAAAAAATATCTTTACTTATTTATTGGATAAACAGCTAGAAGCTGAGAGGGAAGGGGGAGATGAGAGGAAGAGAGACATCTGCAAAACTGCTTTGCCACTCACGAAGCTTTCCCCCTACCAGTGGGGATTGGGGGCTTGAACCCAGATCCTTGTGGATTCTAACATATGCACTCAACCTGGTGTGCCACCACATGGCCCCAAAACTGGAAGATTTACAATATAGAAATGATAGTTACTATAAACCCTAAACAATCTGATATATAGCAGAGAAACTTTTTAAATGAGGACATTGAAACTTAAAACCAAAAAAATCACATAAAAATATAACCTCTATCTATATTTTTAATTCTGAATTGATTGATTATGATGCCTCAATATCTGATACAGAATGTGAATCTTAAAATAGATTGGCTGGATATAAAATTCAGATGAAAGTTAAACTGGAAATGTTGCCTTTCACAAAAGACAAGTAGCCTTCTTCCTGCCCCTTACATTTAGGGAGTGTGGTCTGGAAAGAGAAGGGGAAATAATGTAGCAAATCTGTGAATTAAGTCTCCATAAAATAATTATGGACAGATATCTCACTTTAATCAACTGGAGAAGAAGTTCCATGAACTACCATGATGGTCACATGGTCCAAGGAACCACAACCCAGCCAGATCCACAGCCAAGTAATTATGACAGTGACATAAGTCTAGTATGAAAGCTCCTAGAACAGCTCCTTCACTTTTATTTCACTGCGACATTGTTCATGGGTATAGGAGATAAAAAAGGAACACTGAGATTAGTTCAGCTTGTGCACATGGGTCTCTCCACTCAGCAGGTGCTGAAAGTAGTCTGATATCTCCATCAGGTCATTATACTGAGTTTTCCTATTTACATATTTTTCCTTGCGTTCTGTGCCACGCACACTTAAGCAGCTGCGCTACCGCCTGACTCCCTCCTATTTATATATTATTATCTTTTATCTAAAATCTTCCATTTCTATAGTTCTGTTCCTTTGCTTTCACACGTTTTTTCTTAATTTTTTTTCACTAATCTGAATACTCTTTTTCAGTGTAGTTGTAGGCTCACAGGAAAACGGGAGGGAGTGACAGAGATATTTCCCATATATTCCGCAAACAGGCGGAGATTTTCCCACTGATAACTTTTCCCACCAGAGTGGCAAGTATTTGCAAATGAACCTAAATCAGCACCTACAGTTCTTCTTTGAAAAGTAATTTGACAGGATATAAACTGGTACATTTTAAGACCACTCAGAGTTGTGTTCTCAACACCATGCATACTAAATTCTGGGTAGGTATTGACAGAGATATTCACAGAGTGCTAGAGCCACAAAAAATATCAAGTCACTCACTCCAGGATATGCATACTTATTCTTTTTTAAATTTGTTTTTAAATTTTTATTTATAAAATGAAAATATTGATAAAACTATAGGATAAGAGGGGTACATTTCCACATAATGCCCACCCCCAGAGCTCCATATCCAATCTCCTCCTTTGATATCTTTCCTATTCGTATACATAATTAATCTTATTTGAATGTCAAGTGAAGTTTTGGGAGTAGAATTATTCCATTAGCTGAGTGGATGATTCTAATAAACCTTACAGAGAGGGTTAATTCATTGATCCTCATAAGTTCCTCCAAAAATATTTTCTTTAATAGTCAACACACATTCTATTCCTAATGGCTGTTTGTTTATTGGGAAACTTGCTTTCTTTAATTTTCTGTAAGGACAGTACATTACAGCTTCCTTTCCTTATTCTCACTGTGGGTGGCTTCCCATGCTAGAGTAAATTTCATCTAAGAATTACCTTAGGAAACTAATTAAATACACTGTAGACTGTTTTCAATGGCTAATAATTCCTGAAATGGCTATTAGGCTTTCTATCCAGAAAGAATGATAACGCAAAATGTTGCCCAAAATTATCTAGGAAAAATTCTCAGGTTTTAGACTCCCCTCATTTGCTTAAATGATTGTCTAAGATGCTGGTTCTGGAGACAACCATTCTAGCATCCTGAGAGTATGGCTTATCATATGTTTTCTTATGAGATTTTTCAACTTGTACAATTTATTTATGCATTCTGTTCCAGATTTTCTTCACCTATAAGATTAGGATCCTAGTAACACGTTCCACTTTATTATTATGAAAGTTAAATTGAACCATATATGAAATGCACTTCTAAGGCTGACTGACACATCATGAGTACTCAATAAATGTTTATTACTAGTGTCATCTAGTGAGGCACACGGCAACAGTGCCTACTAAAGCAGAAGTCCTTTGATCTGTTGCACGTTTCCATTCTTAACTTGCTACAATAAAAAAAAAAAAAGCTGTGGTGAATAAAATGAACAATGAACTGTGGAGGTTAATATATCTAGAGAGACATCTGTTAACAAGAACTTTGTGACTACGTACTTCCAGAGGAGTGAGAAGAAAGGGCAAGCCAGAAGCCTCTGAAAAAGTCTGTTTGGCTTAAGCAAATAAATAATAATGTTCAGGACAGAATACGAAAATTTTTATCTGAAAATAATGAACACTACATTCTTCTTGGTTCACATCAAATGTTAATGTATTTTAATTTGTGAAGTTTTATTGAATTCTGAAGGCAGAAAGTTGATCATCTAGGTAGTTCTGTGCTTCTTTCTTGGCACTTTACAAAAATCAGCCCCTACAAGATAAATGTACAGATTTTGATGCATCTTGAAATATAAAATAATTTAATCAGTGATCAACTCATGAAAGGTCAGAGAGACATTGGTGTTATATTTCAAAGGGTTGTTGTGATATGAAAAGTTGTTTGCACACCTCGTCTTTTCCCTTTTTCATTTGTCTTAACAGTTATGAAACAGTAACCCTCATTTTATAATAAGCATGTCAAATGATAGTAGACAGAATCCATTTTTTATATTCACTTTACAATAAATTCTCTGAAATGTTTTAAATCCAAGAAGTATTCATGAACTGCATTCAAGGTGTTGTGTTCAACTCAGCTCAATAAATACTTATTGAGTGTTCATTGGGTGGAAGATTGCATTAGAAATGGTATGTGGGGCACATAAATAAATCATTAGTTCTTGTTCTCCAGAAATTTTAGACTAGTGGGGTGGGGAGGGGTAGTCAGGAAGAAATTCCTGAAAAGCTAACTTTATCCATCAGAATTTATTTATCATTAACCTCCACATAAGTACAAGGGGCTAGAGATCTGAGATAGATAGACGATAGGTAGATGATAGATAGACAGACAGACAGATAGATAGACAGACAGACAGACAGATGAAAAGAATGAATTTTTATTTGGTGAATGTTACTGTCTTTGTTACAATGTGCCATGATTCTGGTCACCAAATAGCCTTCTGTTTTCTATCCTGTACATGTAGACGTTCCCTCAGAGATCTAGGATCTGTGAACCAGCATTTCATTCAGCATCCCTTAGATGTGTCTACGTGAGTACCTGCAAGTGACCTCTTCCTGTGGCCTGAATGATCTGCAGCACTGCAGATGTCAAGAGACAGGGACATGGAGGAAGAAGCCACAAGGCTTTTTCTGACCTCGCCTTGGATGGGATACATAGACCTTTTGCTGTAGATAAGTTTTAATAAATGAATTTTCCAAGGTCAGTCTATATTCAAGGGGAAGAAATTCAACTTTCTGATAAAGAAAGGCAAGATCACATTGCAGAAGAATGAATGAGGAAGGAGATACTGTGGCCATACTGGAAAAGAGTGTGACTGACGCTGATGTTGGTTATATCCACTTGGTTTCCTTCACCCTAAGCTAGTATATGTATAGTTGTTGATCTTAAGGTAGCCTGAGACTTTGAAATCACAGGTACATATGAAGGGGATCTCCTCTCATCCATCTCCTGTCACCATATCTCCGGAAATGCTGTTGCCTCTGAAACTCCCATGCCTGCCTGTCTGCTACTGCAGTCTAATAACCTCTGCCTGCCAGCTGTTACTGAAACTGGTTCTGCTACAGGGACTCCCAGCATGTTCTTGGGGTCAGCTGGGCCATAGTTCCTACATTCATTCTAGGGTAAGGGCGTAAATGTCATAAACATTTCCCTTTGAATTTGATCATAAAATATTCCTGTGATTCATAGGAGTTATTAGCTTCTACTGAGAAATCAGCACTCTAATTTTTAATTTAATGCAAACTATTTAAAAGTATTATTGTGAACAAAACACCAGGTATAGATATGACATAGGGAAATATATTACATGTTATATTTATTTATTTTTATTAAAATGTCTATTGGGCCATAAAATAGTTACATACTAAAAAAAAAAAAGAGAGAGAAAAAGAGAGAGACTAACACTCTGCACTAACATACATTGTGCCAGGGACCATACCAAAGTAGTCACACATGCAAGCCTGGGCTCCTATTACTGATCAACCTCTCCAACTGCTGTATTTATAAATATTAAAACTTGGACAATAACTTGGGCCCACCAACATATCAGATGTCAGGCTCAGGCAAAAACTAGTATAGTCATGGGCCCTTTGGAATATAACTAAAATAGGCCTACTAGCTACTTCCAAAAATGAGACCCCAAATCTTCATCTGCAATATTCCAGCCTTTAGACTCATGATTAGTCAACAATTTGTTTGGCTTTATATGTTAACTCTTTCTTCAGCCACCAGGCTCCAGATGCTAGCATGATGCCAACTGGACTTCCCTGGGCAGATGACCCCACCAATGTGTCCTGAAGCCCTGCTTCCCCAGAGACCTGCCAGCACTCCATAATGCCCCTAGGTCCATACTCCCAGAGGGATAATGAGTAGGAAAGCTATCAGGGGAGATGATGGGATGAGATATGGAGTTCTGGTGGTGGGAATTTTGTGGAGCTATACCCCTCTTATCCTAAGGTTTTGGTCAGTGTTTCTTTTTTATAATTTTTTTTTAATTAAAACTTGGGAGAGCCAGTAAAACCACCTAATCAGTAGCCCATCATCTGGAGCACTAGTCAGGGGATTCTTGGATTCCCACATAGATATGCTGGACCTAGACATCTAGTAGAGCTCTCTCTCTACCATCACTGATCACTTCCATCAGGAGCATCAGCATAAGCCCTCTTGTGCACCTCTCCAGGACCTTGCCCTCACTGTAGAGCAGCAATGGTAGGAACTGACTCACTACAAATGGAGGCTGGATCATCCTACTCTGTCATTTGAGGAAAACTGGTCCTGAAATGAGTGCGGCCAATAATGTTCCCAGCTGTGATCATGGGCTGTGAGCTCGGACTGGCAGGGTGTCAGAGATCACACAGGCTCTTTTACTAAAATAGACTTCCCTGCTTCTCTCCACCCTAAGATCCCTATTCTCATCTGCTCTGTTCCTACTTTTTGGTTCCTGTTTATTGTTCAGTTTTATATTGTTTTGTATCTTACCACTTTTCAGACACCAAATTGCAGATGCTACTATGATTCCATTCTGACTTCTCTGGCAGACAAACCTCACCAATGTATTCTAGAACATTAATGGTCCAGGGCCCTAGGAGTACACTAGGGAAAGATAAAAATAGGCTGGAGGTCTGGATCAGCCTTCCAATATCCATGTCCAGCAGAGAAGCAATTACAGAAGCCAGAACTCCCACCTTTTGTACCCCTCAAAAAAAAAATGCTGGTCCATACCCCCACAGGGGAAGTAATGTTAGTGGAAAGGGCCAGAGGGCTCAGAACTCCAGTTCTATCAAGATCCCAAGTCCTGGAGTGAGAGGAAAAATAGAAGAGACATTTGGAAGTAGCAAAAGGTGTAGGTGTAACATAGAAAGAAAGGGAATGCAGGACCATAGGAAAAAAGTGGATATATATATATAGTCAACACATATCTGTGATCTTGGGAGAACTGTTGCAATTTCCATTGTAGAGAATGGAGACAAAGAACTCTGGTGGTGAGAATGGTGTGGAATTATATCCCTATTGGCTCATAAATTTGTAAATCAATATTAAATCACTAATAAACAATAGTGTACCTTCTTTGTCAAAAGCATAACCCCAGTTCAGATCTGGACCCTATCATGCTGGGGGGGGGCAGTATAAGGATGTCCCATAGTACCTTTCTTTCTACCTCTGTCTCTCACTTTATATCTGAAAAATCAGCTTGGAGAGTTGGAGCCCTAGTGACAGCAACAACAAATAATATCAAAGCCAAGTACGTAGGTTTTTTGTATGACTTTACCGCAACTTCCCTTAAAATAGAATATTTATCTTTTGTATCACTGATAAATTTCTAGAGTCTAACTTCAAATTTGGTATATAATAGGCTTCAAAAAATATGATAGAGAATGAATTAGCATTGCACTCAGTACAAATAACACTTCATATCTGTAGTGGGTTTTAAATGAATCACAAGTTTCACTTTCAGTATTCTTTATTCACAGTATGTCTTGGGTGAGCAAAAAAGCTCACTTGGATAGTGTGCCTGCTTTGCTATGTGTGTGGCCAGGTTCAAATCCAACAGCCACTGCACTGAAGGAAGTTTTGGTGCTGTGTTGTCTTTATCTCCTTCTCTCTCTATCTAAAAATGTAGGCCCAGAACAGTAAGGTTCTGGAAAGCGCACATACACGCGCACACACACACACACACACACACACACACACACACACACACACACACACAAAGTATGTCTTATGATTATTTTAAAATTAGAAATGTAAAATAAAATATCTTCAGAGATTATCACATGTTAATGAAAATAGGCATGAGAAAGGAATAAAAAATAACCTCTGGGGCTTTACAAAATAAATTTTAGTCAAAAATCATGAAACAGGTAAAACTTGAGATGGAATTAGAGAACAAGGCATGTGACATTAAGACCTAACTGATTTCATAAACCTATGAAGCAATGCTCCAAAAATTTTGGAAAACCAAAAGCTGACATCTAGGCTGAAAGAACAGAAAAAGAAAAGCATGGGGGAAAAGATGATGTTTCCCATTGTGCATTTTGCATACCTTACTTGTGACTGTCTCAGTGAAGTGCCTGGTACTGACTGCTTAATTTAATTATACTTAACGCCAGTTCGAAGGGAAATTGGAAATCACACTGTGACTAGTTTTCATAGATGAACTGGACCTTACCTCGACTCACTGTTAACACTGCAATAATTGTTGGCTCAGTTATCTTTCTAAAAGAAACATTTCAGGTATTTTACCTGATTCTGTTTTCCCAGACATTGCCCAATGACAACATATAATCACAGCTCCACAAGTTGACTGATTAAAAAAAGATTCAAAAATGCATATCTATCATTACACAGACAGATGTATGATATGACTCATTATTTCTTCACAAATATTTTGTTAAAGATATCAAGCTACACATAAATATAAAAATTAAATAAGTTTATATTACATCCATACTTGTAGATTTGTTAGAAAATTTAAGATTCATCTGCAGTTGCACATGGCCATAAATATTTCCATGTACAAATACTCATATAATGAGAAGTGTAAACACAGCAAAATACTAAATTGTGGATAAAGCACTATTCCACTTTTAAAATTTATTCTCTTTTGTTGCCCTTGTTGTTTTATTGTTGTAGCTATTATTGATGTCATCATTGTTGGATAGGACAGAGAGAAATGGAGAAGAGGGGAAGACAAAGAGAGGAAGAGAAAGATACACACCTGCAGAACTGCTTCACCACCTATGAAGAGACTCCCCTGCACCTGGGGAGCTGGGGGCTCAAACTGGGATTCTTACACCAGTCCTTGCACTTTATGCCACCTGCTCCTAAGCCCCTGCACTACCACCTGACTCCCAAACTACCCCATATTTTAAAAACCTGGTGTGTCATGGAGGTATTTTAGTGAGAGGGCACAAGACCCGCTCACACTTCCAGCACCACATGTGTTGGAGTGAAGCTCTGGTTCTCTCTTTTCGTTCATTCAGTAATTGAATAAATACTTTACTTCTATTAAAGATTTTGTAACTTTATTTTATTTGATAGGAGAGAGAGAAAAATTGAGTGGGAAGGGATATAGATAGATAGATAGATAGATAGATAGACAGACAGACAGACATATAGCAATGCTTCTCCAAAACAGAAGATTTCGGGTGCATCTGGGTGACAAGTCTAGCAGATGGAGACTTGTCTCAAGTGGCCTCCCCCAGGGCTCTGTTCTGGCTCCTACGCTATTTAATATTTACATCAATGACCTCCCAGAAACTTCTTCAAGGAAGTTCATCTACGCCGATGACATCTGCTGTGCAACTCAGGCATCAAAGTTCGACATCCTCGAGGAAACACTCACGAAAGACATGTCTCTGATATCTGATTACTGTAAAAAATGGCGACTAATCCCTAGCACTGCAAAAACGGTATCATCTGTTTTCCATCTACACCATGCCTCGGCCTCGCATGAGGTTAATGTGCAGCTTGGCGATACGAGAATCTGACATGAAGCCCAGCCAGTCTATCTTGGCATTACTCTCGATCGCACTCTGTCATTTCACGAACATCTCATAAAAACTGCAGCAAAGGTGGGCGCGAGGAATAACATCATTGCAAGACTGGCCAGCTCCTCATGGGGTGCGAGCGCTTCCACACTATGATCATCATCTCTGGCATTATGCTATTCCACTGCAGAATACTGTGCCCCAGTATGGTTCTGTAGCCCCCATGTCCACTTGGTCGATTCCAAATTATATTCCTCCATGAGGATCATTTCTGGAACCATTCGTTCCACCCGGTTCCATGGCTGCCAGTTCTTAGCAACATCGCCCCGCCAGATATTCGTCGGGATGCAGCATCATCTAAGTTCATTTCCCACGTCTATGCTCGACCGGACCTGCCAATATACGCGGACATCTTCGCCCACCCTGTCCAACGCTTGACATCTCGTCACCTAATCTTGTCCCCTATGCCTACACTGAACTTCTCTGTTCCAGACACTTGAAAACAGAGCTGGCAGTCAGCTGAGGTCAAGAACAAACACCTCATCACAGACCCCTGCAAGCGTCAACCCGGCTTTGACCTAGCACGTTATGATTGGGCCCTCCTCAATCGCTATCGAACAGGCCATGGCCAGTGCGCCGCTATGTTCCATCGCTGGGGAGCCAGAGACGACCCAAACTGCCCCTGTGGCTCCAGACAGACTATGACCCACATAGTCAACAACTGCCACCTCTCCAGATTCAAAGGAGGTCTCGAAACTTTACATCAGGCTCAACCTGACGCTGTTGACTGGCTACGGAAGAAGGGCAAACGCTAGAAGAAGAAGAAAGTTTTGCCATATAACTATTTCAGTAAGTTGGAAATATGAGTAACAAATGACTACCCTGATTTCTGTTTTTTCTGTAATCAGTGTCTTGCACAAAATGAATGTTTTCTGCAGCATGAAGGTTATTGCTTTGACAATCTAAGAAGCTTATATTCTTAACTTCTCAATGTTCAGTTAAATTTGCTCAAATTAATACTATCAAATAGGTTTGGGTTATTTTTATCTTCTTAATAATTTCCTTTGTACCAGCCCTAGCATGTTACACTTTTTATATACTACAGTCTAAAATGCTATAATTTAATATTCCATTTATGATTACAAACATAGAAATAATGGGAGAAGACTCTGTAAGTGAATTCTAAAATAAACTGTGCTCTTTTCAAAGGAATATTTAAGTTGAGAATAGGCTTTTGAAAACAATAGGAAATAAAATTCCAGCTATGCAAGTTAAGGCTTATCTGCACTTCCTTAGTCTCATCATTAAAAGGAGGCTGACCACATTTCAAGTAATTGTAGAAAACAATGATATAAAAACACCTAGATTAGATGTCAGGCTCAGGCAAAAACTAGTAAAGTCATGTGCCCTTTGGAATATACCTAAAATAGACCTACTATCTTTTTCCAAAATGGAGACCCCAATCTTCATCTAAAATATTCATGCCTTTAGGTTCATGATTACACAACAATTTGTTCGCCTTTATATGTTAACTCTTTTTCAGCCACCAGGTTCCAGATAAAATACCATGATGCCAATCTGACTTCTCTGGGCAGCTGACCCCACCAATGTGTTCTGTACTGGAGCCTCGCCTCCCCAGACCCTGACCAACAAGGGAAAATGAGAGACAAGCTGGGAGTATGGATTGACCTGCCAATGCTCATGTTCAGTGGGGAAGCAATTACAGAAGTAAAACCTTCCACCTTCAGCATCCTACAATGATCCTGGGTCCATACTCCCAGAGGGATAAACAATAGGGAAGCTATCAAGGGATGCGGAGTTCTGGTGGTGGGAACTGTATGGAATTGCACCCCAGTTATCCTATGGTCTTGACAATATCTCCATTTTATAAATAAAAAATTAAAAAAAAAACCCTAGAGTAAGTCCTAGTTATGGAACTCATATACTGGGTTGTCAGGAAAGACATGATGTATTTTTTCTATGTTTCTCTATGCAAAAATATGTTACACCTTTTCAGACAGCCCAGTACACTGATATTTTTATTATATATTTTGTGCATTATATATACAATGAAATACTACTCTGGTGTAAAAAATGAAAACATCTCCATCTATGCCACTTCTCGATGGAACGTAAAGGAATTTGGTTAAGTGAGATAAGCCAGAAGGATGAATACTGGATCTCAGCTATAGGTGTAACTTAAGTGGCAATAAAGAGAAACAAAGGGTGAAATGTGGGCCAGGTGTAGCCTGTTATAGCAAAGCCAAGGACTCTGAGGGCATGCTCTGAGGGAGTAGGGTGGAAGTTGAGAAGAGAGCTGGGGGTATAGTGTGAAAGGATGAAAGGAGGAGTTCCTCATATATTTTTTTTAGCAGCCTTTTCCCCTCATATATAGCATGTAAAGATCTTCTCCCATTCTGTAAAGAGTCTCTTGTTTGGGTGGTGGTTTCTTTTGCTTAAAGAAACCATCTTCTTATCTTAAAGAAACTATCACTGAATTTTATGTTTAACTTCTAGGTATTGAATTGGACCTATATGAAGAAATCCCCAAACTAACAACAACAAACAAAGAACAAACCCCAACTGATCCTATCCAAAAGAGGGGAGAGGATATGTACAGAATATTCACCAAAAGGCCAACAGACATATATAAAAAAAGCCCTCCAAGATATTGTCAAAGAAATGTAAATAAAGACAATGAGACACCACTCACTCCTTAACAACAAATAGTTGTTACAATTATAGTAACAACAAACGTTAGAGAGGCTGTGGGGATAAAGAAACCCTCCTGCACTGCTGATGAGAATTTAACTTGGTCCAACCCCTGTGGAGAGCAGTCTGGAGAACTCTCAGAAGGCTAAAAATGGAGTTACTCTAATGACCTAACAATTTCTTTCCCGGGGATATATCCTAAGGAATCAAACATACTCATCCAAAAAGATCTGTATATACCTATGTTCACAGCAGCACAACATGTAATACCAAAAAAATTTGCAAGCAACCTAGGTGTCCAAGGACTGATAAGTTGCAAAGAAAAAGAAAGCTGTGGTATACGTACACAGTGGAATACCACTCAGCTATTAAGAATAATAAATTCACCCTTTTTACTTCATCTTGGATAGATCTAGAAGGAATCATGTTACAAGAGATAAACCAGAAAGAGAAGGATAAATATGGAATGATCTGACTCACAGACAGAAACTGAGAAATAAGAAATGAAAAGGGAAACACACAGCAGAACAGCAGAATGGTTTCAGTGCATTGCACCAAAGTAAAGGACTCAGGGTGGGGTGGGGGCTTTCAGGTCCTGGTGAAGTTAGAGGAGGACCTTGGCTGGGGGTGAGAGTGTTTTGAAGAAAACTGAGAAATTTCCCACATGTAGCAACAACTGTATTTACTTTAATAACCTCACAATTAAAAAAAATAAGAGAATTTAAATCTTTGCTCCCTACCTATAGGAAAAAGGAAGCTTCATGAGTTGTCTTTTTCTCTCTCTGCTTCTCATTCTTAATATAAAAAAGAAAGAAAACCAAAAAAAAAAAAAAAGAGGGAAACAACAACCACCAGGAATATATCCAGTAAAAACCCTGGTGGCAAAATAACAAACTCCCAATATTAAACATCATGAAGTGCTATGACGAGTGCATCTTAAGATATCAAATGATAGCAAATTCATGGCATTCTTTTTCACTTCAAGAAAATGAATAAACTTATATAACAATGCTTGAGTCAAATATGCTCAATTAATAGAGTACACTTATTTTTTATAGCAGCAATGATATCAAGTATATAATTTATGATATGACAATCAGGATTTCAGCAAGCACTGTACAGATGTTAACTTTTACTTCTCATATACTTCTGAGCTAATATTCCCACTTAGAGGGATATTACTCCCATACTTAAGAGTGAAAAAACTGAGGAGTTAGGGAGATCACCCATGGACACAAAACTAAAAACAAGTAAGGGACACAGCTGAGAATAAAAACCCAGGCTGTTTTATTTCAGAGTCTGTTATCTTAATCATGATACTATAGTCCTTTTCAAATCACTCTATTTTTGTGTGTGTATATCAAAGATGAGAGCTTCCAAGAGTATAACACATTTCTAAATCAAAGGAAAAGGAAATGACAAGTTAGGAAATTGGAGAGTTGTTAAAAACACCTCTAAGTAATAACACCTCTTCTTGTTCTCAGTTTTTATATTCAGCTAGGAATTCAGTTGCAAAACATAACAGTGTATATATGGAGTTCAGAAGCACAAACATATATGGGAATTAAATACTTGAAATTTTAGCAAAGCTGCAGGAAAAAAAAAGGCATTTAATCAAAATTGCCCTACTACAATATCACTTTTACCTGATATTTCACTGAAATATTTTTGTGTTCCAATGACTCTACAGATGATTTATTGCTTGGGAAAATGTCTCTGGCCCATTGTTACAAAGTAATGCTTTGCGGGAAAGATTCTGCACTTGTATTATGTCAATAAAAAAACCACTGTAGTTCACAAGAAATATTCTCACATGAAAGGAAATGATGGGAATATGTCAGAAACACAATGAACCTGAACACAGAATGTCAGTTACAAAAGTGACACATGTTACCAAGTTAGCCTCTACCTTTCTATCTATAAGTCAGACAAATTTCTTACAGTTGCGATGAAATGCTATAGTGAAATGATCTCAATAATGAAAGTTAGTCTTCCTTTATCTGGATACACTCCAACAATAGTAAGTATGTCTCCTATTAACAGACTGTGTCCACCATGTGCTCATTTATTAACATTACATATTTTTCAGGTAATTATGACTCTCTTTCTTTGAAGTTTTTTATTGTTATTAATTTTCATTATTTGTTTTTTAAATTTTATTCATAAAATAAAAATTAATTTGGAGTCAGGCGCAGCGGGTTAAGCGCATGTAGTGCAAATCGCCAGGACCTGCATAAGGATCCCAGTTCGAGCCCCTGGCTCCCCACCTGCAGGGGAGTTGCTTCACAAGCGGTGAAGCAGGTCTGCAGGTGTCTGTCTTTCTCTCCTCCTCTCTGTCTTCCCCTCCTCTCTCCATTTCTCTCTGTCCTATCCAACAACAACGACATTAATAACCACAACAATGTTAAACAACAAGGGCAACAAAAAGGAAAATAAATAAATAAAAACTTAAAACAAATAAATAATGACAAGACCATATGGTAAGAAGGGTACAATCCCACACAATTCCACCATCCAAGTTCCATATCCCATCCCCTCCCTTAAAAGCTTTCCTACTCTTTATCTCTCTGGGAGAATGGACCCAGGGTCATTATGGGGTACAGAAGGTGGAGGGTCAGGCTTCTGTAATTGCTTCTCTGCTGAACATGGGTGTTGGCAGGTCGATCCATACTCCCAACCTGTCTCTCTTTCCCTAGTGGGGCGGGCTCTGGAGAGGTAGGAGTCCAGGACACATTGGTGAGGTCCTCTGTCTGGGGGCTTGGTGCCTGCACGAAAAAATTAATCTCTCCTGGAGCCATTTGTTCTTTTTTTTTTTTTTCTTTTTCATTTAATTTGACATCTCAGAGATACATTGAGAAGGAAGGGGTAGAGGGAAAGGGGGTGGGTGGTGATGCCTTCAGCACAGCTTCACTGCTTATAAATCTTCACCCCCTCAGGCAAGGACTGGGTGCTTTAACCCAGGTGCACCACCCAGCCCCTTAATTATTAAATTCTACCAGCAAACTAAATGAGAATCAAAAACTCATACTTTGAATAATGTGACAAAAATATCACTGATTTAGTACAAATGCTCTTTTATATGGGGTAGTGATCTACTTCAGATAGCTAAAGAAATTTCCTTTAATCGGCATAAAAATCAACAGTCAAAGCAATACAGGATGTAAATATGTATATATACATATACAGGAACAATTAAGAAATATGTATAATATATATTCAGAAGAAGGTAGAGCTTTCTTAACAAAAAGTTGAGCCATACAAAAAGACATTGACAAGAAATCAGTCTGTCTGAAGAAAATAAGGAAATTTAGATTTGAAATGCCTGCATTCTTAAAAGACTGACTCAGTGATCATCTGATTAAACTGCAAGTGTGCAAGCAGGAATGTGTCACATAAATCAGAATGGAAACTAGAGAACATTGATGACAACGAGTAAAGGGAATGGATGCTCCTGAATATATACATATGTTAAAAATAAAATACTAGTGAATTTCTTCACACACAAAGCTAAGAGATTTATGTAATGCAAGACAAAAGTAGACAATTTAATGTATTGGCATTGAAAATGAACACAGAATTGAGTTATGAGGGAGTCGGGCGGTAGCACAGCGGGTTAAGCGCAGGTGGCGCAAAGCACAAGGACCTGAGGAAGGATCCCGGTTTGAGCCCCTGGCTTCCCACCTGCAGGGGAGTCAGTCGCTTCACAGGAGGTGAAGCAGGTCTGCAGGTGTCTGTCTTTCACTCCCCTTCTCTGTCTTCCCCTCCTCTCTCCATTTCTCTCTGTCCTATCCAATAACGATGACATCAATAATAACTACAACAATAAAACAACAAAGACAACAAAAGGGAATAAATAAATAAATAAATATAAAAATTAAAAAAAAAAGAATTGAGTTATGAATTAGAAATTTTAAATCCTGGAATATGACAATGGAAAAAGACCCAAGTTTGGGAAGAGAGTATCTTGTAGACACCTATCATGGGGAGGTGAGAGTTTATACCCTTATGTCAACAGCTATAATTTAAAATATCAATTCCCCCCAATAAAGAAGGAAAGAGAGAACAGAAAATTAAAAACAAATAAGAAAACTGAAATAATTTGCTCAACGTCTTGTAGTAACTAAATGTTAACAGTAGAAACAAAAAAATAATGAGATGGATTAATTATCTGACCAAAAACCTCCTTTTGGCAAGTTTAAATTTTTTTTAACTTTGTGCCTCAGTTTCATTTAGAAAAAAAAGAAAGACATGCTTTTACTGGAAGTCCTGTCAGTATCTTCACAGATTTAATACTCCACAAGAGTAATATATTTGTAATATAGATAGAACCTCAATCCCTCTCTCCAACATCTGTCTCCCACCCTACGGCAGCAGTACCTACCTCCTTGACAACTCTCATTTTTATTCTGGCTGCAACAGCCAGTACTGCTTCTACTAGAGCTACAACCTCTGTATTAAGGAGAATCCATTAGACTTTTTTTCTTTTTCCCCAATCTGGTCTTTGAATCCTTTAGCCAAACATCAAGTTCATATAAAAACATTGCTGGCATAACGTCCCTAAGTTGAACCAATTTAGCTGTGGGCTTAGAAACAAACAAAAACTCTGAATTTAATATCTAACAACACAGAATGTTAAGCACAGAAACAGTTAAGAAGTGGGGTAGCTTGCCCTAGATCAAGGTGACCTTAAAACTGTAGATTTCATCAATGAATGCAATTACAAGTGAGGTAAATAAAAAGGTAGGCAAGAGAAAATAGCTACTAGTGTTCATATTCTTAATTCTAGGAGTGGGATAAAAATATTGATTTCTTCCTACGTTAAAAAGTAAACCCAGAACTTTAGAAAGAACAAAAATTTACATCAAATTATTCATATGATCATTTTCAAATTTTTTGGAAAGTGACGGCAAATCTTAAAGATAAAAATAGACTAATTTGAAAAAGGCTCAACTTTATAGGCCTGAATTTTCTTATTTGAAAATATTAAGGTGTTTCAAAGCTGTATATGTATTTATATATGCCAACAGAACTTGAAATGTTAATAAGCAAAATGACTCACTAACTTGAATGAAAAATATATTTCTGTGTTTGTATTACTTAAAGAAAATTAGAAATTATCAAAAACCTACATATTATCCTCACAAATTATAACTATTCATATCTGATAGCACAGCAAGCAAGTGGCATTTGGGATTATAAATGGTGCGATGATTCATTGCCCTTTTTTGCCACAGCTTTGTCATGATGTTTTGCTACTAAAAGACGAGTTCAGACTATCCAGCTTTGCCATGGGAACCACTGAATGTTACTGTGTTACTAGCTCTGAGGCTTGCTACAAACTAATACAAGGAGAGAGCTAATGGTGGTGTCACAAGCTACAAGATTTGGGAAGCATTCAGTTATTCTTGCAGTGCAAAGCACTAATAATGGGACTACAATGGTAGCTCACATAGACACTTCTCTCCATCTCTCATTCTTAAAAAAAAATTTTAGTGATTTAATATTGATTTATAAATTACATGTCAACAGGGGTATAAATCCACTTCATTCCCACCCCCATAGTTCTGAATCTTCAGTTGCCCCACTGCAAGCCACATGGGTCAGCCATCATCTCTACAACTATCTATCTGCATTTATACATAATTGTCACATTTTTTCTTCCTGGTCCAATCCTCTCTTCCCCTCTGAGCCACTCATGACAACATTACTACTTCCATATATCCCTCTCCTTTTCCTCCTCTCTCTCTTTAGGTGAGAGATGAAGCTGGAGTTCAGAGACCTCTTATCTTCTTCCTCCTATCACTTCTCCCCCACTGGGAGTATGGACCAAGGTTGTTTCTGGGGTGCAGAAGGAGTTCTGGCTTCTGTCATTACTTCTCCATTGAACATGAGCTTTGGCAGGCCAATCTATTCCCCGAGCTTGTTTCTATCCTGTCTCTCACTCTTTATTAAAAATAAATAAGTAAGTAAATAAATAAATAAATAAATTTTAAAAGCCGCCAGGAATGGGAGAAGTCCATTCAAAATCCTAGAATGCTTTCATATGAGGGGCTGGTGAAATGGACCATCTGGCAAAAAACTCATTGAGAAGCAAAACCTGTAAGGAAATATTACAGAACAATACACAATATGGAAGTGTTAGTTTTTATTTTCAGTTTATATTACAAAGCAATAGTAAATAAACAGCATTAATCTGGAATAAAAATGGACAATGGAATCAATGGAACAGAGTTGAGAGTCCAAAAATAGACCCACACATATATAATCTCTTAATATAACAAAAGGATCAAAACCATTCAGTGAGGGAAAAGAAGGCCTCTTCAACAAATGGTGCTGGAAAAACTGGACAGTCACATGTAGCAAAATAAAACTAGATCATCATCTAACAACATACACCAAGGTCATATCAAAATGGATCAAAGATCTAGATATTAGACAAGAAACTTTGAAATATATAGAAGAAAATATATGTGAAACATTGCAGGATATTAACATCAAAGACATATTTGAGCTATGAGTCCATGGGCATGTGAAATAAAAAGAAGAGTAAATAAATGGGACCAATTCAAACTAAGAAGTTTCTATACATCAAAAGCAAACTACACAGAGAATCAGGCAACCCCATAACTGGAACAATATATTTACACATCACACCTCAGACAAATGATTGGTATCAAATATCTATAAAGAACTGGCACAGCTCAACAAAAACAAACACAATAAAAAGTGGACCAAAGAACTGAACAGGCAGTTTTCCAAAGAACTGATACACACATGGCCAACACACATGAAGAAATGTTCCATTTCACTTATCATTAGAGAAATGCAACTTAAAAACTATAGAGGCTGGGGGCCTGGCAGTAGGGTACTGGGCTAAATGCATAGTGCAAAGCACAAAGACTGGTGCACGGATCCTGGTTTGAGACCCCGGCTCTCTACCTGCAGGGTAGTCACTTCACAAGCAGTGAAGCAGGTCTGAAGGTATCTATCTTTCTCTTCCCCTCTCTGTCTACCGTCCTCTCTAATGTTCTCTCTGTGCTATCCAACAAAAAAAAAACACAGCAGCAACAACAACAATAAGAGCAAAAACAACAATGGAAAAAAGATGGCGGCCAAGAGCAATGGATTCACAATGCAGGCACTGAGCTCCAGCGGGGGTTGGGGGTGGGGTGGGAGGGACTATAGAAGTTTCACCTTGGTGGCACAGTGGGTTAAGCGCATGTCAAAGCGCAGGGACCAGTATAGGGATCCCAGTTCGAGCCCCCGGCTCCCACCTGCAGGGGAGTCGCTTCACAGGCGGTGAAGCAGGTCTGCATGTGTCTGTCTTTCTCTCCCCCTCTCTGTCTTCCACTCCTCTCTCCATTTCTCTCTGTCCTATCCAACAACGAACAACATCAACAATGGCAATAATAGTAACCACAACGAGGCTACAACAACAAGGGCAACAAAAGGGGGGGGGGAATGGCCTCCAGGAGCAGTGGATTTGTGGTGCAGGCACTGAGCCCAGCAATAACCCTGGAGGAAAAAAAGAAAAAAAGAGGTTTCACCTCACAGTTGTAAAAATGGCCTACATCAATTATGTTAAGTGAGCTAAATCAGAAAGATAAAGATGAGTATGGGATGATCCCACTCATCAACAGAAGTTGAGAAAGAAGAACAGAAAGGGAAACAAAAAGCAGGATCTGATTAAATCGAGAGTAGGGCACCAAAGTAAAAACCCTGTGGTGAGGGGGAGGGTGGACATGCGGCTTCCTGGGCATGGGGTGGGGGGGGTGGGATGGGACACAGTCTTTTGGTGGTGGGAATGGTGTTTATGTACACACCTATTAAACTGTAGTCATATAAATCATTATTTAATTTATATGAAGGGGAAAATTGATTGTATGTCTAACAAAGGGACTTTTCAAAGTTAACCCAATTACCAAATAATGTGATGTTAACAATAACTATCCACTCTCTTTTTTTTTTTTCCTCCAGGGTTATTGCTGGGCTCGGTGCCTGCACCATGAATCCACCGCTCCTGGAGGCCATTTTTCCCCCTTTTGTTGCCCTTGTTGTTGTAGCCTTGTTGTGGTTACTATTATTGCCATTGTTGGTGTTGTTCATTGTTGGATAGGACAGAGAGAAATGGAGAGAGGAGTGGAAGACAGAGAGGGGGAGAGAAAGATAGACACCTGCAGACCTGCTTCACCGGGATCCTTATGCCGGTCCTTGCGCTTTGCGCCACATGCGTTTAACCCACTGCGCCACCACCCAACCCCCTCCCCATTGTCTTCTTGAACCCTAAGAGAGCAGGAACCTCACATTTCCACTATAGAGCCTAAACTTCCCCCAGTCCTGGGAGCTTAGGGTAGGGCCCACTTTCCCATATGCTTTTCCCAATTCTTATCAAATAATATTGCATCCGCTGATCGCAACCTAATCAACACAACGAGTGCCACCCCAGCATGCTTCATTTCAGACTGTGTCCAGAGACTTCAAGGTGTGGAATGACAACCCTTCAGCTTCATTATTTGGGTGAGACCTTTCCTTTCATAGTATTCTCTAACTCCATCCCAGGTGGTTCACTTCTTAACAAAGTCCCCAAACCTAGATATAGAACAGGTTCCAGGAGATAGAACATATGTCCACACGTATCCATAAACCAGGGTAAATATATACCTGAAAGCAGAAGTACACTAGAGTTTGCAGTGAATACTCCCCAACACTTCCTCTCCACTATTCCAACCTTTGGGTCCACGATTCTTCAACAATTTGTTTAGCTTTGTATGTTAACTCTCTTTTCAGCCACCAGGTTCCAGATGCCATCAGGATGCCAGCCAGGCTTCCCTGGACTGAAGACTCCACCAATGCGTCCTGGAGCGCCACTTCCCCAGAGACCCACCCTAGGGAAAGAGACAAGCAGACTGGGAGTATGGATCAACCAGTCAATGCCCATGTTCAGCGGGGAAGCAATTACAGAAGCCAGACCTTCCACCTTCTGCAACCCACAATGACCCGGGTCCATACTCCCAGAGGGATAGAGAGTGGGAAAGCTAGTAAGGAGGGGACGGGATATAGAGATTGGGTGGTGGGAATTGTGTGGAGTTGTACCCCCATCCTATGATTTTGTTAATGTTTCCTTAAATAAAAAATAAATAAAATAAAAATAAAAAAGTAAAAAACAAACAAATAAATAAAAAGAACACACACAGAAAATGGCCTACATCAACAAAGCAGGAACTAGCATGTGTCCTGAAGAAATATTGACTCTTGTGCACTGCTGGTGCGAATGCAAACTGGTGAAGCCCCATTGGAACACATTATGGAGAGTTCTTAAACAAATAAAAATGGAATTTCCTTATGATCTGGCAATACCACTTTCAGGCATTTACCCAAAGGATACTCAAACACTTATTCAATGGTATATGTTACCTCATATTCATAGCTGCTTTACTCACAGTCACCAAAGACTGGATGCAGCCTAAATGTCCATCAATAGATGACTGGCTGTAAATGTTAAGAGATATATAATGCACAGAATACAACTCTGCAATTAACAAAGATGGTATTTTGATCCTTATGATCAAATGGACAGAACTGGAGGTGACTGTGCCTAGTTCTACCATGTCTCAAAAGCTCTCCTAAAAACATGCCTTCAAATTCTTTAAACTATTATAAGATTCACTGTCTCCTTCAGACTAGTTTTGGCATACGTATACCATTATATAACTTACAGCAAACGATTTGAACTACAACATTCACTGATTTTCTTTTAATCATGATTTTTATTATGAATCCTATCTATGGATTGTTAAATTGTAATGGCTACTACTATTATAGGCACAATAACAGGTACTGCCTAAATATTTTAATGCATTGAACATATGTCAATGAGTGCAGCAAATTATATTATACCTATAAATAATAGCCTTAAAACATAAAAGAAAATACAAATTTCCAAGGCTATATATTATGCCATGCTACACTTGTTATGTGCATAGAATTCCTTTCTCAAATTAACCTGCATTTGAATCCTGGTTTTTCTAGCTTATGATTGATTCCAGTTACCCAAACTTCTAGAACTTCAGTTTACTTATAGATAAATGAGAATAGTGATGGTTTTCTAAGGTTTGTGCCAATTAAATGAGGATATATAACATTACTACTTGATATATATCACTTTATATATAATATATATATAACTTGATATATATATGTATAAATATATATCACTTGGCATAGCTATTGACATATATAAAGACAATGCAACAGAGACAAATAGTTTAAAAATTACTCTAAATTTTAATTTATATTACAGTGAAAAATTAATCACCTTTCAGAAGAGGAAGATATGTAGTTCATCATTTAACAGTTTTGTATTTAGCATTAATTTGAAATTTAATACACATTCGTCTAATTTCCATCAACTAATGTCAAGGATTTATAAGCTGGGATTCTTTTTCCCCTAAAAATATTATTTTCATAAAATTTATTTTGCCTTTAAAAATAGTTTAGTCTTATTTGGAGGATCATCTTTATGATATATATTATATCCACATAAAAATGTGTTATCTGGTCAATAATTCTCCCCTTTGAATATTCAGCTAGCTGTAATTTTTCATCTACCATTCAAAAATAACTTGTTGACATGTTTCAAAATTATATGATGATGGATATTATATAAACTAGTAAATCAGATCATATTCTCAAATCCTTCACCCAAACCTTAAAAAAAAAAAGTATTGGGACTGGGTGGTGGCATACCTGGTTGAGCGCACATGTTACAATATGCATGGACCTGGGTTCAAGCCCCCCAGTCCCCACCTGCAGGGGGAAAGCTTTGCAAGTGGTGAAGCAGTGTTGCAGTTATCTCTTTGTCTCTCTCCCTCTCTATCTCCCCCTACCCTCTAGATTTCTGGCTGTCTCTATCCAATAAATAAATAAAGATAATTAAAAAAAGAAAGTATTTTTATAAACATAATTAGTTAGCTTCAGGATAAAAGTATGGCAAGTAACCTAAAAGTGACAGATCAAAGAGCACATACACTTTACACTCTCAGTAAAATATACCACTGCTTCTAATATAATTAGATGAAATTTCATTTTAATACAGTTATCAGAGCCAAGCTTCACAGCATAGTTTCTGATTTGTTATTATGGAGTCTATATTACTCTTGTTCCTTTATTAAGTTTGAAATTTCGGCATCACAGTAGACCATGTGGCTCTTACACAGTGTAATCTAATGTAAACAGACTTCAAGCTCTTAAAACAGGATCATCAATAAAAAAAGAACAGGTGAGATACAGGGGTGAGAACATGAAGCTTTCTGTACACAATCATCTTACTGGCGCCTATATATTGAGGAATTATTGTCATGTATACTAATGTAATTGTACAAATGATGTACATCTAACAATTTATTTTATTAAATTTTAACATGTTGATTTAACTCATTTCACATTATTTTCTCACATGGTGCATATCAGAAGAGCCTTGAAATTATATATTGAATATAATTCAAAGTTATTAAAATGTGTTTTAAGGTTCAAGATGAGTAATTTTAAAAATAATATTAGGAACATATGCGTGGCAAATTTGGAAGTTGGCATAAAATGTAAATACTTGCCCCAAATCTTAGAAAAGTTCTGAGATAAACTCTTTCACCAAGCTAATGTTTCTTCTTTTCTTCAACTAAAAATACCGTAATATTATTCCCTGGTTAGAATTTTATATGAAGAGAATACAAACAACTTCTGAGTTTTAAGGGCTCAGGTTAGGAGGGAAGGACAAAATGCATCAATAATAACAATACTGTTCTTCCTGTTTATTTTATTTTCATGAAAGAGAGCAGAGCACAGCTCAGTTCTTACATACTGTGCTCCCTGAGATTGAACCAAACCCCCTTGAGCCTCAGGCAAGCAACTCCAGTGTGCTAGAGCTGTACTATCTTCCTGGCCCAACAATAATAGTCTTCGACCTTCTCATGAAGATTGTTACTGATCATTCACTTTTTCCTCAAACTTCCATCATCTCTCCATTACCTGTCTTGAGCACTTAAATATTCTTGTGACACCTCCAGCAATATGCATACTTAAATATATCCTTACACATACATATGATCTGTGTGTGAGCCAGAAATATAGCCACCAATAGTCATCTCACTTCCCTGGCAGAGAAAAAATACTCTGTTGCCTCATATCTTACTTTTCTAGTCTGGCTTCCATGGTCACCTCTTTGTTGCAATGGCCTTACTCAAGGTTTCCTTAGCAACTTACTCATTCCTTTCTCTGAGCACTTCCAAGTCTTTACACTGTCGTCTGAAAGCTAACCTTTCTTTTTTAATATGTGGGTTGGGGTGAAGGTTACCCAGGATCTAGCTGCACAATACCACTGAGCTGCTCCATTCACAGTAATTTTTTTTCTGGAGGGGGTGGGGGGGATAGGGAGTGAGAGAATAGCAGTCTATCATGGGGGGGGTGAGGGAGAAGAAGAGGGAGAAGAAGAGGGAGAGGGAGAGGGAGAGGGAGGAGAGGGAGAGGGAGAGGGAGAGGGAGAGGGAGAGGGAGAAGTAGAGGGAGAGGGAGAGGGAGAGGGAGAGGGAGAGGGAGAGGGAGAGGGAGAGGGAGAGGGAGAGGGAGAGGGAGAGGGAGAGGGAGAGGGAGAGGGAGAGGGAGAGGGAGAGGGAGAGGGAGAGGGAGAGGGAGAGGGAGAGGGAGAGGGAGAGGGAGAGGGAGAGGGAGAGGGAGAAGGAGAGGGAATACCAGTCCATCAGCCACTGATTTCCACCCATTTGAATGCCTGCTGCTGGCCATGGTGGTACAATGCTGAACAAAAATAAATAGAATCCAGGATCTGAAACATGGAAGGCACATACTTTATCACTAAACCACAATCACATCTAGGGCCAAAATATCCATCTCTCTCTCTCTTTTTTTTTTCTTTTACTTCAACACAATTGGGGTCAAGCTTGTACCTGGGTCATGTATTGAGTACATAGCAAAGTAGCACACTATCCAAATGAACAGTTGCACCATCCCTGAAAGAATTCTTAAAATGCTATTTTCAGGATAAGTGATTCAGGAATATTTTTCAGATTTGTCTCCTTGTCTGCTCCATCTTAATCTCCCGCCTTAATCCAATGACTAACTTTATATTAACATTTCCTAAAACCACTTGATCTCTTTCTCATCTCTCCAAAAAAGTTTTATCTTGCTTTAATATAGGGTTTTAATGTAAGTATGTATATGTAAATATAATCTGATTTTAATAACACTTAATAGATGTAGTGTTGAAAGGAAGACGTTTGTATGTCAATTTGTATGTATATGTAATTCACTAGTTAAGATATAAAGGAGAAGGTATAATCATTATTATATAAGTATAGCAACATTCTGTTTGTTTTCTTAAATTATGTATTTTAATCCAGATAATTTAGGAAGCAGATATTCTCAGGAAGGTGTTTGGGTATAAACAGAAAAGACAAAAAAGAAGAGACACAAATATGTGTATATGTATATGATTTTTGTAAATTATGTTCATTTAATTTCTTCCTTACATTAGGGCATTTTATTGTAATATGGAATGGAATGAGTATCCCTGGCTTAAACTGGTAAATGGACAAGAGTGATGTGAACCAGTACCCTTCTGGAGAACAAGTATAGCAGGAATCCTGTCTAATACTAAACAGCGAGACACTATTCCCAGGGGTTCTTGTGGACATGGAGCCATAGACTTATGCTAATAACACCATAGTGCCCAAACTGTGCAAATAAAGAATATTTAACAGTAGCAGTACAACTAGTCATGCAATTTCCCTGCTCAGAGATGGCCAAAGGAGAAATCTGGGAGAAATACTTGCAGAAAACAAAAAATCAAAATCACACAGTGAAGGGCTTTCCTTACAAATAAAAGAATGTATATGGCCTAACAATTCAAAATGTTCTTATTCCTCTAACTGACATGATTATTTTCAGAGTTTGTAAGCTGAGGTTTCCTAAGTTCACAGAGCCTCTTCATTTAAATTTTTAAGCATTCATATATGGCAAAAACTCAAGTTTCTTTGGATAACTAGGAATTTATAGCAGTTTAGTGATAATGGTTCTCCCTTATCTTGCTGTCACTTATTGCCCAAATGGTGTAAAACTTACCCACAGAGCTATAACAAAAAAGAAAATTTTCAGGAGGGCCAGGTTATGGCACTTTGGGCTAAGTGCACATACTACTGTGTACAAGGACCCAGGTTCGAGCCCCTGTTCTCCACCTGCAAGGGGGATGCTTCATGAGTGGTGAAGCAGGGCTGCAGGTGTCTATATTTCTCTCACCCTCTGTATATCTCCCACTTCTCTCAGTTTCTCTGTCCTATCTTATGAAATGGGGAAGAAAAAAAATCTGCTGGGAACAGTGGATTTGTAGTTCCAACATCAAGCCCCAGTGACTGGAGATAATAATAATAATAATAATAATAATAATAATAATAATAAATTAGAAAGTTTTAACAAAATTAAAAGGAGATGGTTATCATAGAATTTGACAGTATTTTCATACTTTATTTTATGTTACCCCAAATTGCTTTTTCTATGACAGTATTTGAATAAAAGATATAATATAAATAACATTACTAAGAGATATTGAAAAGAAACTCTTGGTAATATGTGATCTTCCCATGAATTATAAGCATCTAATTCATAGTTCATTCTTATTTAAGCTATATAATTAAGATATTTCCAGCATCCTTTAATAGCCTTCAGTAAAATAAGATAATAGTCCCATACTATACTGGTTATTCATCAAGTGTTGTTTGTATGCCTTGAATAAATTCATTACCCTTTGTTCTGATTATTTTTTATATCTTGAGAAACTATAGCAATACTTAATTCACAGTTCTGTGAGTTAGAAATTTGGGAAGAACTTGGATAGGGGGTTAACCTCTGATTCACTCTGTATCAATGGGAAAACTGAGATTAGAAAACCAGTTTTCCAGATACTTCTTCCAGTATTTCTGATATCTGGTATACCTCTTGATATCACCTCAGACTCACTTCCCTGTCCCTTCATTCATACAACTTGAGCTTCTCGTAGCAAGATGAACCAGGGAATAAAGATCTGCTAGTGTTTTGGCTAACTTACACTGAACAAACAGTTTAAATGTTTTTAAGAGATAAGAGATGAAAGTTGATAATCGCTTCAGATTTCCTGAGCCTGGAAACTAGCACAATAGCACTTCCACACCGGACATCCATGACATCATCTCTCCAGACAATAACTTGGATCCACCTGCATATCAGATGTCAGGTTCAGGGGAGAAAAAAAAACTAGTATAGTCATGGGGTCTTTGGAATATAACTAAAATAGGACTACTATCTATAAAACAGAGACCCCCCCCCCAACTCTTCATCTGAACTATTCCAGCCTTGAGAGTCATGATTAGTTAACAATTTGTCTGGCTCTATATGTTAACTCTTTCAGCCACCAGGTTCCAGATGCTACCATGATGTCAACTGGACTTCCTTGGGCAGACGACCCCACCAATGTGTCCTAGAGCCCTGTTCCCCCAGAATCCTGCCCCAATAGAGAAAGAGAGACACAGGCTGGGAGTATGGATCGATCTGCCAATGCCCACGGTCAGCAGGAAAGCAAGAAGCCAGACCTTCCATCTTCTGCAAGCCATAATGTCCCTACATCCATACTCCCAGAGGGATAAAGAGTAGAAAAGCTATAAGGGGAGGTGATGGGATGGGATACAGAGTTCTGGTGGTGGGAACTGTGTAGAGTTGTACCCCTCTTATCCTATGGTTTTTGTCAGTGTTTATTTTTTATAAATAAAAATCTAAAAAATAAATAAAATCAATACAAAAAGAAAAATCATGGTTGATTCAGGGCAAAGGCCATAGGAGAATTTTGGGCATAAAACTTGGCATCATTTAGTTGACATTGATGAGTATGAATGTCAAACTGAAAGCCATAAGGAGGCACTAATACACGAAAGGTATGAGCAGTGATTTCATATGAAGGTCTACATACGCACAGGTACACATGGAAAAGCATATTAGTAACCAGTCAGTATAACATATTAAATCATGTGAAAACTTTTAAATTTGATATAATTCTTAAGTGTTTTATTTATGATTCAAATGTAGTTTGTCAACTGCTTGCATTTATTAGATTACCTAATGATTTAGTATTCACAGTTTCAGGGCTGTAATTATTTTACTCAGTGACAAGTATGAATTATTATTTTAAATGCCAATATGAAAGTTTCCACTCTAGTTTTAACTAGAAACTACATAACATTTAAGTTATCAACAATGACCTTTTTCCTTTTTATTGAATTAAAGAAAATATACATGCACTATCAACTTCTAATAATGATTTATAAACATGACTACTAATTATTTAAAAAATTAAAAAATCTAGGGAAAAATAATTTTAATGGTTTTTTTTAGGTTTAATTACACACAGTGACATTTGTTATAATAGGAAAGTCATTACAAAAATATAATTTTTAGGTGCTTTAAGTCTCTTAAAAATAAAATGTATTCAAAATGATAAGCTCTCATTAAGACATTTTTTTAGAATATGTAAGATCTTAAGTATATTGTTTCCTTAAGGTTTTGTGCTTAAAAGTACAATGTCATTTTTATCAATGTGTGTATGTGAATATATATGTTTTCATTTATCTCATTATCCTGCATAATTCTTTGATATCTAAGTTGTTGTCTTATGCTCACATGTACTGAAAAAGTCAATTTACAAATAAATGGATAGAAAATATATTTATTTCTGTACTAGGAAGCAAATGTGCATCAGTATTTATTGGCTATGTAGTAATTTTCTAGAACTTTGACTATAAAGTCATATTACAATGACTTTTGTTTGGTAATCGAGAGTTAACATATTTACTGTCTTAAATATTTGGTGGGAAAATATTGATAAAGCTTCTATGTTTTTTAGACTATATGAATCTAAAGAAAAAACAAACTCTACTTCTGGACAGGAACTTTTGGACAGATAAATGCTACCTTTAACACAATGAAAATATGAAAAACTATACAAAAAGCTAAGGCTTCCAAGAGTCTTTACTTATTCTTTGAGATGTTTAATCTGTGCTAATCAAGAGGGTAGGGGAGATAGAGAGACAGAGAGGCAGAGAAATACCTTCAGCCCTGCTTCACCATTCCAAAAGGTTTCCTCTTGCAGGTGGGGACTGGGAGATTGAACTCAGGACCTTGCACATTCTAACATGTGCACTCAACCAGGGTGCCACCTCCCGGCCCACAAAGATTGTGTCCTTATTTAAGAACTTATTGTGTAGCATAAATGTATTAAAATATACAATGTGTTTGTGAGCAAATGATCTCTGAATATAAAGAAAAAAAAACAAGTTCCTATAATCTAGTTTATAAATCTTTATTGTTGCTGCAGTTAGCAGCTCTGGAATATGGTGATGCAGAGGATTAAACCTGGAACTTTGGAACCTCTGGCATAAGGGTCTCTTTGCATGACCATTACACTATCTATCCCTGCTCATTTATAAATCCTTTAAACAAGAAAACCATAGTTGTCTTCATGTTCATAATAGTAGATAAGTAAAATGTTCACCACTATGTATATTTTCTGTTAATATAGTTTGGTTGAAAAACTTTTAAGTTTTATATACAGCATTTATACACTGCTACCACTGAAGAGAGAAAGTCAAGAAGTGAAAACCACAGATAAATGACAAGAGAACTAGACAATCCAACCTCAAAATAAATATGAAAGCAAATTGGCTAAAGGGATCACCTCATTCTCCAATGAATCTCAGTAAATGTACATTTAATAATTCATAGAAAAATGTTACAAGGGGGCCCAGGCAGTGGGACACCTTTTTAAGTGCAAACACCACAGTGTACAAAGACCCAGGTTCAAGCTCCTGGTCCCCACCTGCAGGGGGAAAGCTTCATAAGTGGTGAAGTAGAGCTGCAGGTGTCTCACTGTCTTTCTTCCTCTCTATGTCTCCCACCGCTCTCAATTTCTCTCTGTCTCTATCCAATAATAAATTAATTAAATTAAAAAATTTTAAAAAGAAAAGAAAAATGCTACGAGTAAAGGTTCTCTGCTTCAATTACTTAACAACCTATGTGGCATTTATTAATGCATTGGTCAGCTTTCTAGGTATACCTTTTCTTTAAATCTGTGCCAACTTGGGAACAAAGATCTCCCCTCTATAAACAAGAGGCAGTCAAAAAAAATCTAAGAAAATATGATTGTGGCTCAGTACTTTTTCCAGGACAAGTCAGGGAAGCACTCAAACTGACAGCCCTGCACTACGCACAACTTACTGATGTGCATGTGGATATTGTTAGGCACCATGAGATCCACAAGGTGAGATTAAAATATGTTCAGGTTGGTAAATGGCAAACGCTAGAAGAAGAAGAAAGTTTGTAAATCAGAAATTTTAGTCACTAATACAAAAAAGCCTATTGCAGAGAGAAATACTCAGGTCACAACAAACAACTAATTAAAAGAGAGAAATGGGAATAAGTGGAAGTCAGGCAGTAGAGCAGTGGGTTAAGCGCATGTGGCGCAAAGTGCAAGGATCTTGGATTGAGCCCCTGGCTCCCCACCTGCAGGGAAGTTGCTTCACAAGTGGTGAAGCAGGTCTGCAGGTGTCTGTCTTTCTCTCCCCCTCTCTGTCTTCCCCTCCTCTCTCCATTTCTCTCTGTCCTATCCAACAACGACTACATAAATAATAACAATAATAAATACAACAATAAAAAACAACAAGGGCAACAAAAGGGAAAATAAATAAATATTAAAATATATATTTAAAAATTAAAAAAAGAAACGGGAATAAGTGCGAGAGAGGGAAAGAAAGAATGTCAAACAATACTCATTAAGCCCCTACTCAAGTATCCCATTTAATTTTTATTGGCAAAATAACAGAACAATGAAAAGGTAAAAACCCCTTACATTCTGCTTTCCTCTCTGATGTCTTTTTTTTTGTTATTTATTCCCTTTTGTTGCCCTTGTTGTTTTATTGTTGTAGTTATTATTGTTGTTGTCGTTGTTGGATAGGACAGAGAGAAATGGAGAGAGGAGGGGAAGACAGAGAGGAGGAGAGAAAGATAGACACCTGCAGACCTGCTTCACCGCCTGTGAAGCGACTCCCCTGCAGGTGGGGAGCCGGGGTTCGAACCGGGATCCTTATGCGGTCCTTGTGCTTTGCGCCACCTGCGCTTAACCCGCTGCGCTACAGCCCGACTCCCATCTGATGTCTTTTTTTTTTTTTAATCCTTTAATGGTACAACTGGTCAATTTCCCTTTTCATCAAGCAAGTGTGTGTGTTTGTGTGTGTGTTGCAGTATACAGAGAATTACTTGATTTGCTTTCTCCGTTTCATTCAATAACATTATTTTTCAGATTTGATACTGTTTTAATAATATATAACTTAAAGTGCATGTCATATTTAATCAATAATCAATGTGTCTATTTAGAGAAAATAGTCTTCAGACTAATACTGCATTATCTGTACAGAGATCATATTAAGATAAACAGTCTGAATGCAAAGAAATGATAGCATATACTCTGAACTACCAAGATGTTTGGACAATGATAGCCAGTCACTTCAGCTATGTATTCAGCTATGTATTCACTATGTATTCTAAGTCTTTGAACATACTGGAAGAAGGTCATTGAACTGATTTACTCTGCATGTGCACAGCTTAACTACTATAATGATGAAATCACATTACTTGGAAGAAAACTGTCCAGTGTTAAGTTACAATGGCCATATTAATAAGACTTCCCACTACCTTGGCTGATAGAAGTCTCTAGCTCAAATGCTATTAATTTGTTTAGTAATTCTAAAATTACGAAGTGAAAGAAAGAGCAGAGATACTTTCTAAAGAAACACAGATAATTCAGGAGGTCTATTGTTGTTCTTCATAACAATGGAGCTTTTAGCTCCAGCCTCTAATTTGCTGTCACTTTATCACTTTTATCTTCACTTTAAGTCTGCTTCTTTTATTGGACTCTATTCAGCTGATAATTCATTTAGACTTTTGAAGTTCTATGCCATAAAAATTCCATTTAACTGCTTCCTAAATGGTGGTTAATCTGCACAAATTTTAAATCTGACCTTAATGGAACAGCAAATTCCTGAAGTTAATAGGTCATTGGAAAACAGCTCATGTCCTTAAAAGTGTACTTATTTTAAAGTTCTTTTTTTTTATTCACCCACAAAATGACTTTTGCACAGAGAGATTTGCAAAGTGCCTCCTTTTATGATAAAATGCAGAGTCACTTTCGCATTTGGATTCCTTCTGCAGAGTTCACAATCTCACTCAAGCATCAGATGAGGTGTCAAAGTGCTTTGTTAACAAACTTATTTCCCAGATGTGGATGGAACAGGGACAGAAGGCTTAAATGCTCTAACATACCTAACAATTCAATTACAGTTATCTTATGGTACCATCACGTATTTTTCTTCAACAATAAAACAACCTCTGCTGGAAACCTCTAGCAATAACATAAATAAAGGACCATCTGGCTAGAATAATTAAGGAAGGCTGGAAATAAAACATTAATTAGTGCAGTATTTCAAACGACCTTCAGAGGCCTTATTATGAAATCATATCCAAACAGGTAATCATTTACTTCATGTTGCTGTTAAATTCAACTAGGCATGAATAAATACACACACCAAAATTTTACTCTTTCAGTGAAGACTATTGACTTACAATGATAATGACATTAGGTCTCATTTACATTAGAGGAAAAAAGTAAGGAAATGAAAGAAAAGGACATTATGAACTTTTAAAATTTATGTAATTCAAATACCAGAGTTTTCAAGACTGGAGGAGGCCCTCTGGAGATCATGACACTGCCTCCATGTTTGAATGAATAGACAGACTCAGAGAGGTAAAATCATGCTTGTAGGGCACAGACTCAGAGAATTGTAGAGACTCAGGGCAAAAACAGACCTAATTCTCACTCTAGAAATGATTTCTTTACGTTGACTATATGAACTTACACGTGAATGTTCTATAAAGTCTAGAGGTTGCTGTTTTGTTGATTTATTAAATTAAAGCAAATTTTCACAACATCTGCTCACATACTAAATTACAGGGCCATATGAGATAATGACTAAATAATAAACTGAGTTAAAAGAGTCTTTGCTAGAGATGACCCAAGGATTAAAAAAAAAAAAAAAGCCTTTACGGTAATTCACTATGACTTTTTGTTAATAAAATACAGTTAATTTAGATGTACATCTCTTCAAGGACACAGTGTTTATTTTTTCTTAAGTTTGATATGTCTGAGGTTTTTCTTTTTAAGATCCTAAGTAAGATTGAAAATAAAATTTTTTTCTCTATGACTTACTTCACTTAGTATGGTATCTCAAGGACAATCAGGGTAGTTTCACTGTTAAGATTTACTAGGTTTTTTTTTAAATATTTATTTTATTTATTTATTCCCTTTTGTTGCCCTTGTTGTTTTATTGTTGTAGTTATTATTGTTGTTGTCATTGTTGGATAGGACAGAGAGAAATGGAGAGAGGAGGGGAAGACAGAGAGGAGGAGAGAAAGATAGACACCTGCAGACCTGCTTCACCGCCTGTGAAGCGACTCCCCTGCAGGTGGGGAGCCGGGGTTCGAACCGGGATCCTTATGCCTGTCCTTGTGCTTTGCGCCACCTGCGCTTAACCCGCTGCGCTACAGCCCAACTCCCTTACTAGGTTTTTTTATGTATATCACAACGCCTTTATTAAGTAATCCATGACTGGAAGTTGGGTGGTAGTGCAGCAGGTTAAGCGCACGTGGTGCAAAGCTCAAGGACCGGCGTAAAGATCCCGGTTCGATCCCTGACTCCCCACCTGCAAGGGAGTTGCTTCACAAGCATGAAGCAGGTCTGCAGGTATCTGTCTTTATCTCCCCCTCTGTCTTTCTCTTCTCTCTCCATTTCTCTCTGTCCTATCCAACAACGACCACATCAATAGTAACTACAACAATAAAACAAGGGCAACAAAAGGGAATAAATAAAAATAAAAAGTATTTAAAAAAAAGAATCCATGATTAGGCTGTTTTCAAGTCTTTACTATACTTACAAATGATTTATTGGGAGTTCAGATCTTTCCAAGATATTACTTTTATTTCCTCTGGATATTATTTCCAGCAGTAGAACTGCTGGACCATATGATAGTCCTATTTTTAATATTCTGAGGAGCCTCCATACTTTTATGTACAATAGCTTCACCAGTTCTTTTTTTAGCTTCACCAATTCCACCATCTGTGTACCCAGATTCTCCTCCTCATCCATGCCAACATTTATTATTTCTTTATCTTCTAATGATGTCATTCTGATAATGGAGTGATGTCACATTTGGCTTGAATTTGAGTTTTTTTCTAAGGACTATTGATGTCTAACATATTTTCACAAATGTGTGAGTTTTTTTTTGTATATCTTTTTTGGAAAAACGATAATTCAGGACGTAGGTTCAATTTTTAATTGGGTGATATGTTTTTTTTCATTCTTTTTCTATCTCTTTCCTTTGCTTGGGTGTTACATAATCACCCCATGTCTGATAAACTGTTTGTAAATATATTTCCTGTTCAGGGAAAAGTTACTGAAGTTACCGCCCAGAAGTAGGAGTGGTTATAGGTGTGGCTAGAATGCTGAAAAAGGAAGTACCACCCATAGATGGGAGTGGTTCAGGTGTGGCTTAGAAGGTGTAAGGGAGGGTTTTGAGTTTATAACCCAGAGAGTACCTTCATACTCTCTTGGGTCCTGCCAGCAACTATCTAAGTTTTCCTCTTCCCTTGCTCCCTTTCCAGGACCACAAAGTAACCATAAAGCCTGTAAGTGGATTGGGTCTCCTTCTCTCTCTCTCCTTTCTCACATGTTTTTGTGTCCAATAAAGTTTAATTTACCTGAATAATCATGCTCTCTCCTCAATTCATTGTACAGATTATGTGTGATGAACTTTGGGAATGGGGGAAGCAAGTGTCAGCTTTCCATTCTCCCCAAGTTCTCCTACAGTATCCCCAATTCCTAAGTTGTCTTTTTACTTTGTGGATTGCTATTTATGAAGTAGTTATTGTTCTCCACTGACACTTGCTATTCTTCTCACTAGATGATATAAACAGTGAAGGAGTTACAAATGAAAAAGAAGGGGTACTTGACACATTATTGAGAGAAAAATAGCTTACGGACAGTAATATTTTAGTCCATAAAATAGAAACAGATTCCTTTGACTAATATTACTAGCATTTATGAAGTTATCTGACTTCTGACTTCTACATTATCTGACGAGTAAAAGACTAAAGGAAACTCTGGTAGACAACTGTCTTCATGTTACACTGATATTTCAAAATATCAGAATAAGACAATTACTAGTTTCAAAAAGTATAATTATAAAAGCCTTGCCTTGAAATAAAGATCATTTCTTTTATACAAATACTTTGCAACTTTCTGATAGCCCCTTAGCTTAATTACATATAAACTGGATTTAGACGTTTGAATACATATACAAAAATGATAGAACAGGGAGTCAGGCAGTAGTGCAGCGGGTTAAGCACATGGGGCACAAAGCACAGGACTGGCGTAAGGATGCTGGTTTGAGCCCCTGGCTCCCCACCTGCAGGGAGGTAGCTTCACAAGCAATGAAGCAGGTCTGTAGGTGTCTGTCTTTCTCTCGCCCTCTCTGTCTTCTCCTCCTCACTCCCTTTCTCTCTGTCGTTTAAAAATAAATAAATAAATAAAATTTTTTAAAAATGATAGAACACAGTGGAGGGCAGAATAAACAAAAGAACATGAGACTAGAAGCAGAAATCTAGTTTGAAGCACTAAGTTTGTCTTGATAAACCATGGACCAAAGCACATCTGTTTACATCTTCACCCTTTAGTTTTCTATTTCAAACACAATTGTGTTAGGGAGACAGGCAGCTGATGGGACTTGAAAAACAGTTCAATAATGACTCCAGGCTACCCCAACACCAAGTCAAGGACTGTAAATAAAGGGAAGAAATCAACCATTAGCTATATTTTCGGAGGATATTTCTAATGCCTGATGCTGTCAATTACTCCAAAGGACATACCATAGGTCTACATGGTATTGCACTGATCTTATTACCTTAACACTTGTGCTAAGAATTCAGTTTGATTACATGTCAAGATTCTAAGGGAATTCTGTAGTACTTATATATGAATAAAGGGTGAAGTCTTTAGATGCCTATATAAAAAATGAAAAATAGTGGAAAACCATTAAAAAATGGGTGGGGGCTATCAGATGAGGAACAAAAGAGAAAGCAAAAATTCTCATGATTAATTTTAAATTGTTAAATGAGACTGTTGTCACAGGCTTATCACAACGTTATGGTTTCCCCCTCACATATCACCAAACCGCCATTTTTCATGGAACATGGGTCCCCAGTCCTCCATCTAATTCTCACTTGCTTTCTTTAGAGACCCTAGATTTGTTCAAATTTTCCAGATCTAAGGAGAATTTTCACTGTTTTACATTGTTGGATGACATTATTTAAGAGGCATAGTGCATTCCCTTCACACTCATAAGTCATTTGCTTAAATAGAGAAGTAGCCTATGCAGTTTCTCAATTTTATGCTATGAAATTGAATCCAAGTGTGAATGGAATAAAACAAACAAAAAGCACTCTCTATATAGCCTCCTATTGATGAGCATGAGAAAAACACAGCAATAAAATCTTAAGTGTGTTTCAATATCTAGGAAGAACAAGCTATCCTGCCTGTCCATTAAGCTTGAGTGATGAGGCAAAATCTTGATATAGCTGATAATGTCGCTGACCATATATTCTCTAAACTCAACGGAGAAATACTGTCACAAGTGATTATCTGATTCTGTCTCGTAAGTAACTCGCTCAGAGCTATGCTTCACTAGAAATTTTAGACAACGTACAGGCTACTTCAAATGGTTTTGAGAGTTAACTTTATTAATATTTAGGGCTTTTCTTCAAATAATTATGCAAAAGACATGCAAGAATTATAACCATAACAATTATTTTTATTTATTTTAATCTTATTATTTATGTTAATAAAATGCCTATGTTATGGCTAAGCATCTGATTTTACTCTTTTTTTTGCCTCCAGGATTATTGCTGGGGCTTGGTGACTGCATTAGGAATCCACTGCTCCTGGAGGTTGTTTTTTTCCCTTTTGTTGTCCTTGTTGTTTATCGTTGTTATTGATGTTGGATAGGACAGAGAGAAATCCAGAGAGATGGGGAAGATAGGGGGAGAGAAAGACCTGCTTCACCGCTTTTGAAGTGACCCCACTTGCAGGTGGGGATTCAGGGGCTCAAACTGGGACCCTTACGCCGGTCCTTGTACTTTGTGCTATGTGCACTTAACAAACTGCACTACCACTTGCCCGCCCTGACTTTACTTTTTACCAGAATACTCCTACTAGATACAGATGAGGAGTGGCATTGCAATATAACACCAGCTAACATTTATCTAATATTCACCTGGAGTTTATTTTAAATTCAATCATTTTTTTAAAAAATCCTCACAACACTGTGAAATAAGTGCTTCTATTTTCTGAAAAGAGGTGGTGTAAAAAAAAAAAAAAAACCATGTTGCTTCTATAAATACGTGGTTGAATTCTTCACTAAAACCAATAAGGTCTAAAATTTTTCCCTTAAAAGATCTTTTTAAAATGTGAATTCAGTTTCATTAAATGCTACAGCATTATTCAGCCTACCTAGTCCATTTAGGTGAGATTCGGTAGGTTTCTTTATTTGAGGACTTGTTCAGTTTCATCTAATTTGTTAAATGTATTGCTGTCAAGTTAATTGTTATGTTCTCTAAGTGGATACAAAATGGTAGTAGCAACTTCTCTTTTTTAAACTTGGTTGTCAGAGCTTCAGCACTCTGAGTAACCTTTCAAGGATAAAGTGACAGAGATAGAGAGAAACAAGGAGAGGAAGAAAGATAACACAGCACCAGTTATCCATGGCAGAGGGGGCTGGGCTTAAACCTGGGTTTTACACACATGACAAAGCAAAAGTACTATGCACATGAGCTATCTTTCAGACTCTCCTATTTTATCTTGGCTATTAGCAATCTTTTCCTTCTGATTCTACTAGATGTTCTTTACTCTACTCTCCTATGATTAATTTCATTGATTTTTACCTTACCTTTATTATTTACTTCTTTCTTCTTTATTTTAAATAAACACTAGTCTTTATAGTTTATTTTAGTAGAAACTTAAGATTATTGATTTGAGTCCTTTATTTTTCCTAATATAAGTATTTAGTGCTACAAATTCCCTCTAGCTAGTCCAAATATTTTGATTTATTGTATTTTGGTTTCCATTCTGTTCCAAGCATTTAAAAATTTGAGACTTCTTTTTTAACTTGTGAATTATATAAAAGATTACTGTTTAATTTCAGTGCACTTAGTTGTTTTTATTTTAATTATTTTAATAGTTAACAGCTCTTTCTTCTAAATAATCGGTAAACACCGTGGCACTAATTTTTGTCTTCCATGGTTTCAGAGGAGATTTTCAGTGACATTAAATGCTGTTTTGTTTTAAGTAACACAGATTGTACCTCCCTACTTTTTTTATTTTAATGTTTTTATTAAATTTTATTTTAATGAAATAGCATCACTCTGACATATATGGTGCCAAGAATAAAAACTAAGTAGAATTAAGGACTCCAAGTAAACAAGTCCCAATTCTACCACTAAGTCACCTCCATGGCCCATCAACATTTTTAATCCACTAAGAATCATACTTGGTGTGTGTGTGTGTGTGTGTGTGTGTGTGTGTGTGTGTAATTCAAATAGTCTATAATCCTTTTGCTTAAGCATTTAAATATGTTACTTAAATAGAATGAATGTTGAGTATCTAAAGCACAATTTTACTCAAATTGTTTGGCTTCTGTAGGGTATAGCCACATTAGGCTTAATGGACTACTAAATTATACAGATTTTTGACAGCTTCTTTGCTTACTGTCTGGTGGTCAATTAAACTCACTGTTCCAGATGAATTCTGTCCCTCATTAAATATGTTACCTTTTACTAGAATCTAAGACTATCAAAATCCAAATATATGTATCATTGTTCTTTGAACCGTCTTGGATATAAGTCAATGTTTACCATGGGTGATTGAATTCAAGTGCCATTATGAGCTTTAATGAATTCCTACTATGAAGCACGAAATGGAAAAATCTGTCTCATTGTAGTGACTTACTTAGAAAATGGCCTGGGTAATTTGGCCAAGATAATAAAACTGCATAATAATCACAGTGTTGTACACATAAAAAAATGAACTAATCTAAGATAATGTATTAGATAAATTTAGTTTGCTTTAATTTTTTCATAGATATACCTTTTAATTTTCAAATGAACATTGATTACATAGAACACTTGTTCCCCTCATTTCTTGACTAAGGTAGTGATGACCACTTCAAGAGAAATAAAAGTAAAGATAATAAGAACAAGTGCTCTTTTTTAATAAAAGAGTTTTTACCCATAAATATATACCAAATATAAAACTTCTATAATTCACATCAATGAAAAATGAAAAGGATAACTTCCTAATGCATCACTGGTGCAAAGCACTTCAGAATCTCCGTATTTAAATCTATAGATTATAAAAAAACTATCATTAAAAGTGCTAGTGGGGAGTCGGGCTGTAGTGCAGCGGGTTAAGCACAGGTGGCGCAAAGCACAAGGACCGGCATAAGGATCCCAGTTCGAACCCCGGCTCCCCACCTGCAGGGGAGTCGCTTCACAGGAGGTGAAGCAGGTCTGCAGGTGTCTGTCTTTCTCTCCCCCTCTCTGTCTTCCCCTCCTCTCTCCATTTCTCTCTGTCCTATCCAACAACGACAACAACAATAATAACTACAACAATAAAACAACAAGGGAAAAAATAAATAAAATAAATATTTAAAAAATAAAAAATTTTAAAAAAAAGTGCTAGGGAAGAAAAATCATGCTTGCAGTAACTGCATTTTATACATGTATGTTAACACATTTATCAATAAACAGAATGGGTTGTGAAATTGTGCTAATAATCTTATTTTTATTTTATTCCTTTCTTAGACAGACAGACAGACGACTGACTAACTGGTGGACAGACTAACGTATCACAGTCCCAAAGGTTCCTTCAATGTAGTAGGGGCTGGCTAATTAATTATTAAGCATTCTACTCATGTAGGAAATTATTAGAAATAAGAGAAAGTAACCACCTGTTAATATTACCGATGGACTTACGTTAAAATCAAAACTCATGGATGTAGGTATGCCACAAAAACTTTCAATTAAGGATCTGAAATGACTAAAGTTCTATAGAAGGGTAAAAGTTTATAGACCAAGTTTAAACACCTAGAAAGAAACTGTCCAGGATAAGTATCGAAACAGTCAAACATATAAACTTTCAGTGATAGAAATACTTACATTAGCATAGACACTTAAGATTCCTACACCTTCTGCATTTTATGATAAAAACTGCTTTCTCATTAGAGATGTATGTATCTTTGCAATGAATAATGGATAAGAAGACTAGTTTGGGGGGGGTAGTTTTTTTTTTGAAATTTTAGTTTTAGTGACTAGGGGTTGTATGCATAATATCACTTAGATACAAAAATCTGATCTTATATTATTCATATATTCTGTGTGTGATAATTTTACTATTCTATGTCTAATAAGATTTCTGTTATGTGAAACAACAAATAAATAATGAAACACATTTTATCACTGCATGCATATTCTCTCTACATTAATGACTTTTAAGAAATCTGAAGAAATACCAAAAATCCTAAACATGTTAAAACTAATATTAGACCAGTATTTGAGTGACATAGGAAGAAGGGTCATGCCCTGTGCCAAATAGATTTATTTTTTTAATTTTAATTTTTATTTGATATGAGAAAGATGAATAGACCAGATTACCACTTGCCTCTGGCAAATACAGTACTAGGAGCAAAGCCTGAGACTAACTGCATGCCAGTCCTTGTTTTCTGACTGCACTGAGCAATCTCCCTGGATACCAGAGTTCTAAAATTTTTTTTTAAATGCTCATTTTAAGAAAGAAACATCTTTGTAATTTTTGGTTTTACTTTGAGTATAACAAGTAAAATATCTTTATAGCCAGGCGGTGGATCAGTGGTAGAGCATAAACATGTATGTATAAGGCCTTGAGTTCAAGCCCCAAGACTGCACATCCTAGGTCAGAATGGTAAACTATTCTCTCTTTCTCTCTCTTAAGTCAAATAAAATAAATATTAAAAACATGTTATTTCTTAAAACCAATAGATATTTTCGATAGCACAAAAATAGGATGATGTATTTATTTTCCCCACCACCTATTCACAAAGATAACCTGTTTATTTAGCTGCAATATCTATTAAATTCCCACAACTCTATTGACTCCCAAAATCAAAAGACTGGTAGAATGATTGACTAGAATGATTTACTACCACATGTTCAGATAAATGTAGTACTTGTCTATCTGATCTCTTTGTTTTCAATAGTCCCTAGAATCAGAATGTACATAATTTTGTTAATTGTTTTCTAGCACATTACTTTCTCTTTTTTGTAGCTAGCTTTTAAAATTTTAATGTAACAGTGGAATGTGATCAGAGTGATGGGTTCCACTATGAATACATATTCATTAAAAATGATTTGGAACCCCACTTCTACAGGCCCCTACCCCACTAGGGAAAGAGAGACACAGGAAGTATGGATTGACCTGGCAACACCCAGGTCCAGTGGAGAAGCAATTACAGAAACCAAATCTCCCACTTTCTGAACCACATAATGATCCTGGGTCCTCGTTCCCAGAGGAATAAAGAACAGGAAAGCTTTCAATGGAGGGGAGGGGATGTGGAACTCTGGTGGTGGGAATTGTGTAGAACTGTACCTCTTTTATCCTACACTCTTATCGATCCTTATTACATCAATAAAAAAATGAAGTGGAAAGATTATCCTTCTTCATGGAGGTATACATGGGCTAGAGTAGAAGGATATAGTGCTCAAAAGTCAGTTTTAGTAAGTAACAAGAAAACCCTAAAGCATAGCAAAGAATGAGAGAGGGAATCGCACTTCCTGAATGAGCTCTGGAGTAGTCTGCTCACTGGAGCCAATTACCAGCACTGGTGAAGCTTGGTAGCCAAATACATGTTAATTGCCTCACAGCCTGAGTATTTCTATCATAGCACTCATCCTGCATATAGGTGAATGCTATCAGAAATTAAGATAGTTCTACTAAACATTTATCAAATATATTTTACCAAACATAACATATAAATATAACATACATGATTCATGTTATTTTGAGGAAGAGAAAAATTATTCTTGAGACTCCTAAGTGTGCACAGAGATCTTCTTCTTCTAGCGTTTGCCCTTCTTCCGTAGCCAGTCAACAGCGTCAGGTTGAGCCTGATGTCAAGTTTCGAGACCTCCTTTGAATCTGGAGAGGTGGCAGTCGTTGACTATGTGGGTCATAGTCTGTCTGTAGCCGCAGGGGCAGTTCGGGTCGTCTCTGGCTCCCCAGCGATGGAACATAGCGGCGCACCGGCCATGGCCTGTTCGATAGCGATTGAGGAGGGCCCAGTCATAACGTGCTAGGTCAGAGCCGGGTTGAGGCTCGCAGGGGTCTGTGATGAGGTGTTTGTTCTTTACCTCAGCTGACTGCCAGCTCTGTTTTCAAGTGTCTGGAACAGAGAAGTTCAGTGTAGGTGTAGGGGACCAGATTGGGTGACGAGACGTCAAGCGTTGGACAGGGTGGGCGAAGATCTCCGCGTATATTGGCAGGTCCGGTCGAGCGTAGACGTGGGAAATGAACTTAGATGATGCCGCATCCCGACGAATATCTGGCGGGGCGATGTTGCTAAGAACTGGCAGCCATGGAACCGGGGTGGAACGGATGGTTCCAGAAATGATCCTCATGGAAGAATATAATTTGGAATCGACCAAGTAGACATGGGGGCTACGGAACCATACTGGGGCACAGTATTCTGCAGTGGAATAGCATAATGCCAGAGATGATGATCGCAGTGTGGAAGCGCTCGCGCCCCATGAGGAGCTGGCCAGTCTTGCAATGATGTTGGCCCTCGCGCCCACAGAGATCTAATTGCTGTTTTCAGGAGACTTTCCCTATCATTGCTTGGCAGAACTGGTTCAGAAAGAAAGGCAGTCACAAAGCAGGAATATGATATTCAGGAAGTGGGAAGGTTTCTTTTTTTTTAAGATTTTGTAAAATATTTATTTATTCCCTTTTGTTGCCCTTGCTGTTTTATTGTTGTAGTTACTATTGATGTCGTTCTTGTTGGATAGGACAGAGAGAAATGGAGAGAGGAGGGGAAGACAGAGATAGGGAGAAAAAGACAGACACCTGCAGACCTGCTTCATCACTTGTGAAGTGACTCCCCTGCAAGTGGGGAGCTGGGGGCTCGAACTGGGATCCTTACGCTGGTCCTCGTGCTTTGCATCACTTGTGCTTAATCTGCTGTGCTACCGCCCAACTCCCGGGAAGGTTTGCTTTGTACCAGCAGAAGCCTCTTGGAAGACATTAAACTTTAGACACTTACAATTCTCACTAATATGAAAACTAGAGACAAAAGAGGGTTGGGTGTTTACACTTTTATAATAGAATGAAAAGACTACTAAATTAAGGGGTCAAATTTAGAGTAAAGGCCCCAAGTCTAACAGTTACTTGTCCTGTGACATGGGAAAATGACTTTCACTCTACAAGTACACTTTCCCAGATGACTACCCTACCACAAAAGTAGATACGGACATTGCATACATACAAAAAGGGAAACTATTGATATATCTGATAGACATTAATGTAAAAATCTTCAACAAAATCTTGGTGAATGAAACCATATGATTTATCAAAATAGTCAAGGCCAAGTGGGAGTCAAGCATGGTTCAATATGTGTAAATCAATGAATTTAACACATCAACAAGATGAAAGGTAAAAAAAAAAAAAAAAAAAAAAACGCATGACTATATCAACAAATACACCTTTTTAAAAGAGATTCTCATGCCTGAGCCTCCAAAGTCCCGGGTTCAGTCCTCCACACCACCATAAGGCAGAGCTGAGCAGCCCTCTGGTTAAAAAAAAAGAAGGAGGAGGAGGAGGAGGAGGAGAAGAAGTTGTTTAAGGGGTAGCTAGCATAATAGTTATGCAAAAACAACTTTTTTGTCTTTCACTTACTTATGTACTGTATTTGACAGGACAAAGAGAAATTAAGAGAGTAAGGGTTGATAGAGAGGGAGAGATAAAGAGAGACACCTGTAAGCACTGTTTCACAGCCTATGATGTTTCTCCCATTGCAGTTGGGGACCAGGACTTGAACCTGGCTTCTTACACATAGTAATGTTGGCAGTTAACTGGATGTGCCTTCACCCAGCTACCAAATGTTCTTTTTTAAAAAACATCTATTGATATAGTCACATAATAAGACTGAACACCCATTTATGATAAGGTCTCTTAATAAATCAGGAACAGAAGGAATATACCTCAACATACACAATACCATTCATTAAATGAATGAAAGGCCCATTAGATGATGCATAATTCAAGGATGTATCTAGCATTCAGTCTCACAGACCCATAAAGTTGCTTTTCATCAAAGTTTTAGAAGAAATGAATCCTGGGATAATCAAATAATGATAATACATCTATTATAATATTTATAAACTTAATATCAAGTACCATGCTTAGAAATTCAACATGAGAAATTTACTTAATTCTCACAGAACTAGAAACGATATGTTCTGCAATTATCCTTTCATTTTGGATGAGGAAACTGAGACAGAGAATGCAGAATATAAATACTATGTGAAGAGGCTTGTCTCTGAGAGCAAACAGCCTGGTTAGTAGGATCTTAATCAATACACCTTGCAGCTTTACCAGTACCAAGAATCAAAGAATTCTAAAAAAATAAAATGCAGATACATTCAACTACTTTAAGACAAAACTGCCAACCAGTCTAGCCATTTTATCAGTCTAACTAGATTCTCTCCCAGAAGCCAAGTTATTTAGAAATCACAAGAATTTGAAAGTCACAAGGAACACTGTGGCGGCTAAGTATTTTAAGGAACCATTTCTGCCATAGTTAGAGGCATTCTACCCCCTTATAAACAAAACACATCACTTTTCTTTCCAGGATGGTGTCAACTACAGACATTAACAAGCACATATCATGATCATAACTTTGATTCTTTGAAAATACTTCAGTTATGCTTATAACTTAGCCATGATATTAAAACTTCTGGTTTCAACAATAATTTATTTGAACATGTTACTGCTTAGTTCAAAAAAATCTGAGTTTCCCCCTCTGTGCTATTCCTCATATTTGTTTGTTATTGTAGCAGAGCTTATGTGAAAATTAAAAGACATATATATGTATATATGTATATATATATATATATATGGAAGCATATATTGTTTTTTAATAGCTATATTCCCTTATCCTCATCTTACTAGAATGTCAAAGGTCAGGATTCATTCTTTTAAAGTTCTCTGCCCCAATATCAACCCATCTTACTCAGGTGGAACATAGAGTATGTTGTCCAGTCTCCCTTTGGAGGATGGAACATTCTCTACCATTGTTGATCCAAGTTGAGGGCAAGGTCCTATAGGGGGCCCACAAAGGGGTCTATTTTGTTGTTCCTGATAGAGATGACCGGTAACAATGGAGAGAGGGATTTATTCGAGGTCTAGGCCCATCATGTCTGTTTGGGAATCTCAGGATTTCCCTACTAAGGCCCCAGCTGGTGGGGTGGCCTGATAATGACTAAAGAGTCATCATTAAAGTATGCCAGTCTCTTGCCCTTATATCAGCTTTAACAGTCCTTGCTTTGATAAGGTTAGCTTGGGAGTGAGTGAAAAAACTGTAATAGGAAGTAGATGAGGAGGGTATCTAAGTCTACGTAAACACTATTTCATTATGAACTTCATACTGACTCACTGCAGCCTATTGTGTACTTTTGCTTTCAGGTATATATTTTGCCCTAACTTATGGATACATGTGAAAATGTGCACTATCTCACGGGACCTGGTCTATATCTAGGTTTTGGGACTTTGTTAGGAAGTGAACCACCTGGAATGGAATTAGAGAATACTATGAAAGGAAAGGTCTCACCCAAGTAATGAGGGTGAAGGGTTGACATTCCACTCCTGACGTCTTTGGACACTCTGAGCACTTGGAGGTGGTACTCCTTGTGTAGATCAGGTTGGGATCAGCGGATGCAATATCATTTGGTATAAATTGAGAGAAGCATGCAATAAAGTGAGCCCCACTCTAGAGGTTCCAGGACTGGGGGAAATATAGGCTCTATAGAGGAAGCAGGAGGTTCCTGCCGTCTTAGGGTTAAGAAGACAATAGATAGTTATTGCTATAATCACATTATTTGGCAATTGGATTAACTTTGAAAAATCCCTTTGTTAGGATTTGCTGTATCATACACACCATAACCATAATTAATGTCCCTTGACATTACTGTATATAGCTGTGCCACTGGTTGCTTCTGTACTCCCTGGTCTATGCTCTTAAGAGAGTCAATGTATCAAAGACCCAGGCTATGTATTAAAAAGACTCAGTCTGTGCTTTAAAAAGTCTGAGACATTCAATCAATTTTTCCTCTTGCATATTAATTAGTGATTTATATGACTACAGATAGGAGTGTACATAAACACCATTCCTACCACCAAAAGACTGTGTCACAACCCCACCCCCCCACCGCCCTGTGAAGTCAAACAACCATGTTCACCCTCACCCAGGGTTTTTACTTTGGTGCCCTACTCCAAATTCAGTCAAATCCTGCTTTTAGTTTCCCTTTTTTTTAAAAGTGAAGTTTTATATATATATATATATATATATATATATATATATATATATATATATATAAAATCTTTATTGGATAGAGACAGTCAGAAATTGAGATGCTAGGGGGAGATAGGGAGAGAGAAAGAGAGATACCTACAACTCTGCCTCACCACTTGCAAAGCTTCCCTCTTATAGGTAGGAGCCAGGGGTTAGTTTCCCTTTTTGTTCTTACTTTTCAACTTCTGTTTATGAGTGGGATTATCCCATACTCATCTTTATCTTTCTGACTTAGCTCACTTAACATAATTCCTTCTAGTTCCATCCAAGATGGGTCAGAGAAGATTGGCCCATTCTTCTTAATAGCTGTGTAGTGTTCCATTCCTACTCACGACCACAGAATGTGAGCTCAGATCTACAGGGATGCAGAGGTCACATAGGCTCCTAAGCTGAATATGTGCCCCAGACCACATCAAATCAACGGGATTTACAGTCAACAGTATTTATACACCTTTCCAATATTTAGGAGCCACTCTCTTCCCTGATCCAGCTTTCTGATCCTTTTTCCAGCTATAACATCATCTCCCCAGACAATAACTTGGATCCACTTGCATTTCAGATTTCAGGTCCGGGGGAAAAAAAAGAAAAAGAAAAAAACTAGTACAGCCACAGGCCCTTTGTAATATAAGTAAAATATGCCTACTAGCTATCTACAAGATGGAGTATAGCCCAACTCTTCATCTGCACTATTCCAGCCTTTAGGTTCATGACTGGTCAACAATTTGTTTCGCTTTGTATGTTAACTCTCTTTTCAACCACCAGGTTCCAGATGCTAGCATGATGCCGACCAGACTTCCCTGGACAGACAACTCACCAATGTGTCCTGGAACTCTGCTGCCCCAGAGCCCCACCCCACTAGGGAAAGAGAGAGGCATGTTGGGAGTATGGATCAACCTGTCGAAGCCCATGTTCAACGGGGGAGTGATTACAGAAGCCAGACCTTCCACCTTCTGCATCCCACAATAACCTTGAGTCAACACTCCCAGAGGGTTAGGGAATGGGAAGGCCATCAGGGGAGGGCATGGGATATGGAGTTCTGGTAGTGGGAACTGTGTGGAGTTATACCACTCTTATCCTATGGTTTTGTCAATGTTTCCTTTTTATAAATAAATAACAAAACAAAAAAAAACTTGAAGCCCACCACAAAAAAGTTCTCTGTAATTGTTATGTGTATTTTCTTTTGCAATACCATGTTTCTTCTTTGCTAAGCAAACTTCTCCATCTTCTTTAACAGTCAATTCTAATATCACCATCTTTGGAAGCTCTAGCTAAACTTTGGTCATAAAAAATACAAGAAAATAAAATTTCTGACACTCTGTTCCCCATAATAACAAGGCCTGATAATAAAGTAACAATTTCATGTTGAGCTAAAACATGTTGATTTAGAACAGTTATGGAATCTATTAGGCCACATAAAGGAAAATGAATCTTCAGAGTCAGCTAAGCAATGGTGGTTCAAAAATGCCATCACCATTTCACTTTAGCTTTGACTCTTCTGACACTGCAAGACTGTGGGTGCCTCTGGGGAAGCACATCATTTCCTCACCCCGCCCCACACACAATCAAAAGATAAATTTCCTATGCCTTTTCTTTTAAGGACGAAAACATTTCAGTCCTAGAAACCTCTTATAACATCTTCTGGAGCTGCACTTAAAAGTAGTTTAAAGTGACTTAGGCATATTCATCATTACAAAGAAACCCCTAGCAGAACAGAGTTCCAAGACTGGTTTACTAACCACCAAAAGTTGAATGAGCATGAAGGCAAGTGGGGGCACATGGGCTGAGTGCACACAGTTCCATGTGCAAGGACGTAGGCTTGCACCCAAGTTCCCTATCTGTAGGATGATGCTTCATCAGCCGTGAGGCCTGACTGCAGCTATCTACTTTTCCTTCTCTCCCTTGTTCTTTCTCTCTCTGTCTCCTTCTCCCTTCTCAGTTTCTCTGTCCTACTAAACAAAATAGGAAATAAAAAGGAAAAGGAAACAATGGCCACTGGGAGCAGTGGATTCATAGTTCTTGCCAGTACCAAGGCCCAGTGACAACCCTGGTGGCAATATTAAATAAATAAGTAAATAAAGTTGAGTGAACAATGGTGAATGTACATTATATTTCCTTCAATTCTATATTATCCTGTGCTATATATTAGTATCAGATCAAAATATCAACACAGAACTTAAAGTGTTGGGTTTACTGCTGTCGCTACATGAAATACAAGCAACACTTTATTGAGGATAGAGAGGTAATTTAATGCCTTCATTGTCTAGCACAGTATGTCTTATGCAACAGAGCATTTATGTTATGTATCAGAAATCCTTTTTGGTCTTCGCAGGACTTTACCACACCCAGGCAGCATTTGCAGATGGAAAGAGAAAGAGGGAAAGATACCACAAAAACCTCTTTATTGTGGTGAACACTAGGATCAAACCAAAGTTTCTGGCATAGCAAAGAAGACACACGCTCCAGGTGAGTTATTCTGCTGGCCCATCAGGTGTTTTATTTATTTATTTGTCTATTTATTTATTTGTTTTATTTATTGGACGGAGAAGAGAGAAAATGAATGGAAGGAGAAGATACAGAGGGAAGGAGAAACAAACACTTGCAGTACCACTTGCAAAGCCTCCCCCTTCTCTGGACCCCGCCCCACCCCTGTAAGTGGAGACCAGGAGCTTGAACCTGGTGTGTGGTAACGTATACTTGGCTGAGTGCACCATTCTCCATTAGATACTTCCCTTTTCTTTTCTTTGTATTATTATTTTTATTTTCTTTATTTGTTAATTAGATAGAGACAGCCAGAAATCAAGGGAGAAGGAAGTGATCGAGAGGGAGAGAAACAGAGAGACACCTGCCACAATGCTTCACCACTTGCAAAGCTCTCCCTCTGTAAGTGGGAACTGGGTGCTCACACCTGGGTCCTTATGCACTGTAGCATGTGCACTCAAGCAGGTGCGCCACCCCTGCCCAGGTAGTTTTCTTAGGACAGTATCTAAGACCATACTGCAAGTTAATCAGATTTTCTGGGTCTCTTCAATGTGTACATGGGAGAAATTAATCTCATCATTCGGCTTCATGCTTGCTTGGTTAGTTGTCTAACCTTGAAAAACTCAGAGGAGTGCTGAATGATATCTTCCCAACGCCTAAGTCAAAATGGCTACTTTTCAGTTTCATAGCATTCACTTTACTGAAACTTTTTAATTGTCTCATCTATCTACATAATTACACTTAAATCATCAAAACATGAACTGTGGAGGTTATGTGAAGGAATGAAATGCTAAGATCTAAATATGAAAATATATGTATTCCACAGTTCTTCATAGTGGCTAATAAAGTATATACTGTTCCTATGAATCACATGAAAAGTAATGTTAGTAACAGCAACTTACAATGATCTTATGTACTACTTGTTTAAAGGTGACGTATTAAATATTGTCCAAGGACTTCAGCAAAAGCCTATAGTTCTATCTCACTATTGAAAAAGAACCAAATATGCCAATCACAAACCAGAACATATTGAAACATTACAAAAACTAATTCGCAGACAGATGCTTAAGCAGTACAGAGACCAAAAACTAACTGTTTGAGCCAAATTACTGTTACATCTACGTAAGTTAATTACCAGGACAGCAGATGCTTTAAGTGAACCTATGCTGCTCTGGCGACTGTGTTAACTTATTCAATATCCGGGATACTTCTCTTTCTCCCCAGAACTAACTGACACAGGAAAAAGACAGTGCGTCTTGTCCCACAATATGTAGCTTATGTATATCATCATGCTCACATTGTGAAATTAGAGTTGAGACAGACTTCAGCAGAGAGTGTGTCTGACTATGTGTGTGTCTTTGTAAAGGATGAATGATACATATGCAATCTGTTTAAAATAGGTTAATACTATTTGGTATCTTGTTACATGCTAATATGTATTTTCTTATATATTTTTAATGGGGGGGGTGATGATTTACAGCACTTAGACACATGAATACAATTACTCATCTCCCCATGCATCATGTAACAGGGCATCAAGGTTCTTTCCCTCGATCGCCTCCCTCTCTCCATTCTCAGAGTCTTATGAACTCGTTGGCCTTATGACATTTCTGCTCAGATTTTAGGTAGAGTGTGGGATTTTTGTATCTGCCAGCCTACACAGCTTACCTACAAATCCTCTCTTCACCAAGGGTAACTTTGATTTCAACAGCACACTGTTTTGGTCTTTATTTAGTACAGTGGTATAACTAGTACCTGAAAACTTTGCATTCTTCTAAAAGGAATGCAGAAATACCCTTGCTTAAAAATTCTAGCAATGTAGCAGGTCCAACAATGGAAACAGGGGCTAAATGAGAAGGAACTGCATTTTTAAAGGGAATAGAAATTATACAAACAAAGTAATCTTTTTGCTTCTCCTTATTAATTTATATGGCAGCATTATAAAAATCTATTTTTAAGTTATCACATACTTCAGAGAGTGGTAGGATAATAAATGTTTAATAGCCAGTACTGCAAAAAGAATGGAAGTGAAGGCCTGATTTACATGGGCCGAAGGTTTCCATATATAAGTACTACCATGGTCCACTTTAAGTGCTAACAGTGAATGCTGAATATTTAATTATCATTAATAGTACTACTAAGTATTATTATATGCACATAGTATATTTCTGCAAGTCAGCTTTGGCCAGTTCCTGCATACCACAGTCACACTGTTTATATATCATACATTATATATTTACATAATCATGCTTATGCAAGCATAATTAACTAAGAGATTACCTTATTAATAACATATCCCAAAACAATGAAATTGAAATAATACTTCTACTTAAGCTGGAATTTACAATGGTATGAAATAAATCTCTAGCAGTGATAGTATTCTTTGCAACAGTAATGATTAAAAATTAATAATCAGTTACAGAGCCCATGCCTTACATATGTCAGGCCCTGGTCCTATTTCTAGTGTTACACAAAACCCAAGAATGAAAAAAGTGGAAATATCACAAATGGTAGAATAGTCCATGTTCTCTCTCTTTCTTTCTCTCATACATATAAAACAATTAAAAATATATCTTATTCTAAAAAGGATCTTACTAAAATGCTACCTAATATTTTGCTACATTTATATATCATAAATATTTACTTGAAAAGCATATTAGAAGTAGGGCTAGGTAGTGGCACACTTGGTTGAGCAAGGACCCTGTTTCAAGCCCCCAGTCCCTATGTGCAGGGAGAAAGCTTCATGATCCACGAGACTGTGCTGCATGCAGCTCTCTCACTGTCTATCCCCCTTCCCTCTGGATTTCTCTCTGCCCTGTTCAGTAAAAGAATAAAGTATTTTAAAAAGCATACCAGAGGGGCCAGGTAGTGGCACACCTAGTTGAGTGTACATGTTACAATGCACAAGGACCCGAGTTCAAGACACCAGTCCTCTCCTGCAGGGTGGAAGCTTCACAAATGGTGAAGCAATGCTGCAGGTGTCTATTTCTCTCCCTCTCTATCTCCCCCTTCATCTTGATTTCTGGCTGTCTCTATCCAATAGAAAACAAAGATAATAAAAAAAAATAGAAGAAATACATATTTACTGAGGAAATCAAATGACATGCTTCTTCTCTTTCAAGAGGAGTTGTCAGGTGTACACCGTTTAATTCAGAGGTATTTTCTAATTTTAATGAGCAATAAGCACTTTGAATTCTCTACATTACATCCTCCATAAGAAATACTTTTCAGATCAGGAAGATAGCACAGTGCTTATGCAAAAAAACTCCCAGGTTTGAGGTCTTGAGGTCAAGAAGTCCCTGGCTCAGTCATTGGTACCACCAAAAGCCAGTGTTAAATGTACTCTAGTTCTTAAAAAAAGTTAAAAACTGTTCAGAGGTCAAAGTTAAGGCATGTGCATTGCCACATGCATGACCCAGGCTTGAGCCTGAACATCACATGGGAGGCCGTGGTGTCTCAAACTCTGTCTGCTATCTGTTTCTCTACTTGAGTGAAAACATGACCCAGGTGAAATCAAGTGCTGCTAATCAAACAAATAAAGAACAATTCCATGAGAGACATGGAGAAAACCGAATGTTACGGTGGAACTCTTATCTCTCTCACACAGTGTTCTGCTTTGTGATATGTTTTTTTTGATATGGAAACGAACAATCCTGATTGAATTCATTACTATATGTTTACTTTTCTTACAGTTTTAAAAGAAATAGGCATTTTTTTTCTATAGAGAATACAGAACTAACTGGAGCAGCAATAAACTTTTGAACTGTCACACCCCAAATATATCTTTAGCAAACTGTTAATTTCATAAGATGGGTTCTGGAGGCAGATTACGACTGAGATAAAGGCTTGTCCTACAGAGGATCGGGTCTCTGAAGAGGACTTCTGTTTGACTGTGTTCCACTGTTTGGTAACTTTCCTAAATGATGCTCACTTTCTTCCAAAATTCCTTGACATTAATAAAATCTTTAAACATCATGTCTAGTAGTCTGGGGAGGTGCCACAGTAGATAATACACTGGACTTTTAAGCATAAAGTCCTGAATTGAACCCTGGCCATCACATATGCTGGAGAGATATTCTGGCTGTGTCTCTCATTTAATAAGTAAATCTCTTTAAAAAGAGATCAAGTCTAGGGCCAAGTAGTGAAGTACTCAGAAATTCTGGGCTTCTCCCATTTGTACAGGAAGTATATATGTTGTCGGTTAATGTTTCTTTGTATCAATCAGGATAATGCTTGTTTGATTATTTGCCCAGACAGGAGAACTCAGAGGGATACATGATGGTTTCTTTCTTCCTCAACAGGACCATAAGATCAATTAATGGTTACCAGAAGGGATGGGAAGTTGGAGGGCTGAAGCAGAGAGTGTAATTTAGGACAAAGGAGACACACACACTGATAGTAAGATATACTACACACATCTGAAACCTATGCAATACTATAATGTTGTATTTTCACTACAATTCAGAAAGCTTACCCTAAATATAACTGTAAAAGATAATTTTGTGAGTACTCCCAAAATATTATGAGCCCCTGACAATCTGATTGTTATAGATGATGGATTCTTTGACCATGCTTAAAACATACTTATAAGTCTACTGCCCTAAGTATTGATAATAATTAATTATTACAGAAAATGAATTGGATTTGTTTCATCTACTTTTAAAGTCTATTATTGAATACTTGGATATTTTCTCTTTATTTTTTTCTCTCAGCAATCTTTTTAATCTCTTTACCTGCTTGTCTTTTTAAAGCAATTCTTTATCCTTTTCTTCAATTTATTTTACTAAATTTATTGCTTTACTTTATCTGTTCCGCCTAAATCTCTTACATTAAACATATGGTTCATTAATCTTTACCCTTTAGGAGTTGTAAAATGTGAGCATTTAAGGATATAGATTTTTCTGGTGTATTGTACCAGAGTAAAAGACTCTCTGGGGTCGGGGGTACGGGGGGATGTTCAGGTCCTGGAACACGATGGACCTAGTGGGGGTTGTATTGTTATGTGGAAATGTTATGCACGCACAAACCATATATTTTACTGTCTATTGTAAACCATCAGTCCCCCAATAAGGAAATTTAAAAATAAGGATACAGATGTTTTTATGTGTTACTTTTACTATATCTCACAAGTTTCAATGAGTAATATTTCAGTATCACTTAACTTCATTTATCTTCTGATTCCACCTCAATTTTATCTTTGTCATCAACTTAATTCTTTTTTCTAATTCCTGGAATTTTCAAGTTATATATCTCATTGTTACTTTCAAGTTATATATCTCATTGCTACTTTCCAACACTTTTTCATTCGAGTAACAGAATGTAGTCTGGGCAAAAATAGCTCTTTTCAGATACTCTGAGAGCTACTTTCTGGTTTAACACAGACTTAATCTCTACTAATACATATAAATTCATTTACTCTAAAACTCCTTATGTTCCTTCATTTAGGGGGATTCGGTTTCACTAAATTGCGGCAATTATGCAACTATACTGTCAAAATATTATTTCCTTAATGTTTTTTTTTATCTCTTTGACCTATCAGTTGCTAAATAAGTTATACTAAAATTTCTTACCATGTAGTAGCCTTTCAGGGAGTGGAGAGTATTTGACTTTGCTGGGGATTAGGTGAGTTACACATACTGTATATAGGCATAAAATTTATACCCCTGAAATCTAATATACATTTTTCAAAACTAATAACTAATAGAAAATTATCTCTGAGGATAGATATTCATTTTAAAACTTTTTATACATCACCAGATTAAAAAAAAATTTCAATCTTTATTTATTGGATAGAGTCAGCCAGAAATCAAGAGGGAAGAGGGTGATAGAGAGGGAGAGAGACAGAGAGAAACCTGCAGCACTGCTTCACCACTTGCAAAGCTTTCCCCCTCTAAGTGGGAACCAGAAACTGGAACCAGGTCCTTGAGCATTGTAATATGTGCGCTCAACCAGGCGCGCCACCACCCAGCCCGTACATGACCAGATTTTTTTATCCTTTAATTGTAATAAGGAATTATAAATTTAGAATGCTATAATACTGTTAGAAATATTGGAAATGCCTTTCTTTACCTATTGAAAAGTCTTCTGTAGTAAGTTTTATTTCTTATGAAATAACACAACTATGTCTGTATAGAATTTGTTCAGTATACTATAATTTTAAGGATTGTGTTATAAGAGGTTACTCTTTCACTCAGAAAGTGAAGTAGGCTTATTGAATGAACTGATGAACAAAAGAGTGGAAAGGATGAAGAGAAATTCAATTTTAGAGAAATTCAAAATTTATAAATTTAAGATGCACAAAGAGAAAGAAGTCAACTGAATCAAGAGAGAATTGAAAGGTTCTTTTAAAATAGTCTAGCTTTTATAGAGAAACAGAGAAATACTCAATAGACTCAAATGAAGCTGGAAGGATAAATACTTTGACCTCTCTCTTTTCCAACTCTTTCAACAACAGCTGCTGTCCATTAGCTGAATCCACAAAAAGGCTTCCCTGGGCAGAGGACCTCACCAATGTGCCCTGAAACCTCACCTCTCCAAAGCCCCATCCCACTAGGGAAAGATAGAAACAGGTTGGGGGTATGGATCCACCTGCCAATGCCCATGTTCAGCAGAGAAGCAAGTAGAGAAGCCAGACCTTCCATCTACTTGTACCTCACAAAGAATTTTGGTCCATATTCCCAGAGGGATAAAGAATAGGAAAGCTTCCAATGGAGAAGATGTGACATGGAACTCTGCTCATGGGGACTGTGTGGAATTGTACTGTTATCCTACAATCTTGTTAATCATTATTAAATCACTAATAAGAAATTAAAAAATTTAAAAAAGAAAAGAAAAAAAGAAGAAGGCAAAGATCTATCTTTGTTGCCACTACCCAGAGGATAGAGCTGAGGTAGGAAGTGGTCGTGAGAAGTAAGAAAAGTTGGCAATGGATTTGAAGAGCCTACTATTATTATATTATAGACCCTATAAAGCCTTGACTACATCCTACATAACTACCCATTAAAGTTCAACAGTACTATCTGTGCTTTGGGGGAAATATTAATAAGTAAAAAGAGGTGAATTGCCTTTTATCCTCCAGTATCTGGACTATCCTCCCCCCCCCCCATTATAGCTGCAGCTCTCTGTCTCCATAATAAATTCACTGCTCTTCAAGGTCTTTCTTTTTTCAATAGATTCAAAGAGTGTATGGAGAGAGAGAGAGAGAGAGAGAGAGAGAGAGAGAGAGACATCTGCAGCACTATTCCACTGTTCCTGACGCTTCCCTTGGAGAGTGGGGAGGGGTCTGAACTTAAGTTCACATGCTTAGAAATTGTGCATTCTACTGTGTATGCCACTACCCAGCACCCTGGGCATTTCTTATTTGTCGAGCAGTATTCCTACTTAATTTTTTATTTACTTTTTTATACAGATTAATTTTTATAGACCATTTTTTAATTTGTGGTAATAGTGGATTAGAAGATTGTAAATGTACACAGTATGGCATATTGAAATTTTATTGTGTTTCCATATTCTCCCCTCAAGTCATATTTCACTGCTAGGAGGCATCACAATTTGTTTAGTCACTGATCTGCTAGAAAATATTTATTTTCTCTTCAGTTTTGGGAGATTTTGAAGAATTCCAGTAAATACTCCAGAACAAATTTGGTAAATAAAAGTGCAATGTATGAATATATCTAAACAGTTCTAACTATGTAAAACATACTTGTGATATGTTACAGCAATCTTATACCTGAGAAGTCATCTTAGAGAAATGAAAAGTTTCATTTATACACAATTTGTTCAGGAGTATTTATTGGCTTAAACTTGGCTCCAGCTTGATCCTGGAGCCCACAGAAGGCGGTGGAAAATACACTATTTTGGTAGCCACATTGCAAACACACAGGCTTGGTCAGAAGAAGGTGGCAAAAATCTGTTCATCAACTAAAACTGCCTGGTCTGCCCAGACTGTGGCAGTGGGATTCCAGAGGCCAGACTACAGTCTGAAACATGGCAGCAACAATCTATTCTGTACAAATCCATGTAAGGTAATCCTAAAGACCCTCCTTCCGCCACTATGAATTATAAAACTGTATCTACAGCACCACCTATTGGCTAAATAGCAGAAAACATGCTTAAGTAAACATGAAAAGTTCAATCATTCAAATTTACAATGATTTTAAAAAAAGTCTTAAGTTTGAATTCAGAAAGCTTATTATGATGGCAATTCAAAATAAGCATCATAATATACAAGCACAAATTCAGGATCACAAATTCAGAGGTCACTTCAACAGAGCTACAAAAAACACAAAGAAAACTAAAAAACAGAGTTATAGGATATGAAGGAAACTTTGAAGAGAGGTAAGACATATGCATGACACCAACAGCAATAATAAAAATAATAATAATAATGATATGCAACAGCAACAATAATAATAACAACAAGGGTAACAAAATGGGAAAAAATGGCCTCCAGGAGCAGTGGATTCATAGTGCAGGCACCAAACCCCAATGATAACCCTGGAGGCAAATAATAATAATAATAATGATACTAATGCTAATACTAATGGGCCAGGCAGTGGTACATCTGGTTAAATGCAAACATTATAGTGTGCAAGGACCAGGCTTCGAATCTCTGGTCCCTATCTGCAGGGGGGAAAGCTTTGTGAGTGATGAAGTGGGTCTGCAGGTGTCTTTCTGTATTTCTCTCTATCTTGCCCTTCCATCTCAATTTCTGGCTGTCTCTATCCAATAAATAAATAGATATATTAAAAAATAAAAAATATTTAAAAAATAGTAAATAAAAAATAAACAGAAAACCAGAATAAAATGATCCAAAAGCAAGGACAAGAAAAAACAAAAGTACCGGAGGCTTCGATGGAAAGGAAAAATCTGACATACAGAGGTAAAACTATCAGGCTGGGGCCAGGCTGGGGGTGCGCCTGCAAGAGCATATACACTGCAGTGTGCAAAGACCCGGGTTTAAGCCCTCACTCCTTACCAGCAGGCGGGAAGCTTCACAAGTGGTGAAGCCTGTGTGTCTCTCTGTCTATCTTCCCCTCCCCTCTTAATTTACCCAATAAAGTAAAACTAAATATAGTTGAAAAAATGAATAGTCCTTAAAGCAAATTAAAGAAAAGAAAAATAGTAAGAAAAAGAAAGAAAGAAAGAACAAAAGAAAGAAAGAAAGAAAGAAAGAAAGAAAGAAAGAAAGGAGAAATTCATCTTTCATCAGATTTCTTATCACAAGCCCTAGAGGAAAGGAGGGAGTGAAATTACATACTCAAAGTAGTAAAAGATAAGGATTGCCAGCCACAAATACTCTATACTACCAAATTATCCTTCAAGTATGAAGGAGAAATTAAAATCTTGCCAAACATATAAAAACTAAAAGAATTTACCACCCCAATCCTGTCTTGCAAGGATCACCGAGGGGAGACCTACATGAAAAGAAGTAAAAGAACTTCAACTCTAAGTGAGGTGATGACTAGCAGAATACAACCAGGAACACACACAACACAACAGAAGAAGCAAATGCATAGGAAAAGGGAAGGTAAAGTGGGCAGAGTGAGCAGACCAATGTTGGTCAACCAAGGCCAACTCTCACAGACCTAGATATTAGAACAGAAACTCTGCAGTCCTAAACTTTGCTTCACCTTGGATGGAACCTGGTGGGCTGAGTCAGGAAGGGAGGGATGAACACTGGGTGACCCCACATGTATGTGAACCCTGGGAGACAGGGTCAGCAGGGGAGAATACAGGATAAACTTGGATTGGTGGTGGGCTCTGGGGAAGGATGACAAGAGGGGCACTGGAGGCGTATGGAGTCCTAAATTAGGGGTCAGAATATCTTGCAGCCATTCATCATGCAGAGCAGGGAAATTATTTCTATATGGAGACAACAGGGCTATAAACCATTAATCCCCGCTGCCTAATAAAATGTAAAAAAAAAAAAAAAAAAAGAAGGGCGGGGAGTATAATCTGATTAACCTGACCTGTCAATAGAAGTCCTCTATGACAGGCCTTACTATTTGTTATAAAAGATGATCCTAAAGTATCAGATTGATGATACCAAATTGTAGTTATTAATCAAAAACCTCTGAAAATAGGTAATAGGTGATAATTGATAACATATAGTTAAATATATAGCACTTCCTTGCTTTTAAAATTAAATTTTTTTAATTAATGAAAAGGATACTAAAAATATGATACTTATTTTCTACCTTCATGAAGTATAATGTGCATGAAATATACATTGAAGTAAAAGCACCTGAAAGATAGAAGCTTGAAATATTACATGAATATACATGAATATTACATGAATACATTTAACCTGATTAAGACATAACTTAAATCTGAGTTACATAATTCCAAAAGGACATATGTGGGGTGGGGGGATGGTAGCATACCGGGTTTGATACATATAGTACAAAGCACAAGGACCAGCACAAGGATCTTGGTTCGACTCCCCAGCTCCCCACCTGCAGAGGGGTCATTTTGCAGGCAGTGAAGCAGGTCTGCAGGTGTCTTTCTCTCCCCCTGTCTTCCTCTCCTCTCTCCATTTCTCTCTGTTCTATCCAACAACCAAAGGAACAACAACATAAATGGAGGAGATGGCCCCCAGGAGCAGTAGATTCATGGTGCAGGCACCGAGCCCCAGCAACAACACTGTAGGCAGATAAATAAATAAATAAATAAATAAAGAGGATATATATCAACTTGTTGATCATAATATGTCTCACCCTGTCTAACTTTAAATGTTTCATTTTGCATGCCAGAAAGTGGTAGAGTAAGGAAGTACAGGACTTCCAAATTTAAGTTCCTGTGAGGAATTACTGATATCACATATGCCAGTTTGATGCTCTGGGTCATTCTATTTCTGTCTCCCTCTTCTTATGAACTATGCATTATTTGACAAAATAAATGTTTTATTTTAAGGTATACAAAACCTGTATCGTAGAACACAAACTACCTGATATAAATAAAATAAAATTTCCTCTCCAAAGGAAGCGAACACATCTTACTACCCCCAAAATATGACCTAAAATCAAGATCTGTTAAATAATAAAAATTACTTTTCCAATGGTCTTGTTTCTTTCTTTATACTACTTATATTAATCTGCTTATTTAACAACTCAATCTCATGGACAATTAAATAATACCCACAGAGATATCCAAATGTCCAATCCAATCAGTTCCACCTTATTAAGTGTTTCTTTCGTTATTTCATCATATTATGAAGAGTACAAAAAAAGTCATTTGAAACCTGTGTTGTTCAGAGAATATTTATACTTTGAAACTCTAAATTTTTTATAATATACCATCTACATATTTGAAAAATGGAAACAAAGGCAAAAATTACATTTTTTATTTCCTTTTCATGCCAATATTCATTAATTATATATAATACATATATAATTACATAGAGTGAAATCTTCATTCTGTCATTTTAATGCTGTTTAAGCATATAATCAAAATTGATGATATTTAGTTGAAACTTTGATAAAAATGGAATTAATCTGGGAGTCCATGTTCTTGACAAGCAATTCTTTTTGGCAACAACTGCTAACTAGATAACATTACTGAAATAAGGTATGCCATATTCTGTTAACTTTACATGTGGGAATTTATTATTCTTAGTAACTTGTAATTATAGGCACTATTGTCTTCCTTAATTCACACATAAACAAGCAGGCCCAGAGCAGTTTAAAATCATGACTGAGATTTGAACTGAAGAAATATAAGGTTTGATTAGCCCTGACTTCTGACTCTATCCATTAAAGGTCAATAGCATTCAAGATAATTTAATTACAGATAACCATTACACTATTTCCCCAGCTCTAGTTATGACCATGGAATGTGAGTTCAGACTGACAGGGATGCAGAGGTTACACAGGTTCCTGTGCTAAATATGAACAAATACGGGCCCTTGGTCAGATTGAGGAGGGTGACAGTTAACAGTATTTATATATGCTTTTCCCATATTTGGGAGCTACTCTCTACCCTAAACCAAAATTCTAGTCTTATTCCCAACTCTGGCACCATCTTCCCAGACAATACTTTTCAGTCCACCTGCGTATTAGCTGTGGGGCTCAGGCAAAAATTACTAAAGTCATGGGACCCTTGGAATAGACCTAAAATAGCCTTCCTAGCTTCTTCCAACATGAAGACCCCAATCACATCTGCTATAGTCTAACCTTTAGATTCCTGATTATTAAACAATTTGTTCTGCTATATCTTAATGCTTTTCAGCCACCAAGTTGCAGATGTTACCATGGTGCCAACCTGACTTCACTGGACAGACTACCTCACCAATGTGTCCTGGAACCCCACTTCCCCAAGAGCTCTACCCCACTAGGAAAAGACAGAAACATGCTGGGAGAATGGACTGCCCTGTGAGTTCCCATGTCCAGCAGAGAAGCAATTACAGAAGCCAGACCTCCCACCTTCTGCACCCCATCAAGATCTTTGGTCCATATTCCCAGAGGGATAAAGACTAGGGAACCTAGGATGGGACATTCTCATTTCCTCATTACTACAAGTTCTACTTTGAGTAACCATATAACCTTCGCAGTCTTGATATGTAAAATGAGAACAATTATTTTATCTATCACACAAGTTTTGAAGACAGTATGAAATAAGTTATTTTGGAAAGAATTTTTAGTATAGAATCCAGCACAACAACAAAAATGGTCCTTTGTCAATGATCTTCTTTGATTAGATGCCCAAACATGTCACAAAAACAGCATATGTATCACCTGTTATCCTGGAAGCATGTTGTGGACTAGACACCACTTGAGAATGACAGCTATATTGAAGCTACTACCTACTGCAAATCTTTGCTACACAAATCTTTTACTTTCGTTCTCTGCTCAGGGTAACCAAATACATGCCTATCATATTGACCTTTCTGTCTTACATAGATAATTCCCAAACTGGAAAGCCAGTCAATTGCTTCCCCAACAATACTCCTACACTCTTCATTTCTAAATGTTAAGGTACTGGGGGGGGGGGGGAGGAGTAAGAATTATTTTTTTGTAAATAGTGTAATATAATATTTTTGCAAATTTCTCAAGAAAGAAAGATAATCTCTTTTCCATTGTGGGCTTCCAGAAAACTGATGCAAGTTTAATGAAAAGTGAGACAAGGTAATTTTTACACAATACAAAGGTTTCATCAGTCATATATAAAACAACAACAACAACAACTCCTCATGAAGCATCTTGAACTTGTAATCATATTCCGTGTCACCTCCTTCAGAACCTAGTTATGATAAAAGACATGGTAGATGTGACCCGGATGGAGTAGGCAGTTTCTCTGGATTTCACTGTGGTTTGTTCCAGTGCCTTCCCTGCCCGTATTCTATCTACTCCAGTGATAGGCACTCAGTGTACAACTCTTACGTCACCATGTGCAGAGACACTAAACAGCTCTAATGCTCGCAGGGGCAAACGATGCAGTTCTGGTAGAGTGACCCTTATCTATCTTTATCTTAGTTTTTTTTTTTTTTACATTTCAGACTTTTTACCAAATGTAACTCCTATTACATTAGTTTTATTCCATTCTAACAGCCTTAAAAATAGCCACTTCAACTTACTATCTTCATTTAAAGGTAGCTCTTAGTTAAAAAGTATTTTATCCTAATTATATACTTGTTACATAAACACTAAGTTCGTGTTATCCTAACAAAATTTTAAAATAACAGTATCTGTTCCTATTCAAATATAGCAAGTCACAATGAAGTTTTAAGATCCCACCCAATATACTTACTATAATAATATATAATACCAAAGCGATAACACATGGCCCAAAGACACATGAAGAAATGCTTCATTTTTCATTAGAGAAATGCAAATTAAAACTACACTGAGATACCGCCTCACACCTAAGAGAATGGCATGCATCAACAAGCCAGGAAATGACAGGTGTTAAAGAGGTTGTGGAGGGGGCAGAGGTAGTGCACCCCATTAAACACATATAGTAAAAAGCACAAGGACCCACACGAGGTTCTGGGTTCAAGCCACTGGCTTCCCACCTGTATGGGGAGGAGTCACTTCACAAGAGGCAATGCAGATCTGCAGGTGTTTCTCTTTCTTCATCTCTACTTCCCCTCCTCCCTCAATTTCTCTCTGTCCTACCCAATAAAAAAACGGGGGAAATGCCCTTCAGGAGCAGTGGATTCACAGTGCCAGCACCACGCCCCAGTGACAGCCCTGGAAATTAAATTTTAAAAAAGGTTATGGAGAGGGGCCAGGTGTTGGCACACTTGGTTGAGTGCATGTGTTAAAATACACAAGGACCCAGGTTCGAGTCCCTGGTCCCCACCTGTAGGGGGAGAGCTTCATGAGTGGTGAAACAGTGCTGCAGGTACCTCTCTGTCTTTCTCCCTCTCTACCCTCCCCCTTCCTTCTCAATTTCTGGCTGTCTCTATCCCATAAATAAAATGATTAAAGAAAGAAAGAAAAAAAAAGGTTGTGGAGAGAAGGAAGCTGTTTCACTGCTGGTGGGAATGCAAAGTGGGGCAGACTCTTTGGAAAACTGTATCGACAGTCCTTAAACAAATAAAAATAGAATTACCTTATGACTCAGCAATACCACTCTTGGCATTTATCCAGTGAACACTCAAGCACGAATTAGAAGGGACATGTGCACTCCTCTGTTCATAGCAGCATTGGTCAAAGAGGAGAAGCAGCCTAGATGCCCAGCATCAGATGACAGGCTAAAGAAGTGATTTATTCCATGCTACTCTGCAATAAAAATTTTTAAAAAGATGACATTGTGTCCTTTGGGACAAAATGCATGGACTGGAGGTGATTATGCTTAGTAAAGTAAGTAAAGAGATGAAAGAAAACTTCCAGATGGTTTCACTCATATGTGAAACTTAAAGATCTGATTTATATGATCTTGCCAAAAGAAACAAAACAGAAGCAAGCAAACTGTTTGTAAGACTTAGGAAATTTTCTACTGCATGTCCCTCAGTCACTCCAAAGCTAACCTTGCCAGACAAAGTAAGGACTACAAAAGCTGAATAAGGACAAGAGACTAGCAGACTTTAATGATAACTCTTGGGTCACTACCAGGCCACCCCATCACCGGGGACCAGAGTCAGAGAGTCCTGGGATTCCCACACAGATATGATGGGCCTAGACTTCTAACAGATCCCTCTCACCACTGTCACTGGTCTTCTCCATCAGGAACAACATAAGGGACTTCTCTATGGGCTCCTATAAGACCTGGCCCTCAAGGTGAATCAACAATGGTAGGGAATGGGATATGGAGTTCCGGCAGTGGGAATTGTGTGGAATTGTACCCCTCTCAACCTATGGTTTTGTCAGTGTTTCCATTTTATAAATAAAAACTTAAAAAAGACTTAAGAAAACTATGGTGGTTATCTTTGGAAGGTGGAAGAGTGGGAATACAGAACTTTGGCTGTAGGTGTGGTGTGGAACTATACACTATAACCTTATAATCTTATAACAAACTATTAATTAAAAATTTAAAAAAATTTTTAAAAGACTACTAAAGAACTATTTCCATCAGAAGTTCAAATCAGAGCCAAGGAAGCAGCCCAGCAGATAGAACTTGCACAGACTCTGCCTGAGGTCCTGTATGCCACGGAAAAAGACAAGTGGAACTCCATAAACAGTTGAACAATGCTCTAGTGGTTATCCTCTCTCTACTTTTTAAATAAAATTTTTTTTCATGTGTTAAAAGTCCAAAAATCTTGCTATATTGCCTAAAGATTTCCAGTAGCTTTCTGCTAGATTCTTTAGTCTTTCTATGTATGCTGTCATATTGTCTGCAAAGAGGGAGAGTTTGACTTCTTTCCTTCCAATCTGTACTCCTTTGATTAGTCAATAATTTCTTCGGCTATATATCTTAACTCGTTTTCAGCCACCAGGTTCCAGATGCTAACATGATGCCGACCAGACTTCCCTGGGCAGACAACCCCACCAATGTGTCTTGGAGCTCTGTTTTCTCAGAGCCCTGCTCCACTAGGGAAAGAGAGAGGCAGGCTGGGAGTATGGATCGACCTGTCAATGCCCATATTCCATGGGGAAGCAATTACAGAAGCCAGACCTTCCACCTTCTGCACCCCATAATGACCCTGTGTCCATACTCCCACAGGGTTAAAGAATAGTAAAACCAGGTGGTGGTGCACCTGGTTGAGCGCACATGTTACAGTGCACAAGGACCCAGGTTCAAGCCCCCAGACCCCACCTGCAAGGGGAAAGCTTCACAAGTGGTGAAGCAGTGCTGCAGGTGTCTCTCTCTCTCCCTCTCTATTACGTCCTTTCCTCTCAATTTCTGACTGTCTCTATCCAACAAATAAAGATAAAAAAAAAAAGAATAGTAAAACTATCAAGGGAAGGGATGTGAAACGAAGATTTGGTGGTGGGAATTGTACCCCTCTTATCCTATGGTCTTGTCAGTGTTTCCTTTTTATAAATAAATTAATTAAAACCAAAAGAAAGTCCAAGAACCATTGGCTAACACTGACTGTTTTGGAGTAAACTGAAATGTTCTGCAGTTTTTAGATAGTCAATTTATAGGTATATGATGTGTTTCTCAGAAATATTTTTCAACAGACCCTTTAATTGAGAAGCAGAAGTTCAGATAGCAGTTATAGAGATTAGGCTTTGCATATTTGATTGTGTAAATGTACATTTTCAGCATGGTAGTCGTAGAATTAAATGCACAGCTGCCAAAACTGTTAATGGGAAAAACATACTTAATTTAGTGTTATACTGAAAATATTCCCCTTCCTTCTCAATATATTCAATCAAAAAATTCATTACACAGTGCTCTTATCTACTTTTTTTCAAGGTACCAGAAACTGTTATATTCCATTAGAAATAACTGTTTTGCTAACAAATTTCATATACAAAATGTTAACTTTTCACGTGCTTTTGGGGAAAATGTAATTTATGAGAAAGAAAAATCATTGCCTATGGTTGTAGCATTTCAAGTTTTTTTTTGTTCTTTCAATTATTATGCAAATATGATTGCTATTGTAAAAGACCTTTGTCATGAATTGCTTTGTAATGGGGCAAGGTTACTGAACATTGTTTTTAATAGATGTTTCTATGGCAGTACTTCACATAAGACCTGAAAATAAATTGCTAGTGGTAAAAATGCATCCACCTTTCTCCCCTTAAAGTGCCAGAATTAAAGATGTTTATCCAAATGCTTTTAGTCAGTTCACTTGTATATTTTCACAGCCATGTCTGTGGTAGTAAATATGAAACAATGATCGTCCTCAGCCTTCCTCTGTAGCTGTCACTAAGATGGTGTCATAATGTTTAGAGATAAGCTCTCTAACTGTCAGCATTTGTTATGGTTCACTGATGCGTGATAAACTGAGAGGGACATTGTCTTCTTGCACTAAGTGTATTAATGCAGTAATGGTATTTCTCAATGATTTCATACTCAAGATCAAAACAATGAGATTCATCTGTATTTTCTGCAATTTGCTTATTAATCAATATATACTTCTCATCACTGTCTGATCCCTTATTATACACTTTCTAAGTATTGATTGAGACAAATCTACATTGCAGTTTAAGGATTAACTGGTTTTAACTAATACTTTATTTAGAATAACTGTAATTTCTTAATTCATCTTTTAGCTATTTGTTTTATTTATTTGTTTATTTATTTATTTTGGATAGAGACAGAGAATTGAGAGGGGAAGGAGGGAAAGAGAGAGAGTGAAAGAAAGGAACACTGCTCCACCATTTGTGAAGTTCCCCTCTGTTGGTGGATCAATTCATAACTCACTCTCTCTCTCTCTCTCTCTCTCTCTCTCTCTCTATATATATATATATATATATATATATATATATTCAACTTATCTTTTAGGATTAGTAAAATGGTGTTGTTTATTCTCTTTGTTGTTGTCTTTGAATATTTGGTTTGAGTAAGCACTCCAGATTTCTCTAGTCTGTGTGCATTTTCCTGGTTAAGAGTCCAGTAGACAATAAAATAAGAAAGTAGGCTACAAGTAGGCTAGATTTTTCTATGGAAATCTGAGTCACTCTTTCTTCCAAGTAGAAAATTAAAAGAGGAAGAAACCAAGAAGGCAAACCCATTTATGATAGTATCAAAAAAGCAGATATCTGTCTAGGAAAAGACTTAATGAGGGAGATGAAAGACTTACACAGTGATTACTGAATCCATGACAAAGAAAGCTAAAGGAGACACAGGAAGTGGAAAGATAGCCTGTGCTAGTTGACTGGAGAAATCAGCAACATCAAAATGACAAGCTATTAACTAGACAACAACAAAATCTAGATACAAAATAACATATGGTGGCATACAGTGTCTTGAATAAAATAAAAATTCATTAGCCACGTCAGGAAGTTGACTATAATAAAAACAAAAAATATTTAATAAAAATGGCACAGTATGTGTTAAAGATTAGCCAGAAAAAAAAAGTAAAGTTTTTCTTTCCCATGAGAAATTAGGCAAACAGAAATGAATATTGCTTTCAAAAGGCTAAAAGAGGTTAACTGAGAATTCTATAGCCAATGGGGGGGGGGGGTCTCTGATATCTGATTACTGTAAAAAATGGCGACTAATCCCTAGCACTGCAAAAACGGTATCATCTGTTTTCCATCTACACCATGCCTCGGCCTTGCATGAGCTTAATGTGCAGCTTGGCGATACGAGAATCCGGCATGAAGCCCAGCCAGTCTATCTTGGCGTTACTCTCGATCGCACCCTGTCATTTCACGAACATCTCATAAAAACTGCAGCAAAGGTGGGCGCGAGGAGTTACATCATTGCAAGACTGGCCAGCTCCTCATGGGGCGCGAGCGCTTCCACACTACGATCATCCTCTCTGGCATTATGCTATTCCACTGCAGAATACTGTGCCCCAGGATGGTTCCGTAGCCCCCATGTCCACTTGGTCGATTCCAAATTATATTCCTCCATGAGGATCATTTCTGGAACCATCCGTTCCACCCCGGTTCCATGGCTGCCAGTTCTCAGCAACATCGCCCCGCCAGATATTCGTCGGGATGCGGCATCATCTAAGTTCATTTCCCACGTCTACGCTCGACCGGACCTGCCAATATACGTGGAGATCTTCGCCCACCCTGTCCAACGCTTGACGTCTCGTCACCCAATCTGGTCCCCTATGCCTACACTGAACTTCTCTGTTCCAGTCTCTTGGAAACAGAGCTGGCAGTCAGCTGAGGTAAAGAACAAACACCTCATCACAGACCCCTGTAAGCGTCAACCCGGCTCTGACCTAGCACGTTATGATTGGGCCCTCCTCAATCGCTATCGAACAGGCCATGGCCGGTGCGCCGCTATGTTCCATCGCTGGGGAGCCAGAGACGACCGGAACTGCCCCTGCGGCTCCAGACAGACTATGACCCACATAGTCAACGACTGCCACCTCTCCAGATTCAAAGGTCTCGAAACTTTACATCAGGCTCAACCTGACGCTGTTGACTGGCTACAGAAGAAGGGCAAACGCTAGAAGAAGAAAGGGGGGGGGGTCTGAAAAATGAAGGCAAACTAAAAAAAAAGTTTGAAGAAGAAAGAATGTGCTGCCATTAAATATGGGTCACAGGGAGTTACAAAGACAGTTGTTTTGGAACTGCCTGCTGTATTTAAATACGCATTTAAAGTCACATCTAGAGGTGTCACTTCTAGCTATTTATCCACAAAGTAATACACAATGAGCATACACGAAATGTTAACAAACATTCATGAATTGTTCTTTTTTAATTTTTTTTTAAATTTTTTATTTAAGAAAGGATTAATGAACAAAAACATAAGGTAGGAGGGGTACAACTCCACACAGTTCTTTTTTAATTGGATAGAGACAGAAATTGAGAGTGGAGGAGGAGATTAACAAGGAGGGAGGGAGGGAGGGAGACAGAGAGAGAGAGAGAGACAGACACAGCCCTGCTTCACCACCCATAAAACATTCCCCTGCATTTGGGGACCAAGGGCTTGAACCTGGGTCCTTGCACTGTAATGTGAGCACTTATCCCTGTACCACTGCCTGATTCCTGCCCCTCCACTCTTTTTTTTTTTAACCAGAGCACTGCTCAACTCTGGTTTATGGTGGTGTAGGAGATTAGAGCCTCAGGCATGAGAGTCTCTTTGCATAACCATTATGCTATTTACACCTCCCCCCCTTAAGAGTTTTTAAATATAACTCAGCAGTAGAAAAGACTAATCTGCTATTCTTCAAAGGAAAAAGAAAACAACTGAAGTTGTTATACTAGATGAAATTTGGACTGGACTATGTATTTATTATATGATTCTGTTCATAGCACAATTTCAGCATATGCCTGCCAGGGGTCAAACTTGACTGCTCACTCAGGCAAGTCTTGTGATTTACTTACTGTCTGACTTCCCTGATTGCAAACCAAGCTCATATTCCTGAAGAATTTCTGTTGCATAATGCTGCCAATGCATATTGTAGAGTTATATTACAAGTACTTGAAAAAAGTACTAAGTGATAAACTATTTCAACTATGTATATTGTAAACTTTATCTCAAAAAAGTATGGTCTGCCTGTCACTTTTAGGAAAATGACCGTTGTTGGCAATGATAAAAGAGGTTTTAAAATAAATCATAATACTTCATCTGCAGGGGGAACTTCATAAGCAGTGGACCAGAGCTGTGGATATTTCTTTTGCACTGTATCTCCCACCCGTTTCTCACCCTCTGCCCAGCCAGCATTTGACAATCAACTGAATATGAGAAGTCAGAATCTTTTACTATGCCAGATAATTTTAACGTTTTATATAAACAGAAAAATTTCATTCCTTTCACTGTTCTTAAAATATAACTATTTCTCCTTAGAAAGAGAAAGATCATTCTTTATAGCTAGTATAAGATTTTTCTTTGCTATTATAAAATGAACTGTTAAACTTAAGATGGCTTCAAATTTAATTTCTAAAGTACTGGAAAAACTATAGCAATATTACACATATGAAAATTAGGGGTTTGGTCTAGGAGGTGGTGCAGTGGAGAAAGCATTGGACTCTCAAGCATGAGGTCCTAGTTCAAACCCCAGCAGCATATGTACCAGAGTGATGTCTGATTCTTTCTCTCTCTCTCTCTCTCTCTCTTCCTAATTTCTCATTAATAAATAAAATCTAAAAGAAAAACAAAAAAATTAAGAAATGAAAATATTAGGGGTTTCTAAGCATATGATAATCTTTAAAGCCAAACATCTGAACTTATGTCGTAAAATTTGTATTTTATTTTGTGTAATTGTGCTATATAATTAGAAATTAATTTTGATTTTTGCACTGAATAATAAAAGCATTTTACAAATTAAGTGTTTCACTATCTGAACTGAAAGCTGAATTCAAAGCAGAATCTGACTGAGTTTGGAGATGGCACCAAAGTAAAAATCTCTGGGTGGAGGGTGAGGGTAAATGTTCAGCTTCTTCACTGGGGGGATGGGAGGAAGACACAGACCTTTGGTGGTGGGAATGGTGTTAATATACATTCCTGTTAACTCATAGTCTTATGTATCACTATTTCATTAATATGGAAAAAAAATTAAAAAACAAGAGTATGAGGGATTTGTGCTGTCAAAAGTAGCGTCAGCTCCAAGAGGCTGTATCCGATGTACTTATAATATCATTAGGATTAAATGCTATTATTCATTATTAGACAGAAAGAGTGTTGATACATGCTCTTTTGTGAGTGAATATTGAAAATACCAAAGACAAAGAAATATGTATGGTATGATTTGATTTATATGAAATGTCTAGAATACACAGTACCATAACACTAGAAAATGCAGGTGGTTTTCTAGAATTTAGATAGGTCACATAGGCTCCTGTGCTGAATATGGACCCCAGATCAAATCCATGGGGTTTACAGTCAACAATATTTATACACCTTTCCCATATTTGGGAGCTACTCTCCTCCCTGATCCAGCTTTCTAGCCCTTTTTCCAGCCATGACATCATCTCCCCAGACAATAACCTGGGTCCACCTGCATATCAGAGGTCAGGCTTGGCAAAAACTAATAAAGTCATGGGCCCTTGGGAATATTAACTAAAATAGACCTACTAACTATCTTCAAAACAGAGACCCCAAATCTTCATCTGCAATATTCCAGCCTTTAGGTTCACAATTAGTCAACAATTTGTTCGGGTTATATCTTAACTTGTTTTCAGCCACCAGGTTCCAGATGCTACCATGATGACGACCAGACTTCCATTGACAGATGACCCCACCAATGCATCCTGGAGCTCTGCTTCCTCAGAGCCCTGCCCCACTAGGGAAAGAGAGAGGCAGAATGGGAGTATGGATCGACCTGTCAATGTCCATATTGAGTGGGGAAGCAATTACAGAAGGCAGACCTTCCACCTTCTGCACCCGATGGTGACCCTCGGTCCATACTCCCAAACAGATGAAGAATAGGAAAGCTATCAGGGGAGGGGATGGGATATGGAGCTCTGGTGGTGGGAATTGTACCCCTCTTATCCTATGGTCTTGTCAGTATTTCCAATTTATAAATAAATTTTTAAAAATGTATTAAAAATGAAATTAAACTAGGAGGAAAAGGGAGTTTGTTTTGGTAGCAGGAGTGGGTGGGAATGGTAAACATATTCTATAATTGCAGGTATGATTTTCTGAAATATATTAACAAACCTTTCATCGTAGATATTAGGCAAGTGAAATACTCTTAAAGAAATCAGTTATAAATGAAAGGTCATCTTTCAGAACCCCTAACCTGCAAAGCAGGAAACTTAGAAATATCTCTCAGAGTCAGCTGGTAATGTTCCAGGAATATTTTCATGTTGCTGCACAAATATTACTAAAAAGCATGTTCCTAGATTGATTCAACTACAGTCAACAACTAGTGACCCTCTCTCCATGTGCCCGTGGCCCCATTGAAGTCTTAAGACTAATAATTTACATTTCTTCTATTGCAGTAAAACCTCATTACCTGTCAAAATATATCCACTTCTCACCTTGCTCATCTGTCGCCAAGTACAGGAAGAGAAGGGAATAAGGATAGTCTGTCACTGACCAAAGTTCTCAAGACTCTATTAATGTGTGTTCATGTGCGTGTGTGTGTGTGTGTGTGCGTGTGCGTCAGGGTGTCACTCTGTGTGGGGGTGTTTCTGTATGTGTTCCCAAGTATGCATTTGCATACTTGTGAAGCAAGGGAGAGTCAGCAAGCAAATGGACACAGGGTTTCTCAAGGGGCAGAGACAGGAATCATAAGTAAAGAAGTAGGGAGTTGCTGCTCCCCCAAACAAAGATTTCCTACTCAGACAGAAAGCGATGGTGAAACAGCTAACCCATAGGAATCAGAAAGACTATGATCTGAGGTTGCTACATGCTTTATATTTCACCCTTTTTTGTTTAGAAAATATTTATTTATTTATTTATTTACTATTTTCTTTATTTATTGGATAGAAACAGCCAGAAATCGAGAGGGAAGGAGGAGATAGACAGAGAGACACCTGCAGCCCTGCTTCACCACTTGCAAAGCTGCAGGTGGGGGCCAAGGGGTCGAACTCAGGTCCTTTCGCGCTGTAACATGTCACTCAACAAGATGCACCACCACCCGGCCCCAGAAAATATTTATTTTTTGTGGGAGGGAGGATGGGAGAGAGAAAGAGAGATAGAGAGATAGAGAGACAGAGAGACAGAGAGAGAGCTCAAAATATCCCCCCAGCATCTAGCACATGCAGCACCAAAGACAGAACCAAGAAACTCAATTCATGCATGTGTTGTACTTTCCCACTAAGCCACCACCCTGGTCACTGAATTGTTCCTTTAATTTCTTTTCTATTCTTTCCTTTTTATTTATTAGTTAATTTATTTACAGAATAAAAATAGAAAATATCAGGGGTCGGGTGGTAGCACAACGGGTTAAGCACCGGTGGCGCAAAGCATAAGGACCTGTGTAAGGATACCAGTTTGAGCCCCTGGCTCCCCATCTGCAGAGGGTGGGGGGGGTTCATGAGTGGTGAAGCAGATCTGCCTGTATCTTTCTCCACCCCCTCTGTCTTTCCCTCCTCTCTCAATTTCTCTCTGACCTATCCAACAACAACAATAATAATAACCACAACAAAAGGGAAAAAAATGGCCTCCAGGAGCAGTGGATTTGTAGTGTAGGCACTGAGCCCCAGTAATAACCCTGGAGACAAAAAGAAGAGAAAAGAAAAGAAAAGGGAGGAAAGGAAAGGAAAGGAAAAAGGAAAGGAAAGGAAAGGAAAGGAAAGGAAAGGAAAGGATGACAAAACCACAGGATAACCAGAGTTCCATATCCCACGCCCTCCATTGAAAGCTTTCCTATTCTTTATCCCTCTGGGAGCATGGACCCAGGATCATTATGGAGTGCAGAAGGTGGAAGGTCTGCTCTGTTGATATATCATGGTAAAGTGATTAAACCTAGAACCTTGGAACTTCAGACATTAAAATACTTTGCATAAGCATTAGGCTGTCTCCCTCCACCCTTTCTATTTAAAGTGTGTATTTGGTCTATCCCAGGCCTCTTCACCACACAGTATTGTATAGAAGGTGAGGAGGCTAAATAATCTACATTTCTACTCCTAGGCGATCAATTAAATCATAAGAAGTTTTGTAAAACATTATCTACACTTAATGTTTGTTTATTGCCACCAGAACTATTATGCCTTCACCATGAACCAACCTACTGCCATAGCAGCTACTTCCTTCTTTCTTTTTCTTTTCTTTCTCTCTTTCTTTTAGGTAGAGGAAGAGAGAAATTGAGAAGCCAGAGGGAGATAGGGACACACACACACACACACACACAGAGAGAGAGAGAGAGAGAGAGACCGGCAGCACTGCTTTACAGCTAGTGCTTGAAACAGGATTTTTGTTGTTGTTGTTGTTGTTTTTCCTCCAGAGTTATTGCTGTGGCTTGGTGCCTGCACTATGAATCCACTGCTCCTGGAGGCTTTTTTTTTCTTTCCATTTTTTTGTTGCCCTTGATGTTGTTATTGTTGGATAGGACAGAGAGAAATCGAGAGAGAAGAGGAGACATAGAGGGGGAGAGAAAGACACCTGCAGACCTGTTTCACTGCCTCTGAAGCGAACCTCCTGCAGGGGGCTAGAGCCAGGATCCTTAAACTGGTCCTTGTGCTACAAGCCACGTGAGCTTAACCTGCTGTGCTACTGCCCGACCTCTGAAACAGATGCCCTCTACCCAGATACCACTACCCAGCCCGGAATGTATTTTATAAATACACAAATGTAAGTTTGTATTAGTCACAAAATAAACGTCAGTGTTTTTCTTACTACTCAAAAATTTTCCTCTAGTCTCTTATGTACTCCACAAAGGCAGTGGATACTCTTTCGGTGTTTACTTACTTAATGGAGAAGCAATGGATTTATAACACAAGTAATGAAAAGCAAAAGCAGAGGAAATATTAAATATAAGGCAAAGGAAACAATAGGCAATTAAAAGTTAACACAAAGAAAGTAAAGCTAAAGCTAAGAGTTTAATACCATGTCAAAATAGAGTTACACTGAAGATATACGCTGTTCAACTCTATGAACAAAAGTACAATTCACATGCCAGAAGAAGGAAACTAATCTCGTTAAGCTATGCATTCATGTAAAATTAGTCTCTGCCTCTCTGTCTGAAAGCAGCACTTAGGCCTTTTTAATTTTTATGGCTTCTGGTATTAGGTAATTGTAGTCATGTTACAATCAAATTCTTCACAATTCAGATCTGTTCTGACTGCTGCTAGAGTCAGTTCTTTCCCTTTGACTAGCCCAACACAGAATTCATTTATTTTGCTACAGAATGTTGTAGACTGTGAACTTCACAGGGATAGAGGAAGTTGCTATCTTAGAGGCGTCATGTGTAAAACAAAAAGCTGTGTCAGCAATAATTTGGTTTCAGATAGAAAAGGATAAACATCAGCAATGGAAATGATGGCTAGCCGCCAAATGTAGTTGTCTGCTAAGACAACTACTGGCCATCTACCCCTGAATTTTTTATGGGAAGGTTAATGGTTCCATCTCTCATCAGTAACCACTCTGACTTTCTCATTCTGGGGAAAAAAAATTAGATAGTATATAAACAAATTTACTTCAAAAGGATGTCAATCGAATTTACAATCAAAACTGACGTCAGTTGTTAAGTCTTGGTCAATAAAAGTTATTGCCAAAAAGCCATAATTAAAAAAAAAAAAGCCATAATTTATACAGGTAATCTAGGCTTAAGAAATATCCTTCACCCCAGATTAAATTGATGGGATTTACAGTTAACAATATTTATATACTTTTCCCATATTTGGGAGCTACTCTCTGCCTAGATCCAGTCTTCTAGTCCTATTTCCAACCCAGACAACATCTCCCCAAACAATACCTTTGGTCCACCTGCATGTTAGCTGCTGGGCTCAGGCAAAATTCAGTAAAGTCATAGCTTCCTTGGAATATACCTAAAATAGAACTACCAGCTTTTTCCAAAATGCAGACCCCAAATCTCATCTGCTATATTTTTATCTTTAGATTCCTGATGATAAAATAATTGTTCTGCTTTATATCTTAATGTTTTTTTCAGCCACTAAGTTGCAGATGCTACCATGATGCCAACCTGACATCTCCAGGCAGATGACCTTACCAATGTGTCCTGGAACTTCACCTCACCAGAGCCCTGCCCCACTAGAGAAAGATAGAGACAGACTGGGAGTATGGGTCAACCTGCTAATAAGGCCCATGTCCAGAGGAGAAGCAATTACAGAAGCCAGACCTTACACCTTCTGCACCCCATAATGATCCTGGATCCATGTTTCCAGAGGGATAAAGAATAGGTTTCTTTTGCTGTGAAGAAGCTTTTTAATTTGATGTAGTACCATAGGTTTATACTTGCCTTAGTCTTCTTTGTAATTGGATTCGTTTCATTGAAGATGTCTTTAAAATTTATGTGGAAAAGAGTTCTGCCAATATTGTCTTCTAAGTATCTGACAGTCTGGTCTAACATCCAGGTCCTTCATCCAATTGGAATTTACTTTTGTATTTGATGAAATACAGTGGTTCAGTTTCATTCTTCTGCATGTTTCAACCCATTTTTTCCAACACCATTTGTTGAAGAGACTCTGGTTTCCTCATTTAATAGTTTGGGCACCTTTGTCAAAGATTAGACGTTCATAGGTGTGGGGGCTCACTTCTGGGCTCTCAATTCTATTCCACTGGTCAGTGTGTCTATTCATGTTCCAGTAGCAAGGTATTTTGATGATAATGGCCCTATAATACAATTTGAGATCTGGGAGTTTGATGCCTCCGGTTCTGTTCTTTTTTCTCAAGATTGTTTTGGCAATTCTAGGTCTTTTCTGGTTCCAGATAAACATTTGTAGCATTTGTTCTATTCTCCTAAAAAAATATGCTTGGGATCTTGATGGGGATAACATTAAATTTGTAGATGGCTCTGGGTAGTATATTCATTTTGATGATGTTAATTCTACCAACCCATGAACATGGAATATCTTTCCACTTCTTTGTGTCTTTTTCAATTTCCTTGAGTAGTGATTCATAATTTTCAGTATACAAGTCTTTCACTTCTTTGGTTAGGTTTACTCCTACATCAAATTAAAAAGCTTCTTCACAGCAAAAGAAACCACTACCCAAACCAAGAGACCCCTCACAGAATGGGAGAAGATCTTTACATGCCATACATCAGACAAGAGTTTAATAACCAACATATATAAAGAACTTGCCAAACTCAACAACAAGACAACAAATAACCCTATCCAAAAATTGAGGGAGGACATGGACAGAATATTCACCACAGAAGAGATCCAAAAGGCCGAGAAACACACGAAAAAAATGCTCCAAGTCTTTGACTGTCAGAGAAATGCAAATAAAGACAACAATGAGATATCACTTCACTCCTGTGAGAATGTCATACATCAGAAAAGGTAACAGCAGCAAATGCTGGAGAGGGTGTGGGGTCAAAGGAACCCTCCTACACTGCTGGTGGGAATGTCAATTGGTCCAACCTCTGTAGAGAACAGTCTGGAGAACTCTCAGAAGGCTAGAAATGGGCCTACCCTATGATCCTGCAATTCCTCTCCTGGGGATATATCCTAAGGAACCCAACATATCCATCCAAAAAGACTGTGTACACATATGCTCTTGGCAGCACAATTTGTAATAGCCAAAACCTGGAAGCAACCTAGGTGTCCAACAACAGATGAGTGGCTGAGCAAGTTGTGGTATATATACACAATGGAATACTACTCAGCTACTAAAAATGGTGACTTCACCATTTTCAGCCGATCTTGGATGGACCTTGAAAAATTCATGTTGAGGGGTGGGAAGATGGCGGCGGCCTGAAAAATCGCTAACAGCGAGTGCTCTGATAGCATCGTCGGCAACGGTAGGATTTTCTGCCTTTAGCAGGCCAGTCAATAAGGGGGGGGCACCAAAGAAGAGATTACAGTTTAATTTGGGTAAACAATTAGAGCAAAGGTGACAGGGACTAGCGGGGTGCCAGAATTCCCAGGCGGCGCCAGGCAAGGCGAGTGCGCCGGGCATTGTCCTCCGCCCGCCTGGGAAGGCGGCTCCTCCGCCTGTTGCAGAGCGCGGCGGGCAGAGGACCCGGAGAGAGCACTTTAGCTCGGGGGCTGCCTCTTGGGAGTCGCCAGGGTCCACCGCGACCCTGAGGGTGGATCCAAAGACTTCTTGAGTATAGCTCTCATTGGATCAAAGGACTTGGAGCTAGTTTTCATTTTTGAGAAATCCTTTAAAAAAGTCTGGAGGGCGGGGTTTCCCGGAAGATGGCGATTGAGAAGCGGCTAGCCTTTGAGCTCCGGACACATCTCGTGTAAACAATAGGATTTTCTGCCTTTAGCAGGCCAGTCAATAAGGGGCCATAACGGTCATACCAAGGATGTGTCTATAACTTAATTTGGGTTAAGAATTAGAGTAGGGGAAAAAATTCTTTTTTCTTCCTTTTAATTTTCAGGCATACATCCTTCCCGCCGCCCCCCCCCCCCCATAAGCAATGCCTGGGACCAGCTACTAGCAGGATACCCCATACCACCAAACAGGGTTTTTTTTTTTTTTTAATTCACTGATACACATTTGGGAAGTTCCTCGCACTGCTCTTTAATTACAACTCTTCTTCTTATCTTCTCCCTTTTCTCTCTCTTATCTCTCTCTCTCTCTCTCTTTTTTTTTAATCTTGTCATACACTTCTTCTTTCTTCTTTGCCTTTCTGAATTTGTGAATTACTTTGGGGAAGAAATCTGACCCAGAGTGGACTCTCTATGTGTCTATCTCTGCTCTAGTTCCCTTTACACTCTTGTTACCCTTAGAATATACACTGGATAGTCGATTTGCATAACTGTCTATTCTTGCTATCCTCTCTTCCTTTTCTCTTTCTTCACTGGGATTTGGTTACTATTTTTTCACGGACTGGAGAAATTGTTTGGCTAACTGGTAACGATTAAACTCCTTCAATACTTACTTCAGTTGCTACTATTATTCCGGAGGTTGGTGAGTGCAATTGTCATAAAGGTATTTAGTACAGTGTTACTTGTGCTCAAAACACAACAACTGAGGAACAACAGAGCATTAAAAAAAAAAAAGAGAGAGAAACACATAAATTAAAAAAAAAATGGGTAGATTAAAAACAAATAAAACTGCTACCCCAATGAATGAAGACAAGAGCCCAGAAGAAACCACAAATCAGTCAGAAGTAACCATAGATAAGAAAAGTATGCAAGCAATAATAAACTTATTAATCACAGAAATGAAAACAACATTGGAGGAAAGGAATGGCAGTATTAGGGAAACAACAGTTGAGACCCCCAAGGAAAATACTGATTATCTTGAGACAATTAGAGAACTGAAAGCTGACATAGCTGTAATGAAGAAAGAAGCTGAGGCAAGGGAAAGCAGACTAACAGAAGCAGAAAACAGAATTAGTCAGACAGAGGATGAGTTAGAGAAAACTAAGAAAGAGGTGAAAGAGCTTAAAAAGAGATTGAGAGACACTGAAAACAACAACAGAGAAATATGGGATGATCTCAAAAGAAGTAACATTCGTATAATTGGCCTGCCAGAGGAAGAAAGAGAGGAAGGGGAAGCAAACATTCTAGAGGAAATAATACAAGAAAATTTCCAGACCTGAATAACAAAGGATATCAAGGTGCAAGAGGCCCAGAGAGTACCAAACAGAATCAACCCCGACCTGAAAACACCAAGACACATCATAGTCACAATGAGAAGAAGTAAGGATAAAGAAAGGATCCTAAAGGCTGCAAGAGAGAAACAAAAAGTCACATACAGGGGAAAACCCATAAGACTTTCTGCAGATTTCTCAAACAAACTCTAAAAGCCAGAAGGGAGTGGCAAGATATCTATCGAGCCCTGAATGAAAAAGGGTTTCAAACAAGGATTATATATCCTGCTAGACTTTCATTCAAGCTAGATGGAGGGATCAAAACCTTCTTAGACAAACAACAGTTAAAGGAGGCAACTATCACCAAGCCGGCCCTGAAAGAGGTACTAAAAGACCTCTTATAAACAAGAACATCACTATAATACTTGCAATATATCAGAGTAAACAAATTGTTTTTTAGAACAATGGCACTACAATACATTAAATCCATAATATCAATAAATGTCAATGGCTTAAACTCACCCATCAAAAGGCACAGGGTGGGGGGATGGATCAGAAAACATAACCCAACCATATGCTGCTTGCAAGAATCACATCTGTCACAACAAGATAAACACAGACTTAAAGTGAAAGGATGGAAAACTATCATACAGGCTAACGGTCCACAAAAAAGGGCAGGAACAGCCATTCTCATCTCAGACACGATAGATTTTAAATTAAATAAAGTAATAAAAGATAGGCAAGGACATTACATAATGATTAGAGGATCAATCAGCCAAGAAGACTTAACAATTATTAACATCTATGCACCCAACGAGGGACCATCTAAATACATTAAACACCTATTGAAAGAATTTCAAAAATACATCAATAGTAATACAATAATAGTGGGAGACTTCAATACCCCACTCTCACACTTAGACAGATCAACAAAGCAGAGAACCAATAAAGATACAAGAGAATTGAATGAAGAGATTGACAGACTAGACCTCTTGGACATTTTCAGACTCCTCCACCCCAAAAAACTGGAATACACCTTCTTTTCAAATCCACACAACACATACTCAAGGATAGAACATGTTAGGCCACAAAGACAGCATCAATAAATTCAAGAGCATTGAAATCATCCCAAGTATCTTCTCAGACCACAGTGGAGTAAAACTAACTTTTAACAACAAACGGAAAATTATTAAAAGACATAGAATTTAGAAACTAAACAACATGCTCCTTAAGAACCACTGGGTCAGACACTCACTCAAACAGGAAATTCAAATGTTCCTGGAAACTAATGAAAATGAAGACACAACCTATCAAAATATTTGGGACACAGCTAAAGCAGTACTGAGAGGGAAACTTATAGCTATACAATCACATATTAAACACCAAGAAGAAGCCCAAATGAACGAACTTACTACACACCTCAAGGACTTAGAGGAAGAGGAACAAAGGAACCCAAAAGCAACCAGAAGGACAGAAATCACTAAAGTTAGAGCAGAAATAAACAACATCGAAAATAAAAGAACCATACAAAAGATCAATGAAGCCAAATGTTGGTTCTTTGAAAGATTAAACAAAATTGACAAACCCCTAGCCAGACTCACCAAACAAAAAAGAGAGAAGACTCAAATTAATAGAATTGTAAACGATACAGGAGATATCACAACTGACACCACAGAAATCCAGAGAATTCTGCGAAACTTCTATAAAGAACTATATGCCACCAAGCTAGAGAATCTGGAAGAAATGGAACAATTCCTAGAAACCTATGCACTTCCAAAACTGAACCAAGAAGAACTACAAAATCTAAATGCACCAATCACAGACAAAGAAATTGAAACCGTTATTAAGAATCTCCCCAACAACAAAAGTCCTGGACCAGATGGCTTCACAAACGAATTCTACAAAACTTTCAGGAAACAGTTAATACCCATACTTCTTAAGCTATTCCATAAGACTGAAGAAACAGGAATACTCCCTTCCACCTTTTATGAAGCCAACATCACCCTGATACCAAAAGCTGATAGGGACAGAACAAAAAAGGAAAACTACAGACCAATATCTCTGATGAACATAGATGCCAAAATATTAAACAAGATCTTGGCCAACCGGATACAGCAACACATCAAAAAGATTGTTCATCATGACCAAGTGGGATTCATCCCAGGAATGCAAGGCTGGTTCAACATCTGTAAATCAATCAATGTCATTCATCACATCAATAAAAGCAAAGCCAAAAACCACATGATTATCTCAATAGATGCAGAGAAAGCCTTTGACAAAATCCAACACCCATTCATGCTCAAAACTCTACAAAAAATGGGAATAGATGGGAAATTCCTCAAGATAGTGGAGTCTATATATAGCAAACCTACAGCCAACATCATACTCAATGGAGAGAAGCTGAAAGCAATCCCCCTCAGATCAGGGACTAGACAAGGCTGCCCACTGTCACCGTTACTCTTCAACATAGTATTGGAAGTTCTTGCCATAGCAATCAGGCAAGAGAAAGAAATCAAAGGGATACAGATTGGAAGGGAAGAAGTCAAGCTCTCACTATTTGCAGATGATATGATAGTATACATAGAAAGACCTAAAGAATCCAGTAGAAAATTACTGGAAGTTGTTAGGCAATATAGCAAGGTATCAGGCTACAAAATCAATGTACAAAAATCAGTGGCATTTCTTTATGCAAACACTAAATCTGAAGAAGAAGACATCCAGAAATCACTCCCATTTACTGTTTCAGCAAAATCAATCAAATACCTAGGAATAAAGTTGACCAAAGAAGTGAAAGACTTGTATGCTGAAAACTATGAGTCGCTACTCAAGGAGATAGAAACTGATACCAAGAAATGGAAAGATATCCCATGCTCATGGATTGGAAGAATAAATATCATCAAAATGAACATTCTCCCCAGAGCCATATACAAATTTAATGCAATACCCATCAAAGTTCCACCAAGCTTCTTTAAGAGAATAGAACAAACACTACAATCATTTATCTGGAACCTGAAAACACCTAGAATTGCCAAAACCATCCTAAGGAAAAGAAACAGAAATGGAGGCATCACACTCCCAGACCTCAAACTATATTATAAAGCCATCATCATCAAAACAGCATGGTACTGGAACAAAAATAGGCACACAGACCAGTGGAACAGAATTGAAAGCCCAGAAGTAAATCCCAACACCTATGGGCATCTAATCTTAGATAAGGGGGCCCAAAGGATTAAATGGAAGAAGGAGGCTCTCTTCAATAAATGGTGCTGGGAAAACTGGGTTGAAACATGCAGAAGAATGAAATTGAACCACTTTATCTCACCAGAAACAAAAATCAACTCCAAATGGATCAAAGACCTAGATGTCAGACCAGAAACAATCAAATACTTAGGGGAAAACATTGGTAAAACACTTTCCCATCTACACCTCAAGGACATCTTTGATGAATCAAACCCAATTGCAAGGAAGACCTAAGCAGAAACAAACCAATGGGACTACATCAAATTGAAAAGCTTCTGCACATCCAAAGAAACTATTAAACAAACAGAGAGACCCCTCACAGAATGGGAGAAGATCTTCACATGCCAGACATCAGACAAGAAACTAATCACCAAAATATATAAAGAGCTCAGCAAACTTAGCCGCAAAAAAGCAAATGACCCCATCCAAAAATGGGCAGAGGAAATGAACAAAACATTCACCACAGAGGAGATCCAAAAGGCCAACAAACATATGAAAAACTGCTCTAGGTCACTGATTGTCAGAGAAATGCAAATTAAGACAACACTAAGATACCACCTCACTCCTGTAAGAATGGCATCCATCAAAAAGGACAGCAGCAACAAATGCTGGAGAGGATGTGGGGACAGAGGAACCCTTTTACATTGCTGGTGGGAATGTAAATTGGTACAGCCTCTGTGGAGAGCAGTCTGGAAAACTCTCAGAAGGCTAGACATGGACCTTCCATATGACCCAATAATTCCTCTCCTGGGGTTATACCCCAAGGACTCCATAACACCCAACCAAAAAGAGGTGTGTACTCCTATGTTCATAGCAGCACAATTCATAATAGCTAAAACCTGGAAGCAACCCAGGTGCCCAACAACAGATGAATGGCTGAGAAAGCTGTGGTATATATACACAATGGAATACTATGCAGCTATCAAGAACAATGAACCCACCTTCTCTGACCCATCTTGGACAGAGCTAGAAGGAATTATGTTAAGTGAACTAAGTCAGAAAGTTAAAGATGAGTATGGGATGATCCCACTCATCAACAGAAGCTGACTTAGAAGATCTGAAAGGGAAACTAAAAGCAGTACCTGATCAAATTGTAAGTAGGGCACCAAAGTAAAAACCCAGTGGTGAGGGGTAGACATGTAGCTTCCTGGGCCAGTGGGGGGTGGGAATGGGCGGGAGGGATGGGTCACAGTCCTTTGGTGATGGGAATGGTGTTTATGTACACTCCTAGCAAAATGTAGACATATAAATCAGTAGTTAATTAATATGAGAGGGGGAAATCAATTGTATGTCTCAAAGGTTCTCAAAAGACAAACTGAATCTTTTTAATAGATAGGCTACATATTTGATATACGGACTCTCTCAAAAGCCTAGACCAAGTAGATTAGAAGCTTCCAATAGCACAGCTATATACAAGATACTGGGTACTGTACAGCAAACCATAACAAAGGGACTTTTCAAAGTTAACCCAATTAACAAATAATGTGATGATAATATTAACTATTGATTGTCTTTTTGAACCCTAAGACAGCAGGAACCTCACATCTTCACTATAGAGCCCCTACTTCCCCCAGTCCTGGCACCCTTGGATAGGGCTCACTTTCCCGTATGCATCTCCCAATCCATACCAAATAATATTGCATCCGCCGATCACAACCTAACCAAAGCAACGATTGCCATCTCAACATGCTTCACCTCAGAGTGTATCCAGAGACTTCACGTGTGGAATGACAACCCTTCAGCTTCATTACTCGGGTGAGACCTTTCCTTTTATAGTACACTCTAATTTCATCTCAGGTAGTTCACTTTCTAACAAAGTCCCATAACCTAGACATACACCAGTTTCTGTGAGAGAGAGCGTATGTGCACACGTATCCATAAACTACTGCAAAATATATACCTGAAAGCAGAAGTACACTAGAGTTTGCAGTGAGTACCTCCCTAACACTTCCTCTCCACTATTCCAAACTTGGGATCCATGATTGCTCAACAAATTGTTTGGCTTTGTATGTTAACTCTCTTTTCAATCACCAGGTTCCAGATGCCACCAGGATGCTGGCTAGGCTTCCCTGGATTGAAGACCCCACCAATGTGTCCTGGAGCTCAGCTTCCCCAGAGACACACCTTACTAGGGAAAGAGAGAGGCAGACTGGGAGTATGGACCGACCAGTCAACGCCCATGTTCAGCGGGGAAGCAATTACAGAAGCCAGACCCTCTACCTTCTGCAACCCTCAACGACCCTGGGTCCATGCCCCCAGAGGGCTAGAGAATGGGAAGGCTATCATGGGAGAGGGTGGGTTATGGAGATTGGGTGGTGGGAATTGTGTGGAGTTGTACCCCTCCTACCTTATGCTTTTGTTCACTAATCCTTTCTTAAATAAAAAATTTAAAAATAAAAAATAAATAAATAAATAAATAAAAATAAAATAAATAAATAAATAAATAAAAATCATGTTGAGGGAGTCGGGCTGTAGCGCAGCGGGTTAAGCACAGGTGGCGCAAAGTGCAAAGACCTGCGTCAGGATCCCGGTTCGAGCCCTAGCTCCCCACCTGCAGGGGAGTCGCTTCATAAGCGGTGAAGCAGGTCTGCAGGTGTCTTTCTCTCCCCCTCTCTGTCTTCCCCTCCTCTCTCCATTTCTCTCTGTCCTATCCAACAACGATGACAATAACTACAACAATAAAATAACAAGGGCAACAAAAGGGAATAAATAAATAAAATAAATATTAAAAAAATATCATGTTGAGTGAAATAAGTCAGAAACAGAAGGATGAATATGGGATGATCTCACTCTCAGGCCTAAGTTGAAAAACAAGATCAGAAAAGAAAACACGGGAGTCGGGCTGTAGCGCAGCGGGCTAAGCGCAGGTGGCGCAAAGCACAGGGACGGGCATAAGGATCCCGGTTTGAACCCCGGCTCCCCACCTGCAGGGGAGTCGCTTCACAGGCGGTGAAGCAGGTCTGCAGGTGTCTGTCTTTCTCTCCCCCTCTCTGTCTTCCCCTCCTCTCTCCATTTCTCTCTGTCCTATCCAACAACGACAACAACAATAATAACTACAACAATAAAAACAACAAGGGCAACAAAAGGGAATAAATAAATAAAATAAATATTAAAAAAAAAAGAAAAGAAAACACAAGTAGAACCTGAAATGGAATTGGCAGGTCCAAGAAGGATTCAGAGGACCTAGTGGGGGTTGTATTGTTATATGGGAAACTGGGGAATGTTATGCATGTACAAACTATTGTACTTACTGTTGAATGTAAAACATTAATTCCCCAATAAAAAAATCAGAAAGAAAAAAAATAATTAATCAATTAATTTTAAAAAGAATGAAGACTGGAGCAGCACTGTGGATAATGGGCAGATGACAAAAGAACATTCTAGAGATAGAGAAACCAGGGAGAAGGGTGTCAAGCAGGCAAAAGATTGAGAGCACTGAGCCTACCAGAAAGAGAAATGAGAATTTTATGAGGTGCCCTCACAGCAGGCTGGGCGTCCTCTAAGTTTCTGTCTTGGAAACCTTGGCTTGTTGCTAGATACTTTGGCACCTTTGACAGAGACCAGGAGAGCCAGGACAAAGACAGGCTTTCAGCTCTGGATGCCAAGTGCAAGGAAGTTCAGCATCCTCAAAAGTGCATTAGACATTTTAAACATAGGAGAAGGGTCAAAAAAAAAAAAAAGAAAAGAATAGGAAGGCCTCCAATGGAGGGGATGGGATATGGAACCCCAGATCATGGGAATTGTGTAGAATTGTACTCCTCTTATCCTATAGTCTTGTCAATCATTATTAAATCAATAAAAATAAATATCCTAAACATATAAGTAGTAAAGAAAAAAAAAACTTTATTAGTCTTTTTGAAAGCAGTCTTTATATAATGAGAATTTAAGACCAACTGTGTTTGAAGCTCTGCATAATTACTGTAAGAGGAGAAGATACTGAAATACAGTTCCTATGCCAGTTCAATGTGTCTTCTTCATTAAGCAAATGAGAATCTAATAACAAGGCCAGGATATCATGATGAAAGAGTGAATTCATATGATAATCCTCATACTGACCTAGGTAGCCCTTTTGAAAAATGGTACGGACTTTTGTCCAACAATATTCTTAGAAGACTAATTGATTTTCAATAGATTCTTTAAGTAACAGATTGTCTAGCTCTGTATAAGTAATGATCATTACAATTATTCCCTGATGCTACTGGCAGAATTTAACTTGTGCTTTACAGGTCGTAAGTATGGTAATATTTTAAAAAGATATCTTAACAAATTATGCTATAGTTATAGCCTAATTTTACCCAAATCACTCATATTTCCTAATGCCTACTGTCCTAATGCATAGATATGCACTTTTCTTTATGCATATTTTGCTTGCTGTTCATCACAAATATTCCTGTTAATTTACTCTTAGATGGAATGAGAGTCAAAACGTCATTGACACATAATACTAACAGTCTATTCATCGACAAAAATGTTCCACATGAGAGTGCTACAAATTTTAAGTAAGTCACTTATACTTGCTTAAGTCTACTGAATTCTACATCAAGGCTGCTTGCAAATATTCAGTTGTGGCAAGTAGATGTCGTTAACATGCCGAAGAAAGGATATTTCTAACACTTAGAAAACACTAGCAGGAATGGAAAATTACTATGTGATCAACAGTGACAAGAGACTAAAGCATAGTTATAGAAAACACATTGAACTGGCATAGGAACTGTATAAAGCATGTTGGAAAGCACTCCAGATGCCAAGAAAATTAAACTTTCAGACATTCAGATAATAATAAATGCAACTAGATATACAGAGTTTATTTTTCAACTTAATCCTAGTGAGGGCAGAATCCTGACACATTTCTCTGCTTCACTGCAAATGAACATGACCATTCTTTAATGCAATGCACTCTGTTTCAAAGGTTTTACTACACACATAATGACTCAGATCTCAGTTTTAGCTTAGTAAACAAACCGACTTGAAAGTGGATGGCCCATTAACAAAATACATTTTCTAAAACTCAACATTAAGTGCAAAGGGATGAATATGTATTATGTGCTCCATTTAAAATGACTTTACAAAATATGATGTTTTAAAATAGTATAATTTATAATTTCTTGAGGTAGAATATTTAAATATTTTCCACTAAAACAATGTGCTTAAAATGTTCTGGGGGGGGTGGGGTCTGGCGGTAGCTCAGTGGGTTAAGCGCACGTGGCGCAAAGCACAAGGACCGGCCTAAGGATCCTGGTTCAGGTCCCCGGCTCCCCACCTGCAGGGGAGTCATTTCACAGGTGGTGAAGCAGGTCTGCAGGTGTCTATCTTTCTCTCCCCCTGTCTTCTTCTCTCTCCATTTCTCTCTGTCCTATCCAACAACAAACGACATCAACATCAACAATAACAATAACCACAACAAGGCTACAACAACAAGGGCAACAAAAGGGGTTGGGGGGAATGGCCTCCAGGAGCAGCAGATTCATGGTACTGGCACTAACCCCCAGCAATAACCCTGGAGGCAAAATAAATAAATAAATAAATAAATAAAAGTTCCAGAGCAAAACAGCAATGTCTACTACAATTATATTTTAAGAGCTATCTGAGTCATGCTAAATTCTGCTCTTGACGGAACCTAAAATGCTATGTGGTGTTTTGAACTGTTATCTTAACAAGTGTCCACAAGTTACAGCCACTGCAACAGTATTTACATTTGTGAGATGACTATTTCCTTTAATTGAGGGGTTCCTAAGTGTTCATAAAATAGATTATGTCTGAAATGAATAAGCAGAAGCCAGGAGAGTGGCACAGTACTTGCAAGCATGAAATTCTGAGCGAGTCCTCGGCATTGTGTGTGCCAGAATGATGCTCTGGTTGTCTCACTAATAAATAAAGGATTACAGGAGGTGGGCGGTGACGCACCGGGTTAAGCACACAAGAGTACAAAACAAATGATTACCTGCACAAGGATCCCAGTTTGAGCCACTGGCTTCCCACCTGCAGGGGGGTCACTTCACAAGCAGTGAAGCAAGTCTGCAAGTGTCTATTCTTCTCTCTCCCTCTCTAACTCCCTTCCCCTCTCAACTTCTCTCTGTCCTATCCAATGAAACAGAAAAAAAAAAAAAAAGAACAGGAGCAGTGGATTTGTAGTGCAGGTTCAGAGCCCCAGCGATAAGTCTGGAGCCTAAAATAAGTAAATAAATAAATAAATAAATAAATAAATAAAGCACTACAATTTTAAAATCAGTAAGCAAAAGAGATATAAGGTTTTTATTCTTCCTACAAGTAGAAAAAATATCAGAAAGAGAATTGAGCATACTTTAAATGGTTTTGACGCTGGCTATGGGCAGGGATTTCTGGGCAGAGTGGAAGTCTATGTAGACATCAACTAAGGATCCTGGAACCTTCCCTCTCCAGAGCTCTACCCCAACTAGGGAAAGATAGAAACTGGGTGGTGGTAGCGCAGTGGGTTAAGCACAGGTGGTGCAAAGCACAAGGACTGACGTAAGGATCCCAGTTCAAGCCCCCTGGACCCTACCTGCTGGGGGAAAGCTTCACAAGTGAAGTAGGGCTGCAGGTGTTTCTATGTTTCTCTCCCTCTCTATCTCCCCCTCCACTCTCAATTTCTTCTGTCTCTACCCAATAATAAATAAATAAAAAACAACAAAAAATATTTTTAAAAAATAAAAAAGGATAATTGAAGTAATCATAAACACTATATTAAATGACTTATGCAATTGGGTTTCTCCCCTCCCCCCAACACAGCTTCTCCTAAACAAATGTGCTTCTACTTCATCTTTCAACTCACACCTTCATACTGGATTGGTCAGTATTAGAAAAAAAATGGGTACTTTCACTTACACCAGCATACTAGGAAAAACATCTTAATCCATTTCTTCTTTGAGCAAATGCCTCCTCCTCATTATTGAAAGCTTAAACGGACATATGGAAGTGAAGTTTATTCTAACTACTTACTCTCCACCTGGTGGTGAAAATGAGCACCTCTGGTTTACTGAAAATGAACACATACTGATTTTTTTGTGTGCACTTTATTCAAAAAGTTTTCAAAGTTTTAGAGGCTGCTGTTAGGAGCTCTGCCTAGAAATGTAAATGTCGGATCTTATGCAGAGCTATTTTTGTGTTTTTGAGAAATGTCCCCACTCAAATTTTTGGAAATTATCCAAAAAGACTAGACCAATTCACATTCCTACCAACACCATATAGAAGTTCCTCTTTCACCACACCATGGCTAGCACTTGCTTTTTTTCTGACACTTTCAATGAAGGTCACTCTTATAAGAATCAGTCAGTATATCTCAGTGTTGTCTTTATTCATATTTCCCTGATAATTAGTGATGAGCATTTAAAATATTTTATTAATGATTTAATAAAGATTTATAAGATATTTAAGATTATAGGAGCACAGATTCACACTGCTCCCAAACACCAAAGTTCTGTGCTCCTACCTCCCCAACGATATAACCAGCATAGTTCTTCCAAGGTCTTTGAGATTGGTTGACCACTTTTTTTTTTCAAGTTCATGTGTTTCAATTCTCTATATACCACCTATGAGTGAAACCATCTAGATATTGTCTTTCACTTCCTTTCTTACTTGACTATGCATAATTATCTTCAGTATCAATGAGAATGACCATTTTTTTTTCCAGTGGTTATTGACCCTCTGTATGCCCTTTCTGCTAAAGGTGTTTTCCCCCACCTCCATTTTTGTTATATAATCATTTTATGCTGTTGTTAGGTTTTCAGAGTTTGTTGTATACCTTGAACATGCTACTTCACTCCTTGACAATACTTAGCTATAAACAACAACTAATAGCCATATTGATATGGCTTTGTTATGAAAAAACGTTGACATTCTTAGCCAACAGACCAGGCTAAGCTCTAAGTCAATGGCCAGACCATAATGAAACCCTTCTTCAGGATGATTTTTGCAGATCCGTTAAACTGGCTCAGCTGGTGCCCTGTGGAGGACTCGTGCTCTGCCTTCCTGAGCCCTTTCAAGCTGTGAGTAATCAAATGGATTTATTCAAAGCCAAGTTTTGGAGTTCTGTAAAAATAAGGTAGTGGCTTAAAGCCAGGACATCTCATTTCTCATAGCTTTTCTTTTCTCAGGATTGCTTAGGTGAGTCTGGATATTTTCCAGATTCAGATAACTTTCATAGCTTTTATTCTTTTCCTTTAAAGAAACTTGATGGAGCTTTGATAAGGATCACAGTTAATACGTACATAGGATCTGAGAAGTCAACTCCAAATGGATCCAAGACATGGATGGATATTAAACCAGAAACCATCAAATACCTAAAAGAAAATACCGGCAGAACACTTCACAATCTGTGCTCCCAACATATCTTTGAAGACTGGAGCTCTATATGGAAAACTGAAGCAAAATTTAAGCAACAGAATTTTATCAAACTAAAGCTTCTGCAGAGAGAAAGGAACCATACTAAAACTGAAAGACTACAGAAAGGGAGAAGATCTTCATATGCCATACACTAGACAAAGGGCTAGTTAACTAATATATATAAAGGGCTCAGAAAACTCAGCAACCACAACCACAATAACAAAAACATTAAAAAATGGTGGTAGGGCATGGACAGAATCTTCATCAAAGAAAATAGCCAGAGAGCCAACAGACATATGAAAAAATGCTCCAAGTCACACATTATCCGAGAGATGTAAATAAAGACAACAATGAATAAATACCATTTCAGACCTGTGAGAATGAACATCATACAGTAGAGAGGACAGGAACGAATGCTGGCATTGATGTGGGGGGGTTGGGGGTTAAGGGCACACTTTATTGCTGCTAGAGATATAACCTGTGTAAAACAGTTTGGAGATTGCCCAGAACATTAGACACTGACCTACTGTATGATCTGAAAATTCCTCCTTCGGAAGTTTGTGCAAAGAACACAACACCTATCAGAAGAGATATATGAACATCTATGTTCACAGCAACACAATTATAAGAGACACAACTTAGAAACAATCCAGATGACCAATAACAAATGAGTAGATAATAAAGTTGTATATGAATATTACTTATTTGTAATAAACAATGAAATTATTCCCTTTGTCTCATCTTGGGGGTGGAATTTGAAGGAATCATGTTAAGTGAAATCAGCCAGAAGGAGAAGGATGAACGCTGCATGGTCTAACTTACAGGTAGATTTTAAGAAACAAGGAAAGAAAGGGAAAATACAGAGTGAAATTTGGACTGGATGTGGCACACTGCAGCAAAGCAAAGGACTCTGGGATAGGGAAGACAAGAGAGGGTAGAAATGGTATAGGAGACCCAGTGAATAAAGACTAGGGCTGGTAGTGGCAGTGGAATGCAGACACCCAACACAGGGAGATAAGAAATTGTGTCCTGTAAACCACGACCCTGTAAACCATCTTTCTGCCAATAAAGTAATTTGGAGAAAAAAGGATCACTATGAACTAACATTTCTCCCTAACTGGTGTACAAAAATCCGAAGTTTGACAATCATGGGAATGATTAGAAAATGGACTGGTTAAACATTAAAAATTATAAAACCTACAAATATGATCACCATTCAGCCAGCAATCCATTTGGGACACACACACTAATTTTAATGGTACCACATGCAAAATGACCTATACTCAAATATCTGTTTACAGGAGCTACATATAAACTAGAGTGTAACCATACTATGAAATACTATGTACCTACTAGAATAGGAGTGAAGATGGCCTGTAATACAAAAATATTCATGTTACATTATTAAGTAACAAGAGTGATGTGTAGCAGAGGACACACGATATTTCTTCATTCTGAGATGTGTTTTGTTAACATCTCAGTATTTTTAATATTTTGATGTATTTTGTAATCAGGGCATGCTGCATTCTAACTGCCATATTTTTCTCTCTTGGTGAATGCATACAAATGTTAACACATCACACTGTATGATGTTTAAGACAATACAGGAAGGCATTATTTTGTCTAAGAAACAAGGCAAATAGAATTTCTTATTTGCATTTGCTGATAATTGCATAAAAACAGGAAGGATACATAAGAAATTGGACTTCCATGTTTAGGAGAAAAAGGGGGAAATGGATAAGTTAGAAGAAAAGACTTCTTCATGTATACTTTTATATTTTATTCTATTTTTGAACTATGTAAATGTATAACTTATCTAAAAACTAAATTTAATCAAATTAAGTTTTAATTCTAATAAATTAAAATACATAACCAAAATAAGTATATTTTTCAAGAGAGTCTACATTTGCTTTTCTTAAAACATATTTTAAGTTGTTTTTTTAAAACTTTTTAAATTTATTACTTTTACTTGATAGGATAGCAAGAAATTAAGAGGGAAGAGAGGGAGAGAAAGAGACACCTGTAGCACTGTTTCACGGCTTGTGAAGCTTCTCTCTGCAAGTAGGGACTGTGGGCTTGGACCAGGTCTTTGTGTTTGGTAACACATGAATTTTACCAGGTGTGCTACCACCTGGCACCTACATTCACTTTTACTCACTGCATCATATTCTCATTAAAAAGTGAGTTACATTCCAACCTCCAGAACTTGCTAAGAACTTTATATTTGGGAAGTAAATTTTGGCAAGGAAATTTGGAGTGCCAGCAAATCTATGCTGTCCAGAATATATATGTTTTATGATTAATACTAATGGAAAATATTGCCACTAAAGTGTTACTACTAGAATTTAAAAATCTTTAATACAGCAAAAAAAAAAAAAAAATACCTGGAGCATGACTTTAATAATTAGATATTCTATCTTCAATGCAAATGCTTTCTGTTATCTAAGATTCCTGTATTCAGATTATTAAGTTCACATCCAATATGAAGTTTGTGGCATAAAGAGATGACACCAATTAGAAACTGTTCCATTTCTTGTGAATGTCAATATTGAGAAAGGACTTGCCATAATATACTTTTTCCTCCTCTTGCTCAAATAGCACACATCACCAACATTTTAATAACCTGCTCGAAGTGTGCTGGCCACTTACTATGTATGACAATAACGTCTCCCAGATGAGAGTCTCTGTACCCACGCTCGTAAAAATAAAGTTATTCCACTGTTATCATTAACGGCCAGCTTTCAGCATCAAAGTCACCTTCATTGGAAATCCTGCAAACATTTATCTTAAGAAAAACAAAAGGTACGTCTAGGCACAAAAATGAGGCATATTAAATAGAGAAACAACTAGATAAATTTAGGGTGGTAGTGCTCAAGCTGCTACCAAATATTTTACTCATCCGCTAGCAAAAACTATAAAAGGTTCCATAAAGGTTGAACAAAAAGGAATCAGACATTGTGGTTCTCCCTTATTACGCACAATTCTTGCAAGTGCTTTTTGGAGAAATTATTTATTTAGTTTTATTCAACCTACTTAAGCAACTTTTATTAAAACGCTGCCTACTTGTTCACTAATGAGTGAGTAATTTGCTAATTAAGACACATAGAAAAAATGAGTATCTTAGCAAAACAAGGGGGAAAAATGTTCCTGCATCAATTTAAACTCACAAATGAACAGTATTTGGACATAGTTTTTAATGAAAGATAAACTAAAACTACCAACAGTGAGAGCAAAACAAATGAATCTTAACAATTCTTAATAGAATTTTATTAACATGCATGATGAATCCATCTGATATGTACTATTAATTTGCATATATTTATTTATAAAATAAAATCATGAAAGTAAGTAGAAAGCAAAATCCATTAGGTAAGCCCTAATTTTGAACTAATCTTTGAGAAAAATGAGATATATCCATCTGGACAAAAATTATGCTGATTTATTTCAAAGACTTATTAAAACAGTAATTCATTTCACCATACATATTCAAAAATAGACAGCTGTCTAAAGCATTAAATCTAACTTGTACAATATTAATATTACTAAGATATGATCCAATAAATACCATAGATGATAATCATCCAGTAACATAAGATTCTAGAGACCATATGATTCTATACTCATCTTTAAAAATTTCTAATGATTTCAGAGTTTTAAAATGAACTGCAATGGATTTGTTTATCTAATACTGTGTAATCACTGAACAGTATGTTTTATATAAATACAGTGCCATTGATAAGGGGTTGTTATGACACCTGGTTGACAGGCAGTAAACACCATTTGCAATGTCTTCTCTAAAATTGCATTTTGGCTGCTAATGATTAGGGAATGGTACAACAGTCCTGTGAAGTTAACTGGTTATAAAAGTGTTAACTACCCTTACTTCTTGGATGACCTGCATCAGAGCCCTACAGCAGGATGCCTGCAATCACAACCAGCCTTATCTATTTATTGTAGTGTATCTTGCAAACATGCCCTTTAAAAATGTGTGCCTCGTTGGGAAAGCAGTAACACAACAGAATAACAGTAGCATTATTTCATAATATTTTCATGCTAAAATATTCAATATTCAAGTATTCTGGCTAATTGAGAAAATAAACTATAGTTGTTAGGGTTAGTCAAGAATAGCAGGCACTGTCTTTAACACTGACCAAAATCCTCTGGTTAACAACACCTCAGTCTAGAGGAGAAGCAATTACAGTAGGAGCCAGACCTCCAACCTTCTGCACCCCATAGAGTTCTTTGGTCCAGACTCCCAGAATGATAAAGAATAGGGAGGCTTCCAATGGAGGGGATGGGATACAGAACGCTGGTGTTGGGAACTATACCCCTCTTACCCCCAGTCTTGTTGATAATTATTAAATCACTAAAGACAAAAACAAACAAAAAAGCACCTTGTCCTGTAACCCAATATAGTTCTTCTTCTAAACGTTTGCCACCCAATATAGTTATTCCTACCTTCAGCTGAGCAAATTACAAGGACTAAGTCAGCCCTAAAAACATGGGCGGATCAATAATGGGCAATGGGGGGGTGGGCAATACAAAGCCTTGAAGGAAAGTGGGGGATAGATCTTTGCTCTCAAGGTCTCTTGACTTCTGGTTTGCCTTTAAGGTCCATCTGAGATACCCTTCCTCTGTTCTCCACTGAGGGGGATGTTGGTAAAGTATTCTTACATTAAGATGTTTGGGTTGGACATCTGGGACAGGGTTATGGTGAGACAATCCCAGGACATTGGCTTTCCCACAAAAAAAAAAAAATTAAAATGAAATATCACAACAAATTTCATCACAGCACGGCTGGGATTTCTGGCAAAAAAAAAAAAATTACTGTCTAAAGGCTGGAGATTAAGTGTGGACAGAGGGAAAAGAAGAGGATGGAAAGAATGACTCCAGCAGAAAGTCTCAACAAGACTCTGTACCATATCTACAACTGTTTTAAATGTGCAGGGTGGATTCGAAGAGTTTATGTGGAACTTCTCAGGAACCATGTGGCTTACGAAAGGAGCTTGGAACTGCTGTTAAACTGTAGAGGCCACAGACACTGAGGGAACCTAGGAGGTCATACTGGGTAGTCAGGAACTGTGTGGCAGCAGGAAGTCCAATCAAACCATAAGGTGTCTCAGATGCCACAGAGGCCCTTGTGAATGGGATCAGACTGATGGATTGTCAGAAATGCAAATAGAGACAATGAGATACGCTCTGAGAACGTCATATATCAGAAAAGACAGCAACAACAAATGCTGGAGATATGTGGGCAAAGGAAGTCGCCTGCACTGCTAGTGGGAATTTAACTTGGTCCAACCTTGTTTTAAAATTTTTTGATTTTTTATTTCTTTATTGGGGGGGCTGTTTTATAATCAACAGTAGACACAATAATTTGTACATGCATCACATTTCCCAGTTTCCCACCTAACAATATAACCCCCTCTAGTTCTCTGCCATCATGTTCCAGGACCTGAACCCTCCCCTCCCACCCACCCCAGAGTCTTTTACTTTGGTGCAATATGCCAACTTCACTCGAAGTTCTGCTTAGTGTTTTCTCTTCTGGTCTTGCTTTTCAACTTCTGTCTATGAATGAGATCATCCCATATTCATCCTTGTTTCTCACTTAACATGATTTCTTCAAGCTCCATCCAAGATGGGTTGAAAACAGTGAAATCACCATTTTTAATACCTGAGTAGTATTCCATTGTGTTTATATGTATCACAATGTGCTCAGGGCCATTCATCTGTTGTTGGACACCTGGGTGGCTTCCAAGTTTTGGTTATTACAAATCGTGCTGCTATGAACATGGGTATACAAAAATCTTTTAGGATGGGTGTGTTGGGTTCCTTAGGATATATCCCCAGGAGAAGAATTGCAGGGTCACAGGATAGGTCCATCTCTAGCTTTCTGAAAGTTCTCCAGACTGCTTTCCACAGGTGTGGTCCAACCTTGTTTTGGACCTACCCTATGACTTGGCAATTTAGGACTTTTATAATGATAGTTTAATAATTATTTTTAGTTTTTTTATTATCTTTATTTATTGGATAGAGACAGCCAGAGATTGAGAGGGTAAGGGAATTAGGCAGAGAGACAGAGAGACAGCACTTGTAAAGCTTTTTCCCTGCAGGTGGCAACCGGGAGCTTGGACCCAGGTCTCTGCACACTGTAAGGTGCACTCAACCTGGTGTGCCACCAGCCAGCCCATCTAGTTCCAGTTCACATGTTACCAAATGATCTGCAACTCTGAAAATGTACTACCAGATTTTTTTTTGCTCATATGTGCTACATAAAGAATTGAAACACACAAATTTGTGTTAAAAAAAAAAAAGTCAAACTATCTTGTAAGAACCATGATAGTTATGCTGGTTGAGTGAGCGTATGGGCAGTGGGGAAGGGGCAGTACAGAACTGTGGTGGTGGGTTCAGTGTGGAATGACTCCTGTACCCTTTTATTTTTTCTCTCTTTTTTAAAATGTATCCTTTCTAATGTTTATTTATTTATTATATAGGAACAGAGAGGAATCAAAATGGACTGGGAGAGGGAGAAAGACAGAGAGACACCTGCTTCACCACTCATAAGTGTTTCCCTTCGCAGGCGGTGACTGAGAGCATGAAGCTGAACCCTTGATGATGGTAACATGTACATTCAGCCAAGTGTACCACCACCTGGGCCCCCCAACTCCTGTTTCATCTTATGAATCTTTTAAATCATTCATTTAAAAGACACCTAAAATAGACTATTGTGTTTAGAAACACAGGAGACAGAGAGGGGAAAGAGGAAAAAGTCTTGCATAGTTCTTCAATTCATCATTGTTCAAAGTACCAAACATACAAACTATTAATATTTAACAATATTCAACTGTACTTCTTCCCTCTCACTACTTGGAATGCATGTTGCTCTACCATTAATAAAGCCTGCTCTCATATTTAACCAAGAAAATGTATGTTTAAGAAAATCAGTGTCTCTACCATTGCAGAATAATGTCCAAAGGGGGTCAAGATCTTTGTAGAGTTACGTGCTATCCTGTTACTCCAGGTAGCACAATTTGTTTCCGTGTCATCATCTGGTTCTCATAACCACTAACATAGTGGTCGACAGAGGTTATGATTTAGCTCTTCCGCATACTCCAGTCAGACACCGCAGAAATACATGACAGTCTCAAAAGTATCATTTAACCGCAAAACTGTCCCAAGATAATAGTGCATTTAATTAGATTTTGCATTTCAAAGCACTTTCTATATAGAAAGCAATTTTATGCAACTTATAGCACTACTCTAAGATAAAGAATAGCCAAAGGTTATATGTAAATTACTAATTCTCTTAAGGAAGCAAAACAGATTTATTGCTTAATTGATGTTAGCTCATCTGTTAAGCAAATAACTTCTAAAGTAATAAATGCTGATATTTGAGATAATTATTATATATTAAATGATATATAAAACCAGCTTTTAAAACTGGTGTGTTTCTTTCAGATTGATTAGGAAACTATGGGCCTTATATATAACTTTTAAACAATTATTCTGTATTTTTTGTTGTTGTTTCTTGCCACTAGTGTTATCACTAGGGCTATATGCCTGCAACAATGAATCCACTACTCCAAGCAGCCACTTATTTCCCCTTTCTTTTATTTGATAGGACAGAGGGACACTAAGAAGGAAGGAGGAGATAAAGAGGGAGAAAGAGAAACACTTGTAGCACTGCTTCGCCTCTCAGGAACCTCCCTGCTGCAGGGAGAGACCAAAGGCTTGAACCCAGGTACTTAGGCATGGAAATGTGTCCATCAGCCAGCTCTGATTTTGAATTTTTAAAAATTATTTCTATTGGGAGTCGGGCTGTAGCGCAGCGGGTTAAGCGCAGGTGGTGCAAAGCACAAGGACCGGCGTAAGGATCCCGGTTCAAACCCCGGCTCCCCACCTGCAGGGGAGTCGCTTCACAGGCGGTGAAGCAGGTCTGCAGGTGTCTATCTTTCTCTCCTCCTCTCTGTCTTCCCCTCCTCTCTCCATTTCTCTCTGTCCTATCAAACAACGACAACAACAATAATAACTACAACAATAAAACAACAAGGGCAACAAAAAGGAATAAATAAATAAAATAAAATTATTTTTATTTATTTTATTTTTATGGGTTTTTTTTTTTTTCTTTATCCCTTTGGCTGCCCTTGCTATTTTTTGTTGTAGTTATTATTGGTGTTGCTATTGATGTAGTCATTGTTGGACAGGACAAAGAGAAATGGAGAGAGGAGGGGAAGGCAGAGGGGGAGAGAAAGATAGACACATGCAGACCTGCTTCGCCACCTGTGAAGCGACGTCCCTGCAGGTGGGGAGCTGGGGGCTCGAAATGGCATTGTTAGGCTGGTCCCTGAGCTTCACACTACGTGCGCTTAACCCGCTGTGCTACCATCCAACTCCCTTATTTTACTTTTTAGATAGAGACAGAGAAGGCAGAGAGTCAGAAAGTCAAAGAGAGCACAGTGCCAAAGTTTCCTTCGATACTGTGGGTTCCAGGCTTGAACCTGGGTTCTGTACATAACAAAGCAGCACATTATCCAAGTGAGCTATTTTTTCCAGAACCCTATTTGGATTTTTGAAAAAAAGATAATGTTCCATTTACAGAGCTCAATGGAGACAACATCAGTTTTTCAAACTTATTAAAAATAAGAAGCTTATATTTTTAGTGAGGCACTTTTCCAGAGAATTAGACTACATAGGATTTGAGTACTCAGTAGTTCATTAACATTTATGCTATCTTAAAGTATGATCTGTCACTGTAAAGAAAATATGAATTTATATTAACATAAAAGTGTACTCGTTAAAAATAAGGAAAGTGGGAATCTGGGGGTAGCACAGCAGGTTAAGCGCACATGGTGCAAAGTGCAAGGACCAGCGGAAGGATCCAGGTTAGAGAACAGGCTCCCCACCTGCAGGGGAGTCGCTCCACAGGAGGTGAAGCAGGTCTGCAGGTGTCTATCTTTCTCTCCCCATCTCTGTCTTCCTCTCTTCTCTCCATTTCTCTCTGTCCTATCTAACAACGATGGCATCAATAACCACAACAATAACTACAACAACATTGAAAAACAAGGGCAACAAAAAAGGGAAAATAAATAAATAAATATAATTTTTTTTAAAAAATGAAAAAAAATAAGGAAAGTGACCTGGGAAATGGCATAGTGGATCAACTATTAGCCTCACAAACATGAGTTCCTGAGTTTAATCCCAGAAGTTGCACATGTAAAAATGGTACTCATAAATGCCCCTTTACCCATGAGAAAAGAACAAACAGGAAATTTATAATGTAAATAATGAATAGTCTTACATTTTCCACCTGAAAATATCAACTGTGTAAATTGTAAATGTTTTTACTATCTTACTTTAAATTCCTAGCAGATGAAAACACAGTGTTTCAAATCATTAGTCAATTTCCAAAGCAAGGATTTAAAACCAATATAAGAAAATGCAAATTGCTCTCCGTAATCTAGGTAGAAGAATAGTATTTAGTATAAGTCATTCTTCAATGCAGCGATATCATTTATTGCACGAGTAGTGACTATACAATCAGTTTTTCTATGCCAACATAAAGACTAGTTTTTATAATACCATTTTTTCATTTAAATGAAGGACAAAAAAGTAGAAACTAAATTTTAATATTTTTCCATTTTGTTCATCACATTCAAAATAATTTGCAACATGGTCTGGCACAGACTACACATATCCTAACTCAACACACTAAGATTACAATTTAGCTTGCTGTGATTTAAGTGACTTTTTTTAATTCTGAGTAATTTTTCATGTATAACTATTATCAATTTTAGTAAGAGTTTTGAATTTCAGAGAGGCATTCCACTAAAGAATGATTTTAAAAATTATTTCTTAGACTTATGTAGTCAGATGGTATCTGTGAATTTTTGAGAAATATCTTTGAAATAGTATTCTGTGCACCAAAGTGCCATACATTAAATAAGTAACAAAAAAATTGGTCAGACTGTGATTATGGCAAATATTATTATGTACATTTTGACTCATTGATATGAAATATTCTTAATGTAGATTACTTTGTTTTTTAAATATTTTCCTTTGTTTATTACTGGACAGAGACAGAGAAATTGAGAGGAGAAGAGGAGATAAAGACAGAGAGAGACAGAGAGAGACAGAGAGACACCTGCAGCCCTGCTTCAACACTTATGAAGCTTTCCCCCCTGTAGATGGGGACCAGGGGCTTGAACCAGGGTCCTTTCGCACTGTAATGTATGTGCTTAACCAGATGCACCACCACCTGGCTCCTAGGTTACCTTTAATGACATTAACTTATTCTAATTTTCACGTTAAATGTTATCATCTGCCATTGTGTATATGCTATGTACCACTATACACAATAATGTGAAAGAAAACGTGTCATGTTTAACTAAGTTTGCAAACAATAACTTGAAAACAAATGTATAGATGGTAAAATAATAATAAATATTTTCTGAAATCACTGACTTTGGGGTAAGGAGAACTGACTAATTAGGGGGCAGGGGCCCAAACTTTGAAACAAATGTTGCTTACTCAAAACAAACATTTTTGGGGACTGGCGGTGGCACAACTGGCTGAGCATAGGCACTACCATAAGTAAGGTTTAAATCAGCATGAGCATGCTCTGGTTAAAAAAAAAAAAAAAAAAAAAAAAAGCACCTAACATAATGACATTTGGACAATGGTAGCTTTAAGCACCCTTACCTATACTCTGAAGTTTAACCCCCCCATAGAAATGCATTCTCATCTTTATCTGTGTGATGTTTAGCCACTTGTTCTTGGGCTTAATACCTCCCAGCTGCAGGGAATAAACTTCAGGAGCTCCTAAATCTCTCTCCTCCTGTATCTCCCATTCCACTCTCAATTTCTCTTCCTTCTATAAAATAAAAAAAAAATGAAAAAAGCAAAAAGGAAGGAAAAAAGCCATCACGAATTGTGGCACCAAACCCCAGCAATAAACCTGGTGGGAATACAAATAAAAAATGATAAAGGAATAAACATCTATGGGCTCTGAGTGTGGCACTCCACTGGCGAACATACAGCACCATGTTCAAGGTCCCCGGTTCAAGCCCCCTAGCCCCACCTGCATGGGGAAACTTCACAAGTGGTAAAGCAGGTTTGTCAGTGTCTTACCATTCTTTTTCTTTATCCTCTCTCTTGTCTCAATTTCCTTCTGTCCTGTCTTACCTTTAGGTTCCTGATTATTAAACAATTTGTTCTGCTTTATATCTTAGTGATTTTCAGCCACCAAGTTGCAGATGCTACCATGATGCCAACCTGACTTCACTGGACTGATGATCTCACCAATGTGTCCTGGAACCCCTCTTCTCCAGAGCCCTGCCATACTAGGGAAAGACAGAAACAGACTGGGAGTATGAACTGACCTATCAATGCCCATGTCCAACTGAGAAGCAGTACAGAAGCCAGACCTCCCACCTCCTGCACCCCTAATGACCCTGGATCCATTCTCCCAGAGAGATAAATAACAGGAAAGTTTCCAATGGAGGGGACGGGATATGGAACTCAGGTGGTGGGAACTGTGTGGAAATGTAACCCTCTTATCCTATGGTCTTGTTGGTCATTATTAAATAAATAACAATTTAATTAAAAATGTAGGGGGAAAATGGCCTCTGGGAACAGGGCATTCATAGTGCTGGCACCAAGCCCCAGTGATAACTCTAGTGGCAAAAATAAACAATCAAACAAACATTTAACATTTATAAATATGGAAACAAAAAAAGCAAAATTAGCATCTCATTGGATGGCAATATGCAAAATAACCAAATAAATGGAAAACATATGTTTAGAAAAGAAAGATCAATAGCATGTCTACTTCTAGGTACTCAAGGAACTAACAAAGGGATCTCACAACAGTGTTTGAATGGGCTATGGCAATAAGGAGCCAGGCTCTGGTTGTCTGCCCTTGTTCAAAGTTTTGCTTATAACAACAGTAGATAAAAACTCAGAACAATTAAAAAATATGGAAGTACTAAACATTTTTGACATTAGGGTCATGGATCAATCTGATGTCCTATTTCTTCCACATACTCTAATAGTATATCTAAATATCAAAATTAAAATAACAGTCTAGAGCAGGGGAGATAGCATAATGGTTATGTAAAAAGACTTTCATGCCTGCAATTTCATAGTCCCAGGTTCAGGCTACCACAAGATCAGAAGGCAGAGTTGAGCAGTGCTCTGGTCTCTATTTCTCTCTAAGTCTCTCTTTCATTGAAATAAAATATATGTTATATTTTAAAAAATAAACAAGGGGATGGGTGTCAATCAGGCTGTCTCTATCCAATAAATAAAGTTTTTTTTTAAAAAAGAATAATTCATGCTTGTTTAACCACTTTCTCACACCTCTTCATTCATCTAATCCTATTAGTGGCTCTACAATATTAACAAGTCTGGTCAAATCCATTGCTATCTCTTGAGTTGAGCCATAACTGTCTCTCATCAGGTTATGCCAATTATATAAACATAACTGTCCAAATACTGGATATTCTCAACACAGCAGCAGAGTTATCAATTAAAAATAGGATTCGTTTGGTTTTCAGAAAAAGAAAAAGATACCACATCACCAAAATTTCTTTCAATTCAGTGGGGTCTAGACTCAAACCTGGGCCATACATATGGCCAGGCAGCACACTATTCAAGTGAACTATTTTGCTGGCCCAAATGAGAATTTTTAAACTCAAATCATTTAACTCCTCTATTAAAAACTCTACAATAGCTTACCTTCTCTGTAATATTAGGTTAGATCCCAAAGCCCAATTTTAAAGTCCATTGTCACCGGACAATGACCCCTGTTAAAATAAATTCTGGTCTTTAAAAACAGGCACACCAAGCAGAGCCTCAAAATGATTTTATTTATAAAAAATTCAATATACTATATTGAACTGAAAGTATGAAAATGTACTATAAAAACATTATAAGACATATTTTAAGATCCAGAGGTGTTAGCCTATTGGATTGTGCATCACTAGAGTGGATAAGGATGAGATTCCAAGATACAGAAGAATTATTGCAATTAATACTAATATATAATTGAATCCTAAACATTCTTTATATTATACAACAACAAGAGCCACAATTCGTTGAAATCTCATAAACAAAGAGCAGTTCAGTGAGCACTTAGAATGTGTTCCTTCATTTTGAATTAAAGTCCTTATGAAATAGTCCCTACCACAGATTATTGATTCTAAGACATATTTTGTTTTTGTATTTTAATATCCCTGAACACTAATGTGTCTTACAATCAATGACATCGTACAACCACAGCTAGCCAGATGGCATTTTTCATATACTTGTCATTGTTTGCACAGACAGAAACTTTATTACTCTAGCAGCAAAACCATGTGATACAAACAAAACATTTTCACCTGAGTGAAAAATTGACCTATGAATTCAAGCAAGTTTTAGTAAAACTTTAAACCGCTTACTTTGCTTGAGCTTTCCTTTACAATGTATGCAAGAGAATAATATATAAAGTTACGTCTATATCTATAGCCTTTTCAGTGATTACAGTATATACATATTTTTGCCTGGGTGGTAAGAGAATGCTCTAATATATTTTACTAGCATTGCTTTTATCCTTCTAAGTGAAATATCAAAGCTTTATCACATAATATTAGAAGACACAGTATTTTCCTCCAAGCAAAGAATTCGACAAACATACAAAGAATATGCATTAAGTGGTCAATTAGTGAGTCAATCATGTTCAACCAGAGCCTATGAATAAGGCTCCTTTTATGGCTCAAAGAACTTGAATTTTAGAATCTGACAAGTTAATTTAAAATTATAGCTCTTCTTGTAGTCATAAACTTCAAATAGCACACACTCTGTTCTCGTCAATTTATTTTTTCTAATCTGGTAAGCTTGCAGCTTTTTTTTTTTAAACTGATGAAATATTGTACAAGACTATTAGTGTTACAGAAGTACAGGCCTACATCTTTCAAAGTTAGATGCCAACATACCTCAGCTACTACTAAGGTGTGATCTCCTTATACATAGGGCATAAAGAAATAATATTTTTTTATTTATTTAATTATTTATTTATTTTGCCAGAGCACTGCTCAGCTCTGGATTATGGGGGGGGGGGTTTGAACTTAGGACTTTGGAGCCTCAGGCATGAGAGTTTCTTTGCATAAACATTATGTTATCTACCCTCCACAATATATAATTTCTAATGTGAAGGTGAAGTGCTATTTTGAAAGTTATGGTTAACTTAAAATGTTAGGTCATATTTTTATTGAAATTATTTATACTACAATTATAAAATAACACAATAGTTATTGCTAAATAACTATCCCACAGTTCAGAGATAATCTTGTCAATTTTTCTTCATACATATATGCATGAGAGAGGGAAAAGATAAAAATTTCTACACCAAAAAAATTAGTGAAAGCATATAAAGACTACCAGTTTCTAGTTAGGGTATATTTAAGGTCTTTAAAATGTCGACCACTATAACTTTGTTCATTGCTGTATTCATGAAAAAAATGTGACTGAAAGTACAGTAAAGTTATTAAATAAATATATCTTGAGTAACAGAATACAAATTTCATCCTAAGACAAACCCCCTCCTTCATGATTACTTTCCAGTTTCATAATATCTCATCACAAAAACATAGAATTATAGTCTGAATCTCAAAATCATACTGTTTAATATAAACAGCACTTTAAAATGTCTTTGGGTGAACATAATTTAAAAATGTATGTAATTGCTGAACCAGAGTTTTCTTTTGATAGCTAATATCCAGAGTAAACATCTTTAATTGTGTTCTTCCTGTATAATTTCTCCTTGTTTTGAAAAAAAAAGATCAGGATTTTTGAATAATTAAGCCTTCTCTCTCATTCTGTGTACTTTGTGGAACTGAACACATTTATTACTTCACCATGAGCCCTAGTGATGAAACGAATTTGCCAAACTGAGACTATAATTTAGTTAAATCTGAATTTAAATAAATAGCTCACGGAACACACACATACACATAAAAACATATGCAAACAGATATGTATGTGTATTATGTACATCAGACACAAAAGGCATTATGATTAGTCAGATTCAAATGTTTTGGGGAAAAAAATCACATATTTAACCACATTTAAACTTCATTAAATAATTGAGTTTATTATTATTATTTTGTTGTTGCCAGAACATTACCATACTGGTATCATTTTTTTCAGGTTGAAAGACTAAGACAGGGGCCAGGTGGTGGCACACCTGGTTGGGCGCATACCACCTGCAGGGGTAAAGCATCAGGAGTGGTGAAGCAGGGCTGCAGGTTCTCACTTTTCTATTTCCCCTTTCTCTTTTGACTTCTGGCTCCCTCTATCCAATAAATAAATAAAGATAATAAAAAATTTTTAAAAAAAGAAAGACTAAGAGAGAAACAAAGACATATGGACAGAGAGAGAGAGAGAGAGAGAGGGGTAAAGAGAAAGAGAGAGATAAGAACACAGCATGCAAGCATCCTCCAACACAGTGCTGACTGCCGGGCAAAGCAGGTGTACTCTCCAAGAAAACCGTTTTATTGGTCCAATTATTGGAACTGAATTAAAGATAGTCATAATGATATATATCTATTAAAATAAAAACACAATATACAAATAATACAAAATAAAACATACCTCAAGAAGAATGATAGAATATAAAAATAATAGTTAAAGAAAAACTTCATACTGTATAAATACAGAAAAATATCATTAGAAGTGTTCACCTTTATTTAGAAATTAACTTAACTTTTTGTGCTGCAGCAATTCAAATCGCTTCCATTCCTAATTCTGCTTACAAAAAACTTTTTATAACAGACTATACCTCTTCCTAAAAATGAAATAAAATAAAAGATAAAAATCGTATGTCCCTAGGGAGTCGGGCGGTAGTGCAGCGGGGTAAGCGCACTTGGAGCAAAGTGCAAGGACCAGAGGAAGGATCCCTGTTAGAGCCCCTGGCTCCCCACCTGCAGGGGAATTGCTTCAAAGGCTGTAAAGCAGGTCTGCAGGTGTCTACCTTTCTCTCCCCCTGTCTTCCCCTCCTTTCTCCATTTCTCTGTCCAGTCCAACAACAACAGTAATAATAACTACAACAATCAAACAACAAGGGCAATAAAAGGAAATAAATAAATAGATAAATAAATAAATAAATAATTTTTAAAAAAATTATATGTCCCCATATATATTTAAATTTTGAACTCAAGTTATTTTAAGTATCTACACTAATTTTTAAATGTTAATACAATAAATATGGAGGCTGAGTATAAATTTTAGTCTTATAGAGTCAAAAGAAAAACTCCAATAGTAATCATTAGATTTTTGACAAAAAGACCACGTTTGGAGAGATCTTTATGGAGATATTGAGTGATTTACATGTAAATTTGAGGTCATTGAAGTATAAAGAGATTCAACAAGTAAAGGTAAAGTAACTCATCATCTTAATAATATGTAGAAGAGGGGATTCGGGTAGTAGCACAGAAGGTTAAGCACACATGGCGTAAAGCGCAAGGACCAGCATAAAGATCCTGGTTCGAGCCCCCGGCTCCCCACCTGCAGAGGAGTCACTTTACAGGCGGTGAAGCAGGTCTGCAGGTGTCTGTCTTTCTCTCCCCCTCTCTGTCTTCCTCTCCTCTCTCCATTTCTCTCTGTCCTATCTAACAATGACGACATCAATAACAACAATAACTATAACAACAATAAAAAAAACAAGGGCGACAAAAGGGAAAATAAATTTTAAAAAATGTAGAAGAGCACCCAGTTGCCAAATTTAGCATCTTAGAGTCTTTCATCATTATTTACCCACAATTCTCTTTGGTACAATATAAGCTAATGATATTACTCCTTTATTTTTTGTTTGTTTTTCTTTTGTGCACAGAATTGCAAGGTGTAGGAAGGAAAGAATTAATGCATCTGTCTCTAGAAAAGAAACTTGTGGCTCAGTTACTGTAATTCTGCTTAAAGGTTTTGAGTTCATAATTTTTGACTCCCACTGTAGTTTAATAATGCAATGCTTAAATCTAGACTTTCTGCTGCACAGTGATGAAGTATGCAAGACAGGAAAGCATCATGAACACAAGGTCAGCCACACATTGGTCACTGTCTTCCCCAAGGCAATGTTCTTTTTATTGATGTTTAAACATCAGAGGATCACATTAGCCTCAGAATGACGGTTAATCTTTGCATTAATGCATTTTAAAACTTTTCAGGAACTGCAAGCTTAAGAGAAGTTAAATCACATAAAGCGGTTGGCATGGGAAATATACCAATCATTCAAATACACCCACTTGCTAATAATTCAAAGTTGACAGGAAAATAACCTAGCTTTGCCAATGATATCAATTATCCAGAAGATTTTGCATTTAGATTCTAACTGAGACACATTACAGTTAGCCACTCAAAATGTATAGGGATAAGTGTTTGCAACAGAAAAAAAAAGTTAAATCTATGTGACACTTTCACTCATGTTAATGAAATAGAAGAGTATACTTACTGCAAGGAGTAGCTACAATATTTTAATGGCTTTGTAGTTTTGAAGCCTATAAAAGCTCAAATTTCAGTTTAAAAGTGAAAACTATTAAGCATAAAATATATTAAGAAACTTATTTTATGTTTTCTACTAACAAATTCTTTAGTAAAGTAGTGACTATCTAAAATTGAATGTACCACTGAAAGCAAATGTTTTCAGTACCTCTGTAATAAGTACAAGCTATAAAAATAAACTCATCATTCTAGTTTATTGCATAGAATACATCTACCAATCAATATCCACTTATTGCTTCTATTCATTGTTAGGGAAAGAAAGGTCTTTCATACATACTCTCAATAGGGTTATCACCTAAATGAGCTTGGAGCTCCTATAGGAAGAAGTAATGTTAAAATTGAAGTCTCCCCTTCTCCCTTCCCCTTCTACTTCCAGCCTCTCCTCTCCTCTCTTCTCTTTGTACTCTTCTCCTTCCCCAGCCCAGTCTACTTCCTTTACTTTCTTCTCTTTTTTTTTGCAGAATGTAGGTCTTGTTCAAACAAGATTTCTTTGTTCCCAGGCTGCTTTCTCATGTAGATTGAGACACAAGGAAAAAGAGACAGACAGAACAGGAAAGATATCAAAATGTGAGAGCTTTCTTATACCCTGGTTAAGTCCCAAGTGGTGTCAAACCCTGAATCTAGGCTATGCACATGGCAAGACAGGCACCTAACCACATGATTTCTTTCTCAAAATCCACTGGAAAAACCTCCCTTATTCAGGGGTGTTATTCAAAAAGCCTAACCTTAATAGTAGGCTTCTGCTACTGAAAATACACCATCAAATATATGTGTATTTATAAGAAGTCAAAGTCACAAATGGTTGAAAACTTTTTTTTAAATTGTCATGTCTGGTCAAATAAGACAATAAACTAAAATGTCCAAACGAGAGCACTGCGAAGTAGTTTACCCTGAAGTCATCTGCTCAGCAGGTACATAGCACGTGCTCAGACTCAGGGAACACATGGGAAAGCTACAGCACCAGAAGAAGCTCTAGTGCCTCTCTCTGAGCTAACCCTCCTCTCTGTGTTTCTCTCTCTATCTGAAAAGAAGGAAAAACACTGGCTCTCACATGTCTTTGATGTAGCCTTTCAAAAAAAAAAAAAAAGGCCCAAATATTATTTTCATTTAAAATAGTGCTTACACATAGTAACTCCAAGTATATTATGTTAAATCCTAACCACTGGATTTTCAAAGAAAAACAAGCTCCAGACTAAGCTGCCAATGCCCATGTCCAGTAGAGAAGTAATTACAGAAATCAGAGCTCCGGAGCCAGGTGGTGGCGCACCTGGTACATGTTACAGTGGACACGGACAAGGGATCAAGCCCCCAGTCCCCACTTGCAGGTGGAAAGCTTCACAAGTGGGGAAGCAGGTCTACAGGTGTCTTTCTCTCTCTCTCCCTTCCCCCCTCTCAATTTCTCTCTGTCCTAACCAATAAAATAATTTAAATTAAAAAGAAAAGAAATTCTTTTTAAAAAATCACTTTAAAAAAAAAAAAGAAAGAAAGAAAGAAATCAGAATTTCAGAATTCCCATCTTCTGCATCCCAAAAAAGAATTTTGGTCCATACTCTCAGAGAGATAAACAATAGGAACGTTTCCAATGAACACAGTACTCTGATAAATGGGAACTGTATGGTATTATACCCCCATTACAATTATACTTCTTACAATCTTGTAAATCAATATTAAATCACTAGTAAAAATAAAACACTAAAAAATAAATGATGCCTACATTAGAAAGTAATTATAACAATTCCTGTATCAAAAGAACAGGAGTATTGGGAGAATGCCTCAAGTAATTACTGTTATTATTTAAGAAAACTGTAATTCTATTAGCTATAAGAATAATCTAAGACTTGAAATAATTCATCTCTTATGCCTCTGATGAAGTAACATTCACCTAGAGAAAAAACACCTCAACCTTTTCCTTTCAGTAATTTTATTACTAATCTAATAGCTAAAATTGTATGTATGTAGAGGTTGAGCTAAAAGAGTATTGTGATGTCCATTTTCACAATGTCTATAAATGGAGTACTATATAAGTTATAAACAGTGTAGGTGTAGTCAAAGTTTTTGGGACAAAGTTAAAGCAACAATCTTTCCACATTACAGAAATTATTTTTTAATTTCTAGAGTCATCAAAATGACCTCATCTTCAGTGGATGAATGATGTAGATGATTTCTAAACATTTAAAATTCTTTTCTAATCCATTCAAATAAAGTTGTGGAAATTCCTCAAAATACGTTTAGCATAATACTGTAGCATGACTTGATCTCTCAGTGAGACTTTTTTTTTTTTTACTTTGGTAGAGGTAGTAAATGAAATGTAAACATTACTATATTCCTTAGCAGAAAACCCCACCAATTAGCTGGGCATTCTACTAGGAATATCAAGAGGACAGAACAAGATTTAAAAGAGCAGATTAGTACTGGACTTGTGATACCTGATATAATTCTTCCTTCACATTTCTCCCTCTCACCATGCGTGACACATATTTTTAAAGACTTTGTGTTCTACTCAAAAGATAAACTCATATGTATTAAAAATTTAAAGTAGCACCAGCTTGCCAGAGCTTCTGTTTATATGCAATGAACATTATACATTGAGTTGATAGAATATTAACCAAAAGCAATTTGCCATTACAAGAAGTATGAAAGTTTAATGGGGAAATAAACTATTCACATTAGTTTTCTCAGATATTTAATATGGTCTCTAAAGCTTAGTTATGACACATAAACACATCTAGATGTAGTAATCCTCAGACTGAAAATTAGTAACATAGTACGATTTCTTTTCTTGAGAGGAAAAGAAATTCAAGAACTTATCCACAATCAGGAAGCAGTTAACTAATCTTTTCACAATGCTGAATTTATAGAGTTGCATTTCGTAATATTTACTAATCAGTTTTAAACATTACTACAAAAAAAAAAAAGAAGTAGAGGGAGTCAGGTGGTACTGCAGCGGGTTGGGCACACATGGAGCAAAGCACAGGGATCAGCTGAAGGATCCCTGTTGGAGCCCCTGGCTCACCACCTGCAGGGAGTCACTTCACAGGCAGGGAAGCAGGTCTACAGGTGTCTTTCTCTCTCCATCCCCTTCCCCTCTCAATTTCTCTCTGTCCTATCCAATAAAATAGTTAAAACTAAATTAAATAAAAAGAAAAGAAAATCTTTTTGAAAAATCACTTTAAAAAAAAGGAAGAAAGAAATCAGAATTTCAGAATTCCCATCTTCTGCATCCCAAGAAAGAATTTTGGTCCATACTCTCAGAGAGATAAACAATAGGAAAGTTTCCAATGAACACAGAACTCTGGTAAGTGGTCTGCCAGTGTCTGTCTTTCTCTCCCCATCTCTGTCTTCCCCTCCTCTCTCCATTTCTCTCTGTCCTATCCAAAAACAACGACAATAGTAATAACTACAACAATGAAACAACAAGGGCAATAAAAGGGAATAAATAAATATTTTTTTAAAGTTTTTTAAAAAAAAGAAGTAGAAACTCAAGCTACCTAGAATGGTACCGACTGTTTTTATAATCTCTAGATATAAATGTCACGTGTACTATACTAGCATGGAAACCCGGCTATTGTTTTTCCATGCCAGAATGTACAAATTCAACAAATAATAACTAACATGTGCAGATAATCATTGTCTTCATCTCTATACATAATTCTACTTCTTGTTAAATATTTTACATTCATACTTATTAAACCCCTTTCCAACTGAATTAATTTTTTCATAAGGTCATAGAAGTAAATTCTCATTGTTGCTACAGATGGCCTGAGAGGCAGAAATAGTATGAATAATTTACAAGCTCAGAAGTGGTGATAACTTTGCAAATGTATTAAATGTAGACAGTAAGCTCTTTCGCCATGTTTGAAAACTAGAGAAAATTTCAGAACTCAGTGAGTCACTGATTCTAACATGTAGAATTCTCTGAATTGTTTTTAAGTGTCTTTATAAGATTTTGGCATCTTGAAAAGAGGATAGAGAGCAATTATACTGCCATTTTATATGGTTTCACAAAATTTGCACACATTAGCCTATATATAGTGCAATACAATAGCAAATAGAACTCAGTATAACACTACATAAAAATACAAACTTGCTTTTTCATTATATGAGGTACACATGACAAGTTTACTGCACATGTATACCCCTCAGATTATACATACTTCAATTATTACATACAGTGTCAAAACTAATATATCATCAGAAATTGCTATTTATGAGTATTACTCATTTTTCTTTTCTTCTTTCTTTTTTTTTCTTTTTTTTTTTTTGGTATTATAAGAAAGAAATGTAAGGACCAAATGGTAGTGCACCAGTTTAAGTGCTCACATTACAGTATGCAAGGAACCAGGTTCAAGCTCTTGGTCCCCAATTGAAGAAAGCTTCTTATGTAACATGAGTGGTAAAGCAGGGCTACAGGTGTCTCTCTGTCTCACTCCCTCTCTACCACCTCCTCCCCTCTCAGTTTCTCTCTGTCTTTATCCAATAATAAATAATGAAATAATATTAAATAAATAAAAAATACTTTAAAAAGAAATAAATGCACTTAATTTCAATGTCAAATTGTATCAAATTTAGGTGTACTATAAACATACTTGTAGTATCAGATAATCAAAAAAATGAACAAAATTTGCTTATAAAATTAATATTTTAAGAGATTAAAATCACAAGCAGATAGAGGCAGTTGTGAAAATAGTTTTTTTTAGTATGCCTAATTACCTGAATTAAGGAGAGAGTATATTAATGTACAGAGTTAATATTAGTATTCATCATTAATTCAACCCTTACTTTAAAAAGCTGTTTGCAATTAACCAGTGCTTCCACAGACAGCACCTTAAAATAACTGTAGTAAAATTTGCACTACAGGACACAAAATACTAAATGAGTTTGTTCAATTATATTAAATATACTTTACTTGAAAAACTTTTTTGGAAAAGAGAATGTTAATTAAGCAATATGGGCCTATATGTTTACTCAATCTTTAAACAAATGATCAAATAACATTTCTGATACCTCTCTTCGCCGAGAAGCCCAACACGTCTGCTTGATCTTCCACACCACAGCAGCCACCAACAATAAAGATAAAAAACAACTGGAACATAAAAAACAATGTGTATTCAAAGATTTGAGATCTGTAATGAAATATGACAATGTAAATAACTTAAACATATATGTATATGTACACACAAATAAGTAAACACTTCTTTGCTAAGTAATGCAAGAAAATGATAATACAAAGCAATGTTTAAAATGTTGCCCAGGGAAATCAAGTATGTAAAAGCATTTACACTCTTCTATATACACTACAGTGTCTTTTAAATTGTTCTGTCAGAAGAATTATAAATTCATAATTCTACCAAATCTCACAAAGTGACAGAAACTTACATAGAATTTCTAGTCATAAAATCTTAAATGTCAGTAGCACACAGAGTCATTCATTCATTTTAATTTTTATTAGCAACATTTTCAAATATGACACTATCCCAGTGGTTCTCATCTAAAAGTGATTTCTGCACATTCGTCTCTCCCCGGGGATCTGTGGCAATGCCTGGAGACATCTCTAGTTAGGCCCAGCTAGGATAGGAAGGTGAGGTAAGGGACGTTTCCATACATCCTGCAGTGTCCAAGACTGTCACCCAATACCAAACTAGTATCCAGTTCAAAACAACAATTGTGCTAAAGTTGAAAACCCCTGAAATTTTTTAATGCTTCATTACAGAGAGATATGAATTACAATGATTATATAGGTGACCTCTCCACATTCATATAAAATACAATATAAAATATAAAGTACAATATAAAAGCAAATAAGCAATGCAGGTTACATTGTTAATAGTAATTTAACTTAAATATTTTATTATTTTTTAAATCAAGAATAATATTTTACTATTAGTGATTTATTAATAGTTTACAAGATCTTTAGAATCTTGGGGTAGAGTTCATATTGCAACTACAACCAAAGTCCTATGCTCCCCACAATATTCTCCAACTCTGTAGTTGTCGGGAAGTCTTAGAAGCAGTTTGGCTAGTCCACTTTGTTGTCTGGAAGTTTATCTGTTTTAAGTATCTACATTCCACAAATGAGTGAAACTGTCCAACCCTCCAGGAGCTGTTTTTCTTTGTTACCGATAATGTAAAACACACACTTAAGACAGATTCATGTAAATCTGATTAATCTCTAGACTGGACCTGAAATGAGTGCTGCCTAGAATGTTCCCAGCTATGACCATGGAATGCGGGTTCAGACTGACAGGGATGCGGAGGTCACACAGGCTCCTGTGCTAAATATGAACAGACATGGGCCCTAGGTCAGATCTATGGGGTTTACAGATAATGGTATTTATATACTTTGCCCATATTTGGAAGCTACTTTCTGCCCTGATCCAAATTTCTACTCTTATTCCCAAGTCGGACACCATCTTCTCAGAAAATACGTTCAGCCCACCTGCTTATTAGCTTTGGGGGTCAGGCAAAAATTACTAAAGTCATGGATCCCTTGAAATATACCTAAAATAGACTTCCTAACTTCTTCCAACATGAAGACCCCAAATCTCATCTGCTAAATTCTTACCTTTAGGCTTGTGATTATTGAAAGATTTTTTTCCTCTTTATAACTTAATGCTTTACAGCCACCAAGTTATAAAACATGGAATTCATTAGGTTCTCTCATTTAGGAAAAAGGTAAATAGAATTCAGTAAGTGTTGCACAATGTGCTATTTTTTTCCCCATTTTGTTGACCCTGTTGTTATTGTTGCCATTGATGTTGGATAGTACAGAGTAAAATCAAGAGAGGAGGGGAGACAGAGAGGGGGAGAGAAAGACAGACACCTGCAGACCTGCTTCACCGCCTGTGAAGCAACCCCCCTGCAGGAGGGGAGCAGAGGGTTTGAACCAGGATCCTTATGCTGGTTCTTGTACTTTGTGCCATGTACGCTTAACCCGCTGTGCTACCTCCCGACCCCCACAATGTGCTATATGGCTATATTATAAAGCAGGTTTCCAGTAATAAAAAGACTCTGTAGTAATTCAGTTGGCCAAATGCTACCATTATTTTACAGCAACCTGAAGTTAATTGTTGATGAAAATTAAGACTTAAATACACATTAAATGACATGGTTTGAATGGATTAACCCTCTATTCACTGAAAAATATTACAAACAATAAAATGGAGCTGAAATAAAAAGAGTATATTAATTTTAAAGTAATTTAATTCCTAATAACTACTATTCCAAAAAAATATCTTTATATGGTTTTAAAAAGATCAAATGGATGGGTTTACAGACAACAATATTTATACACCTTTCCCATATTTGGGAGCTACTCTCTTTCCTGATCCAGCTTTCTGGCCCTTTTTCCAGCCATGACATCATCTCCCCAGACAATAATTTGGGTCCACTTGCCTATCAGATGTCAAGCTCAGAAAAAAAAAAAAAAAAAAAAAACCTAGTATAGTCATAGGCCCTTTGGAATATAACTAAAATAGGTCTACTAACTATCTTCAAAACGGAGATCCCCAAATCTTCATCTGCTGCACTATTCCAGCCTTTAGTTTCATGATGAGTCAACAATTTGTTTGGCTTTATATGTTAACTCTTCTTTCAGTCCCCAGGTTCCAGATGCTACCGTGATGCCAACTGGACTTCCCTAGGCAGAGGACCCCAATGACATCAATGTGTCCTGGATCTCCGCCTCCCCAGAGTCCTGCCCCACTAGGGAAAGAGAGAGACAGGCTGGGAGTATGGATCAACCTGCCAATGCCCATGTTCAGCGGGGAATCATTTGCAGAAGCCAGACCTTCCACCTTCTGCATCCCATAATGACCCTGGGTCCATATGCCCAGAACAGGAAAGCTATCAGGGGAGGGGATAGGATACAGAGTTCTGGTGGTGGGAAATATGTTGTACCCTCAATATGCTGTACCTTTTTTATTATAAAAATTATAATTTTTTATAATTTTTAATTAAATTATAAAAAATTTTAAAAAATACTATCTTGACACCTGAGGTTTTTCCTTCCAATTAACATGCTAAAAAGACATCATTAATTTAGAATGCAATAAAAATTATATGTTCAATGTTTACTTGTTTCAGTTAATCTGCTAGTAAAAAATAAGAAATCAACAAAACCTAGAGGGGAAAACTGAAGAAGCAATATGCTCGCACAAACTATTGGTCCAGGGTTCTCTGAGGGTACTTCACAGTGCACTATTATTAAAGATTAATTCAAATGGAGCATGGTAGATGGCATGTTAGGTAAAGCGTTTATCTCACAAACGGGAGGTCCTGAGTTCAATTCCTAGCACATTTGTCAGAGTTACCTTCTCATCCTCTGTCTCTCTCTCATAAAGAAATATAGTATTTTGTAAAGATTAATTCAAGCAATATAGGGACTAAATAGATGGTATATTCATACAATAGACTGAATTGTGGTCCCTGCCCCATGTTGAAGACATAACATCCAATATGTGAAGAAAGAGAATTTAAGAGGCAAAGTACACGAGGTTGTAAGGGTGAGGCTCTAACCTAGTAAACCTAATGTTACAACAATCGTTACTAGAGAGCAACCTCCTGTCTTCCCTTCTTTATAGATAAGGCAAGAAGGGAGCCCACCTAAGAAGCTCACTGAGCTGGCATCTGACCACCTCCCCATCATCCTGAAGTGTGAAATAAGAAATGCTGGGGGGCTGGACGCCAGCAGATCTGGTTAAGTGCACATAGTGTGAAAAGCAAGGACAGGCAGGCGCAAGCAGTGGAAGAGGTAAAATAGATGAGCAACAGGTCATCAACTGAGCTACAGAACTCCAGATATGATATTTTAGCCTTATGGAAGAGAAAGACCATGATTAAGAAAGCCTGAGAAACTGGTCAATGGACTAGGATTGGGGATAATGGTCCTACAACTTCCTACCCTCATCATCTAGGCGAACAACACTCTCTTAATGAACTGCCAACACATCCTCTCCTAGTTTGCAGGCTGATGTCTATGGTGAAACTACAATATATGTTTTAATCTAATAAGAGAAGGATCAGGCTGTAAATGTGAAAGATCTGTTGGAATTTTCTGGCACTCAATCTTGCGATCCAATGCAGTGTGTGACAGGAATTCAACTGGACTGGCAGTTGTTAAAAATGAGTATTGTAGACTGGGAGTATGGATAGACTAGTCAATGCCAATGTTCAGTGGGGAAGCAATTACAGAAGCCAGACCTTCCACCTTCTGCAACCTACAATGACCCTGGGTCCATACTCCTAGAGGGATACAGAATGGGAAAGCTATCAGGCGAGGGGATGGGATATGGAGATTGGGAGGTGGGATATGGAGATTGGGTGGTGGGCATTGTGTGGAACTGTACCCCTCTTATCCTATGGTTTTTTAATGTCTCCTTTCCTAAATAAAAAAAAAGTGAGTATTGTAACAATGGAAGGTAAGCAAGTGTTATGGATTCCAGTACATATTCTCAGAAGTACAGGAAATACAGTCCCTACAAAAGGACTCCAGGACACTGTTATTAGAGTGACTCTCAGAAGCCTGGAATAGCCAGTGCAAAGTGAAATTAAAATGCCAGGATTACTTTGGCAAAATGGAAAAGAAAGGAATAATGAAGTCAACAGAAAGTAACTGCTAGATCAATGTACTCTTACTAAGTCAAGAACATTAAAACTACTCTATTGGGTGGGAACCACAGCGTGGGTATCACCAATGTCAGTGGCATCTGATCTTCTTGTGAAGATCAGAGCAGATAATAGGAGAGAGACCAATCACAATCACAAATAGTGCTAGATTTGCTAATGAATGTATCCCCAAAATAACAGAGGCTACTGTGTCCAAGGCCCATGGAGTAAGATCTATCCCAATGGGAAAGATCAAACGGTCCTCTTCCTAGTCAAGACAATAAACAAACATTATATCACTATACTGGGATACGGAGATAAATCAAAAAGAGATGGACAAATGCCAGATGATCTCACTTAGAGGTAGAATTTAAGAAACAAAGAAAAAGCACAAAATGAAACCTGAAATGGGTGAGGTGTATTGCACCAAAGCAAAGGACTCTGGGAAAAGTGGGAAGGGACGTGGTGGAGAGGGATTTCGAGTCCTCATTCATGATGATAGACAGGGCCCTAATTTTAGGGTTGCGAATACTCCACAGACACCTATCAGAGGGAGAGGAGACTGTTCCCATGCGTCAACACCATACTGTATACCATTAGTCCCTTCATAAATTGATAAAAAGGAAAAAAAAAAAACAATTCTATCAGTAAATATTCAAAAGGTGCAGAAAAGTTATCCCTTTTATAACTTCATTAAACTTACCAAGCTAAACATTAAAAAATAATTCAAATTCTTCACATTCATAGATGCACTTTACATATGTGGAAAATAAAAATGTTTGTTTTCAAGATAACTCCACTCATTTTTCTAATCAATTACTACATTATACCACGACACTATCAACAACAACAAAACACTTAATTCAATAAACGAAAGATATGAAAAGCTAGATGACCTACCTATAGTGAAACAAAAAGCTAAGGTCAGATTCAGGTAAGTCTACAAATAATATACCTTATTGTAGTTCAATTATGTTGAACACCAAAACTATGTTCAATGTAGAGATAAAAAAAAAATTGAGGAGTGAGGAGGTGGAACATTTGATTAAGTTAGAATGCACACGTTAGAATGCGCAAGGTGGGTACCCAGTTAAGCCCCTGGTCCCCATCCATAGGAGGAAAGCTTTGTGAGCAGTGAAGCAGTGTTGCAGGTTTCTCTCTGTCTCTCTATCACCCCTTCCCTCTCGATTTCAGACTGTCTCTATCCAATAAATAAATATAATTAAAACAAATTTTTAAGTGAATACAAAGTTTGAAAATTGTCCTACTCAGAACCAGGGCTAAACAGAAAACAGCTGTCTCAATAGCAAGGTTAGAAAACAGAAATAGCAGTAATATTCACCTGATAGAAGGATGTTAAACTGACTGGTTTAAACCTCCCACAAAATTTAGCAGTGGTGACCAGGAAGACAGCCCCATGACTACACAACAGGCTTTTGTGCCTGAGGTTTGAAGGTCCCAGGGTTAATCCCTGGCATCACTGTAAGCTAGACCTGAGCCGCACTCTCATTCAAGAGAAAGAAAAAAGAAGGGAGGAAGGAAGGAAGGGAGGGAGGGAGGGAGGGAGGGAGGCAGACAGGGAGGGAGGGAGAATAAGGATGGAAAGAAGAAAGAAGGGGAGGTGGGAGGGAGGGAAGCTGGACAGTGGTGCAGCCAATTGAATGCACAGGTTACCAGATACAAGGACCCTGGTTCTAGCCCCTGCTTCCCACTGCAGTGGGGAAGCTTCACAAGTGATGAAGCTGGTCTGCAGGCGTCTACCTTCCTCTCTTCCTCTCTTTCTCCTTACATCTCAATTTCTCTCTGCCCTATCAACTAAAAAACAGAAAGGATAAGAGAGGAAAATATGGCCACTAGGAGTGATTGGATTCATTCACAGTGCTGGCACTGAGCCCCAGTGATAACCCTGGTGGGAAAGGAAGAAAGGAAAGAGGGAAGGATGGATGAAATAAGTGATCCTGGGGAGTCGGGCTGTAGCGCAGCGGGTTAAGCGCAGGTGGCGCTAAGCACAAGGACCCGCATAAGGATCCTGGTTCGAGCCCTGGCTCCCCACCTGCAGGGGTGTCACTTCACAGGCGGTGAAGCAGGTCTGCAGGTGTCTGTCTTTCTCTCCCTCTCTCTGTCTTCCCCTCCCCTCTCCATTTCTCTCTGTCCTATCCAACAACAATGACAATAGTAGTAACTACAACAATAAAACAACAAGGGCAACAAAAGGGAATAAATAAAATAAATAAATAAATATAAATAAATAAATAATAAAAAAGAAATAAATGATCCTGAAGGTGGCACAGTGGATGGGCTCTCAAGCATAGTCCTGAGTTTAATCCCATGCATTACATGTGCCAGAGAAATACTAGGTTGTTCTCTCTCTCACTTACTCCCTCTCTCATTATAAATAAACCCTTAGTAAATGATCTGTGCTCTTAATGATTTCTTTATCCTTTCTTATCTTTAAGAACATGAAAACAAATTCATAGTTCATTAATCAACAAAAATTAAATGACAAAAAACTATCGAACACAGGTTACCTCACATAACAACTAGAATATTTTTATTTTACTTTGTCAACAATGACAGCATAACTATGGGCTCATCTTGGAAATATGGTATATATTAGCACTAGCTTCTCTTTACTTACTAAAAAAAAAAAAAAGCTGCAGAATTTACATATATACATCCAATTTGCAAAAGTTTAGTATAAAGTCCTAAAATTTTAATAGTTTTATTATGCATATTCAGTTTTGAGTTGCCTAAAGCTAAAGTTTTCATTCTAGTTCCACGAACACTATTTTGCATCATGAAATGTTCATTTTTATGTATTCAGTAACGCTCATTTAATACCTTCAAAGACACACAGAAACCCAATTAATACCCTTAAAAGTCAGCAATAGAAAGTCACTAAACATTAAGTATATTGAAGATGTTTTCTCAAATTTCATTAAAATATGCAACTTGAAGTTTGAATAATCCTGCACGTTAGTGATAAGCTAAGCATGTTTACGGTATTAAATTATGGAAATGGCAGCCTTCTACTAGACAATGAAACATGACTGTTTTCAGAGCAAAGTGGTCCACATGCCAAAGTTTTGAAAAAAGAAGTGGATAAATGAACATGGTATGTGAAGTGAACAAGAGCGTTTACAAGACTGAAGAGCTGAAAATGGGAGATGAGAGTTACATTTGCTCCTTGGACCTGTGTGAATGAATTAGAAGAGATATTACAGGGAGACAGACTGCAGCTCAAGAGTAAAAAAACAATTAAGCTATCTGAAGATGGGAAGGACTAGCTCAGGAAATGGTGCCTTTCCTGTCATTTATAGGCATTTGGGCATAATCTATTTAGGGAAGTGTTAGACAGGTTACGTCCATAGCCAGAATTCAGCCTGCCAGCTCTTTTTCTAATAAAGTTTTATTGGGACACAGTCACTCCCATTACTTTCTACACTAGCTGCGACTAGCCACAATGAAGAGCACACAAATCCAGATATATTTATTACCTGGCTCTTTATAGAAAATGTTAATGGAGGATGCAGTGGATGGCAGACGGTTGCACACCCAGTTAAGCGCACATAGCACTACACATGAGGAACTGGGTTCAAGTTCCTGCCCCCCACCTGCAGGGTCTGCAGGGTCTGAAGGTGTCTTTCTCTCTCGCTCTGTATTTCCCTCTCCCATCTTCATTTCTCTCTGTTCTATCAAGTGAAAACAGGAAGAAAAAAAAAGTGGCCGCTAGAAACTGTGGATTGGTAGTAACAACACCAAGCCCCAGCGACAGGAGGCAAATAATAATAATAGTAAAATAAAATGTTAGCTGGTCCCAATGAGAATGTTAAGGAACCCAAATATTGTATAATTGTGGGCAAGAGAGCCAGTGAAGGTTATCTCTGACACTTAAGAAAATGTTTGGCATGTCACCTGTATCAAGGGTTGGATTTTTAATAAACTCTGACTGAAAAAAAGCACTGAAACTAATTTAGTGAATAGAGGTCAAATTCATAATGCACTCTGTTTCAGCTGTGTCCTGTGGAGTTATGCCAGGAGGAGGAAACACATCATTCTAACTTCCATGAAGTCACCAGTAGACCAGAATAAGATATACATAATGTAACTATATTGATTAAAGCAACATGCCTTCCAATCCAGATGATATTAAATGTCATAACACCCATATTTTATCAGTGAAGGTCAGATTCTCCTAAGGTAGTGTTTCTTTTTCACATCCCATAAGAATGAAAATAGAGGTTCCTGAAAAGTCATTATGTTTTAAAAAATATTATCAACTTTGTTCTCTTTCTTCGAAAGACATTACAAAATACCATATGAAAAATTGAGAAAAATATACAAGAATTTATGAGTTAAAAAGCAGCTCTAATTAATATGCAGAGAATTTCCAAAGTTGTTTAATTATAAAACTCCTTTTATTAACCTTCAGTTAATATCTTTTATCACTAACATTCTAGAGAATGATAAAACTATTCCAAGTCGCATTTAGTACTTTCAGATCATAAGTTCTCTGAGGACAAAAAAATGCAAACTTTTTCATATTCTATAAATTTTAGCACAATGATATGCACTAAGGATAATTACCTAAGAAGTAATTGGTTTAACTCCAGGAAATGTGTCCAGCCAATATGGTAAGTGTATTCTTAATTTCATTAACTAAAGGAGCCTTTTAATTATTTAGTTGACAGAGGAACACAAAGTGATTATCCTCTTCCCACTGAATACATTGGCTATTAAATAATACAACAGCAAATTAACCTTGTATGAATATATTTCAAGTACCTCTCCTTTTCTCTGTAGTACATATCAGAGTAAATGCAACTCTTCAAGATGCAGAATGAAATATTTTAATATTACAATGTTGATTCTTACAGATTGTCAGAACATATACAAGATAAAGGTTTAACAAATAGTCAGTAAAAGCAAATTACCTGAAGAAGGTGACAAAAAACTGCACAAGATCCATGATTGTGTTGTGTTGTGAGAATGCAATCTGAAAAATCAAAGTAAAAGAAAGTTTGAAACTTACTGAATCCATGTTCTTCTTCAATACCTGTGGTGATGTTTAAAATATAGTATTTTCTAATCATCAAGACATATGGATCACCACAGAGGCTAAAATTACAACTTGGAAAACTCCATTTAGCTATCAGTGATGGGTTTTGCCTGATTATAAATTTAATGATTTTAACAAAAGTTATCTAGAGCTACTCTGAGAATGAATACTAAGATTTCTATGTGAATTCTTATGACATATGAAATGTGACTGGCTAATTATGCAAATGAGTTTATTCATCCAATTATGATCCTATGTTGAGTAAGTAGAATTAGCAACTGTATGCAAAGCTAGAATCTGAATTTCAAGTGTACTATGGAACCTGAAATAATGTGCCTATTTTCTTATATTCAAATCTAGAGAAGCTGGATGCATACATACATTTTGTCATACACTTCAAATAACAAAATATGTTACCTTATTTTATATATTCGTGTTACTGAGACAAATTTTGAGAGAAAAACTCTCTGGTAAGCTAAAGATCATCTCCATTTCGGTTAACACTATAGAGAGCATTCCTTGACATTTATCTTGAGAAAGTATAAGACAGTCTATTAGTCAAAAATACAGATTTGAAATCAAGCTTTTCATTTTAGCTTACGCTTTTGAAAGAATCATCAGTATCTAATTGTTCCATATGTAACTGGTAACATAAGCACTTACCTCATACTAGTAAATGCTTTTATATTTAGATAGCATATGTAAAGAACATAGTTAACTGATTTTCCCCCAGACATCTGAAACTAAGCCACTAAGCACTGAAATTTCGTTCATTAAACCATTTTTTCTCTAAATAAACTAATTGGAAAAGTTCTTTTTCAATGATATTTTATGAAAATCTTTCAAAATATACAATAGAATTTCTATTTCCAGTGAAAAAATTGACAAAATGGGATACTTTTCTCCTGCCTTAAACATCTGAAAAACTGGGCAAAATGTTATAAAAACAGATAAGCTTAGATTTTAGAAAAACAGTAGAATAAGATGTCACCCATCATTTAAGGAGAGCCAAGACGGTGAGCTTGGCAATTGCTCCAAGGCTCAATGCAAGCAAATAGCACTAAGAAATTTAAGAGGCATTCTAAAATAAGGCGTATCAAGAGATTTAGCAGGAGATTTATCTAGAGATATGACTATGTAGTAGCAGCTGCCTCACATCGCTCCCTGATCAACTGGAAAAGCAATGAAAAATCACCTGGAAACTCAGTATATATATATGGAATTTCTTCAGGAACTCATGAAGCCACAGGTGAGTCCATACTCGTGTGGCCAGTGGTGGCAGAGGGGTGAAGTGAGAGATTTTGGAGACTCAGGAAGCTGTATGTAGTGATGGCTGGTGTCAAACTGGGAGTTAAGCAGCAAAGTACGTTGCCAGTGGCTGGAAAGTGGGTCTGTTGTTTAACCTGTGACCTCAGGGACAAAAGAATATTGAATCGCTCACAAGGACTCACTAGTGTTTAGAGGGAAAACCCTAATTTAAAGTCCTCTGATCAGCTCAGGCTCCTACAGCCAGCATGAAAAATGAATTCCAATGAACATATGGTGGCATGGAAAAAAACTCACAATTTACAACTGTATCTTCTTAAGATCTCGAGTAAGCTATATAACATCACAACTAAGTCAACCAGAAAAGGAGCAAAAAAGAGATCTGGAAGTCAACAGGAGGAAGGAAATAGGCAAAATCAGAAGAACTTAATGAAGCATATTCAAGAAAGATTATCCCAGTGACGAATTAAAAAAAGAGCTGGTTCTTCAAAAGGGTAAATAAAATAGATAAACCACCAACGAGATTGAAAATAAGAGAAAGAGAGCTATGATAAAAATCAGTGAGAAAGATGAAATTACAACTGAGGATGGGGATATACAAATAACCACATGTGAATATTATGAACATCTCTATGCAAATAAATTGGACCACCTAAGTTAGATGGATGCATTTCTAGAATCATAGTACCTGTCAAACCTAGCCCAATATCACTAACAAAGATATTGAATCAGTGAGGGACGAACAATGGCAAACTGGCTTAAGAGCACATAGTACCAAGCATAAGGATCCCAATTGGAGCCCCTGGATCCCCACCTGCAAGGGGGTCACTTCTCTCCCCCTCTCTATTATTAGCCTCTCCTTTCAATTTCTCTTTGTCCTATCTAATAAAATCCAACAACAACAACAACAAAATAGCCACCAGCAGCAGTAGATTCGTAGTGCTGATACCAAGTCCAAGCAATAACCCTGGAAGGAGAGAGAGAAGGAGAGAGAGAATTCAGGAAGGAAGGAAAGAAGGAAGGGAGGGAGAAAAAGGAAATTCAATCAGTCATCAAAAATCTACTCAAGAAAAGAAACCCAGTCCCAGATGGCTTTACTGAGGAATTCTGTAAGAATTCAAAGAACATCAATTCTCCTCAAACTCTTCCAGAAAATTAAAGAGTATTTGTATACTCTTTAATTTTACACTCCCCAACTCATTCTATGAGGCTAACATCATTTTGATTCCCCCAAGCAGGAAAGAACTCTACCAGAAAAGAAAGCCACAGACCTGTATCTCTGATGCACACGGTCATATCAATTGCCAGTCTCCTGCTTTCTATAGGGGTTAAACCACTTTGCAATTTGCATTCTCATGAGCAGCAAGAAAGCTTCCTCCCTCACACATCCTCATTAACATTTTTTGTCCTTTCTAATGCATAACATTCTTGTGAGTTTAAAGTGGTATCTCAATGTTGATTTTAGTTACATGTCGCTGATAATTAGTAAATTTGAGCACTTTTTGTGATGTCTGTTTGACCTCTGGATCTCTTCCTTAGTGAAGACTCTATATGTATCTATTTTCTAATGAGTTTGATTTTTCTGTTGCTAAGATTAGTAAACATTTTATGTATTTTGATTATTAGAGCTTGATCTGATGTATGCCACATAAGAAACTTCTACCACTCTAAAGGGTCTTTCTGTTTTGGTAATAGTTTCTCTTGCTTACAGAAGCGTTCAGTTTTTTAGACTTGAGTGCCCAATGATACTTCAGAAACATGTCACGATGTCTTCTGCCAACATTTTCTTCTACGTATTTGGTAGTTTCTGGTATAATGTCCGTGTCCACTTAGAGTTTTGTGCATGGTGATATGTGGTGGTTGAGTTTCATGCATCTACATGTTTTAATCCAATTTACCCAACACCATTTGTTAAAGACATTCTCTCCATTTAATGTTTTGAGCCCCACTGTCAAACATTAGAAGTACACAGGTGTAAGAGCTTATTTCTAGGTTTTCAATTCTATTCCACTTGTCTCTGTGTCTATTTTGGGCCCAGGATCAGGTGGTTTTGACTGTAGTATCTCTGTAATATAATCTGAGGAAATATGATAACTCCACTTTTTTCTTTTTTTTCGCCTCAAGATAGCTTCTTTATTTTTGTTTTAAAGTACCTTCTATATGTGATTACTGTAACACATAATGTTACTGAATCCACTGTAATTTGTATTTTCTTATTTCTTTTTCTTTTTTAATTGCTCAGGTTAGGACTTCCAGCATGATGCTGAACAGAAGTGGGAAGAGTAAGACATTCTTTGTTGGGTCATGGTGCACCTGATTAAGCACACGTATTACAGTGTGCAAAAACTCGGGATCAAGCCACTCATACCCACCTGCTGGGGGAAAGCTTCAAGAACAGGAAAGCAGTGTGACAGGCGTCTCTCTTCCTCTCTACCTCCATCTTCCCTCACAATGTCTCTCTGACTCTATCCAAAATAATTAAAATAAATAAACATATTAAAAAGAGTAAGACATCCTGACTTTGTTCCTAATAACTGCAGAAAAACTTCAGTTTTTTTAATTATTATAGAATAGTTAGTTGCGGGTTCCTCACAAATGTTCTATAATACTAAACTACATATCTTCTATACTTACTTTGTTAAAATTTTTATCATAAAAAGATGGGAAATTTTGTCATTTTTTTCTGCCATTAATGAGGTAGTCATATGGGTTTTACCCTTAACTATTCATGAGGCGTCTCAAATGTATTGGTTTGAGTCTTTGCAGTAACTGTCAGTAAATAGTAGTGTACTAGCTTTTAAATATGCTGCTGAATTCATTTTGCTAGTATTTGTGGGAGCATTTGAAAACTATGTTTATTAGAGGTTATGACCTGTTGTCTTCATTTCTGTTTCCATTCTTTGCTAACTAATTTGGGGGAGCATGCTACTTTAAAAAAATAATTCAGAGTATTTGCTACTCTCCAGTTTTTGAGAAAAAACAAACACTACAGTAATTATTCTTTAAATTGTTGTTGTTGTTGTTGTTTTCATTCTCAAAGCATCCTATTTTGGTATTAATTTGCTGAGGAAATGTCACAGGGATACAGTTTCACACCTCTCCATAACAGATAATAAAACGCCACAACCACAACCACAAAATGTTATCTTCTTCATCATAGGGCGCACAAGACACAGTCCCCTTGCCCCAATCCCTTTTGAAAAAAATCATGATTAATATTTGATCTTGCATTTTTCCTTGTACTATTTCTTTAACTCCTGTTATGAATCAAACTACCTGGTATTTGACTTCTTTTTCTGGCTTATTTCATGAGTTTGATCCTCTCTCCAGCACCATCCATAATGAAGCAAAAGAAAAGATGTCATTTTTCATCTACCTGAGTAATATCCTATCATATATATCAACTTCCTTATCCACTGATCTGTCCTGTACATGAGAGGTTACTTTTTTTTTCAAATTTTAGCTATCACATACAATAGCATGATATAACATAAGTATGCAGAAATCTCTTTGGATACTTATTCTTGTATATCTTGAATAGATATCTAAGAGAATTGTTTATGATACAGTAAGTCTATTTTTAATATTTGATTAAATAAAGTGTGTCAATTTTTTATATTTTTAATAAAATACTTTCTTTATTGGGGAATTAATATTTTACATTCGACAGTAAAAACAATAGTTTGGACATGCATAACATTTCACAGTTTTCCATATAACAATACAACCCCCACTAAGTGTGTCAATTTTAAATACTATAAAATCCCCATACTATTCCATAGGGGTGGAACCAGTTTATTTTTTAACTGTAAAGTAACCCCATTCCTGCTTCTATAATTTTTGATATATGACATCCTCACAGGTATAAGGCAGTTTCTCAATGTATACTTTTTTACATTTTACATTTCAAGTCCCTGGTCCCCACCTGCAGGGCTACAGGTGTCTCTCTGTCATTTTCCTTCCCTATCTCCCCCTTCCCTCTCAATTTCTGTCACTATCTTATCAATAAAGATAATTTAAAAAATTTTTAAAAGTCTTCAAAAAATTAAAGAATTTTATTTCCCACATGACTTTTTGTAAAGTGCCCTATTTTAAATCTTTTGAAACATGCTAAATATTTTCTAATTTTTATATCAGCTCTAGTGTCCCCCTTTTACAGTGTCAAATAATTGAATGGCTAATCTAGTTTTTTTTTTAAAGTGAACTCCTCTCCTTTGTCTTACCTTCTTAAAGGATATTTTATTCAGTTTATTTTAATGAGAGATAGATGATAGACCAGAGCACTTCTCAGTTCTAGTTTATGGTGGTATGGGGATTAAATCCTGGGCTTTAGAGCCTCAGGCATGAGTCTTTTGCATAACCATTAGGCTGTCTCCCCAGCCCTCCTTCCTCTCATCTTGCTAGAACTCAAGGAATTACATTAAATGATAATAGCCAAAAAAGGAAGAATACTGGATGATCTCTTTTATAGGAACTTCCGAAATAAGAACATAAAGGGAACACTTAAAAAGTGAAACTTTGACTCCATGAGGTATACTGCACCAAAGCAAAAGACTCTGGGGAAAAGGTAAAAAGAGGGAGTGGAAAGGGAGACCTAGTCTTAGTGGATGATGGTAGAAAAGGACCCAAGTTAGGGCTAAGAGTATTCTGCAGGCCAGTCCCAGAGACATGATAAAGTATACCTATGTGGTAAACAACCATCTGTAAATAATAACCCTCCCAATAAAATGAGCAATTTAAAACACAAGTAAGTAAATAAATAGGAGTAAAGCAAGGAAAAAATAATAAAGCTCTAAATCAGAGGCAAAGCCAGGGTGGATATATGGAGGCAAATACAAGGAAATTCTGTTTAAGAAATTTCTTTAGAACCTGATCTTGACCAGAAAGAAGATTTCAGAGAACAGGAGGATTTTCAGAGACTGGGAAGCAAAGGAATCATAGAGGGGTCTTGCAACAAAGAACAGCTAAGAACAGCAGAAGGACAAATGAAGGAAACTAAACAGGACAAAGGGTATTTTGCTTTGTTTCTTTCCCCCCCACACTCAAGCCCTGAAGTCTGAGATATAAGTCTTCTAGTGAATGCACTGCAGATGTAAACTGCACAAACACACTCAAACTAAGAACCTGGAAAAAAAAAAAATCCCAACAATTCAAAAGCAACTAAGAGTGATGAAAATACCCAAACATTGATTGATGTGATAACCACAGCAATGAGGAAAGACTCTGACGGGAAAACGGGCCAGGTGGTGGCACACCTGGCTAAACACACATAGTACAGTGTGAAAAGCCAGGTTTCCAGCCCCTGGTGCCCACCTGCAGGAGGGGAAAGCTTCACAAGTGGTAAAGCAGGGTTGTCTCTTTCCCTCTCTATCTTCCCCTCCTCTCTCAATCCTTCTCTGTCTCTATCCAATAATAAATAAATAAAAATATTAATATTTTTCCACAGGCAGACGACCTCACCAATGTGCCCTGGAACCCCACCTCCTCAGAGCCCTCCCTACCCCATAGGGAAAGATAAAAACAGCCTGTGGGTATGGATCCATCTGTCAATGTCCATGTCCAGTGGAGAAGCAATTACAGAAGCCAGACCTCCTACCTTCTGCACCCCATAAAGATCTTTCCATTCTGCAAGAGGGATAAAGACTAGGAAAGCTTCCAATGGATGGGGACTCGATATGGAAATCTGCTGGTGGGAACTGTAATGTGCTGTAATTGATTAAAACACCCAAAATAAAATAAAAAGGGAGAACTTATCAAACTACAAGCAAAAATCTATTTTGCATAGTCCTCATTATATATACATATATAGTTTTGTTATTTTGAATCTGGGCAATTTCACCAAAGAACAACAGATAAAGAGAAAAGGAGATACAGAGAACCAGCCTACCCCAGAACCAGCGCTTCCCTGCTGTGATAATGATCCCAACACGCATGGGAAGGCATTCATCCTACCCTGTGTTCTCTCTCGCCAGCTATCCCTCATGTTTTCTGATTAGTAGTTGATAATTACTAAGTAATTGATAAAATTGATTAAAAATTTTCAATACCATATTTTAACTTAAGCCAATGTAAGTTTAATGACCAAATGTTATGTTTGAAAATATGTGTTATTTTCAAATTAAATGATCCAACTTTATAAAAATCTGGAAGAAAAAAATAATTGTGGGTATCTTAGGTTCAATTAGAAAAAGATCCAACAGCATCCTTTCCAGCACTTTCTTTCATCACAGACCTGATCTGCCTTGCTTCCCTTCCCTCCCCTCCCCTCCCCTCTCCTCTCCTCTCCTTGCCACTAGGGCTATCTCTGGGGCTCAGTGGTGTTACTCTGAATACACCATTCCTGGCAGACACGTGTTCCTTTTTTTTTTTTCCTGCAGGATTACTGCTGGGGTTCAGTGTAAGAATCCACTGCACCTAGAGGCCATTTTTTAAATATTTTTATTGGATAGCACAGAGAGACAAATTGCGATAGGAGGGGAAGATAGAGAGAGGGAAAGACACCTGCAGACCTGCTTCACCACTTGTGAAGCGACCTCCCTGCAGGTGGGGAGCCGGGGGCTCAAACAGAATTTTTGTGCAGATCCTTGAGCTTCATTCTGTGTGTGTTTAACTCAGTGCGTTACTCTCCAGTCCCCCTCAACCCACATTTTGTTTTTGTATTTTATTTGACAGGACAGAGTGAGACTGAGAGAGGAGGGAAAAGAAAGAGGTGAGAGAAAGGCACCTGCAGACCACCTTCACAGCTAGTGAAGTGTCCTCCTTGCAGGTTGGGAGCAAAGACTCAAACCTTGGTCTCTGTGCTTGGTGATATGGGCACTTAACTGGCTGTATCAACACCCAGATCCCCAAACCTGAGTCTTCAAACAGTAAGACTAGACCAAGCTTTTTCTATACTTTCAGCATTTACTAACTAGTCACTTACTACTATATTCTGTGCTTAAATACTCTGTGATCAAAATGCTAACATACAGGTGATAAGAATATATAGAATCAGCATCAGGGTCTGGTTCTTTTTCAACTTTTTCTACCTACTAAGGAAATTAGAACCGCAAATGAGAGAATGATTTCTACTGTCATTCTCATAAGGCAAAACCAAATCTAAATTATGACATCAGTTTGCACATTGACTTAATAGTGAATTACCAAATCCCATTTACTCAGAAACAGGTAATTTAGATTCAATCTAATTTAATTTAATTTAATTTAAACGGTGATGTGCAAATGTTGATGAAAGACACTGCTGCAGGAGAATACAAAGCATTAATACACAGGGAACTCTTTTTTTTCCTATTTTTTCAAGTTATTAGCCTTTTAGTTATTGTAGTTTTTTTTCTCTTTTTTATTGTCCAGATTTGATTGCATGACATTGGAAGATATAAGGAATAAGAGTTGACAAAATAACATCTTGCTTGAGAAACCGATACAATCAACTTAGTAGTGAGATTCCAAACATTCTAGAAGAAAATAATATTTCCCTGTTTAATTACAGTATTTGTTGGCATATTTGTTACATAGACTGTTGTGTCTCAAAAAGACATATGAATTCCAAAGTAGTTACCAATCTGAACTATAGAAGTTTCAGAAACAATGAATAAAATTTGCTTAAAGTTAGTATTGGATAAAATGGAAACAACAATTGTACATGGGAAAAGTTCTCACTGACCAAATTTAAATCTTGTTAACTATGTACTTGTTAACTGTGTAACTTGCTATTCCAGTATGTTTATTGTATTACTGATAAAAAATAATTTTGTTTTGTTTTTTATTTATAATGCTACTAATACATGGGAGACTTGAAATAATTCATTTTTAATACATATCACTAACACAAAATAATTTAAATATGATGTAATACTTATCAAAAGTATACATATATATATATGAAAACCCAACAGAAAGTTCATTCCTCAAATATTTTCCTAATTATGAAATGCCATGGAGTCAACAGATACTGAGAGAATGAATGTGAGTAGAGTGTGAAGTCATTATTTGTCTTTTAACTTAGAATTTCACATCCTTTACCTACATTCTTGAAGGAGGAGATGGAACAGAAGAAGAGAAGGAAAAGGAGGAGGAGAATGAGGAGTAGGAATAGACGGGGAGAAGAAGCAGGAGGAGGAGGAGAAAGCGAAGAAAGAGGAGGGGAAGAGAAGGAAGAAAAGTAGAACGAAGAAAGATGGAGAAGAAAATAAACACAAAATGCAATAAAAAATTAAAAACTATATATGGCTCAGGGAAGTCACTAACCAGTGGTATTAGACATGCATGAAGCCTAGAATTCATTCCCTGAATAATAATAACAGTGGGCTGCGGAGAAAGCTCAGCAAATGAGAAGGCGAGACTTACTAGCTAATGTGCTCAAGTGAATTTAATGGCTACATCATGTGCCAGAACTAATCAGTGTTTTAATCTCTCTCTACAGCTTTCTCTCAACTGTCATTTGCAAAATATCTTACAGAATAGTAGTTATGAAAATAAAATTATAATATTCACATGTTGTAACTTTAACACCCAATAGTGATGGCATTAATGGAATCTTTAAGAGGTGATAAGATTATGTGGGTAGAATTTCATGAGAATGGATTAGCTGTCTAACAAGAGGACAGGAAGCCAACCACTAATTAAGACCTGTTCTCTTTGAATGAAAAATTGGTTTACTTGGCGAAACTGCAGAAGCTATGAAGCCATCTCAACCTCCCCCACACACACACACCACTCAAAATTCTAAAACTATAACTCCTTGTGCATCTGCTTCACAGAACTCACTTTTCTAAACTAGAAGCAGAACTCAAATCTAGAAATTCCTGGGAAGAACTACATCCGATAAAGAAAGGCAATTCACTTGGTTTACAGAGAACTGTGCAAATTGAGGAAAAATAAGAGAGTCTTAAAAGACATTAAAGTTTCAATAGTTTCATGCCAATTAAAAGGATTTCACTACATTACGTCAAATAATATAAATTTTACACCAGTGTTATAAATATACACACACACTAAGATATCTTAATAGACCACATGCCTCAGGACTAATGGTATGTTTTTGATCAAAGTGGAGAAGTTAGGCTCTACTAATATTGACCATCAGTTACTTTTGGTACTTTATTATTACAAAAGAGTGTAATATTTCAGGTTTATTATGCAAATTCTTGTTTGGCATCCAAAACATATTCCCTAGTATATTCTTCAAAGAAAATCCAATATAGAAAGTTAATTTCTAATCATTAAATATTCATTCATGTTCTAAGTAAAGTATGTGATCTGCTTAAAAATAAAATGTAATTAGATAGTCAGGAAATAAGGGGCATTTGACAATCACGAATATGACAATTCTAGCAATTTTAATTGTAATTCAAGAAGCTCGGTAAATGAACCCTATTGCCACTTTCAATCATAATTTGAGTAAACCAAGTGAAATCTGGACAATATTTCTATGTAAATATTTTAAAATAAAGTGATACATCTAGCATTTTCAATGTTATTTCTTACTGTATGAAAATATTTCTAACATTTTCTAATTATATAAGCTCCAAAAACAACCACTATACATTGAATAGATTTAGCAAATTAATTTTCATTACTATTAACTGCATAGAGATTTGTACTTATATAATCTGAACACCTAAATTCATAACTTTGTTTAAATGCTAAATATACCCAGGTAAAGATTTTTTTCCAGAAAATTTCATCCTCTCTTTTAACAAATGACAGAAATGTGTATAAACAAAACACTTTGGTCATTCACTATAAGCTGTCACTGGTTAATATATAAGGAAAACATGAATTCATATGAATCAAGGTAACAGGTAATCTGCATGTGTTTCAAGATTGATTTTTAAGTCTGACAGCCTAGCAAAAGGTATGGTATAGAAGATCTAGTCAACAAACAAATTTCAATTCAATCTATACTCCTACTAGTAAGAAAAGAATAAATAAGTGATGACCTTGGCTCCATACTCTCAGAGAGATAAAGAATGCGAAAGCTATCAGGGGAGGGGATGGGACATAGAGATCTGGTGGTGGGAATTCTGTGGAGTTGTACCCCTCCTATCCTATGGCTTTGTTAATGTCTCCCTTTTTAAATAAATAAATAAATAAATTTAAAAAATGAATTGCGGGGCCAGGTTGCAGTGCACCTAGTTGGGAGCATATATTACAACACTCAACGACCTGGGTTTGAGGCCCCCAGTCCCCACCTTCAGGAGGAAAGCTCTGTGAGTGGTGAAGCAGGGCTGCAGGTGTCTGTCTGTCTCTCTCCCTCTCTATCATCTCCTTCCGTCTTGACTTCTGGCTATGTCTAGTCAATAAATAAATAAATAAATATAATAAAAACATTAAGAAAAAAAGAATAGGTGAATATGCCCTAATATTATAACATATAAACTTTTTCTTTCATAAGAACATACATTAAGAAAAAAATGTATCTATTTCAAAGTAGAAAGAATATCCTAAATATTGCCAAGGAATAAGTCTCAAGACTTTAGTAGCCTACCACTAAATATAATAAAAATAACATAAAAGATCTACACAGAATATAAATAGAGAAGTCAAGGGTAGGGGATATAGCATAATGGTTCTGCAAACAGACTCTCATGCCTAAGGCTCCACAGTCCCAGGTTCAAGCTCCCTCAAGTATATACTGTAAGCCAGAGCTGAGCAGTGTTCTGGTGTTTCTCTCTTTGTGTCTTTCTATGCATCTTTCTCAAAAATAAAATAAATAAAATATAAGAAATATATATTAAAAAAGAGAAGTCAACATGCAATAAAGAGAAGCAGCATGCAATAAAGATGTCAGTTGATGGTGGGTGTGGTGCAGATACTTAGCAGGGGGAGTTATGAAAATGTATACTTATGATAATAATAGTCTTGCAAACATTATTTTCCCCCAGTAAAGTGATTAAAAAAGAAACAAAAACTGGGAGTCGGGCAGTAGCACAGCAGGTTAAGCGCACATGGTGCAATGCGCAAGAACCTGCATAAGGATCCTACTTTGAGCCCCGGCTCCCCACCTGCAGGGGAGTCGCTTCACAGGAGGTGAAGCAGGTCTGCAGGTGTCTTTCTCTCCCCCTCTCTGTCTTTGCCCCTCTCTCCATTTCTCTCTGTCCTATCCAACAACAACAACATCAACAACAATAATAACTACAACAACAATGGAAACAACAAGGGCAACAAAAAGGAAATAAATAAATAAATATTTTTAAAAAACTATACAACACTAAGAGTAGTACACTTCCACAGTAAGTTTAAACTATACCCACTTATAATAGAGCTAAAATGATATGATTCAGCACAGTAATGTCAAGTATAGTTGCAAAAGTTATTAAAACATCAGTTAAGATACACAGCAAAGGGGTCAGGTGGTGGTTGAGCACATGTTGCAATGCACAAGGACCCGGGTTCGAGCCTATGGTTCCTACCTGCAGGGGGAAAACTGCCAGTGGTGAGGCACTGCTGCAGGTGTCTCTCCTTATCTCCCCTTACACTCTCTATTTTCTGCCTGTCTCTAGCCAAAAAATAGATATATTTTTTTAAAAAGATACACAGAAGAAATAAATTTTTTTTAAAAGTTGGTTTTGCTAAATATACTTTATGGTTTTACTAGGGAAATAGTGACATGCAAGGCGATTATATTCACATGAATGAAATTTCTTATCATTCTGTATGCCACTCACACGGCCAACTTTAATCCTTCTCCCCAAATGTGCACTGGGTCCCCAAACCATCTCAAATCACACACTACGACTTTGCTTCAGTAGAACACTGCTAGTTCACGTTCAACCTTGTGCATGCTTTTTTGTTTGTTTTGGATATACAGAGAAACTGAGAGAGGTGGGGGAAATAGGGGAAAAGAAAGAGAGATAATTATAGCACTGCTTAGCCACTTATGAAGCTTCCCTCAAGCCTACCCCACCCCTGCCTGCAAGTGAGGGGCTGGGAGCCTGAAGCAGGATGTTGAGCCAATGGTAATGTGTGCACTCAACCAGGAACACCACCACTTGGCCCCTATCATGTGACATTTCTCAGAACATCATTTTATTAAATAATCAGAACATTTCCAGTTGATTGAATACTATGTATATTAATGTCTTTTTTTTTTGCAGGTGGGAAACCAGGGGCTCAAACCGGGATCCTTAAGCTGCTCCTTGCATTTTACACCATGTGTGCTAAACCTGCGCATTACCGCAAGACCCCCATATTAATGCCCTTTATGGAAATAGCTACTAAACACAAGCATTCAAGAACCTTTGTTATCAAGGGTCAATACATGCTTTTGCACTGTTAAAAACATATATATATATATATATATATATATATATAGATAGATAGATAGATAGATAGATAGATAGATAGATATAATTTATGAACAAAATCACCATTTTGTAATAAGTATACTCAATGACCACTAAATAAAACAAGACTAGCACTTACTTGTATTTTAATGGGCCAGGAAAAGTTGCTGACGTACACATAGAATGTGATGTTAGGATTACTTCTAAAGTTAAATTTTTCGTAGGAAAAACTATCTCTGTATTCCTTTATATTAGTCTTGGTCACTATAGGAGTCTCTTCTCCAGAAATTGTTCCAGCTAAAATGTAAATAAAATGAATTTAAATATTCCCTACTAGCAAACAGATCTTAATGAACTATAAAAAACACATACTTATAATTTAGAATGATAGGAAAATTATATTAAATGCCACAAATCTACTGGGAAAAGATTTAGTATAATTTTTTCAATGAAATTTCTTGTTAATTTCTTTATACTTGACACTGGCCTATTTTTATATACTTTTGTATATACATGAACAATGAAGTAGTACTGCAAGTCTCTCTTTTTCCCTACTCCTCATATTTTTTTATCTTTAAAAAAGTATATTGATGCTAGGGATTGAACCATGGATCCTGGAGCTCCAGGTATGAAAGTTTGCTAGAGTATTATCACTGACCCCCATCTTTATTTTTCAAATTGAAATCTAAGCCTCAGGAAATGAAAGCACCTGCCTAAATAAACCAGTAAATTACTCTTTGAATCCCAGGCATATCTGACTCCAGAAAATAAATTATTATTTTTATTTATTCCCTTTTTGTTGCCCTTGTTGCTTTTTTATTGTTGTAGTTATTGATGCCATCATTGCTGAATAGGACAGAGAGAAATGGAGAGAAGAGGGGAAGACAGAGCGAAAGAAAGACAGACACCTGCAGATCTATCTGCTTCACCGCTTGTGAAGTGATTCCCTGCAGGTGGGGAGCCGGGGGCTCAAACCGGGATCCTTATGCCGGTCCTTGTACTTAGCGCCACCTGTGCCTAACCCGCTGTGCTACCGCCCAACTCCCGAAAATAAATTCTTTGGTTTACTTCTTCAGTCATTCAAAACAGGTATTTTTCACGAGTCTCAACTCAATTAAAAATTGGACTGGATTTGGTACTTTGCACTGAAGGATTCTTGGGAAGGAGGACAGATAGAGAGGTGGGAATAGGGCTTTGGGGACAGAATCTAAGTTGGAGGTGAGAGAGATTTGTCGACTTATGGAGACATAAGAAATTACACCCATGTGTCAACAGTTGTACTGTAAACCAGTAACCTCCACCCCAACAAAATAAAAGAACAAAAGAAAAAAAACAAGTCAGTATATTTTCTTACCATAAATTGAACCATAACATATTTTAAGTAGTTTTGAATGAGGCTATAATTTAATATATGAGATAAACACTCAGTTAGGTAAGAGCATATTGGATACCCAATAAATATACTGAAATTAACCAAATCAAGAAAAGTATTTACAGCACTATTACTAAGTTAAAAAACAGTAAACATATAACAACTGTAAAAATAGTCAGTTAGTATACTGAGTAACTGAAATTATTTCTAATATCATCAACCACAAAGCTAACTTAGATATAGCTTTAAAATCCAAATGTCCTAACACCAATCTGTACATCAGATGTTTTAAGAACTGAATTTGGAAATTATAAATTATCTTTTGCATACTAAGATGACTGTTATAAAGTGATTACAGAGAGTTTGTATACTTTTCTGGATAAATTTTATGGAGACTTAATTATACAGAAGTAAATTTCAAACTAGATTTACATGATAATTTGATTTATTTTTATACTGACATAGCTTTATGTCTTCTTATAAATTACAAAGCATCTATACAAATTCCTAAATATTTCATTTTTACATATGCAGTGAAGGTTTTGGAACTGCATGATGGTGACATGTTGCCACTATTACACATAGTTAAAGAACACAATAAGTTATTTTTCCGAAATCAAATATGGATTTCTAAGGATCTACATATTCTCTTTTGTAAAGTTAATACATTTTTATAATTTTATATTTGCAATAAAAATTAAACAGTAGAATTTGATAAAACACGCATTCAAAAACAAAGTCACATTTCATAATTCTAGATATCTGTATTTTTAGTTGAGTTGTTAAAAAATGAATAATTTCTAATTCAAACCCTTATTACAGAAGACATGCTAAGTGCATTTTTTTAAACATTGGAGCCAGGCAGGGTCAGATGCAGTACACTATTAAGCATGAAAGAAACAGATTGTAAAGGTATCAGTATATGCAAGGGAATTCATTGTTTTACAGCAGTGTTATGGTTAATAATCAAATTAATCACCTCAATAGTAAGTCAAATAAACTGAATTTCTAATCATAAATACATAATTTATCTAAAAAATTAAAACCACAGTATTTAACAAACATTTTAAAAAAACAGGTATAGTATATAATATTTTTGCCCCTTTATTTGTAATTAAAGGAAGAAACTTGGCAAAATAATAAAAACTTATTGGCATTGTGAGTTATTACTTTTACCTGTAACAGCACGATGATTTTAGAAAAGGTATATTTCTAAATTTTCAGTAGATTAAGGTAATAGTAAAAGGTCACGAAAGGACATCTTTTATGTAGAAACAGATATAAAAGACACATGACACCAAATTGCTCTCACCTGTTGAACCAACTGACCACGTGATGTTAAGGTTAAAGTTGTTTGATGCGTTAATTGAAATATCCAAATTTTTGTTTGACTACCAAAAAAGAAAATGCCAAGGTTAAAAACAAACAATACCTTATAAATATAATTAGAATAGTATTATAGTTAATGCACATATATTTTTCAAACTCTATATACTGCCACTGTACCATTAAATAATGTAGATGTCAATCATATTTTAATAAGAAAAATCCAAAGGTAGATTTAAGTCCTTTTATATTATTTACTATATTTTGACCTCCTACAGGAAAATTAGAAGATTTTGTAATTCAAGATTTGCATTTTTATTCTCTTTCCGCACCTCTAGTTAGTATTTAAATGATAAATATTTGGCTTAGCCCAAAGAAACTTTACAGTAACATACAATTGTTTCATAGAAAGTTTTCTTAATGATGACCATAGTCAAAGAGACATTTGGTCTCTATGAAGAAATATTAACAGCAATCCACAAACATCAGAAGACATTTTCTTCAGTTTGCAAGAAACAAATATATACTCAAGAAGAATGACCATATTTACAGTGCACGTTATACATAACACAGCAAATGGTTGAAGGAATTAAGTAGCTGTTTTTCAAGTTTCTGTTCATTAACAATACAGAGGCATCATTTGAGACTTCTAGTAAATGTACAAACTATGTAAACAGTACTTCAGAGATACTGCATTATCTGTCAGAGTCATACCCATAAGTGGTCATTAATGTAAGATGGGAGTTATCTTTTTAGTTCTGTTGTTAAACTGTTAAGGTAATTTCCATGATATGAACTACAAAACTGTCAAGCCCCTAGAGACCTTCTTTTAAGATAGTAATAGAAACAAATGACACTGATTCAAGGTCATGTCGCAAAGCTAACTGAGTATCGTTTTGACTGATAGTAAAAGCAAAATTTTTTCATGTCACCAAACAGGCAGGTTTGATCAATAGTCTACACTGTCCTGGTATGAGAACATATGTTATATCGAAGAAAATTTAAAAATGAAAAGAGGAGTTGCATCCCAGCTCTCTAGCATAAGTCTGAGCTGAGCATTGCTCTGGTCTCATGCTGATTTTTAAAATTTTTTTTTTATTTACTTTTATTTATTTACTTTTTTCTTTTTACCAGAGCCTTGCTCAGCCCTGCATCATGGTGAGGCAGGAAATTCAGAGCTTCAGGTAGGAAAGTCTTTCTGCATCAGCATTATGATATCTACCCCTGCCCATCTCACTCTCTCTGTATCTTTCTTTCATGTATCTTCAGCTTTCATGACTAAACATAGCAATAAAACAAAATGTGATAAAATAGTAAGAAAATAAGGAGAGCTTGGGCAGAAGTGACTGCCTAGTAGTTATCATCTTTCTGTCTTTATACCCATCTCTCATTACAAAAGATATTAAAAAAGTAATGAAAAAAATAAAAAGAAGAAACAGCTCTGGTAATAAATACTACTTTATGTTATCATAATGAACTAAAAATACCTGGTAACTAATTATTAACTTATATTCATTAAAATATACTCATAGAGCAATAAATTGAGGACTGGGGAGAAGACATAATGGTCATGAAAATGATTTTCATGCCTAAGGTTCTAAGGTTCCACGTTCAATTCCTAGTACCACTGTAAACTAGAGCTGAGCAGTGCTCTGCTTAAAAAAAAAAAAAAAATCATATAGGAGTACTGGGCAGTAGTGCACCAGGTTAAGTACACATAGTACAAAGCACAAGGATCCTGGTTCGAACCAGGGCTCCCCACCTGCAGGGGCTCACCTCTCAACAGTGAAGCAGGTCTTCAGGTGTCTATCTTTCTCTCCTCCTCTCTATCTTTCCTTCCTCTCTCAATTTCTCTCTGTCCTATCCAACAACACAAAAAAAGGAAAAAAATGGCCACAAGGAAGTGTGGATTTATAGTGCAGGCACCAAGCCCCAGGGATAACCCTGGAAGGAAAAAAACAAAATCATAAGAGCAATAAATTGAATTAATGAGGAATGCATTGTTGAACTACATACTTATGTTTAGATCTCTTTAACAAATATGCTGATTGGATTAGAAAAAAAATGTCCTTTCTGAAGATCAAGCTCCTTGTTTCTAAAACAAAGCTAGGAAAATCTAAAGAATTTCTTGTGACCGGTGAGTGAAGTTGTTTCACAATGTATTTTCCCTCATTTTGTTTCATAAACCTCACTTGTGAATAAGATCAGTCAGTATTTGTATAACAACTTTAGGGTTATTTCATTTAACATGATCCCCTCTATTTCCATCTATGGGAAGCAAAAGACAAAGATACCATCTTTATCATAGCTTCGTATTTCATTATGTATATAAACTAACAGTTCCTTATCAACTCTTCTGTCTTTGGACACAATATCTTATTCCATATCTTGTGTCTTGCACGTAACACTGAGATCAGCACTGGTATGAATACATGTCATTGGATAAGAATGCTATTATTTAAAAACATGGTCTTATATTAAATTTTACAATTAATCTTTCATACACTTAAATTTTACAAACTTGCAAAATAACACTGATGGCGTTAAAATTAGTGCTTTATTACACACTGGATGAGATAAATCAGACAGAAACAAGTAAATATGGCATGGTAACAGTTACAAGAAGAATTTGAAATGTCAAATTCACAAAAACAGAGAACAAAATGGCTGCCAGAGGCCATGAAGTAGGAAGAATAAAGGAGATACTTGTTAAGAGTAAAAACTCACAGTGATTAACCTAGAGTTATCCTGAACAGTGTGGTGACTGTTATTAGTATCATTATCATTATTAGTATTATCATTATCATTATTATTTGCCTCCAGGGTTATCACTGGGGCTTAGTGCCAGTACTACTAATACACTATCCTGGAAGCCATTTTTACCCCATTTTCTTATTGGCTAGGACAGAGAAAAACTGAGAGAGGAGGGGAAGATAGACACATGCAGACCTGCTTGACTGTTTGTGAAGCGACCTCCCTGAAGGTGGTGAGCCCGAGGCTCAAACCAGAATCTTTGCACGGTTCCTACGCTTTGTACTATGTGCGCTTAACGCCGTGAATTACCGCCCGGAGACTAGTAACAAAATTCAAAACTGCTAAGAAACTAGATCTTAACTATTCCCAACACACACACACACACACACACACACACACACACACACACACACGAAATAGCAAACTACAGGGCATGACACTAACCCTATGGTGGCAATCATACCGAAATATATAAATATATAAATGCATAAAATCAACACATTTTATACCATTAATTTCACCAAATTTAATGTTTATTATGTCTCAATAAATATAATTTTTAAAATGTCATCATTCATAACTAGGACAAACTACTGAAGTTATAAAAAAAGATGACTAAAGTTTGCAACTACAAAAAAAGAAACAATATAACATGGTTTGAATTTATGGATATCATTTCTAAATAAGACTACTCAATCTGAGAGCAAAATTATAAACACAGACAAAGAGCTTCAAAACTTTAACCGATAAAATATAATTTAAATTGTAGGAGTCTTCACAAAGTCTGAAATGTTTAAATCACATATTCTCTGGATCACAAGGCTATCTACATTTCAGAGCGAAATTAATAGGGTTGGTCTTTGTACAAAGAAAATTATCTTACACAGTAATAATTCTGAGAATTAAAAGTGCAATGAAAGATAACAGCAATATTCCTGACTTTCATGTAATTCCACTGAAAGGGACAGATTGTCTCCTCACCTGTTCTGGGTTTGCTATGAAGTTGATGGCTGTGTGGTGACGATCATCTTCCTGCAATAAGCTGAATGTAAACTGATAGTCAATCAAAAGGCTGTCTGTGGGGGGAAAATACAATCTGACATGTACTTTAAACATTGCTTGAAAAGCAAAAAATAGGTGAAAGCACATTTCTTATCAATATTGAAAATGACTATCATTAATTACTAGTGGATTATACGAGACAATGAGGAAAACACAAGCTATCATTCAGCAATGGTACACAATATACAAGTCCCCTCAAGAAATTCAGTACTTCTGCTGGCATTCTGAAAGTTCTACAAAAACTACAGACACTCGGGGAACAACATAAAGAAATGAAAGTCATCTAAAACATGAATTACATAAATAGAAAAATACAGTAATGTTTAGGTATATTTGAATTAACATTTTGTAGGTAGAGAGCTATTTTATATTCTATAATCATAAGATCAAAAATTCTGTGAAAATAGACATTCTTAATATATAAATATTGCACCACATGCTGTAATGCACTTACTTTCTCCTGTATGCTTTTGGTAACTTTTACTAACTTTAAAATGATAATTAAAAAATATTCTATAAAAGTAACTTTTGTTAAATGTAAGATAAAAAAATCTTAGCTCATGAAAACAAAGTCAAGGTAAAATTAATTTTAAATTTGTTCATATGCAATAGTGAAGCCAGGGTTAAATTGTTTCATTGTGATAAGTCATGAAATGTTCATATTATACAAAATGAAGTATTAATTATAATGTTAGAAGTGTCACCTTTATAAAAATATCTCAAATTATTTTAAATAGAGATGACTTCCATTTTTGGATACATAACCACTCACATTATATCCTCATTCACTAAACAACACTAAAATAAAAACCAAAGAGGAATAAAATCTGAATTTATTGGTAAAACTACCAAGAAAACATTCTCTGTGTTGGCTGCTGTCTATTTCACAAGATCCACCCTACATAGTTCTTGAGTAATTTTTTTTGTAAACAAGACCGCTTTTTTAAAGAACTTTTTGAGTTACTATAAATGTGCTCATAAAAAATCATTCAATAAATCATATTTCTGATTTTAAGCTGATTATAAGAATTACAGAGGCAAATTCAAGAATTTAGTGTTGTATTGGGAACTAGATATAAAACAGGAAACAATTCTGTCCTCATGAAATAAATGCATATTCTTGAATAGATTAAGATTTTCATAGATAATATAAGTATAAAGTATAACAGATGGAGTTGATAACTGTTTCTAGTAAATAATTCAGGTAGAGCAAACAGACAAAAGCCTCAAATAAAAAACAAGTCCTAAAGATGGGGCCTGGGCAAAGGTTAAGGTGTTCTATTACAAAAGTTAAAAGATGTGAAATTGAACACTGAAGAACTCATTCTTGTAAAAGAACAAATGAAGGAAAGAAAGAAAAAAGATTAAAGAGGAGAGGGAGAAAGGACAGGATTGGAAGCAAAAGAGATCTCAACTATGATTACCACAAAGGGACAGTGATAAGAATGCAGGCAACGTTGATTGTGGCCAGGCAATAAAGTAGGAGATATCACAAGTTAAACTTGATATGGGAAAAGATTCTGGAGAAAGAAAGAAAGAAAGAGAAAGGGTTGAAGAAAGTGTTGGGGTCCCCACCTGCAGGGGGAAAAGCTTCATCAGCAGTGAAACAGTGCTACAGGTCAGTCTGCTGCCTGCCTGCCTGCCTGCCTGCCTGCCTGCCTGCCTGCCTGCCTGCCTGCCTGCCTGTCTATCTTCCCCTTCCTTCCCAATTTCGTTTTTCTCTTTCTTCCTTTCATTTTTTTTTCCTTTTTGCATTCAGGTTTACTGCTGAGGCGCAATCCCTGCACTACAAATCCACTGCTCCTGGAGAACATTTTTCCCATTTTGTTGCCCTTGTCCTTATTATTATTGTTGCCATTGCTGTTGTTGTTGGATAGGACAGAAATAAATTGAGAGAGGAGGGGAAGACATAGAAGGGGAGAAGACAGACTCCTGCAGACCTGTTTCACTGCCTGTGAAACGACTTCCCTGCAGGTGGGGAGCCGGGGACTCAAACCGGGATCCTTGTGCTCACCCTTGCTCTTTATGCCAGATGCACTTAACCTGCTGCGCTACCACCCGACCGACCCACCTCCTCAACTTCTATCTATATCTATCATAAGTATATAAGTAAGTAGGTAGGTAATAAAGAAAAAGAAAGAAAGAGAGAGAGAGAGAAAGAGAGAGGAAGGAAGGAAGGAAGGAAGGAAGGAAGGAAGGAAGGAAGGAAGGAAGGAAGGAAGGAAGGAAGGAAGGATGGATGGATGGATGGATGGATGGATGGATGGATGGATGGATGGATGTAGAATTGTGGGAGCAGTTGGATACTGTGCTGTTTTGCCATGTGTGTGCAACCCCTGTGTCCAGCCCCATGACACTGAAGGAGCTTCAATGCTATGATGGTCTCTTTCACTCTCTCCTCCTCTCTCAGTCTCTCTCTCTCTCTCTCTCTCTGCCTCTGTGCATAAACTAATGCGACACTGCCTATTTGAAAGTTGTTAAAGTTGTTAAACACTCTCATCACAAGGAAGAGATTTCTGAAACTACGGTGATAGGTTTTTTTTTACAATATTTAAAATATTAAATTATTATGCTATACATTTGAAACTACCATATGTCAATTATATGTCAATACTTCAAAAAAGGAATCTGTATGTCAGTTTGAAACCAAGCAGAAATAAGGTGACAAAAGTAAGTAGCCCAGCTGAGTCCCTAATTGGTGAATCCTGAAATTTCCAAACAGACTTGATGGGCCCAGAACTCGAACAAATCCCTCTCTCCATTGTAACTCATCTCTATCAGGATAACACAATAGACCCCTTTGTGGGCCCCCATAGGACCTTGACCTCAACTTGGATCAAGAATGGTAGAGAATGTTCCAGCCTCCAAAGGGAGGCTGGACAACATATTCTATGCGACACCTGAGGAAGATGGGTCAATACTGGGGCAGCTTGGAATGTTCCTACTCATGACCACAGAATGTAAGCTCAGATCTACAGGGATGCAGAGGTCACATAGGCTCCTAAGCTGAATATGGGCCCCAGATCACATCAAATCTATGGGGTTTACAGTCAACAATATTTATACCCCTTTCCCATATTAGGGAGCTACTCTCTTCCTTGATCCAGCTTTCTGGTCCTTTTTCGAGCCATGACATCATCTCCTCAGACAATAACTTGGATCCAACTGCATATGAGATTTCAGGCTCAGGCAAAAACCAACCAACCAAACAAACAAACAAAAACACTAGTACAGCTACAGGCCCTTTGAAATACAACTAAAGTATGCCTACTAGTTATCTACAAAATGGAGGAAACCCTTCCCCCAACACTTTATCTGCACTATTCCAGCCTTTAGGTCCACGATTGTTCAACAGTTTGGCTTCATATGTGAAATCTCTTTTCAGCCACCAGGTTCTAGATGCTAGCATGATGCCGACCAGACTTCCCTGGACAGACAACCCCACCAATATGCCTTGGAAACCTGCTTCCTCAGAGCCCTTCTCCACTAGGGAAAGAGAGAGACAGGCTGGGAGTATGGATCGACCTGTCAATGCAAATGTTCAGTGGGGAAGCAATTACAGAAGCCAGACCTTCCACCTTCTGCAACCCACAATGATCTTGGATCCATACTCCCAGAGGGTTAAAAAATAGAAAAGCTATCAGAGGAGGGGATGGGATATGGAGGTCTGGTGGTGGGAATTGTCAAGTTGTACTCCTCTTATCCTATGGTTTTGTCAGTGCTTCCTTTTTATAAATAAAAAATTTAAAAAAAAAAATTGGTGGCCATTATGTGGCAGAAACAGTGCACTGGGACATCTGAGAACCTCTACAACAATGTCAGTCACCCAAGCCCACATGCAATCCACTGTTCTAATGTACTCTAGTATAGTGCCAAAATCATCATCATCATCATCATCATCCATCAAATTCTTCATGAGAGACTCAAGATTGATTATTACATTCTCATGCATTAAACTTAGAAAAACTAAATCAGCATAATGCAGTGTCTGTTAATGATAAATCCTTATGTCAGATGGACCTTTAAAAAAAAAGTCTGAATCCTGAAATAAAATTAGTAGAAGGATTTCACGATTCAAGTGACTAAGAACAGTACCACTCACTGAATATTAATTAGTATAAATTGAGGAAAATTTAGACTTCTACAGAAAATGTTTCTCTTTAAAGCTACTTAAAATTAAAGTCTTCCAGAAGCCAATCACACAATTTTCCATTTCAGCTGAACGATATACCCCCCTCCATTTGAAAAATAATCATGTATTTTTTTTTTACAAATTTGGAAAATAATAATTACCTGGTATTTAAAGTATATGAATTAACAGTGAAATTTGCTCTAAACTTAGCTGAGTAGAAAATGTGAAGCATTAACATTTAAAAGTATAATTCAAGTTTATGCAAATATATATAATCTGAATGTAAGTTTCCAAACTTCTTTAGTGAATCACATAATTACTTTGAAAAAATTAAGTCATTTTAGCCAATAAATCATTTCCAACAACATATTCTGTTGTTGATAAATCCTGAGAAATGGAAGTAGAAGTAAATGTGATTAAGAGAGGACAGGGGAATCCTGTTCTGTTTAAGTTGTAAGAAATAGCATGTTTTTATAGACTGGTTGACATCAGTAAAAATTTAGCAGAGAAGAAAAAGTTGATGAGGCAGAGATATTTTAGAACAACACCCCTGAGCATATACACATAAGGGGATGATTTTGAGATGAGAAGAATAACTCAATGTAGTTCTGGGATTTATGCTTATAAAGATTTGTTTCTATCCCTGTCTAACCCTAGCCAGGGTGCTGGAGTAGCTGCAGTCAGGAGATAGCTAATCCATACAGGAACAACAGAGTCACATAAAACCCTCTGTGCTTATGGAGTTCTGTTGCTAAGATATTAGGATAGAGCCCTATAAATTAGTCATCTTCCACTAAGATAAGCAGAATAAATTCTGTATTGTTTCAGGAAATAAAACTAATTGTTCATGTTTATTCTTGCACAAAGGTAGGCATATGATTTTAAAGTTGCATTATATGTATTTTAAAATATGGGGCCAGGCAGCAGCACACCCAGCAGACTGCACATATTACCATGGGAGAGGGAACCAAAATCAAGCCTTAGGCCCAACCAGTGAGGTTTGGGGGAGAGGAAGGAGAGGTGAAAGCTTCACAAGTGGCATATCTGTGCTATAGGTGTCTCTCTTATTTTATCCTTTTCTCTCTCTTCTGCTCTTTGCTCTCCATTTCTCTCTCTATAAAAAGGGGGAAGGCAAGTGGTGGCACACCTGGTTAAGCACACACATTACAGTCTGCAAGGATGCAGGTTCAAGCCCCTGTTCCCCACCTGCAGGGGGGATGCTTCAAGAATGGTAAGCAGAACCGCAGGTGTCTCTCTGGCTCTGTCCCTTTCTATTTCCCCCACCCCTCTGAATTTTTCTGTCTCTATTTAATAATAAATTATATATAACAAGTGGGGCCGGGTGGTGGCGCACTTAGTTGAGTGCACATGTTACAATGTGCAAGGACCCAGGTTCAAGTCCCAGTCCCCACCTGCAGGGGGAAGGCTTTGCGAGTGGTGAAGCAGTGCTGCAGGTGTCTCTCTTGTCTCTATTCATCTCTATCCCCAGCTTCCTTCTTGACTTCCGGCTGTCTCTATCCAATAAAAAAATAAAGTTAATAAAAAAATTTTTTTTTAAAGTATGCCCACTACAGGTACTGGGATGTAGGCTGTAGGTTAGTGACAGAGTGCATCTTTTCATTCATAAGAACCTGGATTCAATCCCTGGAAAAAATATATGCATTATATGTACTATACTTATCAACCACATATTCAATTTTTTAAACTGAAAAACTGTAATATCCTATACATTTTAACATATTACAGACTAGGAAAAAAAATCACAGGAAACCATTAAAAAGTAACAATGAGATATATTTAAAAATAACAAATGGCAATTATTGAATAACTCAATTTTCTGGTTTCATAGACTGAATTTTAAACATTAAAAACCGCTAAGGATTGACTCAAGCCTTTTGACAGTCAGCAAATTATGTCTCACAATTACAGAAAAATTAGTGGTCAGAAATCTGAGTTGTATCTAAAAATTAAATCTACAAGTACACATTAAAAGTATTTATCTAAATGCACAGTGTTGTATCCATGACACATGTCAAATTCTGTACCATTTTAAATACAAAAAGCAAAAAAAAAAAAAGGAAAAAAAAGAAAGAAAACTGTATTCCTTGGAAAAAATACTACTAAAAGAGTCAATTCTCTTTTAACTATTTATTTATTTATTTATTATTGAATAAAGACAGAGAAATTGAGAGGGAAGGAAGAGGTGGATAGGGAGACGATTAGAGACACCTGCAGCCTTGCTTCACCACCTGTGAAGCTTTTCCCCTGCAGATGGGGACCAGGAGCTTGAACTTGGGTCCTTGCTTTCTGTAATGTGTGCACTTGAACAGGTGTATCAGCACCTGACTCCTGTCACTCGTCTCTCTCTCTCTCTCTCTCTCTTTCTCTCTCCCTCCTCCCCCCATCAATTTGGTAGACCTTAAGTGGATATAAGAAAACTCATACTATTGGCTTCAATTTTTTTTTTTTGCCTTCAGGGTTATTGCCGGGGCTCGGTGCCTATACCATGAATCCACTGCTCCTGGAGGTCATTTTTTTCCCTTTTTGTTACCCTGGTTGTTTTACCATTGTTGTGCTTATTATTATCGTTGTTATTTATGTCATTGTTGTTGGATAGGACAGAGAGAAATGGAGAAGGGGAAGACAGAGAGGGGGAGAGAAAGGTAGACACCTGCAGACCTGCTTCACCACCTGTGAAGCGACTACCATGCAGGTGGGGAGCCTGAGGCTCGAACCGGAATCCTTCCTCTGGTCTTTGCGCTTTGCTCCACGTGCGCTTAACCCACTGCGCTACCGCCTGACCCCCTATTGGCTTCAATTTTAAATTGCATAGCAGAAAAAAAAATTCATGAAAATAGAAAGGATAGAGGTCTCTTGTTTTAAGTCAAGTTTATAATGGATTAAGCATACAACAGAAGGCTGCACTAGTGCAACATAAACCAAATGTGAAGTCTCCCAGAATAGAACAGAGGTGAAAATCACTGAAATGGAGTAACAGAAAAAGCAGTTTTCAATATAGGCATGACGAGTGGGGTTACTAGAGGTTAGAAGAAAAGCAAATGAGAAGTGGCTGCTAATACGGACTGTGTTCTTCTTAGGCATGATAAAACCTGTTCCTAACATTGGAGGACTGTTGCACAGCTTTGTGAATATGGTAAAAATGTTGGATTGTACATTTTAAGAGGGTGAGTTTTTTTAATATGTGAGTTACATTTCAGGAAAGCTTTATCAAAACATCTTATGGGTATTTAGGAAAGCCTATGTGGAAAAGGCTACAAGAAATCCTACATATTGAAAGAAAATGGACATAAAAATTATGCAAGTAGATGCTGGAAATATCTAGAAGTCTGAGATCCAAAAATGTAAGCATACTAACGTTAACAATGAAGTTGTTCTTGATTAGCCTTCACTGTATCACAACACTGTTGATGCAAGTTTCAATTAATTTGTGAACCAGGATAATTATTGTAAATATTTTCAGCTGAGTCAGAGATTTTTAATCTGAGTATTGTGAGAATAGAACTGGGATGAATGATTTGCTTTCTTTATGCCATCAATGTTTCAGTTAATATTGCATTTCCCTTTTAATATTAGCATGTTTATGGAGATCAAAACTGTAACCTCCCACTGACCAAATGTGTCACCTGGTGGGTTTAATTAACATCATGAGGTTTCATGGTACAAAAGGTCTAACACTTACAATCCCATAGGTTTGTTCTGTGGGTAATCATAGTTTTGTGAGTATGTACTCGGCTTAAGAAGATGAAATAATAATATGAAGATGTTGATTAAATGTTATTTCATGTTCCTATTTGTAATGTTGGTTCTGAATTAGTTTTAAATAATTTAAAAAATCAAGAAGCTTCTCACATTTATATGTAGTTACATATTCACTCATAAGTTTATGACTCCAAGACCTCATCTTTATCCATACTGAGAGACTCGAAAAAGGTTCACATATGCAGAATTTAACAATATCAAGAATACAAATATATTTAAACAAAGGCATATGTATAGCTGTATTTGAAAATTTTGACAACTGACTAAGTTAAAATAAAAGAACACATGAAGATAAGACCCAGTATATTTACAGTCTCACTGTGTCAAAGGCATATTCAGTAGATAGTTCCAGGAATACACCTTAGAATATGACTACAAGTATCTTTTTCATGCTCTCTTGCCCTCATTTAACTGTTTGACACACTGCAAACAGGTGGACTGTTTTTAAAGAAAAATTTAACATTTTACTCTTCTCTAAATAGTTTTCAATGCATTCTCATTTTTCTGTGATAAGACCAGGCTTCCACTCAGATTCTAACTGTCCCCATCCCCATGCCATAGCCACCCCACCACCAAGTCATCTTTCAAACTTATTTGAGAAAATAATTCCTTTACCTCACCCACTGCCACTTCCTGATCCACAAATTAGGTGAAGCTCTCTTATAATATATTCCCAAACAGCTATAATTCTCACTTAGAATTTTTATGACAACAGGCTTAAGATCTATTTTCCCTACAAGTTTACAAGCTTTAGTGGAGCAGAACCCATTTTGTTTACTATAATGTCCCCAGAGTCTAACAATGTGGTTAGTCAGTAAATAAAGTTGAATAAATAAACAAAAGCCAATTCTGAAAACTGACACTCTCCCTAAGATCTAACAGAGAAACTCTTCAGTAAGTAAATTAAACACGGGGAAGGGGGGTGTACACTTAAGAGTATTAAATGAAATAAATTTTTTGCACATGATACATATTAAATAAATACTAGTTTTTCTTTGCTTGCTGAGTAGCATTATCCTATCCATGCTTAAAAATCATTGTTTAAGAATCCCAATTGAGGGCCAGAGGGATAGCATAATGGTTATGCAAAAAGACTTTCATGCCTGAGATTCCAAAGTCCCAAATACAACACTCTGTCATAAGACAGAGCTGAGCAGTGCACTCACTGGGAAGGAGGGGAAAAAAGAGAGAGAAAAGGAAGGAAGTAGTGAAGAAAGGAAGGGAGGAATGGATGGAGGCAGGCAGGCAGGCAATCTATTGCTCATTAAAGGTTCAAGAAAAATTCCAAAAGTAAAATAGGCCACAGAAACTTTGCCAGTAAAATATTCGCTAGATAAATATCAGAGGACAACTACAAAGCTTTTATAACTATCTACTCAGGAAAAAAGAAAAACTGAGTGTGTAGCCCTATGACATACATTTAAATTTAGTGGGTTTTTCCTCTCACTACCAATGAATAAGAAAGAATGGATCATGATCACTAATTTCTATATATTGGTAATTCTAATTTAGAGACAGGCCTATAATATGACATGACCCCTTCAACCCACCTTCATTTGATTCTTGTTGTCTCTAAATAGTCAAATTTCCCATTCTGCAGTGACATGTAGGTATCATTTGGATTTTTCTTTTTTCTAATATTTATTATTCCTTCCCTTTTGTTGCCCTTGTTTTTTTATTATTGTTGTTGGATAGGACAGAGGGAAATGAAGAAAGGAGGGGGGGGGAGATAGAAAGATAGAAAAGTGGAGAGAAAACAGACCTGCTTCACCTCCTGTGGGCTCAAACCGGGATCCTTACACTGGTCCTTGCGATTAATCCGCTGCGCTACCACCCGACTCCCGCCTAGATTTTATTTTAATCAAATCTTCCATAGGACAACTAGGGATGAGCAGCTCATTTTTATTTAAGTGAACAGCTGACGCAGGGTCTTTCATTGAAGAACTACACTACTTAGAAATAAAAGCAGAGCAATATTTTCAGGTTAACCTATATGTCCAAACAGTTTAATCAATAAAAATATGTGCATACAGCCACACACGTGTTCTTTTTTTACTTAAGTGCATTGTTATTAAATATTTAGTAATCTGCTACTCTTTGCTAAGTATGTGTTACAAGACAATATTCTAAGTGATCAGGTGGTAGTGCAGTGGGTTAAGTCTACACACTGCCATAGGATCCAGATCATAAAATCATAAAATTAAGCAAATATTCTAAGTTTTTAAATTTTCATTTTAATGAGTGAATAAAATCTATGTTCAAATAAAATTTAGATTCTCTGTGTTTATCAGGATAACCTCTGTTCTATTTTTAGAGAGCCAGATGGGTGCTATTAATATTTAAATAATTATTTATCTTAACATACACATCAACATAATATGCCTAGTAAAAATAATTTTCTTTTATTTTAGAAAACATTCAAAATAAGTCAAAAATAACAAATTCAAATTTTAATTGTTTTCACTGTTCATATGATAAACTGGGATTTATTTATTTTAAATTATACCTGCAGGATATTAAAAGTATTGTGTATTAAGAGTGGGGAATGGGAGGAGGAGTCCATCTAGTGTGGTGAGTGTAGTGAGTTTTACACACTACTAATACACTACTAATGCTTAAAATATTCTAAACTAATGCCAAATCAATTGCTAAAAAAAGTATTTCCTCTCATTTAGATCACAGAAAAATCACATCCTATACACAATAATAATGTCTTCCAGTTCAAGGAAGGTATCATTAATCAATGATAAAAATCCTACATGAGATTAGTGAATTTAATATTTAATAATAAAATATAATATAAACATAATGATTAAATGAATGTAAATATGTAAAAATATATTTAAGAGAAGTAAAAATATATAAAATATATTAAATTTCATATTCTTAAAAGAACAGTTTATAATTATCACAAAATTCTACTCTGATTTCTAAATAGCAAGAGAAGAAACTAAAAATAAAACTATTTTTTCAAGAGCTGGTAAAATGGGCCAAACTATGTTAGAATCAATGATTTAGACACTATATGCACATAGAGGATTGATGCAGAAGTGTGATCAAGTGAGTTCATCTCCATACTATACCTGCTTCCTCATATAAGTGACCCAAGTTCAAGTCTGGCTCCCATAAAATTGAAGGAAGCTTCAGTGCTGCAATACAATTCTCTTCCCCTTTTTCTCTATTTATTGAAAAAATTGTCTTGGAATGTTAAAGTCTCCAAAACAACATAATAAAAATACAGGGTATAATAAAATAGATGATCACAGAAGTGGTGGAGTATTTGATAACTTGCACATGTTGACAAGGGCACCTGGGTTCACGTTCCATGTCCCCACCTGCCAGGGTAGAAGTGGAGGATGGAGTAGAAGAGAGAGCTCCATGAGCTGTGGAATGGCGCCTGAGAAGTTCTTTCCTTTGTAGGCACCTGGCCCCCCAGCAGTAACAAAAGTCACAGGAGTGACTTCATGTATTTGACTTCCGCTTAATAAAATACAGCGTATCTGACACTAATAACCCTACCACTCATTTTGTGTTTAAAGTTTTCTTTATTACTTTTGGTATTATTAGTTAAAATCAAACATTAAAAACTATTGTATTGGGGAAGCAATTACAGAAGCCAGACCTTCCACCTTCTGCACTCCATGATGATCCTGGGTCCATGCTCCCAGAGGGATAAAGAATAGGAAAGCTATCAGGGGAGGGGATGGGATACGGAGTTCTAGTAGTAGGAAGTTGTACCCCTTGTGTGGAGTTGTACCCCTCTTATCCTATGGTTTTTGTCAGTGTTTCCTTTTTATAAATAAAAATTTTAAAAAAGCTATTGTATTTACTGTCAACTATAAAACATTAATCCCCCAATAAAAAATAAATTAAAAAATAAGTAAGTAAATTCCCAAGTCAGTTGGTTTGTGGAAAAAAAAAACATGAAAAAAAAAGTCAATCAAATTTGATATATTGCTAAACTTTTCTTTTTATATATATGAGGTCTGACAACTTTCAAGTACATTTGTTGTTTTATTTTGAATTGAAGCTGTTAAAAGTACTAAGACTGTATGTAAGCTTTAACTGTGGGTATTTCAGTGTATAGTAACACCACATTGTACTGAACTGCATTAGGTTACAACATGGAGCTTCATTTAAAATTTCACGCAAATCCCTAAAACTGGACTGGAATCTATTAGCTCTATTAATGCTTTTACAAAAACTACTGACAAGGAGGAAGGTTCAAGCCCATGGTCCTCACCTACAAGTGGTGAAGCATGGCTGCAGGTATCTCTGTCTCTCTCCCTCTCTATTTCTTCCTCCCTTCTTGATTTCTCTCTGTCTCTATACAATAAGAAATGAATAAATATTTTTAAAAGATTTATAAAAATTACTGATCTTTACTTTTAAAAAATATTCTTTTTTTTTTTAATAACAAAACCATTTCTTTCAAGTGTTAAGTTCTGAGCCTCAAGACAAATGACAAGACTGCCATCTACTGCTTCAGAACTGTTCTACTAACATATCTTAGAAAAATAAATCTTATATAAAGATGAGCCACTCAATATGGTAGCCACTATTCAATTGTGGATACTACGTTGTTGAAATGTGATTGATTTGAATTGAGATTATTATAGGTATAGAACATAAATTGCATTTCAAAAACTTAAGCCTGAAGTGTCTAAATAAATAAAGTAAAATATCCCACTGATGGTCTTTTATTTTATTACAAGTCAAAATGACATACTGTAGAGATGCCATCCTAAAGTGCCTTTGTAGAATAGTATACCCACAATAAAAGTAGATAATTAAGAAAAGAAAATTATAGCATAGCCAAAATGACATTTGCAAAAGAAATCACCACCCAAACAAAATGACATTTAAAAGCATGTGAGGAAGAAACAACTAAAGACAAAAGCTAAAATTGAATAGCTAGAAGACAAAAAAATCAGTAAAGAAGATGGATAACCTCAAAAGATAGTTAGCTAAATTTAAAGATGGTCAATGGGCCTACAGAGAGTTCACCACGGCATGCCTGAATCTTGGGATGGTCAATGGGCCCTACAGAGAGTTCACCACGGCATGCCTGAATCTTGGGATGGTCAATGGGCCCTACAGAGAGTTCACCACGGCATGCCTGAATCTTTGGATGGTCAATGGGCCCTACAGAGAGTTCACCATGGCATGCCTGAATCTTTGGATTCTAGTTCTAGCACCACATGGAAACACCATCAGCAGAACCATGTAAAGCAGTACTGAACTCTTTGTCTCACTGACTTTCTTCTTCTATCTTCTCTACATCTCTTTTAAATTAAAATAAATACATAAATAAATAAAATGGGCCAGAAGGGCTGCTTGGCCATTTTGTGCAAGAGGCTTTTTACTCATTTCCTAATCACATACACACACACACAAAAACAAACAAAAGCAAACACACGTAAAAGGCATGACACATATTCATCAATAAAAAAAGCACCAGAGAAACTCTTCCTTGAACAACCACTGAAAAACTGACTTAATATTTTAAGCCCTAGTGTTTTCAAAAAAAAAATAGCAACATCCTCAAATTCATGTATAAATGCTATTACCATAGTTACACAACATGAAACATTAAAGTTATAGTTAGAAAAATAATAGGGAGTTATAATCTGTACTCATTTATAGTATAATATATATATGTATATATATATACTGAATAAAATATAGACCATGATATGAAGACGTGTCCCAAGTAATAACACATCTTAGGTATATATATTTAGTCTATCCCATAAATGTGAAGTCTTTTGTTTATTTTTTTTATTTTTAGTATTTTTCTGATAGTGACGGGAAGCAGAAAGGCAGAGAGTGAAAGAGCCCACAGTACTGAGGTTCCAACGCAGTGGGGCTTGAGCTCGAAACTGGGTTATCCACATGGCAAAATGGCACTACCCCAGTGAGCTATTTCATTAGCAGCAGAATGTGAAGATTTCTTAAATTAGAAGATTTATTCATGGAAGTTTACACTTAACCATGTGAAGGGGAAGTCATTCATGATGAAGTCTTCTGTGAAATTTCATCTGAGGACTCGGTCTTGGCAAACCAGTGCTCTACAAATGGGCTATATTTCCTGGGCCGTTCATGATAAAATTTTATAACACGCTAATATAGGTAGGAATTTTCTTAATGTGATAGAGTAAATGTTCTATGAATTATGGCAAACACTACTTGACTACTGATTATATCGTTTTGATTAGCACTGAAATGGATGTCATGATTATTATAAAGAGGGAGCAATAAAAATATCCATAGTGGGGCTGGGTGGTGGCACACCTGGTTGAGTGCATATGTTACAATGCGTGAGGATCCAGGTTCGAGTCCCCAGTCTCCACCTGGAGGAGGAAAGCTTCACCAGCGGTGAAGCAGTGCTACAGGTGTCTCTTTGTCTCTCTTTCTCTCTACCCCCCCCTTCCCACTCAATTTCTGGCTGTTTCTATCCAATAAAGAAATAAATAAAGATAATAAAAAATTTAAAAATATCCCTGGTTTAGTGAATTAATTACATCATGTAATTCACTAAAATACAATTATATTTGAAAATTTAAAAAATCTATACATAATGAGAATTTAAATTCACTGAAGTTTATGAATATTCAACCAGTATACTAGTGTAGTTTTTATTTTAAAATATTAATTTTAATTTCAAATAGAAATTATTATAATCAAATGAATGTATGCTTAAAACCATTAGTCATTAGGAGAATGCAAATAAGAACAAAATACTACTACACATCTAATAGAATTTCTAAAGTTAAAAGGATAATTTATGAAGTATTGAATCCATAAACATTGAAACTCATGTAGTGTTTGTAGAATATAAACTGGTAAAAAAAATGAACAATACTTTGTTTTCTGCTAAAAACCTTAAAAATACATCCACCATGCTATCATTACCCAAATGAAATCATTTTTAAGCATGAAATCAGTATAGCATTTTACTAAAGATCAAAACTATTCCTTTCAATTTATACAAAATATTGTTTACTAAAAAATTAATGACAATTATTACATAAAAATTCAGTGTAGCATATTCAAGTTTGTTCCAGCCCATGTAAGATTTACTTCTCTACTCTTTAGAATAGGAAAAAACAATGCAATAGATACAGTAGGCTATGGAAAAGACATTGCTTCCTGAGCAATATGTAATTATACAGTGATCTTAAAAAGTAGAATAGTTAGCATGTTAATAGCAGTGTTGGTTGTGTAAGATGACTTTTATTCTCTTCAAAATCGCTCTGAGAATGATACTAGCAAAATATCTTTAAAAAAAAAATACTTACAATAACATGTTCCTCTAAGTGGGTTACCAACATAGCGATTTTCAGAGTCACATCTGCAAAAAAGACAAAAACTTATTTACTCCTAAAGTTCATGCAAAAGCGTCATGTCTGTCTCAAGCAAAAAAAGTGAACTCTACATTATGGCTCTTTTATGTTGCGTCCCTAGTTGACATTTCAAGAACATCTTAAGAATCATTAACTGGGAGTTGGTCTGTAGCGCAGCAGGTGAAGCACATTTGGCACTAAGTTTAAGGACTGGCTTAATCCCCACCTACAGGGGAGTCTCTTCACAGGTGGTGAAGCAGTTCTGTAGGTGTCTCTCTTTCTCTCCCCCTTTGTCTTCTCCTCCTCTCTCCATTTCTCTCTGTCCTATCCAACAACGACGACATCGATAACAACAACAACAATAACTACCACAACAATAAAACAACTAGGGCAACAAAAGGCAGGAAAAAGCAAAAAAATTAAAACAAAATCATTAACTGTCCTGTGTTGGGGCCACAGTGGGTACTTGCTGCAGTAGTTGGTGACTCTAGCAATTATGAACATGTCATTCTAAAATCAGAATACTCCATATAGAATGATTTTTTTTCCCCTCCAGGGTTATTGCTGGGCTCGGTGCCTGCACCATGAACGCACCTGCGCTCCTGGAGGCCATCCTTTCCCCCCTTTTGTTGCCCTTGTTGTTGTAGCCTCGTTGTGGTTATCATTATTGCCACTGTTGATGTTGTTCGTTGTTGGATAGGA